>NC_133331.1:286519988-287119988 GCF_042186555.1 Aquarana catesbeiana | reverse complement strand
GTGACCCCAACCTCCCCACAGTGACCCCCTGTGCCCCCCACCTCCCCACAGTGATCCCCTATGCCCCCCCCACCTCCCCACAGTGTCCCCCTGTGCCCCCCACCTCCCCACAGTGCCCCACCTCCCCACAGTGTCCCCATGTGCCCCCCACCTCCCCACAGTGCCCCCCCCTCCCCACAGTGCCCCCCTGTGCCCTCCACCTCCCCACAGTGTCCTCCTGTGCCCTCACCTCCCCACAGTGCCCCCCCACCTCCCCACAGTGTCCCCATGTGCCCCCCACCTCCCCACAGTGCCCCCTGTGCCCCCCACTTCCCCCCTCCCCACAGTGCCCCCCTGTGCCCTCACCTCCCTACAGTGTCCCCCTGTGCCCCCCCACCTTCCCACAGTGTCCCCCTGTGCCCTCCACCTCCCCACAGTGTCCCCCTGTGCACTCCACCTCCCCACAGTGCCCCCCTGTGCCCTCCACCCCCCACAGTGTCCCCCTGTGCCCTCCACCCCCCCACAGTGCTCCCTGTGCTCTCCACCCCCCCACAGTGTCTCCCTGTGCCCCACCTCCCCACAGTGTCCCCCTGTGCCCCCCACAGTGTCCCCCTGTGCCCCCCACAGTGCCCCCCTGTGCCCTCCACCTCCCCCCTCCCCACAGTGCCCCCCTGTGCCCTCCACCCCCCCCACAGTGTCCCCCTGTGCCCCCCACCTCCCCACAGTGCCCTCCACCCCCCCCCAGTGTCCCCCTGTGCCCTCCACCTCCCCACAGTGTCCCCCTGTGCCCCCACCTCCCCACAGTGTCCCCCTGTGCCCCCCACCTCCCCACAGTGCCCCCCTGTGCCCTCCACCTCCCCCCACAGTGCCCTCCACCCCCCCCACAGTGTCCCCCTGTGCCCCCCACCTCCCCACAGTGTCCCCCTGTGCCCTCCACCTCCCCACAGTATCCCCCTGTGCCCTTCACCCCCCACAGTGTCCCCCTGTGTCTTCTATCCCCCCCCATGGTGTCTCCCTGTGCCACTCACACAGTGTCCCCCTGTGCCCTCCACCCACCTACAGTGTCCCCCTGTGCCCTCCAACCCCCCCATGGTGTCTCCCTGTGTCCTCCACCCCCACTGTGTCGCCTTCCCCCTGATGGCTACCCTGAAAGACACTGTGTTAAGCCTGGAGGATCCCAGTGCTGTACTGTGTGCCCTGTGTTTTGGTTTGTGCCCTGCTATTTGCCCTACTGCGTGCCCCATGGCCTGTGATGTGCCCTGCTAGTGTACCCCCTTATGTGCCCTACTCTGTGCCCCTTGCCCTGTGATGTGCCTTGTGATGTGCCCTGCTGTGTACCGCCTGTTGTGCTCTACTGTGTGCCCTGTAATGTGCTCTACTGTGTGCCCCATGCCCTGGGATGTGTGCCCTGATGTGTACCGCCTGTGTCCTGTTCCCAAGGATGTGCCCTACTGTGTGCCCTGCTGTGTGCCCTACTATTTGCCACATGCCCTGTGATGTGCGGCACGCTCCCTGCTGTGTATCTCCTGATGTGCTCTGTGATGTGCCCCGCTGTGTACCCACTGATGTGCCCTGTACCCTCTGTGATGCACCATGCTGTGCTCAATAATGTGCCCTGATGTGTACAGCATAATAAACCCTGCTGGGTGCCCCATTATGTGTCCTGTGATGTGCCCTACTGTATGCCCTGTGCCCCATAATGTGCCCCGTGCTCTGCTGTGTGCCATGTGATGTGCCTTACTGTGTGCCCCATGTAAGTGGGGCTTTGTGTAGGTGCGGCTTGCATGTGGGCGGAGACACAGGGGGCCCCATGATCTTCTATTGCCCGGGGGCCCCATGAGTTGTCAGTCCGCCCCTGAGTCCTGTGCATCTTCTGGTCCGCTTCGGGTCTGAATTCAGCCTGAAAAAATCAAACTGAAGTCGGACCTGAAACGGTGAAAAGTGAGAGGCAAAGGCAGCTCTTCTTTGCAAATTTTTGCAAATTTGCAAAAAAAGCCCTTTTGGCTATTTCCTCTTAAATGTTGTAGGTTACTATCACAATCATAGTCCAGGACATCTAGTTTTACCTTCCTGCAACTGTGGTCCACTTTGGTTCAATAATCTTGTAAAGGCCTACTTGGGTGTCCTCTTTCTGGTGTACTGGTGTTAGGTCATGGCTGGGGTTCCACCAAAATCCATCCTGAGATGGACAGTGCTTATCTAACTGCTCACTGATCTTTATGGACAAAAAGTCTTAAGCCTCGCACACACGATCGGATCATTGGCCAACACAACCATGGACTTTTGTCCGAAGGGCGTTGGCCCAAACTTGTCTTGCATACAAATGGCGAGGATTTGTCGGCCAACAGATACGAACGTAGTGACGTACTACGTTGTTTTTCAGCTCTTCAGCGCCACCCTTTGGGCTCCTTCTGCTAATTTCGTGTTGATTCGCACTTTTCATGTCTTACTTTTCATTTTGCGCTTTTCAGTTTGTTTCTGAACGGCCGTTCGTCAACCAGCCATGTTGCGGAATCGGAGGAGATAACGTGTTATTTATTATTGGCCTTGGAGTTATTGCTTTGACATTATTTTTTTGGTTGAATAATGATTTGATTTTGTATATTTTCTATATTTTTGGATGCATAGAATGCACTTTTTGGTTACGTTCTTTTGGCAGATAGCATGTCTAATTTTATTTGTTTTCTTTTTTTAATGCACAATAAAAAAATTGTGTAGAATAATACTGTGTTTTACTTCAAATGACAGTTTGGGGTTAGGCAGTTGTATTTTTTTAAATATAATGTACAATTGACAAGGGACACCAACATAGTTGTATGTTTGATCTTAAAAACTACGGGATGATGGTGTTGTGGTAACTTGCCTAAATAAAAAAAAAAAAAAAAAAACATAATAATATTATTCTTGATATCACTAGCAAAAAAAGCCTTTGAAAATTAGTTAGCAATAACTCCATCAGTATCACCAGCAAAGCAGCTTCATTATTATCCCATTAAAGAAGAAGAGAATCGCTGCATTTGGAGATTTCATAATTTGCCACGTCACGAATGTTAATTCTCCATTACAAACGCTAGTTTACAAGACCGACCGCTTCCGGCTCGTCCTTGCTTCCGAGCATGCGTGTTTGTACTTTGGACTTTTGTCCGACGGACTTGTGTACACACGCTCGGAAAATCTGACAACAGACATTTGTCCGCGGAAAATTTTAAAACCTGCCATCCAACATTTGTCCGTGGAAAATCCAACAACAATTGTCCTTTTAAACTTGCAACTAAAGGATGTAGTAAAGATTGGAGGAAAGGAGGAATGTGGCGGTACAGTGTAACCTCTCTAAAGTACTAATGGTTGCCACAGACGCTAATATTCAGCTCTCAAAAAATGACCAGTTTAATTTGTTCTTAGGCTAGTTCAGGGATCTCTAAACAATGGCCCTCCAGCTGTTGCGGAACTACACATCCCAAGAGGCATTGTAAAACTCTGACATTCCCAGACATGACTAGGCATGATGGGAAATGTAGTTCCTGAACAACTGGAGGGCCATAGTTTGGAGACCCTTGTTATAGTTGACCAACAAATAGACTTTGACTATGATGCAAATTGCGTAAAATTATCACCTGCCACAGTGACATACAATGAGTATAATGCAGCCTGGACACAAACAACATTATTTTTTATTTATTTTATAAATTCTTTATTTAATAAAAAACAAAGGTTAACAATCACAATATCTGAATCAGTATCGAGGCCGGGTTCACACTGGTGCCACATGAAAGTCACGCGACTCTCGGTTAAATTTTGCCATGTGACATGGGTCGGACATTGATCCGACTTCCAATGCGACTTTAATGAACGGGATCCGATTTTGAGATGAGTGCGACTTGGGTCTTGAAAGGAAACCCCAGCGACAAAATAAAAAAAAATAAAAAAAATTTGTGGGGTCCCCCCCCCCAATACATACCAGACCCTTAGGTGTATGGTCACACAAATTCTGTAAACATTTTTTTTAAGCCAGGTGGCAGTTAACAAATATATAATTTTTTTATTATTTTGTCCTGTTGTCCAGAAAAATAAAAAAATAAAGTTTGCTTTAATAAATGTGGAATTAAAAAAAAAAAAAAATGTAAAAAAAATGTGCACTTTATTTTCTGGTGATGTCATTTATATATATATAAATATATATATATGTAAATGGATATACTCTCTCTGAAGAGTGGAATCTTTGCCCGCCTGGATAGGTTTCTCTCACTAACCTAGCAGCCAGTATGCGACACGAACAAAAGTCTCTGCCACAGACTTGATTCACTCGTAAAAGTGTTGGAACGCATATGGCGGCGTCGCGCATGCGCACTCCAGTGGGTAGTGAAATGTGATGGGTCACCATATGTGATGCTACACCGTAATATCCTCTCCGTCAGGTTGGTGCAGTTTACCTCCATTGCTCGCAACTCTGTTCCATTCACTTCCTGCAACAATAGTGCATCATGGGTAAAAAACAGATTCCTCTGATTGCTTCCTCTGCCTTTTTGTTGTAGCCGAACAGACCTAGAGGAGCACACTGCTCATCATAAATGTGCACTTTATTTTCTGGTGATGTCATTTATATATATATAAATATATATATATGTAAATGGATATACTCTCTCTGAAGAGTGGAATCTTTGCCCGCCTGGATAGGTTTCTCTCACTAACCTAGCAGCCAGTATGCGACACGAACAAAAGTCTCTGCCACAGACTTGATTGGATTGAAACCCGTACAGTCCTCTGCCACAGGATGTAATGGTTTAAGATGAATAGCAAACACAGCACTAGAACTTTTAAGCCGACCCGGCAGTACTATGTGGTAGGGTTACTTTAGGATACGTCCTCCAACTGAGTCACCAGGCCCCTCTCCAGACCAGCACTCTGCATGATCCTTCCATGATGGGTCCTCCCCTGGGATCTCCTCAGTTGTCCAGCTTCTTCCCTCTAG
The DNA here is from genome assembly GCF_042186555.1 of Aquarana catesbeiana. Taxonomy (NCBI): domain Eukaryota; kingdom Metazoa; phylum Chordata; class Amphibia; order Anura; family Ranidae; genus Aquarana; species Aquarana catesbeiana. The sequence continues at coordinate 287,115,040 of NC_133331.1, read as the reverse complement.
GACAGACAGCCCAGGACCATTCCTCTGCTGCTGTGGTAGGCCCCAGACAGACTTCTTCCTGGATGGAGGACCACAAGGTAGTACTCCTAGCACATACCTGTTGGCCAGAAGGGCCAGCAGGTGGAACGAAACGAACCCCAAACATGGCGTCTGACCCATAAATACCCTCCCCCAGAATGCAACTCGGAGGACCACCTCCACCGAGTTATCTCCGGGACAGAGGAGCACTCATACGCTTCAGCGTGTTGCCTTTCCAACACTGACCCATGGTGACAACGACACCCACAGGCACCGTGTGAAACTACATGCAACTCAGCCAAGCTGGAACAGAGGCAAATCTGACTATGTATGAACAGATAACCCACTAAATTTACCTATCAACAGTAGATTGAAAATCTACCAGCGCTACATATATATTATGAAAAAAGTAGAATGATTATCTTAGGCAGGTATATGTTTTAAAAAAAAAAAAAAGGTTGCCAATTTTTTGCCAGAATCCTTCTCACCTCCCCGGTCAGCAGGTAGATGATCTCCAGGGTGAGCCGTTGTAGCGTCACATATGGCGACCCATCAAATTTCGCTACCCGCTGGAGTGCGCATGCGCGACGCCGCCATATGCGTTCCAACACTTTTACGACAAAACTCCACCCCTAAAGTCCAGGTTCAAGCCCCACCATCCAAGTGGACATAGGGTTAGAATATAATTATGCCGAGCGAAGTGAGGTCGTGCCCGAAGCATGGCGAGGGGTGTGGAGTTTTGTCGTAAAAGTGTTGGAACGCATATGGCGGCGTCGCGCATGCGCACTCCAGTGGGTAGTGAAATGTGATGGGTCACCATATGTGATGCTACACCGTAATATCCTCTCCGTCAGGTTGGTGCAGTTTACCTCCATTGCTCGCAACTCTGTTCCATTCACTTCCTGCAACAATAGTGCATCATGGGTAAAAAACAGATTCCTCTGATTGCTTCCTCTGCCTTTTTGTTGTAGCCGAACAGACCTAGATGAGCACACTGCTCATCATAAATGAATTCTCAAACCTGAGGGTATGCTTTAAATCTCGATAGAAAACTCATGTCAGCTAAGAGCAAGAAAAAAACAAGGAGACGTCTGAAGTGTTCATTTGGTTGTGTACCAACATGTCTTTATACATGGGCTAAAATAAAATGGCTGCCCCCAAAAGGTTTTCTACATACAAATAAGGAAGATGAAAAAAATAATAATACTTCAAAACCTACTGTACTTTTCATATTCAGGACAGCATACACAATTTACAATTGACCATTTGTTGCCCACATATAGTATTTAGCATAAATACTTCTAAATACTTGGGCAATGAAATGGGCAAATGTGAAATATGCTGGCAACAAATGGGCAGTCGTGACAATAAGTGTGCAACAAACCCCGTCATAAGCAGTGTTAGAAGAGCCCGGTCAGCACAAGGACACAAACACCTACTCATGCTCATGCAGTGGCCTACACCTCTCCATTCAGGGCTGTGGCTGGGCGTTCACCTGTGTGTAATGGTGCAGTTTTTCATCGCACATGCAATCGTGCACACAAGGCATCCAGTACAGGTCACCTTCCTTGGCCTGACCTGTGTGCCTGTGGAAGCGTTACTTCTGCTGACTCAGTGGAAGCCTTGTTCAGCAAATCGAATACAAAGTGAAAGCACAGCATGTGGGTGGGGCCTACTCTCCCTGCACATGGGGGTACCTTTCTTGTGTGTGCGCACTCATCAATGCCAGGGACCTTGCGGGGCCACCTTCATGTGAAAGTCAACATTCAGTACAGTCAGTAAATGTACAGAGTGCCTCGGTAAAATGTACTGTCCCATGTTACTGCACACCTTCCTCAATGTATGTTGCATTAGGAGGGGCACCACTGAGCCTATGCCCTCTCCACCAGTCTAGCGTATCACTGCTACCCTCCTCCCAGTGACAGAATGGGGTCCCCACTGTGCGTTCACTTGATTAACGCCTTCTCTCTTCCATACCATGTGGCTAGGTTCAGTCCCAGATACTTTGAGGGAACCAGCGGCTAGGGAGGGAGCCAGAACACTGACCCCTTCTCTCCTGGAAAGACCTGTCACCCGAGCCTGGTACTACGCTTTATTGACCGGCTGCTTTACATTCCCACCAGTTCTTGGTTACCCACGGTAACTGCTCTCCTCCTCCGACTCTTCTGCCAAGTTACCCCCTTCTGTAGTGGCCCTGCTTTAGTCCCCCGTGTGCGCTTTACAGGCCCTGTTCCTCTTGAACACCATGTACCACTCAAATAACTCCAGACTAGGCTCAAGAACAGTTTGAGAACTTTAAACGCTTCAGGAACATTATAACGTAAAGTGCATCTCAGCCCAGCTCCTAGCTAACTACCCTGTGGCTGCCCAGGCATACTTGTGAAGGTGTGAGTTAATAACTGGTAGTTTCCATTACTGGTGACTCCCTTGGGGTGGCAGACGAACGCTACATCCTTCCAAGTGACATGGACCCTCTGGCTCCCATCTACCAGCTATCTCGAGCCCAGCCTTCCCTCTATATACATATATGAACCAATAAGGAAGGTATTGTTTAACCTTCAACTTCTATGTCTTGCTGAAAAGTTAATCTGCCTGTGAATGGTACCAAGTCAGCAGGTGACCATACTTTCTGGAGAGACTTATGCCGCGTACACACGAGTGGACTTTGCTCGACGGACTTTTCGACGGACTTTCTGAATGAACGGACTTGCCTACACACAATCCACCAAAATCCGTCGAATTCGTACGTGATGACGTACGACCGGACTAAAACAAGGAAGTTCATAGCCAGTAGCCAATAGCTGCCCTAGCGTGGCTTTTTGTCCGTCGAACTAGCATACAGACGAGTGGACTTTTCGACCGGACTCGATTTCGACGGATTAATTTAAAACATGTCTCAAAGTCCGTCCAACTTTTGAGAAAACAAAGTCCGCTGGAGCCCACACGCGATCGAATTGTCCGACCAAATCCCGTCCGCCGGGCAAAGTCTGCCGTAAAGTCCGCTCTTGTGTATGCATAAAGCGGCATATGAAACAGAACAATGCATAAGCCAAGCACAGACATTTCCCAGGTGCCTCTGCCTTCACATAAGACAGCTTGTTCTTTGCTTGCAAGACCTGGACTCTCGCATGAACTGCTTGGAAGCCTCCCTGGAGGCTCTGACCATCTCTACTATGCATTCGTAGTGCATGTACAATTTCAGCCAATTACCTCCTCCTTGACTCTTGCTTCTACAACCATCTCCTCATTACTCCAAGAATCCAAAGAGCTAATGGAATTTCCCCATTCGCTGATCCATATTACTTGCTTCCTAGCCAGAGATGTCTTGGTCTGGGCTTCTTCCCTCTGGAGAAGAGACTATCCCCCTGGTTTAGTATTTGCCAAAGTTCCATGCTGCCCTTCACTCCATGTTTAATGTGCCCAGATGTACCTCCTCTGCTGCTAGCTCTCTCAACCAAAGGAAGCATGACAGTGGGACAATATGAGATTCCATTTTTGAGTTCTATTGGCTGAACTGGTCTGGAATAATGAGGCCCTAATGACCACATTCTGGTGGGACTATACAATTGTGATAAGGATGAGCTGACAGGCAGAGATTTAGGCTTCATGTACATGGAACGTTGTTTAACCTCAGCTGAACAATTTAACTTGACAGCTAGAATCCTACATTTAAAAACGTCCGTTCAGCCGCGTTTACATGCCGCAGCTAGCGGCGTTTTGCCGCATTTGCAGAAGTTTTTTCATTTCAACAAAAAAAAAAAAAGTGCTCCTACACGAAACACTGCTAAACTTGAGTTACTGCATTTAGCAGCGTTTACAAGCTGTTACGGGCATTTGTCATTTCAAATGCCTCTAAACAAACATCGGTCCTGAACGCATTTTTTTGCGTTCCAAAAAATGCTTCTAAACTCAACTGCCTAGAAACAACTATAAAATGACCCTGTGTACATGTACTGATAATATAATGAAAAAACTGCCAAACTGCTCGTAAATGTCCGTTTACCAGCAGCAGTGTACATGAGACCTTATGCCGTGTACACACGATCGGACATCCTGACAACAAAATCCATGGATTTTTTCCGACGGATGTTGGCTCAAACTTGTCTTGCATACACACAGTCACACAAATCTTGTCTGAAATTCCGAACGTCAAGAACGCGGTGACGTACAACGCGTACGACGAGCCGAGAAAAATGAAGTTTATAAGCCAGTGCGGCTCTTCTGCTTGATTCCGAGCATGCATGGAACTTTGTGCGTCGGAATTGTGTACACACGATCGGAATTTACGACAACGGATTTTGTTGTCGGAAAATTTGAGAGCCAGATCTCAAACTTTGTGTGACGGAAATTCCGATGAAAAATGTTCGATGGAGCCTACACACGGTCAGAATTTCCGACAACAAGCTCTGATCGCACATTTTACGTTGGAAAATCTGACCGTGTGTACGGGGCATAAGAGTTCCAGCAAATCTAAATTTCCAGGATCCCAAGAGGCAAGTTGAATTACCTGTTAGATAGCAAAGCCTGGAAGAACCTGGATCTCAACTGGCATTAGATGTTTTTGCTCCTTAATCACCTCTTCCCTCTGAAATTAGGCCCTCAACAGATGGGGAGACCCTAAAAGAGGGGGTAATGTCACTGCTTCTTACCTCCCATGACTCATTGCTGGCTCTTCCTTATGGCCATAAACACTTGAGAGGTCACAGTCACATCATGTGACATGTCGTAACCAGTTATGTGGTGTTGCGGCATGCTGAATCTGTAATTTAATTGAGCTGCCAAAAGCTACATTTGTGTCCATCACTCCCTTAAGCTTCCAAAGCTATTCTCTAAATACAGTAAAGTGAAGCGCTATGGAAACTTTCTGGATGCACTGTAGCCCTAGTATCTCCGCTGCCCACTACAACATCCACAAGTCTCTGCTGCAGCCACCCTTGCACCTCCGCTGCCCTCTGCAAGACTCATTATCTCCACTGCAGCCATCCGTTGCAGCTCAGTTGCTCTCACAACCTTCACAGCATTCACAGTCTCGGCCTCCGCTGCACCTCAGCTACATCCACAGTCTCTGATGCATCTCTGCTGCATGCCTAGCTGCAACCACAGTCTACACAGCACCTCTGATGCACTTGCAACCTTCTTTGTCTCCCAGCACCAAAAGCCTTATTCTCTGCTTTACCCAGAGCCTCCACTTCATCCAAATCTGAAAAGTCTGAACCCTCCATTGCACCCACAGCCTCAAGCCTCACTCCAGCGTCTATCCACCCATTGCCTCATGCCTCTCTCACTCACCAGTTCTTGTTGCCTGACTCCTTTCCTTCTGTGCATCTTTTTTTGTTGAGGGACCTGGGTAGGGTTGCCACCTCATCCCTTTAAGAAACCGAACACATATTAATTACACAGGTTCTGTGGCTAATTAAGGTGGTAATTAAACTCACTTGGTGCCTTATCTGCATTAAACTAGCCTCAGAACCTGTGTCATTCTTATGTGCTCGGGTTAAAAGGGATGAGGTGGCAACCCTAGACCTGGGGGTTACTTCCGTAAGGGGGTTCCTAGAGAAACACTAGCTAACTCAGTAAGGGCCAACGTTACTGTGGGATTCTCTCTCTGTCATGGACTCCCTTCATTATTTGTTGCTATTTCCCCATGGTAACTACTCGTACCCCTGACAACCACAGGTTCAACAGACTAGATACTCACTTCTCATGTCCCTCTTTAGCCTTGTCAAAATGTTCAGCAGATAATCCAATTACATTTAGAAAACAAATAAACTTCTCCAAAAACTAAAGTTCCAATAAATGACCATCATAATGTTGCTGATAAAAATCGGAGTAGCTTTAATCAGTACATATGAAACAAAACAAGGAGACCACACTATGGTTTACCAAAGAGAACTTCATCTTATTGCTGTCACACAATACATATATCTTTATATAAAGAAAGAAGGACAGCCCAAAACCCCACCATTGTTCGCAGAGAACTTTAATAATTATTGGAAATCCAAAATTGTTTTTCGTTATTTTTAGACAGAATGGAGAAGGCGTGAGCTTTTGTTGAGTAATTAATAATAAATTACCCAAAGAGAAAAAAAACTAAAAACAAAAAAAAAAAAACAAAACAAAAACAAAACAAAAACAAAACACAGACTTTCACTATCAATTCCTTGATCAAGATAAATCCATTTGAAGTATATGACACATCCATGTATCCATGTTGAGGAAATTTCCCAGTGACACCCATCATTGGGACAGAAAGTCTCTCCAGGGGGGACATGTACATCCAAAAAAAAAGCAGATCTAACTCTTCCCCGCTCTACTAAATGGTTTTATTAATGCCTGTGACTCTCTTTGTTGGATAGATTTTCCCTTCATTTTTGACACAACAGGAAGAGGGGGAAATCTCCAGAATGGAGAAAGGCAAAAAGTTTGAGTTTTAGGAAAAACTGCAACATGAAGATACACAATAAATGAGATATATATAAAACAAAACAAAAAAAAAAAAAAAAGGTACTTTTTTTAAAAAAATGAAAGAAAAAAAAAAAAACAAAGATCACACAACATTAAAACTAAAATATTCCATATGGGTTGGCTGATCCTTTCGTATGGTTGTTCTAAGGACATGACGATTCAGCCAGTGAAACAACACCATAAGTTTTTCACCAGCCTCAGGTCATGTGCATTCTCTGGTGGATAATTAGTGTCGATTTCTGTGCAAAACATTTCCCACATTCTGAACAGGAAAACGGCTTCTCACCAGTGTGAATCCTCATGTGTTTATCACGGTTCCCCCTATGGGGGAAGCACCTTCCACAATCAGGACAGGAAAAGGGCTTCTCACCGGTGTGGACTTTGTGGTGTCTATTGAGTTGTGATTTTTCGGTAAAAGTCTTTCCACAAATAGAACATGAAAATAGCTTTTCCCCGGTGTGGAGTCTCAGGTGTTGAACAAGTCCTGCTTTCCTCATGAAGGATTTCTCACACTCGGGACACTTAAAGGGCTTTTCACTGGTGGGCATTCCCTGGTGTACAACCTGGTCATGGTTTTTACTGAATGAGGTTTCAAAATTCTGAAAAGGAAACAGATAATTGTGAGAAGATTCCTCAAGATTAGAAGGATTCAGTGATTTATCTGCACTGTGATAGCTTGTATGGGGTAATGGCGTAGGATTTATCTTTGGAAATTTTCAGAATTAAACTGATTTGTTGATCTTACCATAGGATTAGGTTTGTGATGTAAATTTTTTGTAACAATTCTCTTTCTTGGAGAATATTGAACCAGGTCATTATCTTCTTTATCATAATCTGCAGATAAAATAAGATGTCTCTCTGGGATATTCCAGCTTCTGTGGCCTCCTGTTGGAAATATTTTTTAAATCAATAATAATAATAAGAAGAAAACATGTTTATTGTTCATGTTTTGCAGTTCGGAATAATGAATGTTGGTCTAGAAGTCAACTGTTACCCAGATCTTTGGTCCGCAGTTGGGTACAGAGATAATAATGCAAGGAAAAAATTAGATAAGGTGTACAATACAAGCAAAGCAGCTATAGGACACTGGGAGAAGATGTACATACGCTAATGACATTTATTATGGTGAGGAACAGAAATGGACCTTCCTCCATCAAATTTGTGGGAACATGGCATTACATTAAAGGGGTTGTAAAGATAAAAATTTTTTCACCTTAATGCATTCTATGCATTAAGGTGAAAAAACTTTTGACAGTACCGCCGCCCCCAGCCCCCCCGTTTTACTTACCTGACGCCTCGAATCTTCGCTGCTCGTCCTCATTGCAGCTCAGCCTGGTCGCTGATTGGCTGCAGTGGATGGATTGAAAGCAGCGCAGCCATTGGCTCGCGCTGCTGTCAATCACATCCGATGACGCGGCGCGCCGGGGGGCGGGGCCGAGTGATACAGCGAGCGGCTATAGCCGCCGGCTGTATCACGGGAGCGCGCCCGCAAGCACTCACCACCATGCGAGGGAGCTCGCATTAAAAAAAAAATTACCTTTACAACCCCTTTAAGGAATGGAGAAGGCCCTCCCATATGGAGTACAGTTTCTGCACCTCACATTATATAGAGGAATGGAGATGGACCTTTCATATGGTGTACAGTATCTCCACCTCATTTGTTGGGAACATGACGTTATATTGAGGAATGGAGATGGACTTTTCATATGAAGTACAATATCTCCACTGCATGGGATGCAGTATAGGTTCACTGGATGCTTTACCATCATATCATAACAAGCCAAATTTGATGAAAATTAATTGAAATATGAAAGAATGAACATAAAATAAAAATGGTGATGTGCTGCATTTTATATTACATCATTTTTACCTGTGCCGACATCTAGAGAAGATTCTTCCTTGGTCATTGTCTCCATCAAGTCACCTTCAATTATAGACAGCTGATTATCTATTACATACATGTCTTCTTCCTCTTTAATGTCAAATTTTATACCCATCACTTCTGTTCCCTAAAATCACAAAATGATTGTGAACACTACTATCCTGAGACTACATAGAAGAATATAATCTAATACAGTGTAGAGCCAAGTTTGAATTTAATATTCTCAGTTCCACCTACCTGATGACGGTGAGAGATGGTGTGATCTTCCTGTGTGGAATCCCGGGAATACAAAGGAGGAGGACATCTCTGTGGTAGGTTCCCATTACTGGATCCATCTGTAGGAAACACACACACTGACCGAATGTTTCTATGTGTTTATCAGATGATGGGGGATCTAGGTGGACCCTCCGTACTGCTCTCTCCTTTACAATAAAGTCTCCTCTTACCCGGTGATGTGAGGAGCAGCTGATTCTCCATCATGACATCCTTGTAGAGATCCTTGTGTCCTTCTATATACCCCCACTCCTTCATCACACTATCTTCCTCCTGGTCTTCTTTAATACCTTCTTCTTTGATACTAACATTAAACTTGCTCCAGTTTCCACTCTGTGTATAATTATAAAACAAAGTAGTATAAATGCCTCGGCTCCTCCATGGAGACATCCTGACACCTTATGGATACACATCCCTTGTCTGTTACTGGATAATGTCCCAGAATTCCCAGCACTACTCACCTCTCTCATCAGGAGGTCAATGATCTTCTGGGAGACTTGTAAAATCTTCTGTTCATTGTTTCTTTCTGGAACCAGGAGGGAACGTAGAGGAACCATAATGGAGTTCTGTCCATCTCCTGATGTCTTCTTCACAACTATGTTATCCTGTGGAGAGAGATTAGCAAATCACTATATACATGTCCCAACAAAAAAAGTTAAAGCTTGCTGCCATCAATGACCCTCTGTGCTAGAATCTGATCACTGTCATCCTTCTGTAGGTAGGGCCTAGGCCCACGGTACCCAAACAGGGAGAGCCCCCAGACACACACAGTTATTGATGTTCTAATTTATCTTGTATATCCTGTAGGTTAGTGGTAATGTTTATCCCCTTCACGCCAAGCGTACACAAATATGCGGTCCCACTGGGCAGGGCTTTGTTCCATGGGGCTGCATATTTGCTTATCTTTCTTTGTGCTGGGAGCCCCGGGTCCCATACTAACGATTGCTACCTAGAACTCCTGATTCCCGATCACCTGATCGCTGTGATAGGCTCCGATTGGCTACCACAGTGATCAGTCAAGCCCCCAATGTTTTCTCTCTCTGTGAAAGGAGAAGTGAGATACATTGTGTCTCTCTTTTTCCTTGCAGATTGAAAAAAAAAAAATAAAGTATGTGTAAAAAAAAAAAAAAAAAAAAATATATATAATAAAAAAAATAAATAAATAATAGAATAACTAGATCAAGGTCTGACCTAGGTCAGTGGCAGGGTTAGTGCTTGGGTCAAAGTCAGGGTCAAAAGTCAAGGACAGTTTTTTTTTTTAGTATCAGTGTCAGGGTGTTTTAGGTAGGATAAAAACCAAAACAAAATGCGCACTATTGTTTTTGAGCTGTACTACAGGTACAAACAACTAACATCCACATATGTGGTGTCGCTGAGATCGTCAGGAGCAGGAGAATTTAATTTGGGTTGTTCTTTGGTGGTAGGGTATGGGTATTAGCAAGAAAAATACTGAAAAATTCGGGGCCATCTTTAATATTGATTGGACCATGGGCAAACATTTTCTTGGGCCCTCCTGAATCCACTTGTCAACTGTTTTCAGGCAGTTTAGGCTCAAGGGGCAGCTGCTTTGGGCCCCACAACAATTACTGGGCCCAGGGCAGCTGCCCCTTTTGCCCTGCGTTAAAGATGGCCCTGGTTAAAATTAAAAAAAAATATATATTTACTTGTATGGGTTAGTTTTTCTTTGATAATAAAAAAATTGATAAAAAAAAAAAAATCAGGAGATATCCATTTACCACCAAACGAAAGCCCAATTTGTCCTGAAAAAAACGCAGTATAATCCACCTGGATGTACAAAGTAGTTGTGATGATATGTACAGTTTTACTAACACCTGTAAAAGTTGCAAAATTGTGCTTAGGCATTAAAGTGTTACTAAACCCACAACAGTAAAATCAGTCTGTATATGCAGTAAAGCATTCTTGTTATATTCACTGTGGAACCTAAGGGGTCAATCATCTGCATTGTGTAAAAAGCTGTTTGATCCTGTCTTCTCTGATCCTTCTCTGCTTTTACTGTCCTCAGTCCATCTGCTAATAGAACAGAGCCCAAGGAGGCACTCTGCAAATGCTCAGTTTGGTGTGTATTGCTAGAGAGGTTTTTTTTTGTTCTCTTTTTTTTTGGGGAGAATGCATGTGATCAGCACAGGGCCAATCAGCAATGTCCAAGCAGAGGGTCAGGGGTCCTGCAGTCTCATAGAACAGTCAGAGGGGACTGAAAACTCCTCCTACAAGCTGTAGCCAGTTCTTGGCCAGACACTGATAGAAGTCATAAGACTGATATACACTGCTGATGAGAAAAGGTATTTAGCAGTTTATATTTACTAAAATAATTGCATTTCCATGTTCTGTGTACTGTGGGAGACCAGATATAGTGATCGCAGAGTCCTGGGTTTAGTAACACTTTAAGATTTGTTTTACCCTTAGGTGCAAAGGGGTTAAAGACAGTTTTTGTAGGCACCGATAGAATGCAATAGAGCAGTTGGTATTTATTTAGTGTCACCAGGTTGGGCCTGTATTACCTAGGGTCGCCACCTTTTCTTCAAGTCAAACCCGAACACTTCAGCGTCGCACAGCAATCTTTTTTTCATAGTATGCATAGATGATGCTATTAACTGCTTGCCGCCCACCGTCAAATGACAGCGGGGGGGGCGTCTCATGTTCTGGGACGGCGTCCCAGAACGGCCGCTCAGGGGCGTGCAGCGATCGCAGCTGCGCCGTGTTACTAGGACACGGCATGACCCCGATCTTTGTAAGGAGCCGCTTCTGCGGCTCTTTAACCATGTGATCGGCTGTGTCCAATCACAGCCGGTCACATGTAAACACGGAGATGCCGGTAATCAGCTCTCCTCGCCTCACACGGACAGAGTGTGTGGCAAGGAGAGCCGATCAGAGGCATCTCCACGCAGGGAGACATCTAGGAATGTAATCAGGGCACTGATCATCAGTGTCCCGATTACAATATAGTGTCACCAATCAGTGCCCACCAATGGCAGCAATCAGTGCCCCCCCCCCCCCTGCTCATTAGCGATGTCAATCAGTGCTGGCTATCAGTACCGCCTATCAGTGCTGCCCATCACTGCTGTCGATCAATGCCCATTAGTGTCGCCCATCAGTGCCACCCATCAATGCCCATCAGTACCGCCTATCATTGCCCATCAGTGAAGGCAAAAAATTAGTTACAAAATTTACTAACAGAAAAAAAAAGTAAAAAATCCAAAAAATGTTGTTTTGTTTATTTTTTTTTTTTTTGAAACAATAAAAAACCCAGCAGTGATTAAATACCACCAAAAGAAAGCTCTAATTGTGTGAAGAAGAATATTATAAAAAAATTTTTTTTGGTACAGAGTAGCACGACCGCGCAATTGTCATTCAAAGTGCGACAGCGCTGAAAGCTGAAAAATGGCCTGGGCAGGAAGGGGGTGTAAGTGCCCAGTAGGCAATTGGTTAAATAACATTTCTAATCATATGAAGTTAATCACAAGAGTCCCCCTTTACACCAGCGTTCACAGAGTTCCCCCTTTACACCAGCATTCACAGAGTTCCCCCTTTACATCAGCGTCCACAGAGTTCTCCCTTTACATCAGCGTCCACAGAGTTCTCCCTTTACATCTGAACTCATGGAGTTCCCTTTCACTGTAAGGGGGGACTCTGATGTAAGGGAGAACTCTGGGGACTCTAACATAAGGGATGCTCTGGTGTATAAAGAGGACTCTGATGTAAGGGGGAGCTCTGATGTAAGAGGTGCTCTAAGAACCCTGATTTACCTTAGTGTACTCACTTAGAGGCAGGAGAGAGAAGGGGGGGGGGGGGGACTTGGTCCAGTCTGAATAATGTGTCCGGCCCTCAGACAGCCTGAAACCCATGATGCATGATTCCAAACCCGAACTGTCCGGGTGAATCCCGAACAGGTGGCAACCCTAGTATTACCTGAGGACAACTTCTGCTGGAGGGGTGGCAGTTAGCGGTGTATCAGGGTGGCACTAGAATGTTGCTGTGAAGAGCCCCACATTGCTGGTCTGGATACCAGGATATCTCCTACAAACAGACATTGTCCCTGAGCTGACCACACTCGCCAGGAGTCTGCACTATGCACTTTCCCTAACCAGAAAAGTGTCTGTCCCTGACCTACCACTCACTCCAGGTGAGACAAAACGATGCAAGTACCCCATTATAGAAGGTCTCACACCAAGATGGCTGGGTGGATTTTCTTTTTAATAAAAGGACCACAACCATGGTAAGTGTTATTTTTCCCTAACCCTAGTCCGTAGGGTTCAATATTGAGTTGGCCCACCCTTTGCAGCTATAACAGCTTCAACTCTTCTGGGAAGGCCGTCCACAAGGTTTAGGAGCGTGTCTATGGGAATGTTTGACCATTCTACCAGAAGTGCATTTGTGAGGTCAGGCACTGACGTTGGAGGAGAAGGCCTGGCTCGCAGTCTCCGCTCTAATTCATCCCAAAGGCGTTCTATCAGGTTGATGTCAGTCAAGTTCCTCCACCCCAAACTCTCTCATCCATGTCTTTATGGACCTTGCTTTGTGCACTGGTCCAAATCATTTGGTGGAGGGGAGATTATAGTATGGGGTTGTTTTTCAGGCGTTGGACTTCTCCCCTTAGTTCCAATAAAGGGAACTCTTAAAGTGGTTGTATACCCTTTTTTTGTATTTTTACCTACAGGTAAGCCTATAATAAGGCTTACCTGTAGGTAAAATGAATATCTCCTAAACCTGTACGGTTTAGGAGATATCCACTTTGCATGCAGCCGCTGACGTCAGCGGCACATGCGCTGTGAAGGTCGGGCTGAAGGTCCGGCAGACGCTGCCAGACCTTGCATGCGTGGGAGTGACGACATTGCGGCTCCGGCCACTCACAGCGCCGGAGCCGTGAGCCTGGAAGACACGCCGAGGGGAAATGTCAGCTCCCTCGGCGGTGACTGGGATCAACTGCCGACGCCTCGTTCTAAGGTAAGTAAGTATTTCATAATAAGCTAGTATGCGGTGCATACTAGCTCATTATGCCTTCTTCTTACTGTTTTTATGAAAAAAAATAAAACATTTTTGTGCAGGTATTCAACCGCTTTAAGGCGTCAGCATACTAAGACATTTTGGACAATTTCATGCTCCCAATTTTGCGGGAACAGTTTGGGGATGTCCCCTTCCTGTTCGAACATGACTGCGCACCAGTGCACAAAGCAAGGTCCATAAAGACATGGATGAGCGAGTTTGGGGTGGAGGAACTTGACTGGCCTGTACAGAGTCCTGACCTCAACCTGAAAGAACACCTTTGGGCCAGGCCTTCTCGTCCACATCAGTGCCTGACCTCACAAATGCTCTTCTGGAAGAATGGTCAGACATTCCCATAGACACACTCCTAAACCTTGTGGTCGGCCTTCCCAGAAGAGTTGAAGCTGTTATAGCTGCAAAGGGTGGGCCAACTCAATATTGAACCCTATGGACTAAGACTGGGGTGCCATTAAAGTTCATGTGCGTGTAAAGGCAGGTGTCCCAATACTTTTGAGAATATAGTGTATATCTAAATTTTAAAAAATAGGGTAGACTTGTACCACTTGGTCTTTTTTCTGGCGTCAATCCTCTATGGTTTAATTTTATTTTTGTTATCAACAACAAGTTACAAGACAAAGTTTTACATGTAGCAAGGTCTCTGGCCTTGTCCAGTCTAATGAGGACCTCCAAGGCTAAAGATAGCTGACTTCCTTCAGTATGTAATGGGTTGTAAGGCATAGTGAGTGCAAAGATGGTGAAAGTCATTGGGCGCCAGACACTTCTTGGATATAAAAGAGGTTTTATTTCTTTGACAGTCCTTTTTGTATTTTTGGGGGAAAGATGGTTAGGACCAGGACACCCTTAAGTAGTTATAGATTCAATTGACAGACTCCGAGACTTCAATAGGAGGACAGCCAGGCAGGGAAAGGCCCCAGCAAGGCGCCACTTCTGCACATGTAGGATTGCTGTCTCCTATGGCAACAGTCCTTTAACAGTTCCTCACTCAAACATAACAGTTAATTCAGCTTCACTACAACTGCTTCTTGTAGTTCTTCAACACTGAGCTTCCCGGTCTCTCGCTAGACCCTCTGATTCACTAACTCTGAATCCTTGGAGCTCCTCCAAGGTTGGCGGTTGTATCTCCCTCAAGCGTCACCCACGCTTCCCTGCTGGGTCCCTAGCTTGGCACTCCAGATACTTCTCAAGCTTCACCCCTCCTAACCGGCGAGATCCCTGGCTTGACTCACAAGGCTGCCCTGCAAGCGTCTCCTCCGCAGGTTGGCTCCCTGACCGCCTGAAGTTTCCCGATTCCCCACCGTGCCCGTTCTGTGGTAATATGGTTCCGATACTTTCTTCAGTTACTTACTGAGGTCCCTGGTAAGGGCGGCGGAGGGCGGGGGAATTACAGAGCAATCAAAACATAAGGGAGAGAGAGAGGCGACAGGCAGCTGCTGGTGCGGAAGTTTTATTAAAATAAATGCTTAAAAACAATCCAGTCACTCAACATGTCAGAGCTGTATATGTCAGTCTGTGAAATCGGCTGTCCCATTCTGCCTGTCGCCTCTCTCTCCCTTATGTTTTGACTCCTCTGCGTTTGCCCCCCCTCCTCTGTAATTGCACCCCCCATCCTCTGTATTTGCCCCCTCCTCTAATTGCCCCCCCAATCTCTGTAATTGTCTCCCCTCCTCTGTAATTGCCCCCCATGCCCGCCAGCCGTCCAGGTGGCACAGAACACAGATCACCTGACCATACCCGAATATATAGGTTCTCCCAGCAGGCCAAGGGATTCAAGAAAACCCCTGCCCATTGGCTGAAATACCCCATATACCCATAACCTGACCTTGGGTTGCCCTTCTTGTATCTAGTGCCACCAAGTTTGGGCTGAGAACCTGGTAATCATGGGTATACATGTTCTTTGACAAAGTGTCTGAGGCCGGCTTCACACTGGTATGACACGACTGTTGTACAACTGTCATCCTACTTTGCCCTGCAACATTGGTCCTACATCAGTCCTACTTCCATCCAACTTGAATGAACAGGATAAGATTTTGCTCCGAATTTGACATAGTACGACTTGTCTTTTGACCAATCAAAACAATCCCAGCATGACATAAATTCCTTTTACTGCTGCTGTAATCACCATGTCGGATGTCACAAGTCAGATGGTTAGAACAAGGATCCTACCTTGATCCAACTTCAAAGATATTCAATGGGTGAAGTCGGACCAAAGTAGTGCAGGAACCTTTTTCAAAGTCGGACCGATTTGTGTCGGACCAGTTAAGACGGCTCTCATAGTGAACCATTGATTTATACACGTCATGCGACATACGCTCTGGGAACACATGTTGCATGACGAGTAAAAAAATCAATGGTTCCCTATGAGAGCCGTCTTAACTGGTCCGACACAAATCGGTCCAACTTTGAAAAAGGTTCCTGCACTAGCGTATGTCGCACCAATGTGAACCGGGCCTTAAGCCGGTTCACACTGGTACGACACGACAGTTGTACGACTGTGGATCCGACTTTGCCCTGCGACTTGAAGTCCGACTTCAATGAATGGGGATCCAACTTTGATCCCGACAATGCAGGCACTTTGTGTCTGGTATGAATCTTTAGGGAGAACTCCAAATAAAAAAAATAAACTAAAAAAAACGGCATGGGTTCCCCCTCCAAGAGCATGCCAGGTCCTTTGGTCTAGTATGGATTTTAAGGTGAAACCCCCATGCTGAAAAAATGGCGTGGGGGTCCCCCCAAAATCGTTAAGTCAACATCGTAAGAAGAACAGAGGAAGAAGACAGCGGAGAAGACCCAGCAAAAGAGCGAGAAGACAGCAGAGAAGATCCGGCAGAGGCAGAAGACAGCAGACAGAGGGAAAAGAACCAGAGAGGGCTAGAAGACATCAGCAGAGAAGACCCGGAGAGGGGAGAAGAAAATCAGAAGGGACGCCGGAGCTGCCATAATAAATTACTTTAAAAATCTGTGTACTGCGTTTTGTTTTTGTACACTTTTTTTTTAGGTGAATGGGTAGGGGCACAATGTACCCCATACTCATTTACATAGGGTGAGAGGCCAGGATCTGGGGGCCCCCTTGTTAAAGGGAGATTCTGATAAGCCCTCCGCCCGCAGACCCCGACAACCAGGGTTGCCGGGAAGAGGCCCTTGTCCTCATCAACACGGGGACAAGGTGCTTTGGGGTGGCGGGCGCAGGGTCCCCCCTGCCCCAAAGCACCCACCCCCCCATGTTGAGGGCATGTGGCCTGTTACGGTTCGGGGGGGGGGGGGTCGCTCGCTCGTCCCCACCCCCTTTCCTGACCTGTGTGCTCGAGTAAGGGTCTGGTATGGATTTTGGGGGGGGGGACCCACGCTGTTTTTTTGGTGTGGGGTTCCCCTTAGGTTCCCCGAAGGGCCTGGTATGATCTTGGAGGGGGACCCATGCCTTTTTTTTTTTATTTGGCGTGAAGTTCCCCTTCAAGATCATTAAAACACAAGTCGCATGCCAAGTCGGATCAGTTAAGACGGCAATCTGACTTCAGTGATATTCAATGGGCTGAAGTAGGTTCAAAGTATTGCAGGGAGCATTTTCAAAAGTCGGACGACTTGTGTCGGACCAGTTAAGACGGCTCTCATTGGGAAACATTGATTTTCACATGTCATGCGTCATGAGCTCCCAATGTCGGAGCGTTTGTCGTACAAGTGTAAACCTGGCCTTAGCCCTCGTTCACAACAATGCACTTTGTCATGCAATTTGACAGTTCAAAATCGCATTACAAGTCGCACCCTATTTTTGGCAATGGAACCGCTCAAATTGTTGCCATTCAAGTCACAGCAACTTTAAAAAAGGCGCCTGCACTACTTTTCGGTGATTTTGTTGCGACTTGCATTGACTTCTGCAGTGGCGGCCCGTCCATTAGGGGCGCCTGAGCGCCGCTACCTCTATTCACGGCCGCAACCCCCTCCACCTTGTAGTGATGATGCGATGCTCTATCCATCGCCGCAGCCACCCCCTATTCATGCGTCTGGCCCTTTTCAGGACAAAAGCGCCTGAATTACAGCGGCGGGGGTGTTTTTTTTTTAAACACCTGATTAGAGCCAGAGGCTCTAATAGGCTTAAAAATAGGGTAGGCTCGGGACGCAGAGCATTGTGCTACGAGCCCACCCAGGTGTTACAACAGCAAATGAATACTCAAAGTTTCAACACTGATCCTCCTCCAGGCCAAGCGGGAAGTCTGATACCCGTCTCCCGATTGGCTGAAAGGACAGGCGACCCTATTGGATGCCTAGGAGGAGTGGAGGAGACGCACGGTTGACGCGAGGAGGAGAAGACACAAGAGCCTTTACCCTATGCCCCGATCCCCGCCACCTGGATGGGGTAAGCGGACTAATCTGGCAGACAGGGAGCGGGGGGGTTTGGCTTTGAGGTGGTGGTTGTTTGCCGAAACAAAAAACCATGAGCCGCCACTGGACTTCTGTTAACCACTTTCCGCCTGCACTATAGCCGAAACACTGCTACAGCGCGGTCTTCCAGTGCTGGGAGGGTGTCAATCACCTGATTGGCCCACCAGTGCTGCCAATCAGTGCCCACCAGTGCCATCTATCAGTGCTGCCCATCAGTGCCCATTAGTGCTGCCAATCAGTGCCTCATCATCAGTGTCACCTATCAGTGCAGCCTCATCAGCGCACATCAGTGAAGGAGAAAAATTACCTGTTTGCAAAATTTTATAACAAACTATGAAAAATTATTTAATTTTTTTTCAAACTTTCTGTTCTTTTTTTTTAAGTAAAAAATAAAAAAACCGCAGAAGGCGATAAAATACCACCAAAAGAAAGCTCTATTTGTGTGAAACAAATGATAAACATTTCATATGGGTACAGTGTGTTGCATGACCGCGCAATTGTCATTCAAAGAGTGACAACGCTGAAAGCTGAAAATTGGCCTGGGCAGGAAGGGGGTTGAAAGTGCCCAGTAGGCAAGTGGTTAAATGAAGTCGCAAGCCGCAATGAAATTGCCAAATCAAATCGCACTGATCTGCAGTTTTGAAAGCAGTGCAATTTCGAGGCCGCACTGGTGTGAATCGGGGCGAACGGACATCATTTTAGTTTACTGTTTCTATTTGTAACTGACAAAGAATGAAAGACAAGTTTCTATAAGTAACTTTTTTGTACTCACAACTGAATGAATTTTTTTTTTTTTTTTAAATACTGATTTGGTAAGCTACAGGACAGGAGAAGTTTTACTAAACAATTCATGACAAATGTCTCATTATATTTTATATATATATATATTTCTATTCTTTTTTATCCATTTGTGAGTACAAAAAAAGTTGCTTAAAAAAGTGTATTTTTGTTAAATGTTGCAAAACATTTATAAACAAAAAGTGTGTCCTTTAGACACTTCCCGGTGATTTGTTGCTGGAATAAAACTGTTGGAAAGTTGTCTTTTCAATTGGATATCAATCAATAAAATGAACCAAACGTGTTGGCGGTGCTCCCAGAATCCTCCTCACCTCCCCGGTCAGCAGGTAGATGATCTCCAGGGTGAGCTGTAATATCCTCTCCGTCAGGTCGGTACAATTTGCCTCCATTGCTCCCAACTCTGTCCCATTCACTTCCTGCAACAATAGCGCCCATCCCCCTCTCCAATGCTCAGCAGCATGGGTTAAAGGCAGGCTCTTCTGTGATTGGTTCTTGCCGGCCATTTTGTTGTAGCCCAGCACAGCAGGATGAATTTCTAAGACATGTGACATGTTCATTTAGTTGTACGCCAACATGTGTTCATACATGGGCTAAAATATTATGTTGCCACCAGGAGCTTATCCTCGTTGCTTACCTACAGGAATGAGGAGAAGGGGGTACCTTATAGGGTTGCCACCTCATCCCTTTAAACCCGAACGTATATAAATTACACGGGTTCTGAGGTTAATTTACTGCAGATAAGGCACCAAGAGAGTTGAATTACCACCTTAATCAACCACAGAACCTGTGTAATTAAAATGTGTTCAGTTTTAAGCCTGGGTTCACACCTATGCGAATTAGATGCGGCTTACACCGCATCTAATTCGCAGGACATTTTAAAATACATTCATATGAATGCATCTGGTTCACATATGTGCGTTGCATTCGCACTGCGCATTGCACAAAAAACGTGTGCGTTTTTTGGGCATTGCGGTGCGAACTACAAGCCTATTATCTCCTATGGGAACGCATCTGATTCGCAGATGCATTGCGTTCTGAACAAGGATTTTCTCTTTCTCCTCACTACACCTCCCCCTCCCTCCCCCTCTCCCTGCTCTCTGATACTGAGCAAAAACGCAATGAATCCGTTGAACAGGAGATTGTTATCTCCCCAGTGAAACCTGAGCTTCAATTCGCACCGCACAAGTGTGAAACAGGGCTAAAGGGATGAGGTGGCAACCCTCGTTGCCACCTTATCCCGTTAAACCCCAACACATATTAACCGCTTGCCGCCCTCCGTCAAATGACGGAGGGACGGTGCGGCTCTCGTTCTGGGAGGACGTCATAATCCTAGGACATGGCAGGACCCTGATCTCTGTAAAGAGCCGATGACGCGGCTCTTTAACCATGTAATCGGCTGTGTCCAATCGCAGCCGGTCACATGTAAATGTGGTAGTGCCGTTGATCAGCTCTCCTCGCCTCACACTGACAGAGTGCGTGGCAAGGAGTGCCGATCACTGGTATCTCCTCGCAGGGGAGACCAGGGCAGGTAATCAGGGCACTGATCATCAGTGCCCTGATTACAGGAAAGCCCCAGCAGTGCCCATTAGTGATGCCAGTCAGCACAGCCTTTCAGTGCCACCCATCAGCGCTGCCTGTCTGTAATCTGTAATCATTGTAATCTGCAATGATGGGCATTTCAATGTAAGTTTTTTTCCCTTCAACTTCCCTTCTAAAAGTTTTTTTTTCCTTAAAATTCCCTCCTAAATTGGGGTGCGTGTTATACGCCGATAAATACGGTACTTATTTACAAAATTTTCTGACAGAAACTAAGAAAAACGTTTTTTTTAAACATTTTCGGTCTTTTTTCTTGTAAAAAATAAAAAACCCAGCAATAATTAAATACCACAAAAAGAAAGCTCTAATGGATATATGGACAGGGGATTATAACGGTGCTAGGGTCAAAAGGTATAAAGGAGAAATACACGAAAAAGAGAGGTGTAAAAGGCAAAAATTACAAAGTTTATTGATAATAATACATGGGTAGAAAATTACACTTAAAGCACTTAACATTTAAAATAAGTACGTATACTGTATGTGACCCAAAGAATGATGAGGTAGGCCAGATGGAGATGGCTGTGGAGAGGGGAGGGCTCGATTTCCTACATGTTTCGCCAAGACATTGGCTTCTTCAGGGAACAAGAGCTCAAAAACTGAATATGTAAAACAGTTCTGTATATGGGATATAGAAAACATCATGTAAGCAAAATTGTTTATCGGTACAGTACTTGGTATACACAAGAAAGAGTTAATATTGTGGCTGGACAGTCATGCGACCCACAGGTCCCACTGAACTCCGGTGACGCAAACGTACCTGGGACGTCGGCGCCAAAGGGGGGGGGGGGCGCCGCACGGAGGCGTCACCGCGGGGGAGCAAGCAGGCCGCGCCGTATAATGTGCCTGCAGGGGGCATACAGTAGACCTGGCGATGGAATGTATTGACAGTATATGAATAATTATACACTTTTACATACGAGAGACTAGAAATAAAACAATTACGCATAAATCGCATTAGGCTAAAAAGATATATAAAAATATATATATGGATCAGTGTATCTGTATCTCTAGGAAAGGTATAAACTTACGTCTTTCTTTAAAAACGGTAGAATGGAGTGGACACAAAGTGCCTGTGGATAGGTGCACACACACAACAAGGTAGTCGCCAAAGTAAACGAGATCAGCAATCAGTTGAAAAAGGGCCTAAATAAAGGAGTGGATTGCTTTAGGGGTAATACTGGTGATCACTCTGAACTTCAGGAAAGTCAAGGAGGTACTTATTTAGTAAAGTGAACTGTCAAATAGAAATCTCATGTTGGTGCAGTCACATACATGGAATGCTTAGCTTGGAGATTATAAATCGATTTTTTGAAAAGGGCAGTAATCACAAAATGTCCTACAGAGAGTAGATGTGAAAGAAAGAGAAATTGGGACAATTGGATTTTGTTGAGCAAAGACAGGACTGCTGAGAAGACAGAGAGCATATTACCTAGTCCGCCATATAGCAGACAGTGTTGCTCAAGAGGATCGATGCTGACCGAAAAAGTGAATGACAAGTCCAGAGTGACTCCTGTAAAAGATGTTTAGGAGCATGGTAAGTGATACACTAGGGGAAAAGTTGTTGTTAAATGCCATAAAGGAAAGAGATTACCTTATTGCTGTGTGCAGAGCGAGTGCAGGCACGTCCCTTGTCCAACAAGGAACTGAGGGACTGGCCGGTTACTTGTATACCCCCCACACCTGATCAGTGAGGGGCATCCGCGCCTGCGCACAGCGCGATGCCACGGAACTGCACGTTCCATCATGCACCGCGCGCGCATGCTCAGAGCAGGCGGACCGTGGGGCGAATGGGAGAGCGAGACGCCACGGAATGGGAGGTACCAAGGCGCCACCCCCTCCCATCAGCCGATGGGAAGCGAAGGACCAGAGAGTCTGAGACCGACGCGGACACCCTGGGCAGACTGAGATCTGCCCTGGGCGTCCGTACGGGCATAAACGGCGCTGGCAGTGCAACTTCCAAGAGAGAAGCCAGCGCCGCGACCACCTACCCCCCCCAAAAGGCACCGAGAGGCCAGAAAACAGATGCGATCCGGCAGTGGGGCACAACAAGCGCATGAAAAATATTGGGCGGAGACACAGGATAGGGGGGCAAGGCCCATACTAGCCCGACAATCCACAGGGGTCACTGGGGATATCAGGAAGTACCTGTGTGTCAGCACACAATGTCCAGCCACGAAGTGCATAACATGCATAGAGAACCACCGGGTCCTGGTTGTACAGTCAAACATGTAATAAGAGAAGAAAAAAAAAAAAAAAAAAAAAGAAAGCAATACTCATATGACATAGGCTTACATAAAGAAACATATGGGTCAGAAAATTATGTTGGTACGATATCGAGAGAACTTTACATATCTATGAGTACAAACAGGAATTTATGAATTAAACAAAGATTCCAAAATCAAATAAAGAATGTTAGTGAGAAGGGAATACATTCATAACAGATAACAGTGTCATAGTGGTGTGAGATATCTTAGAAGGAGCTATAAAAGAAACCACAAATGGAGCCATGGCAAAAGAATGAAAGGCAAGAAAGACTAGAAAACCAGAGAAGGGGAAAGGGGACAAGGGAAGGGGATGCAGGACACTGGGGAAGAAGGAACAGATACGAGGAAGAGGAGGATGGAAACTATGAGCGACGCTGACTGAGAGGTGGGCATAGAGGAAAGAAATACATGGTGTATGCGAGTATAGTTCATGGAGGAATAGGTATTAAAGAAAGGGTTTGAAACTAATATATTCGTTGAGTCCTGGAAAGTTGGTAGCATTTAGTATGTGGATCCATTTTGTTTCGAGTCGTAGTAGCTTATTATCAATGCTGCCGCCTCTCACATGTGGAGGAACATGTTCGAGTGCGGAAAATAAAATGACATGGGGATCAGAATTGTGCTGGGCAGCAATGTGCCTATTGATGGCAGTTGTGGTAATGTTTTTGTATAACGGTTTAATATGATCACGGATACGGGTCTGGAATGGACGCTTAGTTTTGCCAACGTAGTATGAGCCGCATTGGCATTGAGCCAAATACACGACACCTACGGTGGCACAGGTGACACGGTGTCTAATGGTATGAGTATTTCCATCAGGCAGGTTCACCACTTGAGAGTTAGTGACAAATGCACATATGTCACACCTGCCACATTGGTATGTACCTGTGGCAGTGGGCCTATGCGCAGTGTCAGTTGTATGGTGGCTATTGATAAGTCGATCACGGAGTGAAGGGGATCGCCGATATGTGATATCAGGGTATGTTTTTATATATTTGGCAATTGTGGGATCTGATGTAAGTAGGGGCCAAAATTGGTTGAGAATACCCTTAATTTGGGTATGTTGATTAGAGAATTGGGTAATAAGTCGTGTCGGTTGTTTAGGGTCCAGTGGTTTGTCGGAAAAAAAACAGATCTTTTCTGTTGAGTTTCTTTGCCTTATTAAAGGCTTTTTTCAACAGGGAGTGGCTGTAGCCTCTATCTAGAAGTCTGTTGTACAATTCATGTGCAGCCCTGAGGAAATCTTCCTCTCGGGTACAGTTGCGTTTTATCCTCAAGTATTGGCTAAACGGGATGCTCCTGAGAAGAGGCTCAGGATGGGCACTATGGGCGTGCAGTATCGTGTTGCCCGAACAGGGCTTGCGGTAAAGGGCAGTGTAGATTTGGCCATTAGGTTGCACACCAATCTGGAGGTCCAAAAAATGGATCTGCGACTGGCTGCACTCCATAGTGAACCTGAGATTAAACGTATTCAGGGTAAGATATTGGACAAACGAAACTAATTCTTCTTTAGTACCTGACCAAAACAGCAATATGTCGTCAATATACCTGTACCAGGATATCACCCTGGACAGGTAAGGGTTGGGATGGGCCGAATCGAATAGTTCCCTCTCCCACCCCCCCAGGTAGAGGTTGGCATAGGCAGGGGCGCACTTGGTCCCCATAGCCACACCCTGCACCTGGAGGAAGTGGGAGGAGCCGAACATAAAGTAGTTACGTGTTAGTATGAACCTCAGTAATTCGAGGACGAAGTCCCCGTAAGTGTCATATTGAGAGCCTCTTTCTCGGATTAGTTTTCTAATCACTGAAATGCCTCTGTTGTGGGGAATGATGTTATACAAACTTTCCACGTCTAGGGCTACCAACCATGTGTTATTGGGTAAGGATTGACCATCAAGTATACGAAGAAGATGGATGGTGTCCTTGATGTATGAAGGCAGGGCCACAACATGAGGTGCCAGGTATTTGTCGACCAATGCACTGGCAGATTCAGTGAGACATTGTCGACCGGAAACAATTGGACGGCCTGGAGGGTGGTCAAAGGATTTATGCAGTTTAGGGAGAGAATAGAAGGTGGGAGTTGTAGGTTCTTTAACGCTGAGGAACTTCCATGTGTTGGAATCTATGATGCCCTTTTGATAAGCTCCAAATATCAGCTGTTGGTATTCGGATATGTAATGGTCGATAAGTGATTTTGAAATTGGTCTATACCAATCGCGATTGTTTAGGATGTCGAGACACATTTGTTCGTAAAAAGACACATCCATCACCACCACGTTGCCACCCTTGTCGGCTGGCTTGATGATCAGTTCAGGATGATTTTGAAGGGATTTGATGGCTTTGGTAAGGGCCGGGGTAAGGTTGGAGGGATAAGAAGGATTGAAATTTAAGCCTTCAATAGTGTTGGTGACCTGTTGTATAAAAGCCCAGATATTGGGATTTGTGGATAGGTTCGGAAAGTTCATGGATTTGGGTTTGAAGGAAGCAGGAGGGGGGAAGGAGATACCAAGGGCGGTGGCCCCAGGATCATAGGAGTCCAAGAGGTCCTCTCCGTCAGTGTAGCCCTCCTCCCAAAGTGACATCAATTCCTCAAGAGCTTGTATTTCAGCCAAAGTAGGGACTTGTTGAGGGGGGTGGTTCGTGTCTTGAAGAGGTACTGTACTGGGGGGAGATTTGTCGTAAATCACTTTGAAAAGCAGTTTACGTGCAAACAGGTGGACGTCTTTAATAAAGGCAAATTTATCATAGTCGTTAGAGGGACAGAATGTGAGGCCGAGTTGAAGTACATGGATCTGATCCATGTTTAATGGAATAGAAGACAAGTTGATTACGTCAGGGGTGGATGATCTTCGTGGATCACCAACGTTTGTGTGTGTAGGTTGGGAGATGGGCTCGAGAGGGAGTCCTGGCCCTGTCCTAAAAAAATAGGTGCAAGTTTAGGGTCCACAGGTAATGGGTTAGCTGGGATCATAGAAGTGATGGTGGGTTCACTTACCCTCCGAGTGGCAGTGTGCGTTTGGGAGTGCGGAAGTGCCGGTGTGACCTAAGGTGCCTTGGTGATGGATGATTTGGGTATCGCTGACGACTGTGGGTCGCATGACTGTCCAGCCACAATATTAACTCTTTCTTGTGTATACCAAGTACTGTACCGATAAACAATTTTGCTTACATGATGTTTTCTATATCCCATATACAGAACTGTTTTACATATTCAGTTTTTGAGCTCTTGTTCCCTGAAGAAGCCAATGTCTTGGCGAAACATGTAGGAAATCGAGCCCTCCCCTCTCCACGGCCATCTCCATCTGGCCTACCTCATCATTCTTTGGGTCACATACAGTATACGTACTTATTTTAAATGTTAAGTGCTTTAAGTGTAATTTTCTACCCATGTATTATTATCAATAAACTTTGTAATTTTTTGCCTTTTACACCTCTCTTTTTCGTGTATTTCTCCTTTATACCTTTTGACCCTAGCACCGTTATAATCCCCTGTCCATATATCCATTAGTCTTTTGATTATTTTGGGGATGAGGTGCCGCATCCTATGGTACCATCTAGCCACCCTTACACAAAAAGAAAGCTCTATTTGTGTAAAGAAAATGATTAAAGAAGATTGAGAAAAATGTCATATGGGTACAGTGTTGCATGTTGTCATTCAACTTGCGACAGCGCTGAAAGCTGAAAATTGGCCTGGGCAGGAAGAGGGGTGAAAGTGCCCTGTATTGAAGTGGTTAATTACACAGGTTCTGTGGCTAATTAAGGTGGTAATTAAACTCACTTGGTGCCTTATCTGCATTAAATTAGACTCAGAACCTGTGTAATTCATAGGGTGTTTGGGGTTTAAAGTAATGAGGTGACAAGCCTAGGTACCTAGTTCTCTGCTGCCCCAATCACATCTCCTTCATCTTTGGAAGAGGTTTGTATACATGTGCGCCACGATACAGATTTTATTATGTATGATCATAACCATGGTTTAAAGTGACCCTTTCATAAATAGTAAGCTGAGAGAAAGCTGTTACCTGGAATGAAGAGCGATAATACTTACCTCTTCTGCTGCCCGCCCTACCAAACACTGCTCCATTATTATTATTATACAGAATTTATATAGCACCAACAGCTTATGCAGCGCTTCACAATATAAAGGGGTACAGTACGATTACAATACAGTTTAATACAGAAGGAATAGGTGGGCCCTGCTCATGGAGCTTACTATCTAAAGCAGGGGTCATCAACCCGTGGCCTGTTTGCAGCCGGGCTGCGAAGACTGCACTATCTGATGTGCGGCGGCGGAGAGAGCAGAGAGATGACATCATCTCTCACCGACCGCCCGCATCACTGCTGTTCTGTGTTCACAGTGGGGCCGCCACACTGAGGCGAGCGAGCAGATCTCTCACCGCCCGTCCGTATCACTGCTGTTCTGTGTTCACAGTGGGGCCGCCACACTGAGGCGAGCGAGCAGAGAGATGAGATCATCTCTCACCGCCCGCCTGCATCGCTGCTCTTACACTTTTACAGTGGGGCTGCTATAATGCTGGAGGTAAGGCGGGGGAGCAGAGAGATGAGATCATCTGTCACTGCCTGTCCGCATCACTGCTCTTCCGCCCACGCAGCGCGGCAGAACACCGATACACTGCTGGAGGTGAGGCAGAGAGATGAGACCATCTCTCACCGCCCGCCTCCCCATCAATGCTGTTCTCCCCCACTACCCACTACTCTAGGCTTGCCTCTGAACTAATGCGCACGCCTGTGCTGGCACCACTGCATTGGCAATCCCCATCTGGTGGCAGGGGACGTGGCAAGGAACAAAACGCATCTGGTGGCAGGCAAGTGACACTCTGCATCTGGTGGCACATTCTGCATTATGGTGAGTTGAACTATTTCATTGTATATTACAATGTAATAATAGAAATAATGCTCTTTAATCCTCCTGACACCATATCAATCATGCTGCCAGAATGATTGAAGCGCTAACACCAGCCATTTCCCTGATAAATTGCCAGCGAAAAGCCGCATACACCACTCTGGGCCTTGACACAATTTTCTTCCACAATGCTGCTCCCCGGTGCCAAAAAGGTTGGTGACCACTGGTCTAAGGCAGTGGTTCTCAACTCCTGTCCTCGGGACCCACTAACAGGCCAGGTTTGCAAAATACATCACAGGTGATATCATTTGCTGCTCAGCGATTGCAGTATTCTAGTCTGCATTTCCTCAACGTAATCTGGCCTGTTAGTGGGTCCTGAGGACAGGAGTTGAGAACCACTGGTCTAAGGGTAGGGGCTGACCAGATATAATAGGGCAGGCAGTTCCAGAGGATGGGAGAGGCTCTGGAGAAGTCTTGGAAGTGAGCGTGGGAGGATATAACACAGACTGAAGGGGGGGATAGCCTGTGTAAAGGTCGGCCAGTGAGGAGGGAGTTGCAGTAGTCAAGGCAGGTAATAACCAAGGAGTGAATAAGTTGTTTTGTGGTGTCGTTGGTTAGGAAATGTTGCAGAGGTTAAGGCAGCAAGATTTAGGCTGGGTTCACACTAGAGCATGGAGCGGCTCACACCAGGTGTCCGGTGTGTCTCCATTCACCGGTTCGGGTTCCAATTTCAGCCCTGAATTTTTGGCTGAATTCGGACCTGAAACTGACCAGATTCTGACTCCATAAAGAGCCGGTCACATTCTCCTGCTATGCGAATTGGATGCGGAGAAACCTCCATCCAATTGGCAATAGTGTGAACCCAGCCTTAGTCAGCGATAGGATGTGGGGCCTGAAGGAGAGGTCGGAGTATAGGATTACACCCAGGACCCTGGTGCGTGTGAAAGGACCAATGGTTGTGCCATTGATCTCAATGGTAAAGTCATGACCCATGGGGGGGAGGGGATTGGGGAGGAGGAAATATTGCAAGCTCCGTTTTTAGAAAGATTGAGTTTGAGGAAGTGGTGTGAGATCCATACTGATTTGTGATACGTGAGGAGACTGAGGGGGTAAGTTGAAGATGTGTGCAATTTGTCTACTAATGTGTTTTTGGTATCTTCCGCTGTCCTTCCCTTCTGTTTAAAGTAGTATAAGCAAACCTTTTTTTTTTTTTTAAGTTTGGATAGAGTAAGGGAAAGTATAAGGTTTGTTTTTCCTATCTGTGTCCACTTGGGGAGATTTACCTTCACTTCCTGTCACACCAAAACAGAAAGTGAGAGGAAATCTCCGCAAATTAAGGGAATCTCTTGGGGCTCATCAGAACTAGTGTTCCCCATAGGGAGATTTCCCCTCTACTACTTTTCAGGGGGAAACCCAAAATTTAGGATTTTACTTTCATTTTCAATGATATTGGTAAACAGGGCAAATTGAGAGGGTGCATCTCCCTAATGGGGGGCACAGACCGCAATAAAAACCTGACAGGTGTTTGCCTTTAGTTACACATTAAGGCTAGTTATTATAGTCCCAAGCAAGACCCTCCCTACTTCTTCCATGTTCCCTCAGTCAGTGTAAATAGGCCGGCCATAGACAGAGCAATTTTTTTTCCTGCAAAAACAAATTTGCTTGATTCCCCCATGAACACAGTCAGTGTTGACAGGGGAATCCCTCCGGTGGAGCTATTGTGTTCTCCCATCGGGGGAAGCCATCCCCGCCGGGAGAACACAGTGATTATTGCTAGGGGCCATAACAGCCACTAGCAATAATCGCATGTAAAATCCGGCAGGCTGGTTGTACCCATGTTGATTGACTGATAAACATGGGTACATTCAGCCTGTCCATACACGGTTCAAATCTTGCCAAGTCAGCAGGTGACCATACAGCCTGGACAGACTTAGTCCAATGAGGTACATCAATGCATAAAGCGGTATTTTCTTTGCATTGGCATTAGATGTTTTTGGTCCTCATCCTGTTCGGAAAGATCATTACCTCTTCCCTTATGAAACCAGGCCCTCAGCAGGTGGGGAGACCCTATGAGAGGGGGATAATTCAACACAGAAAGGCAGGACCCAAAAAGCCTGGGAAACCTGTGGTATAAAACTTAACTCTTCCCTAACCAGGACAGCCCAAGCTCACTGGCTACCATAGAACATTCGCTTGTGGGCTCCATGCAGTTTCTTCTCAGGCAGCTTCCTTCCAGGGATAAAAGATCCAGCAAATCTAAATTTCCAAGATCCAGAGAGGCAAGCTGTATTATGAATTATCTGTTAGCAAAGCCTGGAGGAACATTCCTGGATCTCAACTGGCATTAAATGTTTTTGCTCCTCAATCACCTCTTCCCTCTGAAACCAGACCCTCAACGAGTGGGGAGACCCTATAAAGAAGGGGGGTAATTTCACAACTAATTACCTTATGTGATCCATTGCTGATGGTTTCTCTCTTCTCCGGGGCCATGGACTCTTCATATAGTGTCACAACCCCATCATGTGCCATTGCAGTATACTGAATCTGAAATTTAACTAAGCCATCACAGCTACATATGTGTTTATCCCTCCCCTAAGCTACCAAAGCTATCCCCTACAGCAGTTTTGTCCTCTGTAGTTTCCGCTGCAGCCTCCCTGGCACCTTCACCGCCCTCTGCAAGACTTATTGACTCTGCTGCAGCCATCCTTGCACCTCTACGGCCCTCTTGTACATACACCGCTTCCGCTGCAACTCAGTTTCTCTCCCAGCCTTCATAACATCCATAGTCTCAGCCGCCACTGTACCTCAGCTACATCCCCAGTCTCTGCTACATTCCAGCTGCAATCGTGGTCTTCACCAGGGGTCTTCAAACTATCTAAACAAAAGGCCAGTTTACTGTCCATCAGGGGGGCAGACTGTGGCAATTGTTAGTAGAAAAGGTCCAGAGGAATAAAACAATGCCCCATATCTGGTGTCAGTAGGAGGAATTGTATCCCATTGGTGTCATTGGGCCCCATTGTTGTATGTCATTGGAAGGATTTGTGCCCCTTCAGGACCCCGCTTTAAAGGGGGATCTATGGGGACCCTGGCCTGCTCTAAAGGGGGTCATGTTGGCTAAATATATTTTCTTTGCAGGGACAGCCTGGAGTACCTGGTGGCATGGGAAATATAGGTGAAAAGGTAAAAAGAGTAAAGGGGGATCTATGGGGACCCTGGCCTGCTCTAAAGGGGGATCTTTGGGGACCCTGCTCTAAAGGGGATCTAAATGTTTAGCACTGAGCAGTGCGGGGTGTACCAACATGGCCTCCGCCACCTTCCTACTGATGGGGTCCAGCTTCTTTCAAAATGTAATATCAAAACAGCATCATATATTTAAATATACTATATTTATTTATATACGCTCACTTTATTGCTAAAATTACTCTGAATCTCAAGACATAGCTGGGTGTAGTAAGATGTCCGCATGGGTGTTCTATCAGAATACCGCTACCTGTCAAATCATAAATTGTGTGGAACACATCGTGCCATGGAACGCAGCTGGAACGCATCACGCATGCGCAGCAAGTCATTTTTGGTTGGAATGTCACTTCCGTTGCACAACCTGATGGTTAGGGGTAATCTGATAGAACACCAGGACAAGGCCATCCAGCTCCCAGGGCAAAGATGCCAAACTGCACCCCCCCTTAGGGTTAAGGTCAGGGTACCCACATCCCTGCAATAAACCATTGCGCCCAGGGCAGCCGCCCCCCCTTGGCCCGGCCCTAAGTAGTAACCACATGATGGTTTACCAATGAGAACTTTTATTGTATCGCTGTGATGCAATACATATCTTTATGTAAGTAAGAAGGAAGGACAGCCTGAAACCCCACCAATGTTCCCAGAGAACTTCAGTCATTCCAAGTAAAAATAATCCACTTTTTGTAATTTATTGACAGAATAGAGAAGGTGAGAGTCTTTGTTGGTTATGGTTATCTATATCCCTGTTGAGGAAATTGCCCAGCGACAACTACCTTGAGGATGGAAAGTCTCCACCTATACAGCCCAAAAAAAAGTAGCTCAAACTCTTCCCCGACCTACTAAATAAATGGCTTTATTGATGCCTGTGTACTTGTTGGAAAGATTTTCCCATAATTGTCTGCATAACGCAACAGGAATAGGGAAAAATTCCCAGATTGGGGAAAATGTGAGTTTTAAGCAAAACTACATAATGAAAATGTACAATAAATTATAGAAAAAAAAAAAAACAGATTGCACAACAGTAACAATAAATATTCCACATGGGATGGCTGGTCCTTTTGGACTTCCTCATCTTTATCGTATGGTTGTACTAAAGACCTAACGATTCAGCCAATGCAACGCCATCATAGGTTTTTCAGAAGCCTCAGGTGGCGTGCACTCTCTGGTGTGTGATTAGTGACGATTTCTGTGAAAAACCTTTGCCGCATTCTGAACAGGAAAACGGCTTCTCCCCGGTGTGAATCCTCATGTGTTTATCTCGGTTCCCTTTATGAGAGAAGTTCTTTCCGCACTCGGAACAGGGAAAGGGCTTCACCCCGGTGTGGACTATATGGTGTCTATTGAGTTGCGATTTCTCAATGAAAGACTTTCCACAAACAGAACATGAAAACGGCTTTTCCCCGATGTGAATTCTCAGGTGTTGAACAAGTCCTGATTTCCTCAAGAAGGTTTTCTCACACAGGGAACAGGTGAAGGGTTTTCTGCTGGTGGGATTTCTCTGGTGTACAACCAGATCATGGTTTTCTATGAATGTTTTTTCACAATTCTGAGGATGCAGATTATCGAGAGAAGATTCCTCAAGATCAGAAGGATCCGGTGAATTATTTGCACAGTGATCACTTGTATGGACATATGGCATGTTGGTATGGGAGTTATTTTTGGAATTCTCAGAAGTAAACCTATTTGTTGATCTTACCATAGGATTAAGTTTTTGATGTAAATTTGTAGTAACAATTCTCTTTCTTGGAGAATATTGTACCATGTCATCTTCTTTATTATAATCTGCAGATAAAATTGGACATCTCCCTCTAGTTTTCCAGCTTCTGTGGCCTCCTGTTGGAAACATTTTTTAATAAAAAAAAAAATAGTAAAATGTTTATTGATGATGTTTTGCAGTTAGGATTAATGAATGTTGGTCTAGAAGTCAACTGTTACCCAGATCTTTCTATGGAACTAGGTGCATATTCTACGGAATTAGGTACAGAGATAACAATGCAAGGATAGAAGTCGAAGAAGATGTACAATGCAACAAAACAGCCCATGGGTGAAAATGTAAGTATACTAATGACATTGATATTTCATATGGACCTTCCTCCATCAGATTTGCTGGGAACATGATGTTGAATTGAAGGAGGAATGGAGACGGCCCTCTCATTTAGTGTACAGTAGTTCCAACTGATTTGTTGGAAACATGACGTTATATTGAGGAATGGAGATGGACCTTTCATATGGTGTACAGTATCTCCACCTCATTTGTTGGAAACATGACGTTATATTGAGGAATGAGAATGGCCTTCTCATATAGTGTACAGTATCTCCACCTCATTTTTTGGGAACATGACATTATATTGAAGAATGGAGATGAACCTTTCATATGGTGTACAGTATCTCCTCCTCATTTGTTGGGAACGTGACGTTATTTTGAGGCATGGAGATGGACCTTTCATATGGTGTACAGTATCTCCACTGCATTGGATGCGATATAGGTTCACTGGATACTTTTCCATCATATCACAACAAGCCAAATTTATTTTTTCAAAGGTCACATTAATTAAGGAACAGGACATAAAAAGGTGAAGTGCTGAAATTTATATTCTATAATTTTTACCTGTGCTCACATCTAGAGAAGATTCCTCCTTGGTCATTGTCACCATCAATTCACCTTCATTTATAGACAGCTGATGATCTGTCACACACATCTCCTCTTCCTGTTTCACCTCAATTTTTATACCCATCACTCCTTCCCCCTAAAATTACAGTATGAATGTGAGCACTATTATGTTGAGTTTACATAGAAGAATATAATCTAAGACAGTTAAGAGCCAAGTTTGAGTTCAACATCCTTAGACCCACCTACCTGATGATGGTGAGGGATGGTGTGATCTTCCTGTGTGGAATCCCGCGAATACAGAGGACGAGGACATCTCTCTGGTGGGTTCCCATTACTGGATCCATCTGTATGAAACACACACACTGACTGAATACATTGTTCCTATGTGTTAATCAGATGATAGGGGATCTAAGTGGACCATCTGTACTGCTCTCTCCTTTTACAATAAAGTTTCCTCTTACCCGGTGATGTGAGGGGTGGCTGATCCTCTACCTTGACGTCCTTATTGAGATCCTTGTGTCCTTCTAAACAATCCCACTCCATCACACTCTCCTTTTCCTCTCCCTTTATCTCTTCTTTGATACTAACATTAATATTTCTCCAGTTTCCACTCTGAATGGAGACATCCTGACACCTTATAGGAACCTGACACACACAAGGATACAGTCACCATCCAGACACATCCCTTGTCTGTTACTGGATAATGTCCCGGAATTCCCACCACCGCTCACCTCTCCCATCAGGAGGTCAATGATCTTCTGAGTGACTTGTAAAACCTTCCACTTATTGTTTCTTTCTGGAACCAGTAAGGAAAGTAGAGGAACCATAATGAAGTTCTGTCCATCTCCTGATGTCTTCTGCACAACTATTTTATCCTGTGAAGAGAGATGAGCAAACACTATATACAGTATCTCACAAAACCCCTCACAAAACACCCCTCACATTTTTGTAAATATTTTATTCTATCTTTTCATGTGACAACACTGAAGAAATGACACTTTGCTACAATGTAAAGTAGTGAGTGTACAGCTTGTATAACAGTGTAAATTTGCTGTCCCCTCAAAATAACTCAACACTCAGCCATTAATGTCTAAACCGCTGGCAACAAAAGTGAGTACACCCCTAAGTGAAAATATCCAAATTGGGTCCAATTAGCCATTTCCCTCCCCAGTGTCATGTGACTCGTTAGTGTTACAAGGTCTCGGGTGTGAATGTGGAGCAGGTGTGTTAAATTTAGTGTTATCTCTCTCACTCTCTCATACTGGTCACTGGAAGTTCAACATGGCACCTTATGGCAAAGAACTCTCTGCGGATCTGAAAAAAAGAATTGTTGCTCTACATAAAGATGGCCTAGGCTAAACTGAGCTGCAGAATGCTG
This sequence comes from Aquarana catesbeiana, assembly GCF_042186555.1. NCBI lineage: Eukaryota > Metazoa > Chordata > Amphibia > Anura > Ranidae > Aquarana > Aquarana catesbeiana. The sequence goes on along the minus strand of NC_133331.1, from coordinate 287,080,261 downwards.
GCCAAGACCATACAGCGGTTTAACAGGACAGGTTCCACTCAGAACAGGCCTCGCCATGGTCGACCAAAGAAGTTGAGTGCACGTGCTCAGCATCATATCCAGAGGTTGTCTTTGGGAAATAGACATATGAGTGCTGCCAGCATTGCTGCAGAGGTTGAAGGGGTGGGGGGCAGGGGCGGACTGACCATTGAGCCACTCAGGCACTGCCCGAGGGCCCTGGGCCACTAGGGGTCCCCATCAAGGTTGCCAGCCTCATTAACACCAGGGACAGTATGTATAAATCTGTGGGTTTTTTTTACATCTGTCTGTGTATACTGTGTGTACATGTATGTGTATACTGTGTGATTGTATACTGTGTGGCACCATAATCTCTGATTGCCTGGGGGCCCCATAATCTCCTATTGCCCGGGGGCCCCATGAGTTATCAGTCCGCCCCTGGTGGGGGGTCAGCCTGTCAGTGCTCAGACCATACGCCGCATACTGAATCAAATTGGTCTGCATGTCTGTCGTCCCAGAAGGAAGCCTCTTCTAAAGATGATGCACAAGAAAGCCCACAAACAGTTTGCTGAAAACAAGCAGCCTAAGGACATAGATTACTGGAACCATGTCCTGTGGTCTGATGAGACCAAGATAAACTTACTTGGTTCAGATGGTGACAAGCGTGTGTGGTGGCGTGAGGAGTACAAAGACAAGTGTGTCTTGCCTACAGTGAAGCATGGTGGTGGGAGTGTCATGGTCTGGGGCTGCATGCTGCCGGCACTGGGAAGATACAGTTCATTGAGGGAACCTGAATGCCAACATGTACTGTGACATACTGAAGGAGAGCATGATTCCCCTCCCTTCGGAGACTGGGCCACAGGGCAGTATTCCAACATAACGACCCCAAACACGTCTCCAGGACGACCACTGCCTTTCTAAAGAAGCTGAAGGTAAAGGTGATGGACTGGCCAAGCATGTCTCCAGACCTAAACTCTATTGAGCATATGTGGGGCATCCTCAAATGGAAGGTGGAGGAGCACAAGGTCTCTAACATCCACGAGCTCTGTGATGTCGTCATGGAGGAGTGGAAGAGGACTCCAGTGGCAACCTGTAAGGCTCTGAACATTGACACTTTGGGCCCAATTTGTAGATTTTCACTTAGGGGTGTACTCACTTTTGTTGCCAGCGGTTTAGACATTAATGGATGTGTTTTGAGTTATTTTGAGGGGACAGCAAATTTACACTGTTATACAAGCTGTACACTTACTACTTTACATTGTAGCAAAGTGTCATTTCTTCAGTGTTGTCACATGAAAAGATATAGTGAGAAAAAAAAAAGTATAACTTGCTGCCATCATTGTCCCTCATTGCTAGAATCTGAGCAGAACATTGCTCAGTAGGCCATACCTCCCAACCGTCCCGGATCCTGTGGGACTGCACCAAAAAGGAGGCCAGTGCCCCACTTTCCCTCTGCAGGGTGCCAGTGCCCCCCCACTATTTCCACAGAGCATCAGGGCCCCCCTCTCCCTCCACAGAGCATCAGTTCCCACTGCTCGCTCTACAGAGTGCCAGTGCCCCCCCCCCACTCCTTCCACAGAGCATCAGTGCCCCCCACCCCCTCCACAGAGCTCCAGTACCCCCAAATCCCTCCACAGAGTGCCAGTGTCCCCACTTCCTCCACACAGCGCTAGTGCCCTGCACAGAGCATCAGTTCCCCCGCTTCCTTCTGCAGAGCATCAGTGCCCCCCATACCATCCACAGAGTGCCAGTGCCCCCCTCTCCCACTCCCTCCGCAGAGCATCAGTGCTCCCCTCTACCTACCTTCCTCTGAAGAGTGCCAGTGCCCCCATTCCCTCCACAGAGTACTAGTGCCTCCTCTCCATCTTCAGAGTGCTAGTGCCGCCCACTCCCTCATGCAGCACATCAATGCTCTTATTTTAACATTGGGTCGATTTTCTAATCGTTAGCGGGGTCAAATCAAAGTTCGTTTTTGACCATGGTGATGGGAAGATTCGAAGGAGCAGAACAGGAAACTTTGTTTTCGTCCATCTTAAAATTAAATGTTAAAAGCTAGTGAAATTTTGCCATTCATCGAATGTACAAAAGGATTTCCGTACGAATATTCCCATCCCATAATCTATATGTGTATATGTCTACTGAAAGAGTAGTTTATGCACGGAAAAGAATTTCAGCAGAGGTGGGGGGGGGGGGGTCAGTCAACAGTAGGAGGATTCAAACATACATGGGACAAGCATAAATCTATACTCACATGAGAAAAAACAATATAAAAAATAAATTAAAAAAAAATAAATAAATAAAATGGGGCAGACTCAATGTACCTCTTGGTCTTTTTTTTCTGTCTCTTCTAGGTTTCATTTATTATATATTGAAATTTTATGTAAAAAAGACATGTGACATTGTCAGTAACAGAAATTTTGCAAAACTTTGTCTTACTAAATCAACTGTTATATTCTGCTATAAATAAATAAATAAATAAATCAACTGTTATATAAAAAAAAATAAAAAAAATTAATTCAGTTGCGAGTACAAAGACTCACGCCCATTATACTTACAAATAAAAATAGTAAATTAAAAAATGTCCATTAGACTCATAAAACAGGAGGAAAGATATTTTCAGGCCAGAATTAATCAAACGAAATGAACCAAACATGTTGGCGGTGCTCCCAGAATCCTCCTCACCTCCCCGGTCAGCAGGTAGATGATCTCCAGGGTGAGCCGTAATATCCTCTCCGTCAGGTTGGTGCAGTTTTCCTCCATCGCTCCCAACTCTGTCCCATTCACTTCCTGCAACAATAGCGCCCATCCCCCCCCAATGCTCAGCATCGTGGGTTAAAGGCAGGCTCTTCTGTCATTGGTTCTTCTCGGCCATTTTGTTGTAGCCCAGCAGACTTGAAGGGACACACTGTTCATCATACAATTAAGGCTGGGTTCACACTGATGCCAATTGGATCAGGTTTTCTCCGCATCCAATTTGCATGACAGGAGAGTGTGACCGGCTCTCTATGGAGCTCCAGGGTGGCCACGGTCTGCATTTGGAAAGGGTCCTGTGTATCTTTGGTTCCGTTTTCAGGTGCGAATTCAGGCAAAAATTCAGACCTGATTCACACCTGAATCGGTGAACATGGACGCACTGGATCCCCGGCTGCATCAGTGTGAACCCAGACTAATGCTCAACCCTGAGGACATCTAAAAACACCCACCAAAATTTGCCGTAAGCTAAGGGAAAAGCAGGATGAGTTTCTAAAACATGTGACATGTTCATTTAGTTATGTGCCAACGTGTCTTCATATATGAGCTACAATAATTTGGCTGCCCCCCCAGGAGCTTATCCCCTCATTAATCATCTACACCAACTTTCTCAACCTTCTCAACACAGAGGAACCCTTGAAATACATTTTCAGCCTCAGGGAACCCTTGCTTAAAATGACTATATCTACAACTCATGATACATTAGTGTGAAGGTCCGTGGGAAGAATGCTTCTTACTCTTGTGGTCATTGAGAAGAATTACCACCTTGAGGATAGATAAAAAGATCAATGGTGTCAGTGGGAACTTATCTGAGAGGCATAAATTGCTAAAGGAACCCCAGCAACCTCCTAGGGTTCCATGAAACTGTGATTGAGAAACCCAGCAGCTTGTCAGGGATGGGTCCTCTGCATCCCCTTCCACAACTGAGCAGTTGTGGAAGGGGATGCAGAGGACCCATCCCTGACAAGCTGTTTGGAACAATTGATCAGTGAAACCCCTCCGGATGCCCTGACGGGGTGGACAGAACTGCAGAGGTCCTACAGATCACCAAAAGCTGGAGACGGACCATGAGTGGAGTCACCAAGGGACACCATTCAAAGTTACCCTACATGCCTTTACCCCTGTAGGGGTACAGGTAGCTGTTGAGTGGGGACCCATCAGGGGAAGCACATGAGTCACCCACTTTTTGCTGAACACAAGAGTCACTTGAATGCTTTTGGACATTTGGCCATTTTGGAGCTTCACATATAAACTCTTTTGCACTAGTATATGTTTTTTTCTTTTTTCTTTTTTTTTTCTTTTTTATCACAGTATTTTATGGTTTTCCATATCAGTTTGGGACTTTGCTACATCTGAGATTTGTGTTTTTTTGTATATAATTTTTTATATATAATTTTTTGTGTGTTACATACAATTTTCTGGGATTATTTTTATGATAGCTTTTGATGACTTCAGGCTTTAATATTGTGAATTACATCACTTTGATTATATCTCACCAACTTATCTATACCTCATTTTGCACACGTATAGGCCCACTAGATTATTATTATTATGATTGTTTGCTTTTATGTCACTTATATAGATATGACTGTATGCTGCTTGCATTATTGGGGTCAATTCCTTGGCCTATAGGCAGTTATATTCATTTATATACACTTGTTTTTACTCACCCCCCATGACAGCTAGGAAGGTAGCGCCATTCACCCCAACTCATTTTGTTTTTATTCTTTGTAAGTTCCTGCTGGGAACTGAATAGGCTGCGACCTTATACTATCCTGAGCGCGGAGCTTACCTCCACAATGATGAGACACTATTCTTCCCACTGACACCAATGATGGGGCACTACTCCTCCCACCAGGGGCGTTGCTAGGTCTACAAAAGATCTGGGGCTAGAGCCCATAGCAGCGTATTAAAGAAAGTCATACACTTGGGTGGGCATACACATGTAGAAATACGTGTGTGTATATATCCCCAGAGAGCCCCCCACTTACATCAGGGTCCCCAGAGAGCCCCTTTTTACATCAGAGAGCCTCCCCCATGCATCAGGGTCCCCAAAGAGGCTCCCCCTTGCATCAGGGTTCCCAGAGAGCTTCCCCTCCCCTTGGGGACCCCTGCAGAGACTTGGGGCTATGGGCCCCAGATGCGGGGCTACGGGGCTATAGCCCCAAAAGCCACCCCCTAGCGACGCCACTGCCTCCCACTGACATCAATGATGGGGTACTATTCCTCCCACTGACACCAATGATGGGGCACTATTCCTCCCATAATACCAAAGATGGGGCCTTGTTTACTCCCACTTGCACCATTACATTTTCTACTCCCACTTGCCTGAGTCATGCCTTCTAAAGTCTGAAGTACTGTAATCTGTTTAGAAAGTTTGGAGACCCTTGGTTTAAAGTGATCCTTTCATCAATATAAAATTGCAGAGAAAGCTATTACCTGCAATGAAGAGTGCTGACACGCACTTTTCCTGCTGCCCACCCTACTAAACAATGCTCTATTGCCGTGGGATTGTCTACTGAAGTCAGTGGAGCACTGTGGACATCAGGAGAGACGTTAACAATCTTATTTTTATGCCCCGTACGCACGAGCGGAAATTCCGTGGGAAAAAACTTGGATGGTTTTTCTGACGAAATTCCGCTCAAGCTTGGCTTGCATACACACGGGTCACACAAAAGTTCTCTGAACTTTGGACCGTAAAGAACGCGGTGACGTACAACACTACGATGAGCCGAGAAAATGAAGTTCAGTGCTTCCAAGCATGTGTCAAACTGTTTCCGAGCGTGCGTGTTTTTTTGCGTGCCGGAATTGCATACAGACGAACGAAATTTCCGTCAAGAACTTTTTCCGTCGGAAAAATAGAGAACCAGCTCTCAATCTTTTGCTGGCGGAAATTCAGACAGAAAAAGTTGGATGGAGCATACATGCGGTTGGAATATCCGACCAAAAACTCCCATCACACTTTTTTGACGGAAATTCCGCTCGTGTGTACGAGGCATTAGAGAACAGCTTTCTTTTCAGTTTTGCGACATGGTCACATCCTCTCTCCTGCTTCAGATCACCCGGTGTCTTATGTCTCACGCTCCAGTCCCTCATTACTTGGCACCTTCTCTCCTTCACATCTATGAGGACCTTCAGAATGACGGCTAAGTGGTTAGCACTTCTGTCTGGCAGTACTAGGGTGGTAGGTTTAAATCTCAACCACGGCACTCCCTGCCTGAAGTTTGCATGTTTTGCCTGCGTAGGTTTCCTCCAACACTCTGAAAACATACTGGTAGGTTGCAGGGGCGGCCCATCCATTAAGAGCGCCGCCCCCTCTGTCACGCTGTCCCCTATACGACAAATGGATAGATTCATGCATTGTATTGCATGAATCTATCCATGGCCGCTGTAGCCACCCCCTATTCAGGCGTCCAGCCCCTTTTCGGACACGGGGCGCCTGAATTACAGCGGCGGGGGTGTTTTTTTGAAGCACCTGATTAGAGCCATAGGCTCTAATCGGCTTCAAAAAAGGTGAACTTGGAGCACAGAGAATTGCACTTGCAGTCCACCCAGGCGTGTTAGAAAAGCAAATTAATATTTGCTTTTCTAACACTGAACCACCTCCCCACCAATCAGGAGGCGTGGGTCTATACCGGTCAACCTGATTGGCTGAAGGCACAGGCGATCCCATTGGCCAGCTACCAGAAGCGAAGAAGAGACGCATGGAGGACACAGGAGCCATCGTCTGACCAGCGCTTCCCATCCCACAGCTCGCCGCCATCACCTGCTGCCTGACCCACCACCAAGATGGGGTAAGTGCCGGTCAGACAGCGAGCAAGCGGGCAGGGGGCACAGTGGCTGCAATTGATGGGGCACAGAGGCTGCCATTGATGGGGCACAGAGGCTGCAATTGATGGGGCACAGTGGCTGCAATTGATGGGGCACAGAGGCTGCCATTGATGGGGCACAGTGGCTGCAATTGATGGGGCACAGAGGCTGCCATTGATGGGGCACAGTGGCTGCAATTGATGGGGCACAGAGGCTGCAATTGATGGGCCACAGAGGCTGCAATTGATGGGGCACAGAGGCTGCAATTGATGGACACAGTGGCTGCAACTGATGGGCACAGTGGCTGCAATTGATGGGCACAGAGGCTGCATTTCATGGGCACAGAGACTACATATGATGGGCTATAAAAAGGGTCAAGGATAAATCCAAGGGAAAAAAAACAAGCTTACTTACCGACCAGCTCGCAAGACAACCAATTAAACCTGTCTAACAGTATGCGTTAAAAGCAGGGGTTTAGTCTGCACGCATTTGCAAATGCATGCGTAAGCCACAGAGCATATGATGGGCACAGTAGCTGCAATTGATGGGCACAGTGGCTGCAATTGATGGGCACAGTGGCTGCAATTGATGGACACAGAGGCTGCATTTCATGGGCACAGAGGCTGCATATGATGGTCACAGAGGCTGCATTTTTATGAGCACAGAGGCTGCATATGATGGGCACAGAGGCTGCATATAATGGGCACAGAGGCTGCATATGATGGTCACAGAGGCTGCATTTTTATGAGCACAGAGGCTGCATATGATGGGCACAGAGGCTGCATATAATGGGCACAGAGGCTGCATATGATGGGCACAGTGGCTGCAATTGATGGCACAAAATTTTTGCCCCCCAAAAATTTTGAGCACCGGCCGCCACTGGTAGGTTGGCTCCTGTCTAAATTGGCTCTAGTATGTGTATGTATGAATGTGAGAATGTGACCTTAGATTGTAAGCTCCCTGAGGGCAGGGGCTGATGTGAATGTACAATATAAACACTATATTACCAAAAGTATTGGGACATCTCCCTTTACACGCACATGAACTTTATTTTCAGAACAATTAGAAATCGGATCAGTCGAAAAACAATTGACCGATTCGCCCGCCTCCCTAACAACCATGAGTCATGTAAATGGGCCGCCCGCGTCCTTAACAACCATGAGTCATGTAAATGAATGAAGGTAAAGATACAGAATGTCGGCATTAGAAAAATGTTTTTAAAAAAAACGGCATGGGGTCCCCCTCCCAGTCTATACCAGGCTCTTCGGGTCTGGTATGGATTTTAAGGAGAACTCCACGCCAAAATGTAAAAATAAAAATGGCATAGGGTCCCCCCAAAATCTATACCAGACCCTTATCTGAGAATGCAGCCTGGCAGGTCAGGAAAGGGGAGGCGACGAGCAAGCGCACCCCCTCCTGAACCATACCAGACCACATGCCTTCAACATGGGGGGGGGGGGCACTCACTCATCCCCTACCCTTTCCTGACCTACCAGGATGTATGCTCGGATAAGGGTCTGGTATGGGTTTTTTTTTTTTTTTCAATTTTGGCGTGGGTTTCCCCTTAAAATCCATACCAGACCCAAAGAGCCTGGTATGGACGGGGGGGGTGGGGCGCCGTTTTTGTAAGATCTTTCTATTGCCGGCATTCTTTATCTTTACATTTATCTGTCAGATGACGACTTGTGGTTGTTAAGGACGCGGACGTCCGGTTTACCGGCACACTGCTTAACAACCAGCTATTTCTTCACACAGAATTCGGATCGGTCTATCGTTTTTCGACCGATCCGAATTCTAATTGTTCTGAAAAGTTGGAATTCGTTAGAACAATAATAAATGAAAATAATTTTAAACAAAACGAAATTTAACAAAAACAAAACGAAACTAAGCAAATTCCATAATGAAACAAAATTAGTACCATAACAAAACTATCCAGAACAAAACAAATTTTTCCTTTCTGCACGTGCCTATCCTATAGGATGCTGGCACCCCATATGACTTTGGCGGCCATCTTGGTTCAGGCAAAGTCTATTTAAGACCCTAAATCCCAGATTTGTGTGCACTTTGCGAGTGATCAGAGTAGGGACAGGTCATCCATCTGTCAGGGACAGTGCTTAGCGTCAGGGAAGGGTTCAGGAGGAGCAGAGATGGACTCACCATCCTTTCTGGAAGCCTCCTTATTTGGATAGACTGGCCAGGCTGCATTCCGCTCCTCGAGACAGATGCCTTTGGCACCTCTTATCCACTAGTCTGCTGTCACATTGCAACACATTACAACTTGTGAGTGCTCCCAATCAGGCTGCCTTCCCTCTGGGTCTGCTTGTATTGCATGACTTCTGTTACAATATATTCTTGATGCTGCACTTGGACTGTGTGTTTTCTGCCCGCCGCATCACGCTGCACCTACTCACAGCTGCCCCACTGCAACTTGTATATTAATGCGATTTTGGTATCTTCCTCTGTCCTCCCCTTCCTGTTTAGGGCTAGTTAGTTTAGTCCTAAGCTAGACCCTCCCCACTTCTTCAGTGTTAGTTATTCGCAGAGACAGGGCTCGGGAAAATCATTATCTTCTTACACTTCAAAAACTGGGAAACATCCTCTCTATTGCAATTAGCTGAAGTAAAATTGCATTGGGTTCAACTTGTGTGTCTTATTGAAGAGTTAAGCTGCCTGTGGATGGTGCCAAGTCAGCAGGTGATCTGGACAGACTGGGTCTGAGGAGGTATAAGGGAAGCACAGTGGCTAAGTGGTTAGCACTTCTGCCAGACAGCACTAGGGCTGTTGGTTCAAATCCACAACGCCACCTGCCCGGAGCTTGCATGTTGTCCCTATGCTTGTGTGGGTTTCCTCTGGGTACTCCAATTTCCTCCCACACTCCAAAGACATGCTGGTAGGTTAATTGGCTCCTGTATAAATTGGCCCTAGTATATGAATGTGAGTTAGGGACCTTGGATTGTAAGCTCTTTGAGGCAGGGATGATGTGAATGTACAATAAACACCATACTGTCAAAAGTATTGGGACACCTGCCTTTACACGCACATGAACTTTAATGGAGGTTCAGTATTGAGTTGGCTCACCCTTTAGAGCTATAACAGCTTCAACTCCTCAGGTAAGGCTGTCCACAAGGTTTAGGAGTGTGTCTATCGGAAAGTTTGACCATTCTTCCAGAGAGCATTTGTGAGGTCCGGCACTGATGTTGGATGAGAAGGCCTGGTTCGCAGTCTCCACTCTAATTCATCCCAAAGGTGTTCTTTGGGGTTGAGGTCAGGACTCTGTGCAGGCCAGTCAAGTTCCTCCACCCCAAACTCACTCATCCATGTCTTTATGGACCTTGCTTTGTGCACTGGTCCAAATCATTTAGTGGAGAGGGGGTTATGGTGTGGGGTTGATTTTTAGAGGTTGGGCTTGGCCCCTTCACTCCAGTGAAGGGAACTCTTAAGGCGTCAGCATACCAAGACATTTTGGACAATTTCATGCTCCCAACTTTGTGGGAACAGTTTGGGGATGGCCCCTTCCTGTTCCAAAATGACTGTGCGCCAGTGTACAAAGCAAGGTTCAAAAAAGATATGGATGAACGAGTTTGGGTTGGAGGAATTTTACTGGACCCGCACAGAGTCCTAACCTAATGACCCTGGAAGAAGCCCTAATGGCCACATTCTGGTGGGGACTATCCAATTGTGTTAAGCATGAGCAGGCAGGCAATGAACTACCCTTCTATCTGAATGATTTGCTCCTTAACCTGTACGGAAATTCCATCACCTCCTCCCTCTGAAACTAGGCCCTCAACAGGTGGGGAGACCCTATAAGAGGGGGTAATGTCACAGCTACTTATCTTTTGTGATCCATTGCTGGCGGTTCCTCTCTTCCACGTGTGTTTATCACTCCCTTCAGCTACCAAAGCTATCCCCTACAACAGTACAGCCCTCTGTAGTCTCTGCTGCAGCCACCCTGGCATCCTTGCACCTCCATGGCTCCAGTGCTGCATTTCTCTCTGTCTTCTTGGATTATCAGCCTGAATGAGTTTTTAACATCATGGAACCTCTGCCTACCAGGAGGAGCCAACAAGCAGAAAAAGCTCAAGATACTTGAATGCTGGCCACATAGGACTGTGGGAGTTGGAGCTCAGAAGAGGAGTCATACTGTGGAAGTCTATGGACCATTGGACTACAGTTCCCAGAGAGAGGCAGTTACAAGGGAGAGAGAGATCTGCATTTTCCCAGACTGCCGACCGGACGATTTCCTCTTTGCTGTGGGTAGACCAAGGTGTCCACATCAATCTGATACAAGCCTTATGCCAGGACAGAGACTGGAGTGCTGTCAACCTGTTTGCAGAGGACCAGAGTAGCTCCAGGCCACTTAGAAGACATCTGGACAGAGGGACTGGAGCTAGAGTTGCCACCTCATCCATTTAACCCCAAACACCTTTGAATTACAGAGGTTCTGAGGCTAATTAAATGCAGATAAGGCACCAAGTGAGTATTATTACCACCTTAATCGGCCACAGAACCTGTGTAATTAATATGTGTTCGGGTTTAAAGAGATGAGGTGGCAACCATAACTGGAGCTGTCGTATCTCTGGGATTGGTGAGGGACATCAATGCCATTAACCTGTTGCTGCTAACAGTGTGTCAGGAAGGGCATACCAACAGACAAGATGGCTCTTCTGGAAGGCATCCTGTGCATAGGCACAAGCTAATTCATATTTCTTTACATGCACATAGGAAATGTACATGCGCGCACATCTGTTGTTCACGCGCACTAATCTGTTGCACGCGTTGGCGCCAAGTGGCTATTTACTGTAAACTGAGCCTGTACTATGCAGTGTTCCTGTGCGTACCTGCAATCTGTTACTCTGCATCTGGCTACTGTTACCGACCCGTCTTGTCTTGACTACTCCTGAACTCCACCTGCACCGACCCTGGCCATCCTCTGACCTCGCTTCTGCCTGTGCCCCTTGCAGCTGCCCCACAGATCTGTTAGTGTCTCGGCCTGTATCCTGACTTCGCCCCTGCCTAAGCATCTACTACTGATTCATCTGCCTGTGTATGACCCGGTTCATCTAACTCTGTAGCCATCGCTGCTGCCTGCTGTGAGCCTCTGCCTACAGTGCCTTGAAAAAGTATTCACACCCCTTGAAATTTTCCACATTTTGTCATGTTATAACCAAAACTGTAAATGTATTTTTTGGGATTTTATGTGATAGACCAACACAAAGTGGCACATAATTGTGAAGTGGAAGGGAAATGATAATTGGTTTTCAAAATTTTTTACAAATAAATCTGTGAAAAGTGTGGGATGCATTTGTATTCAGCCCCCCTGAGTCAATACTTTGTAGAATCACCTTTCACTTCAATTACAGCTGTAAGTCTTTTTGGGGATGTCTAGAAAGTGAAATTTTATCCCATTCTTCTTTCCACAATAGCTCAAGTTCTGTCAGATTGGATGGAGAGCGTCTGTAAACAGCAATTTTCAAGTCTTGCCACAGATTCTCAATTGGATTTAGGTCTGGACTATGACTGGGCCATTCTAACACATGAATATGCTTTGATCTAAACCATTCCATTGTAGCTCTGGCTGTATGTTTAGGGTCGTTGTCCTGCTGGAAGGTGAACCTCCGCCCCAGTCTCAAGTCTTTTGCAGACTCTAACAGGTTTTCTTCTAAGATTGCCCTGTATTTGGCTCCATCCATTACCCGATCAACTCTGACTAGATTCCCTGTCCCTGCTGAAGAAAAGCATCCCCACAACATGATACTGCCACCACCGTGTTTCACAGTGGGGATGTGCAGTGTTTGTTTTCCGCCACACATAGCGCTTTTATTTTAGGCCAAAAAGTTCAATTTTGGTCTCATCTAACCAGAGGGCACCATGGTTTCTCATAAACTGCAAACTTAACTTCTTATGGTTTTCTTTCAACAATGGCTTTCTTCTTGCCACTCTTCCATAAAGGACAGATTTGTGGAGTGTATGACTAATAGTTGTCCTGTGGACAGATTCTCCCACCTGAGCTGTGGATCTCTGCAGCTCCTCCAGAGTTACGATGGGCCTCTTGGCTGCTTCTCTGATGAATGCTCTCCATTCTCGGCCTGTCAGTCTAGGTGGACGGCCAACTCTTGGTAGGTTTGCAGTTGTCATACTTTTTCCTTTATCGGATGATGGATTGAACAGTGCTCCGTGAGATGTTCAAAGCTTCGGCTATTTTTTTTATAACCTAACCCTGCTTTAAACTTCTCCACAACTTTATCCCTGAGCTATCTGGTGTGTTCCTTGGCCTTCATGATGCTGTTTGTTCGCCAAGGTTCTCTAACAAACCTTTGAGGGCTTCACAGAACAGCTGTACTTATACTGAGATTAAATCACACACTGGAGGACATCTATTTACTAAATTAGATGACGTCTGAAGGCAATTGGTTCTACTAGATTTTAGTTAAGGGCATCAGAGTAAAGGGGGCTGAATACAAATGCATGCCACACGTTTTACATAATTATTTGTAAAAAAAATGTGAAAACCATTTATCATTTTCCTTCCACTTCACAATCGTGTCACTTTGTGTTGGTCTATCACATAAAATCCCAATAAAATACATTTACATTTTTTGTTTTACATGACAAAATTTGCAAAATTTCAAGGCATATGAATACTTTTTCAAGGCACTGTATATACCTCTGGTGCCAGCTTACTGCCTGTCTGCTTTCACCAGTGCCAGTCTGCTCCAGTCTTCTGCTCTGCTGTGGTCTACTGACGGTCTTCCTCTGCTGCTAGCAAGACCAACAGGCTCTTCTGCCACACTGTACTCCTGCGCCTCCTGTCTGTTCTATCAGGGGCCCTGAGTTTGAGATGTAAGAGAGGCCTTCCTCATCGTGTCAGACTCTTCTAACAGGTATGTGACACAAATCTGAGTGCACTGGGACTGGATATATAACTAGCAGCCTTTACCGCTGCATGCAAACTTTACTGGAACTGTAATTATGTGCACCACCATAAAGACAGGGCCCCAACTCTAGCTAGCTGAAGAACTAGGGCAAAAGACTGTCTCTTCAGATAGTTGTTCTACACAGACTTCACTTGCTGCCTATAGAAAGGGGTACCTCTGTGGGAAGGTCTGTAATCTGTTTACTATTTCTTCCTTTAGAACGCAAATAACCTTTTCCAAAAAAAACAAGTTCCAATAAGCCACCTTCATAGTGTTGCTGCTTAGAAAAGCAAGTAGTAACAGTGCACAGGAAACAAAGTAAGAGTCCACAGCATGGTTTACCAATTAGAAAAACATTTTTTATTGCTGCCGCTCATTGCATATCTTTATGTAACCTAAGACAAAAAGGAGAGCCCAAAACCCCACTCATTGTTCTGAGAGAACTTTATATACTAAAAGTGGAAATCCATAAAAAAAGTTTTTAGTTATTTTTCTGACAGAATAGAGAAGGTTATTGATAGTGAAGGCCTCTTGCTGTATTATGTTATCTGTATCCCTGTTGAGGAAATTTCCCATTGACAATTATCATTAGGACAGAAAGTCTCTCCGGAGGGGGCATGTACATACATAAAAAGCTAAACAAACAACATTGATGACTGCATACTTGTTGGATAGACATTCCTATAGTTCTTTTTTTTTGTTCCAAACTTTCCCGCAGTTCTTGTCTGTATAATGTAACAGGAAGAAGGGTACAATCCCCAGAACGAAGAAAAGCAAAAAAATAAAATGTTTAATTTTTAGCAAAACTACATCATAAAAATGTACAATAAATTATAAATGAAAAAAATGTACTGTGTAAAATAATGAAATAAAGAACAGTGATTAAACAATAAAACTATAGACAATAAAACTAAAGGCATTCCATATGGCTTGGCTGATCCTTTTCGGACTTTCTCATCTTTATTGTATGGTTGTTCTAAGGACATAACGGTTCAGCCAATGAAACGTCACCATTAGTTCTTCAGAGGTCTCAGGTGTGGTGCATTTTCTGGTGGATGATTAGTGACGCTTTCTGTGTAAAAGATTTGTCGCATTCTAAACAAACAAAAGGCTTCTCCCCGGTGTGAACTCTTATGTGCTTATCACGGTTCCCTCTATGAGGGAAGCCCTTTCCACACTGAGGACAAGAAAAGGGCCTCTCCTTGGTGTGGACTATGTTGTGTCTATTAAGTTGCGACTTGTCGATGAAACACTTTCCACATATAGGACACGGAAACGGCTTTTTCCCGGTGTGGATTCTCTGGTGTTGGATAAGTCCCGATTTCCTCAAGAAGGACTTTTCACACTGAGGACAGGAATAGGGTTTTTCTTCGAAGACAGGAATTAGCTGGTTATCTTTTATTCTGAAAAGTTGATTGCAATTCTGAAAGGGAAACAAAAAAGTTGTAAGAATATTCCTCGAGATTAGAAGGATCCAATGATTTATCTGCACTGTGATAACTTGTATGGACATAAAGGATATTGGTATGTGATACACTATACACTAGTCTTGGCCTGTAGGGTTCACTATTGAGTTTGCCCACCCTTTGCAGCTATAACAGCTTCAACTCTTCTAGGAAGGCTGTCCACAAGGTTCAGGAGTGTGTCTATGGGAATGTTTGACCATTCTTCCAGAAGCACATTTGTGAGGTCAGGCACTGATGTTGGACGAGAAGGCCTGGCTTGCAGTCTCTGCTCTAATTTATCCCAAAGGTGTTATATCGGGTAGAGGTTAGGACTCTCTGCAGGTCCAGTCAAGTTCCTCCACCCCAAACTCGCCCATCCATGTCTTTATGGACCTTGCTTTGTGCACTGGTGCGCAGTCATGTTGGAACAGGAAGGGGCCTTCCCCAAACTGTTCCCACAAAATTGGGAGCATGAAATTATCCAAAATGTTTTGGTATGCTGATGTCTTAAGGAGTTCCCTTCACTGGAACTAAGGGGCCAAGCCCAACCCCTGAAAAACAACCCCACACCATAATTCCCCCCCACACCAAATGATTTGAACTAGTGCACAAAGCAAGGTTCACAAAGACATGGATGAGCAAGTTTGGGGTGGAGGAACTTGACTGGCCTGCTCAGAGCTCTGACCTCAACCCAATAGATCACCGTTAAGATGATGAATTAGAGCGGAGACTGCGAGCCAGGCCTTCTCGTCCAATATCAGTGCTTGACCTCACAAATGCGCTTCTAGAAGAATGGTCAAACATTCCCATAGACACACTTCTAAACCTTGTTGACAGCCTTCCCAGAAGAGTTGAAGCTGTTATAGCTGCAAAGGGTGGGCCAACTCAATATTGAACCCTACGGACTAAGACTGGGATGCCATTAAATTTCATGTGCCCCAATACTTTTGACAATATAGTGTAGATCTTTGGAATTTTCGGAAATAAATTGATTTGTTGATCTTACCGAAGAATTATATTTGTGATGAAAATTTTTAATAACAATGCTATTTCCTGAAGAATACAGTGCCATGCCAAGATCTTCTTTAATACAGTTTTCAGATAAAATAAGACGTCCCTCTGGGGTATTCCAGCTTCTGTGGCCTCCTGTTGGAAATATATTTTTTAATCAATAAAAATATAAAAACAACATTGTTTATTGTTCATGTTTCGCAGTTAGGATGAATGTTGGTCTAGAAGACAACTGTTACCCAGATCTTTGGGTACAGAGATCTTTGGGTACAGAGCTCTTTGGGTTCTGTCCTTGCACAGGGATAACTGTGCAAGGACAGAAGCCAGATAAGCTGTACAATACAACCAAAGCAACTATAGTAAACTGGGTGAAGGTGTACATACACTAAAAACATGTATATGGTGAGGAACAGAAATAGACCTTCCTCCATCAGATGTGTGGGAACATGACGTTAGATTGACAAATGAAGATGGACCTTTAATATGGTGTACACTATCTCCACCTTAATTGTTGGGAACATGACAGTAAGTATGTTGAGGAATGGAGATGGACCTTTTTATATGGTGTACAGTATCTCCTCATTTGTTAGGAACATGACATTATATTGAGGAATGGAGATGGACCTTTCATATGGTGTACAGTATCTCCTCCTCACTTGTTGGGAACATGACGTTATATTGAGGAATGGAGATGGACCTTTCATATGGTGTACGGTATCTCCTCCTCATTTGTTGGGAACATGACGTTATATTGAAGAATGGAGATGGACCTTTCATATGGTGTACAGTATCTCCTCCTCGTTTATTGGGAACATGACGTTATATTGAGGAATGGAGACGGACCTTTCATATGGTGTACAGTATCTTCTCCTCATTTGTTGGGAACATGAATAAGAATTCAAAATTATTTTTTCAAAAGGACAGGGCACCCTGTCTGAAAATTGTGTGTGTTGGATTGCTGATTTTACATCCTTTTTTTTTTTTGGTTAAACTGCATACCTAAATTTGATGATAATTAATTGAAATGTGAAAAAATGAACATAAAATTAAAATGTTAAGTGCTGCATTTCATATAATATTTACCTGTGCTGCCATTTACAGAAGATTCCCCCTTGGTCGTTGTCTCCATCATTTCATCTTCATTTCTAGACAACTGATCATCTATCAAATACATTTCTTCTTCCTCTTTAATCACAATTTTTATACCCATCACTTCTTCATCCTAAAATGACAGTATGACGCGATTACTATTATCCTAAGACTACATAGAAGAATATCATCTAATACAGTTTAGAACCAAGTTTGAGTATGACATCCTCCGTCTCATCTACCTGATCATGGTGAGGGAAGGTGTGATCTTTCTGTGTGGATTTTCGTGATTTCCGAGGACGGGGACGTCTTTTTTTGGGGGTTTTGTTACTGGATTCATCTGTAGGAAACACACACACTGACTGAATACATTGTTTCTATGTGTTTATCAGATGATGGGGGATCTAGGTGGACCCACCGTACTGCTCTCTCCTTTACAATGAAGTCTCCTCTTACCCGGTGATGTGAGGGGCAGCTGATTCTCCATCACAACGTTCTTGTTGAGATCTTTTTGTCCTTCTAAACACTCCTTCTCCTTCATCACACTATCCTTCGCCTCTCCTTCCTTTATATTTTCTTTGATACTAACATGAAAATTGCTGGAGTTTCCACCCTGAATATAAATGTAAAACAAAGAAGTAAAAATGCCTCTGCTCCTCCATGGAGGAATAGACAGTGACATCCCGGCACCTTATAGGAACTTGACACAGACAATGATAGTCAACATCCAGACACATCCCTTGTCTATTACTGGATAATGTCCCTGAATTCCCGCCACCACTCACCTCTCCTGCCAGGAGGTCAGTGATCTTCTGGGTGACTTGTAAAATCTTTTCTTCATTGTTTATTTCCGGAAACAGTAAGGAATGTAGAGGGACCGTAATGGGGTTTTGTTCATCTCCTGAGGTCTTCTTCGCAACTATGTTACTCTGTGAAGAGAGACTAGCAATCACTATATAAATTTCCCAATAAAAGGCAATACAACTGCCATCATCGTTCCTCTTTTCTAGGATCTAATCAACGGCTTTTAGAGATAATATTTCTTCTCATATTTGCAAATAAACCTTGGAGTTGTTTCCAATCACCTTGTATAAAGATACTACACTACTAAGACAATATCAGTCACAGTGCAGGAGATCCAACGACAACGTTCTGCATTTATGGTCCTTCTTTGTTGTCTTCTGTTAAAAAAGTTGAATGCAAGCCACAATGAAGTCGCACGGGGATGTCGACTTTGAAGCTGCACTGGTGTGAACTGCCACTTCACAATGGCATGCAGTGCCAAGCTGCTGCTAACAAAGCAAACAGAATATTGGCATGCATTAAAAAGGGGATCAACTCCAGAGATAAAACAATAATTCTCCCACTCTACAAGACTCTGGTCCGGCTGCACCTGGAGTATGCTGTCCAGTTCTGGGCACCAGTCTTCAGGAAGGATGTACTGGAAATGGAGCGAGTACAAAGAAGGGCAACATAGCTAATAAAGGGTCTGGAGGATCTTAGTTATGAGGAAAGGTTGCGAGCACTGAACTTATTCTCTCTGGAGAAGAGACGCTTGAGAGGGGATATGATTTCAATATACAAATACCGTACTGGTGACCCCACAATAGGGAAAAAACTTTTTCGCAGAAGAGAGTTTAACAAGACTCGTGGCCACTCATTAAAATGAGAAGAAAAGAGGTTTAACCTTAAACTACGTAGAGGGTTCTTTACTGTAAGAGCGGCAAGGATGTGGAATTCCATTCCACAAGTGGTGGTCTCAGCTGGGAGCATTGATAGCTTCAAGAAACTATTAGATAAGCACCTGAATGACCGCAACATACATTGATATATAAATGTAATACTGACACATAATCACACACATAGGTTGGACTTGATGGACTTGTGTCTTTTTTCAACCTCACCTACTATGTAACTATGTAACTATGGGAGCAGAGCTGCAGTGTACAAGAAATGTGCAGTTGTGGTTTGGCAAGCTCCCAATTTGTGGTAGACCCCCACACATCAGAAAAGCAGAACTGAGATGCCATCTGTACCAAACAGAATTACACTTTACCAGCACTGTAAAGAGAAGCATGAGACTGTCACCCATTATAAAGAGGTCTATGGGAGGTTTAGACTTGGCCAAGAGAACTTAGAAAAGAAAGCATTTGGATACATTGAAACACCTAATCCAGTTTCCATCTGAAATGTTTCATCTGTGCGTCCTTCCTCCCATAGCATAACAGGCACACTAATGTGACCTAAATGGTCCCACTTATATCTGGAGTTCCACCAAAATATATCTTGAAATTGACAGTGCATATCTGACTGCTTTCTGACATTTAAATGACAAAAAGTCTACAAATCTGATAGTTCCAAAATTAATGTCTATGAGGCATCTGCAGAGAAAAGAAAAAACAGCAAGGATGTAAAGTTAAAATGGGGTTGATTTACTAAAACTGGAGCATGCAAAATCTTAGAAACCAATCAGCTTCCAGGTTTTATTGTCAAAGCTTAATTGAACGAGAAGAAGTTAGAAGCTGATTGGCTACCATGCACCAGATTCGGAGCGCTCCAGTTTTAGTAAATCAACCTCATAGTGATTATCCTAGAGTCCAGTGATTGCCACAAGCACAATATTTGGCTCATCAAATCCTTTTATCCATTTTCTAAGTAGAGAAACAATAATTGAATTTAGACTGACTGTGCAATTATATATACATACACACACACACACATACATAATCACCGTCCTAATGAAGGCCTGTAGGTAAATTTAGTCTTTAGCTCCTTCTGTAATCAAAGGAGCATACTGTAGATCATTTGGTCTGGTCTGTTGAGGGTTTCGCAAGCTGGGGAGTTTGATTGCTTCCCCCTGCCTCTAGAAGAAGTTTCTAGAGCTTATGGAGGGAGGATTCAATTCAAGGCCTAGCCAATTCCTGGGGAGTGGTGGCCAGATGGTGTCTGGGAAGCTGATATGCAAGTCTGGAGCCCTGAAGAAATTGTCTTTCCTCACCAAGAAAAAGTCCTAAGCCTCTGGGGGCAATTGCCCCTTAGGCAGCCTCTGGACTGTGTTACTGTTCTGTAAGGTCTCAACGATGGCAGAGATGGGACCTTGGTGTCATCTGGAACCGAATGCAGGTTCCTCCAAGGGATCTGGTCTAGAGAAGGATAGTCTCTCTCACTGGGTTGTGTCAGGAGGAAGCTGGAAGGTGGCAGCTGTCCTGGGGACCTTGAATTGATTCCTGGTGAATATGTGCTTTTGGGATATAAGTGCCAGAAGTAGCTTGGACTGAGACAACTCTCATAGGGTCTCAGCATACTGGCCATTCCCTATCCTCAGCAGAGTCCTGGACTGGAAGCTTTGTGAAGAGTGCCCTCCTGTACCATGTATAGTGTTCCTGAAGTTGCACTGGGTACCTACAGCTCTGCAAGTGCCAAAGAGACTTGCCTCATGATCCCCAGCTGTGAGGCTTTAAGACTGTACAAGACTGTAAAGACTACAGCTGTGCAATTGTGCAGGGTAACCAGGTGCCAAAGAGACTTGCCTCATGGCCCCCAGCTTTGAGGCTTAAAGACTGTTCAGAAAGATACTTCACGGTCCTCAGCTGTGAGGCTTTAAGACTATTTAGAAAGATACCTCATGGTCCCCTAGCTGTGAGGCTTTAGAACTGTTTAGAAAGATACCTCACGGTCCTCAGCTGTGAGGCTTTAAAGCGGATGTCCACCCATTTTTAAAACAATAGATGAAGAGCATTGCCGCAATGTCCTAATGACAAAACGGCACTTTTTTTTTTTCCTACTGTACCTTTGTTGCTGTTAGTATCTTTGTGTCTTCCAGGAAGTCCATCCTGCGGTTATGGGCGTCTTTACTGCGGCTAAATCGTCACTTCCTATTAGCCACACTGGCTCCTGGGAGCTTGTGTCATTGTTCCCAGGAGTCAGTGCGGCGGCCTGGCATGAGTTATCTCGAGATTTCTATCCTGCAAGTGACGTCATTATCAGCGTTGCCATCACAACGGGGCGGGACTTCCTACGACGCCGCTCGTTGTGATGGCAACCTGAGCTGTTGACGGCGCTCCGATGTCAGTGTACTGCGCATGCGCGAGATCGGAAATAGAACGGGCGGTGCGTGCTGGTCAATCAGCAGCACCGTATCCCGGAAGAGGATGCCTGTGGGCTTCACATGCCCACAGGCAAGATGACAACCGTCTCGAGCAGAATTTATAACTTTATTTATTAGGAGAAAACGAGCAGCACTGAACCTCAAAAACAGAACAAGTGAGTTCTATATTACTAGATCCTAATCTTTGTCATTTTGCCAAAAAAAAAAAAAAATGTATCCGAGATAGTGGAACCCCGCTTTAAGACTATTTAGAAAGATACCTCATGGTCCCCAGCTGTGATGTCTTAAGGCTGTTCTGAAGGATTTCTCATGGTCTCCAGCTGTGAGTGTTAAAGTATCTCATGCCCTAATCCCTATCCTGCTATAAGTTCTACAAGCAATAAATCACAAAAAGACATCCCTTAGACCTGTGATGGCGAACCTTGCCATCCCAGAAGTTTTGGAACCCCAGATGTTTTGGAACTACATTTCCCATGACGGTCAACTACACGAGCGTGCGCAATTTTAGGTATCTATTTACTCTGCGTAACATCATCTTTTATATTATGCAAAAAAATTGGGGGGAATATTATTTTTTTGTTTTTTATTTTTTATTTCTTTTTTTAAATTCAGTTTGAAAAACTGCTGCACAAATACCAAGTGACATAAAAAATGGCAACAATCGCCATTTTATGTGCTCTGGTCTCTGCTAAAAAAAATATATATAATGTTTGGGGGTTCTAAGTAATTTTCAAGCAAAAAATACAGATTTTAAACTTGTAAACAAAAAGTGGTTAACGATTCTTGACACTCGTGCGCATTCCACAAGGGCAGAGCGTTCATGTGCGGGGCCAATCAATTTGTCGCCCAAAAACAGCCCTTGCTCCTTTTTGGGCAACAAGCGAAGGTGCGATTTTTAACTGTACGTTTTGCCACCCGATTCTGTTGCACGACAAACGCAGCAGAATTGTACTGCATTTGGGGTGCCATTATTGTATACGCGACACGCGTTTCCGCAAAAAAATTAAAAAATAAAAAAAGATCGCTAGCTGGAACGCTTCTTCCTGCTTTGCGAGTTCTGCCACACTTTGGAATCGCAGCGATTCTGCCCGAGATTTCTAATCGGCTTATGTGAATGGGGCCTTGGGCTAGGTTCACACCTATGCGGTTGATGCAATTTCCCGGTGCGTTTTGCACATGTATTGTTTGACACTTTTTAAAACGTTTTCGATGCATTTTGCGTTTTTGGGATGGGTTAATGTTGCTAGAGGAGGGGTCTAGTGTCATGCAGAAAAACGCACCAAAAACGCATGTGCATTTGTTTTTAATGCGTCATTGAAGTCCATAGAACCAAAAACGCAACCTGCTGGGGGCAAAAAAAGTCCCTGACCCTTTCCAAAAAAAAACAAAACAAAAACGCACTGGTTGAAAGCGCACAGATGTGAACCCGACCCATAGGAGATCAGGTTGAGCCCTGGTTCACACTTATGCGATGCAGGAAACGCACAAGATTCGCTGCATTTCCCCTTCATCGCATTGCGCGGCGTCCATGCAATCTGCCGCAAACCTAATTGTTAGATTAACGACACCCCAAAACAGATGAGAAAACTGATTAGGAAAGCGTTTGCCAGAATCGCATTGCATGTTTCTGAACATCCATGTGATGCAACAATTCAGGTGCTGAAAAAAAAAAGGTTGCGGCACCATTTTTGTGCAGATGCGATTTGAGCCATACATTCTGGCAATCGCACTGCATTTTGTGATTTGTTTCGGGGTGTCATTAATCTAACATTGGCATTTGCTGCAGAACGCATGGACACTGTGCCATGCGATGTGGGGAAATGCACCACACAGATATCGCACATGACGTGCATAGGAATGCGGTGCGATTCCTGTGCGAATCACATGCAGTGTTCCACACGCACTAGTGTGAACCCAGGCTTAATGGACTGTAGTGTGAAATCTGCAAACGCCCTAAAAAACGCATAGGTGTGAACCTAGCCTTAGGCCCCTTGTGCGACTTGGGACTGCAAAGCAAAACAATGAGTACCGTTCATATCTGTGCGACTTCAAGTCGCAGCAACTTCAAAGTAGTCCCTGCACTACTTTGGTCCGACTTTGATGCAACTTAAGGTCCATAGACCCCAAGATTACATTAGGCATTGCTTCAAGTCGCTGCACTTTCAGGTTGCAAAAAAGCGTGAAAGGGGCCTAAGGGAGGAGGCAAGAGTAATAATACTTTCACATGCATCAAAAAAAAATTAAAATAAAAACGCATCAAAAATGCTGTTTTGCTGTGTTTTTGGTTAGTTTCCATTTCATTTTGGGGGCATTTTCTGGGTGCCTATTGACCAGCATGCACCTGTGAAACTTGGACGCGTGACCCCCCCCCCCCCAAAAAAAAAAAAACGCAACGCAGGTGCGTTTTCTATACTTTTCAATGGGGATCTGCGGTTTTGGTATGCACCAAAGGTGCAGTGTGCAATACTTTTGAAAGTGCACCACACCGGTGTGAAGGGCCCAATAGGACTGCGTTTTTTTTTTTGTTGTTGTTGCGCAAAACGCTACAAAATTGCATCAGCGTGAAAGCAGCCTTAAATACGCACATGCAAACATAATGTTTAGTGCAAAAAGTTTTGAGTACAAACAACTTCAGCAATTACAAATTGAAATAGTAAAAAGAGAACTACGACCATCGGACACTTCCTGGAGATTTGTTACTGAAAAAAAACTGGTAGAAAGTTTTTTTTTTCACTCGGCTAGCCATCAATAAAATGAACCAAACATATCGGTTGCGCTCCCAGAATCCTCCTCACCTCCCCGGTCAGCAGGTAGATGATCTCCAAGGTGAGTCGTAATATCCCCTCCGTCAGGTTGCTGCAGTTTGCCTCCATTGCTCCCAACTCTGTCCTATTCACTTCCTGCAACAATAACACCCATCCCCCCCTAACGGTCAGTATAATGAATAAAAGGCAGGCTGTTCTGTGATTGGTTCTTTTCAGCCATTTTGTTGTAGTCCAGCAGACCTGGAGGAACACACTGGTTCATCACAAAACAATGCTCAAACCTGAGGACTTCTATTCATGGAATCCACCAAAAGTTACCATCAGCTGAGTGTTGGATGAATTTCTCATTGCTAATGCAAGTGACGTGTTTATTTAGTTATATGCTAACATGTCTTCACGTATGAGCTACAATAATATGGCCGTCCCCAGGAGCTTATTATCCTCAGGAATGAGGAGAAAGTGGCACCTAGTGTTCCAATCCTCTGCTGCCCCGTTGACGTCTCCTATACCTTTGGAAGAACTTTGTATCCATGTGTGCCACAACTCAACCTTCATAGCTCCCAACTGTCCCTGATTTGGAGCAATGTCTCTCTTTCCCTCATTTGTCCCTCATTTTGGTCTGATCTATATAGTTGTATATAAAAATGCACTTTTTACCTATCAAAAAGTGTTTTCCAGCACTAAACCTTTTTGTCTAATGTCTAAATTGCTGCATTTGTAAATTCCAAAAGCCAATATAAAGGAATAGTAGTGGTATAAAAAAGCACTTTTGGGCTTAACCAAACTTGTTTTTTGTACAATTCTCCTTTTAAGGGGGCGTGGCAAGGGGTGTGTCCTATGCCTGCATACTTTTGCTGATAGGTGTCCCTCATTCCCATCACAAAAAGTTGGGAGGTATGCAACCTTCACCTTCACCTTCCAAAGAACTTTGTATCCATGTGTGCCACAACGCAACCTTCACCTTCACGTTCTGAAGAACTTTGTATCCATGTGTGCCACAACGCAATCTTCACCTTCACCTTCCGAAGAACTTGGTATCCATGTGTGCCACAACGCAACCTTCACCTTCCGAAGAACTTTGTATCCATGTGTGCCACAACGCAACACTCACCTGCACGTTCTGAAGAACTTTGTATCCATGTGTGCCACAACGCAACCTTCACCTGCACGTTCCGAAGAACTTTGTATCCATGTGTGCCACAACGCAACCTTCACCTTCCGAAGAACTTTGTGTCCATGTGTGCCACAACGCAACCTTCACCTTCACGTTCCGAAGAACTTTGTATCCATGTCTGCCACAACGCAACCTTCACCTCCCGAAGAATTTTGTATCCATGTGTGCCACAACGCAACCTTCACCTTCACCTTCCAAAGAACTTTGTGTCCATGTGTGCCACAACGCAACCTTCACCTTTTGAAGAACTTTGTTTCCATGTGTGACACAACGCAACCTTCACGTTCTGAAGAACTTTGTATCCATGTGTGCCACAACGCAACCTTCACCTTCACCTTCCGAAGAACTTTGTGTCCATGTGTGCTACAACACAACCTTCACCTTCTGAAGAACTTTGAATCCATGTGTACCACAACGCAACCTTCACCTTCACCTTCTGAAGAACTTTGTATCCATGTGTGCCACAACGCAACCTTCACCTTCACCTTTCAAAGAACTTTGTATCCATGTGTGCCACAACGCAACCTTCACATTCCGAAGAACTCTGTATCCATGTGAGCCACAATGTAACCTTCACCTTCACGTTCCGAAGAACTTTGTATCCATGTGTTCCACAACGCAACCTTCACCTTCACGTTCCGAAGAATTTTGTATCCATGTGTGCCACAATGCAACCTTCACCTTCACCTTCTGAAGACCTTTGAATCCATGTGTACCACAATGCAACCTTCACCTTCTGAAGAACTTTGTATCCATGTGTGCCACAACGCAAAAATGACTAAGAACCCCCAAACATTATATATATTTTTTTAGCAGAGACCCTAGAGAATAAAATGGTGGGTGTGTTTTTTTTTATGTCACACGGTATTCGCGCAGCGGTTTTTGAAACGCAATTTTTTGGGGAAAAAAAACCCCCACTTTTATGAAGGTCAGGTTATGGGTATATGGGGTATCTCAGTCAATGGGCAGGGGGTTTTCTTCGATCCCTTGGCCTGCTGGGAGAACCTATATATTCGGGTAAGGTCAGGTGATCTATGTTCTGTGCCACCTGGACGACTGTCTGGGTGGATGTGTGTTGTATTGCCCAGGCTGCTAGGCTGGAGATTGGGCCTATCCTGGGGGCATCTGGCTGCCAGGCTGTGTGAGGGTCTATCCAGAAGTAAGAGGGCAGCGCAGGGTTGGGACTGCGGCTTAAGTGACAGTTCTGCCGGCGGGAGAACCTGCCGTGGTTGGAGGTAGAGGGAAAGCTGTCGCCACAAAGGGTCCAGCCACCTTCACCAGGGACCACAGTGAGTAACTGAAGCAAGTACCGGAGCAGCATTCTTACCGAACGGGCACGCTGGAGAACTTGGAAACTTCAGGCGGTGATCAAGTCAGCGATCCAGCCAGCGGAGGTGACGCTTGCACAGCAGCCTTGTGTGTCAAGTCAGGGACCGAACCGGTGAGCAGGGGTGAAGCTTGAGAAGCATCTGGAGTGCCAAGCTAGGGACCCAGCAGGGAAGCGTTTGTGGCGCTTGAGGGAGATACCACCGCAAAAAGTTTTCAGAAGCTCCAGGGATTCAAAGTCAGTGAATCAGAGGGTCCAGGGAGAGACCAGTTACTCAAGTTACTGAAGAACTACACGTAGAAGTTGTAGTGAAGCAAAGAGAACTGTAATGATTTGTGTTAGGAACTGTTAAAGACTGTTGCCATAGGAGACAGCAATCCTGCAGATGTGCAGATGTGGCGCCTTGCTGGGGGCTTTTCCCTGTACAACTGTCTTCCTATTGAAGTCTCGGAGTCTGCCAATTGAAATTGCAACTGGTTGACGGTGTCCTGGCCCTAACCCTCTTTCCCCCTCAAAATATAAAAAGGACAGTTAAGAGAAATAAAATCTCTTATACATCCAAGAAGTGTCTGGTGCCCAATAACTTTATCTACCTTGCACCCACTATGCCTCACAACCCAATACATACAGAAGGATGTCAGCTATCTTTGGCCCTGAAGGTTCTCATTAGACTAGAGGAGGCTAAAGACTTTGCTACATTAATATATATTTATTTATTTATTTTATACAAAAAAAAAAATTACACTTTTTTTTGTACTAACTTTATTGCTATCCAAGGGATGAACAACATCCCTTGTGACAGCATGGGCCATGACAGGTCCTCTTGATGGAGAGTTCTGGGGTGTATTAGACTCAAAATCTCCCCTCTGGCCTCCCATGCAGTCGATTAGACACAGATCAGTCTGATCGGCTGCTTACCTGGCCACTGGTGGCCAGGTAAACAAAGGAGCGGAACCGGAAGTGACAAACTACTTGTCGTTTCCGGGGTCACAGAAAGAGGGGGGAATGACATCAGTTCTTCTATCTCTGTACAGGGTAGCCGTCGCCGCAGGCCGCATCACTCCTGGCCTCCGCGATGGGTCCAGAGAGCCCGGGAGAGGCGGCGGGAGGGGTGCGGGACCCTCTTTCGCCACACGCAGATGTGATCAAGTGGCTAATTAGCCACTCAGATCACTTTTGCAAAAAAAGAGAATCGACGGCTAAAAAGATTGATACCAGTGATGGTGCCTTTAGGTGCGGGCATCATCCCGGTATAACCACTGCAACCCAAAGACGTCCATTTATGTACCTTGGGTGGCAAGTGGTTAAAGTGACAGAAAGAAAGGACATTCAAAATCTTCTATAGTTTTCAACTGAAAAGGACCAAGACCATTGTGTGATTCTCTTTTTTAGTTATTTCACCATGGTGAGTACTTGTGCCCTTTGACAACCACATGCCAAGAGACTAGATGCCTGGTCTCTCATTAGCCCTGTCAGAATGTTCAAAAGATATTCTTTGTAGCACACTCTTAGATAGGTGCTAGGATTAGGTACATTTAGTTCTGGCTCACTATATCCAGTGGAGCTGCAGTTCGTTGTTAGGTACATTTTGTGTTAGCTCACTGTAATTAGTGTGGTTGTGTTGATCTTTCAGATCTGTTCTATGTTTCGGTGGCTGCAGGATCAACTGCTTCCCTCTGGCTGGTTCAGAAAGGTTCTAGAAGTTAGTGGGCAGGAAAAGTCTAATCAGCAGCTGAATATTCATACCGCCCTGGCCAATCCCTGGGGAGAGGTGCCCAGATGGTGACTGGGAGTCTGTGTAAATGCTTTGAGACAGAGAGCAGCCTTTTCCTTTTCCCCCGAGGAGGGGATTACAGCCTAGGGGGGCTGATAGCCCCCTAGGCCATCCTGCCATGTGCCTGGGGGGTGTCGAGGCCTCAGGTGGGCTTCCTGGAGGCCTGCTGTGCTGTAAGCTGACTGAGCTGACTGTCGTCTGAGGGTCTATTCTGGTATCACAGGGTGAAAGTATCTATTGGAAGGAGGCAACCAATGTCCCGAAGACATTTGTGAGTACAGACTGGTGAGAAAGATCCCAGAGACTGTGTGCTGAGGCCATCCTTATGTGCTAGAGTCAGCAGGTTTGAAGGGGACATTGCGTCTGGTGTCCTCCTCAAGAGGTCAGTCTCTTTAATTCCTAGTCAAAGGACTTTGCTTGGACTGTCCAGAAAGAGGAAGATACATTTCTTCAAGTTGCTACTACAAAGCTCAGTCCACTCCTTACTTGTTAATGGGTTTGGCTGCTGTTTGTATAGGAGAAAGTTTAGTGTCCTGAAATAGTTGCTCAGGGTTACTGGACTATCCTAACCATTACCCACAATCTATCCAAGTTCTCAATAAAGCACCAGAAAAAGCAAACCCCCAGACTGGTTAATGAGCCTGAAGAGTAAGTGAAACTGTGTGTTGTGCTGTAAGGAAACTATTGGGGAAAAAGAATCCAATCTACCTAGCGGCTCCTATGGGGGTGGCTCTACATCTATTTACTTTCTCTTCACTTACAAAAGAAATAGTTTTCTCCAAGTTCCATCAAGTCATCCTCATGTTGCAGCTGATGAAGAACAAGTAATTATTATTAGTGGTAACAGTACATATGTAGCACCCTCTAATTAGGTGCTAGAATAGGTTGTACATAGTTGTTAGTGTAGGTAAATTAGCCTGCCTGAGAGCCAGGCCTGGGTTGAATCTGGGTCAGGAATGAGTGACTCAGGGAGTCTGGATGACTCATCGAGCAGCACCTCTCTCTCTGGTAACTCCCGCTGCTCTCAGGAACCTTGGAAAAGCTTCCAGAAGTAGAGGGTGGAGTCTAAGAGGAGCTGCTTGGAGTATTAATAAGGGCCCCAACCAATCCACAAGTGGGCTGGCAGGGGGCGGGCACCTCTTAAATACACTTGGGTCATGCAAACAAGGGCAGTCGGGTGGAAGATGGAGAAGGAGTGCTGAGGAGGCTGTCGGTGGCCCTTGAGGATGCCCCCTTGTCTGGTCAGCCGCCCCCATCCAGACTAGGGGTTCACAGTCCCATCATGCGCCAGGACTGTGACGTCATAAGGGGCAAGGTCACTGGGTGACATCACCCAGTGACCACGCCCTGTGCCTATATAAGTCATTGTGCACCGCGTACATTGCATTACAGTGTGAGAACGCGTCGTGTCAACATCGGAAGAAGAGAAGAGGGAAGAAGACGATGGAGAAGACCGGGCCACCGCTGGCAAAGGAGCGGCAAAAGAGCAGAAGATAGCGGAGGAGCCCGGGAGAAGAACCGGAGAGCGGGAGAAGAACCGGACACCAGGAGAAGAGGCCGGAGAGAGCGGAGCAGAGGCTGGAGAGAGCGGAGAAGTCGGAAGATGACCCCCGGAGCTGCCTAATAAATTACTTTAAAAACCTGTGTAGTGTGTTTTTTTATTGACACTTTTTTCCCCCCAGGTGAATGGGTAGGGGTACGATGTACCCCATACTCACTCACATAGGGTGGTTGGCCGGGATCTGGGGGCCCCCTTATTAAAAGGGGGCTCCCAGATTCCGATAAGCCCCCCGCCCGCAGACCCCGAAAACCAACGGCCAGGGTTGTCGGGAAGAGGCCCTTGTCCTCATCAACATGGGGACAAGGTGCTTTGGGGTGGGGGGCTCCTGGGCGCCCCCCTTCCCCAAAGCACCCACCCCCCCATGTTGAGGGCATGCGGCCTGGTACGGTTCAGGGGGGGGGGCGCTCGCTCGTCCTCGCCCCCTTTCCTGACCGGCCAGGCTGCATGCTCGGATAAAGGTCTGGTATGGATTTTGGGGAGACCCCTACGCCGTTTTTTCCGCATAGGGGGTTCCCCTTAAAATCCATACCAGACCTAAGGGCCTGGTATGCTCTTGGAAGGGAACCCATGCTGGTTTTTTATTTAAAATTTGGCGTGGAGTTCCCCCTCATGATTAATACCAAACACATGTCAGTATTGCTTGTCGCTCATTGGGAAAGGAAAAAACTAATTTTTCCTTTCCCGATGAGCTAGCCAGCTCGGCGCTGGCATATCGCGGTCACTCTTCCTGGGTAAATTCTTTTCCTTTTCCTGTAAAGTTGCCTCACTATGAACGGGGATCCGACTTGGAGGCGACTTCCATTGAAATCAATGGGTACAAGTCGCCTAGAAGTCAGACTGAAGTAGTACAGGAACCTTTTCTGAAGTCTGAGCGACTGCAGTAGTGTGCATTAAGACGGATCCATTCACTTACATTGATTTTTTCATGTAGCGCGACTTGAGGCGACTAGAGGCAACTTGGGGCGACTTGAAGTCGGATCCAAAGTTGCCCCTGTGTGAATGGAGTCTTAAAGTGTCCCAGCTGAGTCTTTTTTTGCAAGTGCCACAAGCGAGTGATGGAGGAAGAAGAGGAGTGTACATAGAGACTGTGTATAGCTGTGTATAGGAAAAGTTTTTCCCAAAGAGTTCTGACGTCAAGTGGGCAACCCATAGTACCCCTACTCCCCATCCAAGTTTTATCCCCTCAATAAAAACACAAAAACAAAGTCCTGGACTGTTTCCTGACTCAAGTGTGCCTGTGGAAATTCAGTGTGCCTGGCTGTGCAGGGTGGGGGATCTCTTTTTTTACTTGCAGCTCCTACGTGGGGTGCGCTACACATATAAAAGAAGAGTCCACACTGTGGGTTATGAATGAAAAAAAATTATTTTATTGCTGTCACGCAATGCATATTTATGTAACATATGGAGGGAACAGCCTGAGACCCCGCCAGAATGCTTCACATCCATCAAAAACTGTTATGCAGAAGGTGAGAACCTCTGTTGAGTTTTTGAAACTCTGTTGGGTTATTCCTGTTGAGGAAACTTCCCAGAGACATCTATCATTGGGACAGGAAGCCTATCTGATGGGGACACATAGAGCCATAGAAAGCAGATCAAAGTCTTCACCAATCTACTAAATAACTTTATTGATGCCGGTGTCCTTCTTGGGGAGACCAGTGTACGTTTGCCAGCACATACGGATCATCAAGTTTCATCCGAAGCTATTATTGAAGACTGATTACAACTCAAAGGACCAAGTGCAACATTTTGGAGCCACGCTCAATGCATTTCGGAACAGCACAGGACCCCCTTCGCATGCCTGCCAAAGGGGTCCTGCGCAGCCCTGAAATGTTGCACTTGGTCCTTTGTGACATGATCATTCTTCAATAAAGGCATCAGACGAAACTTGATGAGCGCGGCTCTGAAATTGTGCACTTGGTCCTTTGTGATGTGATTGTTCTTCATTAAAAACTTCGGATGAAACTTGATGATCCGCGGTGTGCTGGCAAAGGTGTGCACTGACCTGTGATGTCTCCAGGTGGTAGTTTTTACAGCACCAGTTACTTTTGAGGCCATTCCAGGAACGTGTGGGATAGGAATATCAACAACTTCTTGGGGAGATTTCTCTTCCATTCTCGTTTTCATGACACAACAGGAAAAGGGGCAAGTCCACAGAATCGACAAGTCTGAGTTTTAAGACAAACTACAACATGAACAAGAAATGATATACCAAAAAAAATCTACTATTTTTTAAATAATGAAGATCAAACAACAATAAAACTAAAATATTCCATATGGGTTGACTGATCCTTTCAGACTGCTTCACATTTTTTGTACGATTGTTCTAAGAACATAACAGTTCAGTCTATGAAACTCCGCCATGAGCCTTTCAGTGTCCTCAGGTATTGTGTGTTCTCTGGTGGATGATTAGCGTCACTTTCTGTGCAAAACATTTGCCGCATTCCGGACAGCAAAACGGCCTCTCCCCGGTGTGAATTCTCATGTGCTTATCACGATTACCTTTATCGGAGAAGCACTTTCCGCACTCAGAACATGAAAAGGGCTTCTCACCGGTGTGGACCCTGTGGTGTCTATTGAGTTGCGATTTCTCTTTGAAACACTTTCCACAAACAGAACACGAAAACGGCTTTTCCCCGGTGTGGGTCCTCCGGTGTTGAGCAAGTCCGGACTTCCTTATGAAGATTTTCTCGCATTCGGAACACGAAAAGGGTTTTTCACTGGTGTGGGTTCTCTGGTGTACAACCAGGTCGTGGTTTTTTATAAATGCGTTTTCACAATCCTGAAAAGGATACAAATTATTGGGAGAAGATTCCTCAGGATTAGAAAGATCTGGAGATTTATCTGCATTGTGAAAGATTAGCCGGACATTTGAGATTACGGAACGTGATTTACATTTGGAATTCTCTGAATTAAACTGATTTGTTGAGCTTACCATGTGATTAAGTTTGTGATGTATATTTTGAGTAACGAAGCTTACTCCTGGAGAATGGTGCGCCATGTCATTATCGTCCTTGTTATAATGTGCAGATAATAGAAGACGTCCTTCTGAAGTATTCCATCTTCTGTGGCCTCCTGTTGGAAATATTTTTTAATCATCATCATCTTTATTTTGCAGTTACAAATAATGAATGTTGGTCTAGAAGTCAACTGTTACCCAGATCTTTGACATGGAATTACGTACAGATATAACCAGTGCCGTCACAAGGTAATTTAGAGCCCAGGGCGAATATCCGAAATTGTGCCCCCCCCCCCTTCACCCCAAGATGTATGAGCGTTATGTGTTAGCAACAATCCCCTTCTCCCCTCAAAAAAAAAAGCGAGCGCTAATCTGCATGTTGAAATCCTCTCATTTCACATATGCTCACAGCACCCCCCCAACCAAAAGCACAAACCCCCCTCTCCCTTCCACTTCAAATCCCCTCTCCCAGCACAAATCCCCCTGCCCCAATCCCCCATCCTAGCACAAATCCCCCTTCCCCAAATTTCCTCTCCTAGCACAAATCCCCCTCCCCCCAAAAATGTCGCCTCCTCGCATAAATCCCCCCCCCCCACCATATTAGCTTTTCTAGCACAAACCCCCAAAATCCCCCATCCTAGTATAAATCCTCTTCCCCCTCTCCCCTCAAATCACCACTCCTAGAACACCTTCCAAATTTCCCCTCCTAGAACAATTCTTACCTCCTGTCGCCTCACCCATTTTTCCCCTCCCAACACAAATCCCCTCCCTCCCAATTTCCTTGTGGTGTCCCTGAACCTCACATGATACAACAGTGCCAAGGGCAGCTGCGCCACCTGCCCACCCCTTGTCCCTGCCCTGGATATAACAACAGATAAGGTGTACACTGCAGCAAAAGCAACTATAGCATATGAGAAGTTGTACTGTATTTACACGAATGACACTTGATATGGTGAGGAATATAAATGGACCGTCCTTAACCGCATATGTTGGGAATATGGCATCACACTGAAGAATGGAGATGTACCTTTCATGTGGTGTACAGTATCTCCTCCTCATTTGTTGGGAACATGACATTATATTGAGGAATGGAGATGGACCTTTCATATGGTGTACAGTATGTCCTTCTCATTTGTTGGGAACATGATAATCAGTGGTGGCCCGCGCCGCCCCCCTTTTCCCGCCGCTGCCTCCCTATCCATGCGCCTGGCCCCTTTCAGGACGCCGGACACATTAGAGCCAGAGGCTCTAATTGGCTTCAAAAAAGGGTGGGCTCAGGGTGCAGAGAGTGCGCCCTAATCCCACCCAATTGTGTGACCATAGCGAATGAATTTTCGCTATCTTCACACTACAGTGCCTCCCTGCCAATCAGAAGGCAGATCGGCGAGACCTGTTTCTCGATTGGCCAAAGCGCCAGGCAAACCTATTGGATGCCTAGTGGCGTTTTGGCAATCGGGGGAAGCATGAGAGGAGCGGACACCTCTGCCACTGCTGCTGCCCGAGTGTGGAGGACAGGAGGAGTGTGGAGACACAGAGGATGCTCTTCAGGTAAGTGCCGGACCTCCCGTGGGGGTGAGGGGAGCTAGAGCTGCAAAGCCCCAAGCGGGGGTGGGGGGGTTGGTGTGCAAGACATTTAGTGCTTTTTCCTCTCAAATTTTTTATTGCCAGGGTAAGTGGCTGCATTTGACAGGCACAAGTGTCTGCGTTTGATAGGCAGAAGTGGCTGCATATGATGGGCACAATGGCTGCATTTGATGGGCACAATGAGGCTGCAGTTAATAAGGGGGGGGGTTAGTATTTTTCAGTTTGTTTGCGCCCCCCCAAAAAAATTTTGAGCACCAGCCGCCACTGATGATAATGAATATTGAGGACTGGAAATGGACCTTTTTATATGGTGTGCAGTATCTCCACCTCATTTGTTGGGAACATGACGAGGAATGGAGATGGATCTTTCATATGGTGTACAGTATCTCCTCTTCATATGTTGGGAAAATGACAGTATATTGAGGAATGGAGATGGACCTTTCATATGGTATACAGTATCTCCTACTCATTTGTTGGGAACATGACATTATATTGAGGAATGGAGATGGACCTTTCATATGGTATACAGTATCTCCTCCTCATTTGTTGGGAACATGACATTATATCGAGAAATGTTGGATATTTCGTATGGTGTAAAGTATGTCCACTGCATGAGATGCGGTATAGGTTCGCTGGATACTTTTCCATCATATCATATTCCTTCAAATAGGAAGCACACCCTGTCTAAAAATGTGTTTGACAGATTGCTGATTTTTCGTCCTTTTTAGTCAATATGCATACCAAAATTTGATAAAATACATTGAAGTATGAATGTAACCTAATGACAATGTGAAGTGTTGCATGTTTTTGCACATAATTCTTACCTCTACTGACATCTAGAGAAGATTCCTCCTTGGTAACCATCACCCTCATTTGATCTTCTTTTCTAGGCAGCTGATCATCTATCACAATTGCCTCTTCTTCCTCTTTAATCACAATTTTTATACCCATCACTTCTTCCCCCTAAAATTACAAAATGATTGTAAGCACTATTATCCTGGGACTACATAGGACCTAATACAGTTTAGAGTCAAGTTTGAGTTGGACATTCTCAGTCCCATCTACCTGATGATGGTGAGGGATGGTATGACCTTCTTGTGTGGAATCCCAGGAATACAGAGGACGGGGACATCTCTCTGGTGGGTTCCCAATACTGGATCCATCTGTAGGAAACACACATACACTGAGTGAATACATTGTTTCTATGTGTTTATCAGATGATGGGGGATCTAGGTGGACCCTCCGTACTGCTCTCTCCTTTACAATAAAGTCTCCTCTTACCCGGTGATGTGAGGGGCGGCTGATTGTCCATCATGACGTCCTTGTAGAGATCCTTGTGTCCTTCTAAACACTCCTGCTCCTTTATCACAACATCCTCTTCTTCTTCTTTTATCTCTTCTTTGATCCTAACTTTGAACTTGCTCCAGTTCCCACTCTGAAAATAAATATAAAAAAAAGTAGTAAAAAACGCCTTGGCTCCTCCATGGAGACATCCTGACACCTTATAGGAACCTGACACACACAATGATACAGTCACCATCCCTTGTCTGTTACTGGATAATGTTCCAGAATTCCCACCACCGCTCACCTCTCCCATCAGGAGCCCAATGATCTTCTGTGTGACTTCCAAAATCTTCTGTTCATTGTTTCTTTCTGGAACCAGTAAGGAACGTAGAGGAACCATAATAGGGTTTTGTCCATCTCCTGATGTTTTCTTCACAACTATGTTATCCTGCGGAGAGAAATCAGCAATTACTTTATACATTTCCAAACAATAGAAGTCAACTTGCTGCCATCATCGTCCCTCTTTACTAGGATTTGATCGACTGCATCTCACTTTCAGAGGTAATGATAGTTCTTCTCATATTTGCATATAAACTTTTAGGTTAAGTCACACTGTATCAGTTAGTACTTAGTACAGTTAGAATTTCACTTGACATTTTGCATTGTAGGAACGTCCGTGTGTTCATCTACTCATTAGTGGGGTCAAGTCAATGGTCATTTTCGACTGCAGTGACAAGAAAATTTGAAGGAGCAGGATGGGGAGTTTTTCTCAAATGTACAAATTTCCAGCAGTGCATGTGGTTTTTGTTCAGTATATTTAATTCATTTATTCTCGTGCAGTGGTCTCCAAACTGCGACCCGGGGGCCGGATGTGGCCCTTTGTTTGCCAAAGGGGCACTATTTCTCCCATTGACACCAGCGATGGGGCACTATTCTTCCCACTCACACCAACGATGGGACACTATTCCTCCCACTGATACCAATGATGGGGCACTATTCCTCCCACTGATATCAATGATGGGGCACTATTCCACCCACTAACACCAACAATTGGGCACTATTCCTCCCACTGACACCAACGATGGGGCACTATTCCTCCCACTGATACCAACGATGGGGCACTATTCCTCCCACTGATACCAATGATGGGGCACTATTCCACCCACTAACACCAACAATTGGGCACTATTCCTCCCACTGACACCAACGATGGGGCACTATTCCTCCCACTGATACCAATGATGGGGCATTATTCTTCCCACTGACACCAACGATGGGGCACTATTCTTCCCACTGACACCAACGATGGGGCACTATTCCGCCCACTGACACCAATGATGGGGCACTATTCTTCCCACTGACACCAACGATGGGGCACTATTCTGTCCCATTGACACCAATGATGGGGCACTATGCTTCCCACTGACACCAACGATGGGGCACTATTCCGCCCACTGACACCAATGATGGGGCACTATGCTTCCCACTGACACCAACGATGGGGCACTATTCTTCCCATGGACACCAATGATGGGGCACTATTCCTCCCACTGACACCAGCGATGGGGCACTATTCTTCCCACTGACACCAACGATGGGGCACTATTCCTCTCACTGACACCAATGATGGGGCACTATTCCTCTCACTGACACCAACGATGGGGCACTATTCTGCCCACTGTCCCCAGCGATGGGGCCCCTCATTCACACTTGAGCGCTTTTTTGCTTGTTTCCTTATGCCTGACTACACAGAATCCCATTCTTTCTATTTGTCTTTTTATGTTTGTACGCTGTACACCTCCATACACTCAAAAAGGAACATGAGCCTTTTTTTTTTGATCCCATAGACTTTAATTGGAATGCCCACCTTGCGTTTTTTACGCCTGAAGAATTCCTCTATTAGAACTGCTCTCCTCACCTTGCCCACTCCAGGAAACAAACTCCCAAAGCTTAATGCGGAACTTCAGTCATTTTTTTTCAACTTTCCATCTATTAAATCTTCTGCCCTTGTTGTTTTAACTTTGGATGCTAAAAACGTATTTTTTTCTGCCAGTAAATATCTTATACAGCCCACTTCTTGTTTCTTGTCTGGTCATTAGGCTTATGACATCATGCACAGCTCTCTCTCTTGTGAGAGTTTGACAAGAAGGGAGGGGGAATGAGTCATAGGAGGGCCAGTGAGAGCTGCAGAGCTGGAGGTGTGCCTCTGTGTGTCTGTGTAGATCCAGGAAGTGAACAGGCAGCAGCTTTAGCTGCCCACATTTAAAATGGATTCAGCCAGTCTTAGTGGAGGGAGATTTATGCAGCATATTTGGCAAGTAGAGAATCACAGTATATATAAAATAATATGCAAATTGGTTGGAGGGAAGCTTGACAATGGCAAAGATGTTTTTATTACAAATGATGTGAGCAGACTACAGTTCCTCTTTAAAGTGGTTGTAAAGGCTGAAAGTGCCACAATAGTCCTCGACCCGTTTCTAAAATCATGTCGCGCCGAATCACCTGGTGTTGCAGCACCAAAGCGTTTTTGGTGCACGCAAAGACATGTGCGTTAGCAGATGCGTGAAGGGGAGCCATGAACAATAAACGGCACCGCCACGTGTGGCTGAAAGGCGGCACATTCCTGTGCGTGTTGAGAAAGTGCACAATTTTGCGCATGCTCTCGACGCGCACAAAGTGTGAACCTAGCGCAACCTGGATACTATTTTATGTTAGGCAACAAATCTTACAAATAAAAAAATGAAACAAAAAATACGTCCATTAAACACTTCTCGATGATATAAAATAAATCCGAAGGAAAGTTATTTTTTCTGGCCGGTATCAATCAATAAAATGAACCAAACGTGTTAGCGGCGCTCCCAGAATCCTCCTCACCTCCCCGGTCAGCAGGTAGATAATCTCCAGGGTGAGCCGTAATATCCTCTCTGTCAGGTTGGTGCAGTTTGCCTCCATCGCTTGCAAACTCTGTGCCATTCGCTTCCTACAAC
Organism: Aquarana catesbeiana; assembly: GCF_042186555.1. NCBI lineage: Eukaryota > Metazoa > Chordata > Amphibia > Anura > Ranidae > Aquarana > Aquarana catesbeiana. The sequence continues at coordinate 287,041,724 of NC_133331.1, read as the reverse complement.
AATAGTGCCCATCCCCCAATGCTCGGCATCGTGGGTAAAAGGCAGGCTGCTCTGTGTCACCAAAAAACTGCAAGCAGCTGGGAGTAGGATGAATTTCTAGGGTATGTGACACGTGCATTTAGTTGTATGCCAACATGTCTTCATATATGGGCTACAACAATATGGCTGCCACCAGGAGCTTATCCTCATTGAGTACCTAGAGGTTTGAAGAGGAATGTGTACCTAGTGTTGGATCCGTCACGAACAAGGCTACAGAGGGTACAGGGATGAGGAAGACCAGTCGATACGTGAATTAAAAGGAGGATATACTTCGGGAAGTTAAAACCAGCTGTGAAACTGTTGTCAAAGCCTGAAATACCTCTGGTCACCACTAAAGGGAGACTTCATACCACATCTAGCTGGCTGGCCACACACAGGCAGATACGAATCTTACATACAATCTGATGCACTCTAAGGGTTGGGAAGCAGCCTTGTAATTATCACATATTTTCCTGGTTGGACCATACTGTATGTCTTGCTTATTAGCTCCATGTAAGTTTTGTAGGATTGGATACTTCCTTTCCTTGTTATTATACATATTTACATTATCTCTGAGGTTTCTTATTAGATTTATTGGTTGTTTTTAGACATGCTGACGCATTCGCCCTTGAAGAGTGGTTTATACAATGAAACGCGTTGGGTCTATTTAGGATACAGTCATGACTTCAATCTACCATGTTCTTTTTATATTCCTGCAGTTTTAATTATTATTATTTCTTACTCATCATATGAGCCCTGATATGAATATTTAATGTATTTGTGTTTTGTACTGATATGAATTCTGCATGTATATATTACGTGCTAGATATACTCCTTGACAATAAATACACCTATACATTTTATGGTTGTCATAGGCTTCATCTAAAGTCCCAAACTTTTCCTCTTTAGAACCAAAAGTATGGACTCTGAACTAAAAACCATAAGTATGGGCTCTAGACTGGAACCATAAGTATGGGCTCTGGACTGGAACCATAAGTATGGGCTCTGGACTGGAACCATAAGTATGGACTTGGGACTGTAACCATAAGTATGGACTCTGGACTGGAACCATAAGTATGGGCTCTGGACTGTAACCATAAGTATGGACTCAGGACTGGCACTATAAGTACGGACCCTGGACTGGAACCATAAGTATGGACTCAGGACTAGAACCATTATTATGGACTCTGGACTGGAATCTAGATGCAGACAAACAGAGAGGAGTATCTTATTCCAAGTATGGGCTCTGGACTGGAACCATAAGTATTGGCTCTGGACTGGAACCATAAATATGGACTCTTGACTGGAACCATAAGTATGGACTCTGGACTGGAACCATAAGTATGGACTCTGGACTGGAACCATGAGTATGGACTCTGGACTGGAACCATAAGTATGGACTCTGGACTGGAACCATAAGTACAGACTCTGGACTGGAACCATAAATATGGACTCTGGATTGAAACCATAGGTATGAACTCTGGACTGGAACCATAAATATGGACTCTGGACTGGAACCATAAGTACGGACTCTAGACTGGAACCACAGGTATGGACTCTGGACTGGAACCATAAGTATGGACCCTGGACTGGAACCATAAGAATGGACTTTAGACTGGAACCATAAGGATGGACTCTGGACCGGAAACATAAATATAGACTCTGAATTGAAACTTATCCTCATTAAGTACCAACAGGTTTGAAGAGAAAGGGGTACCTCAATCTTGATTCTGACACCAACAGGGGTACAGGGGGTACAGGGATGAAGGGAGACCAGTAGTTATTATGCTAGGTACTATATATGGAGAACATACATCAGGAAGTTAAAATCAGCTATGAAACAGTTGTTTGTTGCAATACTTCTGGTCACCACTAGAGGGAGACTTCAGACCACATCCAGCTGGCTGGCCACACACAGGCAGATATAAATCTTGCGTACAATCTGGTGCACTCAAAGGGTTGTGAAACAGCCTTGCAATTTCCACACATTTCTTTATTTTCTTAAGCTATTCTGTGAGCTAGAATATTTGTGTTAATCACTTTTCCAATTGTTCGCACACACGTAGGAGGAGCTAGCTAGTGTAACAATGGTTGTGCCTAGTTTTGTCCCTCGTCATTTGGTATGGTCCTCTCCACCCACACAATAGCATATATTAATAGTGATCAGAGCTGGTGTGGGGAGCTTAACATGGGAGAGAAGCAGCCTTGAGGAAGGAATATGTAAGTTTTCTCAGGAAGGGACTTTTTCCCTTTGTGAGCCTCCCTGGTATCGACTGAAACCAAAAGTTTAAACTCTGGAGTGGAGCCATAAATATGGACTCCAGACTGGAACCATAAGTATGGGCTCTGCACTGGGACCAAATAGTGATGGACACTGCAATGGAACCAGAAGCATGGACTCTGAACTGGGATGATAAGCATGGGCTCTGGACTGGAACCATAAATATGGATTTCGGATTGGAACCATAAGTATAGACATTGGACTGGAACCATATAAGTATGGACTTTGGACTGGACCCATAAGGATGGACTCCGGACTGGAACTATAAGTACAGGCTCTGGACTGGAACCATAAGTATGGACTCTGGATTGGAACTTGTCCTCATTATGTACCTACGGGTTTGAAGAGAAAAGGGGACCTCATTCTTAAATCTGCCACCAACAGGGGTACAGAGGGTACAGGGATGAGGGGGACCAGAAGTTATGCTAGGTATTTGAAGAACATACTGCAGGAAGGTAAAATCAACTATGAAACTGATGTTTGTTGCAATACCTCTGGCCACCACTAAATGCAGACTTCACACCTCATCTAACTGGCTGGCCACACACAGGCAGATATAAATCTTACATACAATCTGGTGCACTCAAATGGTTGTGAAAAAGCCTTGTAATTTCTACACATTTCTTTATTTTCTTAAGCTATCCTGTGAGCTAGAATATTTGTGTTAATCACTTTTCCACTTGTTCACACACACGTAAGAGAAGCTAGCTAATGTAACAATGGTTGTGCCTAGTTATGTCCCTTATTATTTGGTATGGTCCCCTCCACCTCCATGATAGAATATATTAATAGTGATTGGAGCTGGTAAGGGGAGCTTGACATGGGAGAGAAGCAGCCTTGCGGAAGGAATATGTAAGTTTGTGGGCCTCCCTGGTATGGACTGAAGCCAAAAGTTGGAACTTTGGAGTGGAGCCATAAATATGGACTGGAACCACAAGTATGGACTCTGGACTGGGACCATAAGTTTGGGCTCTGGACTAGAACCATAAGTATTGGCTCTGGACTGGAACCATAAATATGGACTCTTGACTGGAACCATAAGTATGGACTCTGGACTGGAACCATAAGCATGGACTCTGGACTGGAACCATGAGTATGGACTCTTGACTGGAACCATAAGTATGGACTCTGGACGAAACCATAAGTATGGACTCTGGACTGGAACCATAAGTATGGACTCTGGACTGGAACCATAAGTATGGACTCTGGACTGGAACCATAAGTATGGACTCTGGAGTGGAACCATAAGTATGGACTCTGGACTGGAACCATAAGTACAGACTCTGGACTGAAACCATAGTTATGAACTCTGGACTGGAACCATAAGTATAGACTCTAGACTGAAACCATAAGTACGGACTCTAGACTGGAACCATAAGTATGGACTCTGGAGTGGAACCATAAGTATGGACTCTAGACTGGAACCATAAGTACGGACTCTGGACTGGGACCATAAGTATGGACTCTGGAGTGGAACCATAAGTATGGACTCTAGACTGGAACCATAAGTACGGACTCTGGACTGGGACCATAAGTATGGACTCTGGACTGAAACCATAGATATGAACTCTGGACTGGAACCATAAGTACGGACTCTGGACTGGAACCATAAGTACGGACTCTGGACTGGAACCATAAGTACGGACTCTAGACTGGAACCATAAGTATGGACTTTGGATTGGAACCATAAGTATAGACTCTGGACTGGAACCATATAAGTATGGACTCTGGACTGGAGCCATAAATAAGGACTCTAGATTGGAACCATAAATATAGACTCTGGATTGGAACTTATCCTCATTAAGTACCAACAGGTTTGAAGAGAAAGGGGTACCTCTTTCTTGAATCTGCCACCAACAGGAGTACAGGGGGTACAGGGATGAGGGAGACCAGTAGTTATTATGCTAGGTACTGTATATGGAGAACATACATCAGGAAGGTAAAAATCAACTATGAAACAGTTGTTTGTTGCAATACTTCTGGCCACCACTAGAGGGAGACTTCAGACCACATCTAGCTGGCTGGCCACGCACAGGCAGATATCAATTTTACTTACAATCTGGTGCACTCAAAGAGTTGTGATGTTGCCTCACAATTTCCACACATTTCATTATTTTCTTACGCTATCATGTGAGCTAGAATATCTGTGTTAATCACTTTTCCAATTGTTCACACACACACGTAAGTGGAGCTAGCTAGTGTAACAATGGTTGTGCCTAGTTATGACCCTCGTCATTTGGTATGGTCCTCTCCACCCCCATGATAGCATATATTAATATTGATTGGAGCTGGTGTGGGGAGCTTGACATGGGAGAGAAGCAGCCTTGAGGAAGGAATATGTAAGTTTTCTCAGGAATGGACTTTTTCTCTTTGTGGGTCTCCCTGGTATGGACTGAAACCAAAAGTTTGAACTTTGGAGTGGAGCCATAAATATGGACTCTGGACTGGGACCATAAGTTTAGGCTCTCGACTGGAACCATAAGTATGGGCTCTGGACTGAACTATAAGTAGGGCCTCTGGACTGGGACCATAAATATGGACTCTTGACTGAAACCATAAGTATGGGCTCTGGACTGGAACCATAAGTATGGGCTCTGGACTGGAACCATAAGTATGGGCTCTGGACTGGAACCATAAGTATGGGCTCTGGACTGGAACCATAAGTATGGGCTCTGGACTGGAACCATAAGTATGGGCTCTGGACTGGAACCATAAGTATGGGCTCTGGACTGGAACCATAAGTATGGGCTCTGGACTGGAACCATAAGTATGGGCTCTGGACTGGAACCATAAGTATGGGCTCTGGACTGGAACCATAAGTATGGACTCTGGACTGGAACCATAAGTATGGGCTCTGGACTGGAACCATAAATGTGGACTCTGGACTGAACCATAAGTATGGCCTCTGGACAAAACCATGAATATGGACTCTGGACTGGAACCATAAGTACGGACCCTGGACTGGAACCATAAGTACGGACCATGGACTGGAACCATAAGTACGGACTCTGGACTGGAACCATAAGTTTGCACTCTGGACTGAACCATAAGTATGGACTCTGGACTGGAACCATAAGTATGGACTCTGGACTGGAACCATAAGTATGGACTCTGGACTGGAACCATAAGTATGGACTCTGGACTGGAACCATAAGGATGGACTCTGGACTGAACCATAAAGATGGACTCTGGATTGGAACCATAAATGTAGACTCTGGATTGGAACCATAAATATGGACTCTGCATTGGAACATCCTCATTAAGTACCTACAGGTTTGAAGAGAAATGGGTACCTCATTCTTGAATCTGCCACCAATAGGGGTACAGAGGGTGCAGGGATGAGGGAGCCCAGTAGTTATTATGCTAGGTATATTGAGAACATACTGTACATCAGGAAGGTAAAGTCAACTATGAAACTGTTGTTTGTTGAAATACCTCTGACCACCACTAGAGGGAGACATTTAGACCACATCTAGCTGGCTGGCCACACACAGGCAGATATAAATCTTACGTACAATCTGATGCACTCAAAGTGTTATGAAACAGCCTCGTAATTTCCACACATTTCTTTATTTTCTTAAGCTATCCTGTGAGCTAGAATAATTGTGTTAATCAATTTTCCAATTGTTAACACACACGTAAGAGAAGCTAGCTAATGTAACAATGGTTGTGCCTAGTTATGTCCCTTATTATTTGGTATGGTCCCCTCCACCTCCATGATAGAATATATTAATAGTGATTGGAGCTGGTAAGGGGAGCTTGACATGGGAGAGAAGCAGCCTTGCGGAAGGAATATTTAAGTTTTCTCAGGAATGGACTTTTTACCTTTGTGGGTCTCCCTGGTATGGACTGAAACCAAAAGTTTTAACTTTGGAGTGGAGCTATAAATATGGACTCTGGACTGGAACCATAAGTATGGGCTCTGGACTGGAACTATAAACATGTAATCTGGACTGGGATCATAAGTATGGCCACTGGACTGGAACCATAAGTATAGGCTCTGGACTGGAACCATAATTATGGACTTTGGACTGGAACCATAAGTATGGGTTTTGGATTGGAACCATAAATTAGGGCTCTGGACTGGGACAATAAATATGGACTCTTGACTGGAACCATAAGTATGGACTCTGGACTGAACCATAAGTATGGACTCTGGACTGAACCATAAGTATGGACTCTGGACTGGAACCATAAGTATGGACTCTGGACTGAACCATAAGTATGGACTCTGGACTAGAACCATAAGGATGGACTCTGGACTGGAACTATAAATATTGACTCTGGATTGGAACCATAAATATGGACTCTGGATTGGAACATCCTCATTAAGTACCTACAGGTTTGAAGAGAAAAGGGTACCTCGTTCTTGAATCTGCCACCAACAGGGGTACAGGGGAACAGGGATGAGGGAGACTAGTAGTTATTATGCTAGGTATATGGAGAACATACATCAGGAAGGTAGAATCAACTATGAAACAATTGTTTGTTGCAATACCTCTGGTCACCACTAGAGGGAGGCTTCATACCACATCCAGCTGGCTGGCCACAGACAGGCAGATATAAATCTTACATATAATCTGGTGCACTCAAAGGGTTGTGAAACAGCCTTGCAATTTCCACACATTGCTTTATTTTCTTACGCTATCCTGTGAGCTAGAATAATTGCGTTAATCACTTTTCCAATTGTTAACACACACGTAAGAGGAGCTAGCTAGTGTAACAATGGTTGTGCCTAGTTATGTTCCTCGTCATTTGGTATGGTCCCCTCCACCTCCATGATAGCATATATTAATAGTGATTGGAGCTGGTAAGGGGAGCTTGACATGGGAGAGAAGCAGCCTTGCGGAAGGAATATGTAAGTTTTCTCAGGAATGGACTTTTTCCCTTTGTGGGCCTCTCTGGTATGGACTGAAACCAAAAGTTTGAACTCTGGAGTGGAACCAAAAATATGGATTCTGGACTGGAACCATAAGTATGGGCTCTGGACTGGAACCATAAGTATGGGCTCTGGACTGGAACCATAAGTATGGGCTCTGGACTGGAACCATAAGTATGGGCTCTGGACTGGAACCATAAGTATGGGCTCTGGACAGGAACCATAAGGATGGCCACTGGACTGGAACCATAAGTATGGGCTCTGGACTGGAACCATAATTATGGACTCTGGACTTGAACCATAAGTATGGACTCTGGACTAGAACCATAAGTACGGACTTTGGACTAGAACCATAAGTACGGACTTTGGACTAGAACTATAAGTATGGACTCTGGACTAAACCATAAGGATGGACTCTGGACTGGAACCATAAGGATGGACTCTGGACTGTAACCATAAATATGGACTCTGGATTGGAACCATAAATATAGACTCTGGATTGGAACCATAAATGTGGACTCTGGATTGGAATATATCCTCATTAAGTACCTACAGGTTTGAAGAGAAAGGGGTACCTCATTCTTGAATCTGCCACCAACAGGGGTACAGGGGGTACAGGGATGAGAGAAACTAGTAGTTATTATGCTAGGTATATGGAAGGTAAAATCAACTATGAAACAGTTGTTTGTTGCAATACCTCTGGCCACCACTAGAGGGAGACCTCAGACCACATCTAGCTGGCTGGCCACACACAGGCATATTTAAATCTTATGTACAATCTGGTGCACTCAAAACGGTTGTGAAACAGCCTCACACATTCCACACATTTCTTTATTTTCCTACACTATTATGTGAGCTAGAACAATTGTGTTAATCACTTTTCCAATTGTTCACACACACGTAAGAGGAGCTAGATAGTTTAACAATGATTGTGCCTAGTTATGTCCCTCGTCATTTGGTATGGTCCTCTCCACCCCCATGATAGCATATATTAATAGTGATTGGAGCTGGTAAGGGGAACTTGACATGGGAGAGAAGCAGCCTTGAGAAAAGAATATGTAAGTTTTCTCAGAAATTGACTTTTTCCCTTTGTGGGCCTCCCTGGTATGGACTGAAACCAAAAGTTTGAACTCTGGAGTGGAGCCATAAATATGGACTCTTGACTGGAAGCATAAGTAGGGACTCTGGACTGGGACCATAAATATGGACTCTGGACTGGAACCATAAGTATGGACTCTGGACTGGAACTATAAACATGTAATCTGGACTGGAGTCATAAGTATGGCCACTGGACTGTTAACCATAATTATGGACTCTGGACTTGAACCATAAGTATGGACTCTGGACTTGAACCATAAGTATATGGACTCTGGACTTGAACCATAAGTATGGACTCTGGACTTGAACCATAGGTATGGACTCTGGACTGGAACCATAAGTATGGACCCTGGACTGGAACCATAGGTATGGGTTTTGGATTGGAACCATAAATTAGGGCTCTGGACTGGGACAATAAATATGGACTACTGACTGGAACCATAAGTACAGACTCTGGACTGGAACCATAGGTATGGACTCTGGACCAAACCATAAGTGTGGACTCTGGTCTGAACCATAAGTATGGCTTCTGGACTAAACCATGAGTATGGAATTAGGACTGGAACCATAAGTACGGACTCTGGACTGGAACCATAAATACGGACTCTGGACTGGAACCATAAAGATGGACTCTGGACTGGAACCATAAAGATGGACTCTGGACTGGAACCATAAATATAGACTCTGGATTGGAACCATAAATATGGACTCTGGATTGGAACTTATCCTCATTAAGTACCTACAGGTTTGAAGAGAAAAGGGTACCTCGTTCTTGAATCTGCCACCAAAGGGGTACAGGGATGAGGGAGCCCAGTAGTTATTATGCTAGGTACATTGAGAACATACATCAGGAAGGTACAATCAACTATGAAACTGTTGTTTGTTGCAATAATTCTGGCCACCACTAGAGGGAGACTTCAGACCACATTTAGCTGGCTGGCCACACACAGGCAGATATAAATCTTGCGTACAATCTGGTGCACTCAAAGGGTTGTGAAACAGCCTTGCAATTTCTACACATTTCTTTATTTTTTTACGCTATCTGTGAGTTAAAATATTTGTGTTAATCACTTTTCCAATTGTTCACACACACGTAAGAGGAGCAAGCTAGTGTAACAATGGTTGTGCCTAGTTATGTCCCTCGTCAATTGGTATGGTCCTCTCCACCACCATGATAGCATATATTAATAGTGATTGGAGCTGGTAAGGGGAGCTTGACATGGGAGAGAAGCAGCCTTGAGAAAAAAATACGTTTTCTCAGGAATGGACTTTTTCCCTTTGTGGGCCTCTCTGGTATAGACTGAAACCAAAAGTTTGAACTCTGGAGTGGAGCCATAAATATGGACTCTGGACTGGAACCATAAATATGGACTCTGGACTGGAACCATAAATATGGACTCTGGACTGGAACCATAAGTATGGGCTGTGGACTGGAACCATAAGTATGGGCTCTGAACTGGAACCATAAGTATGGGCTCTGGACTTGAACCATGAATTAGGGCTCTGGACTGGAACCATAAATATGGACTCTGAACTGGAACCATAAATTAGGGCTCTGGACTGGAACCATAAATATGGACTCTGGACTGGAACCATAAATTAGGGCTCTGGACTGGAACCATAAATATGGACTCTGGACTGGAACCATAAATATTGGCTCTGGACTGGAACCAGAAGTATGGGTTTTGGATTGGAACCATAAGCATGGGTTTTGGATTGGAACCATAAATATGGTCTCTGGACTGGAACCAGAAGTATGAGCTCTGGACTAGAACCATTATTATGGACTCTGGACTGGAACCATTATTATGGACTCTGGACTGGAACCATTATTATGGACTCTGGACTGGAACAATTATTATGGACTCTGGACTGGAACCATTATTATGGACTCTGGACTGGAACCATAAGTATGGGCTCTGGACTGGAACCATTATTATGGACTCTGAACTGGAATCTAGATGCAGACAAACAGAGAGGGGTATCTTATTCCAAGTATGTTAGGTTAGTAGCACCACAGCACCCTCCCTCACGTACTTCTGAGATGCATGGAGATTAAAGTGTGTTATGTGAGACCAGCCTATTGAAAACCATTATTTGGAACTGTTATTACAAACTGGGGATGATCTACTGATTCGGCCAGATCTTTACATGTTTGAGTGTTCATCTGAATATTGGACTTTCAGCCCATTTGGCAGAAATTAAACATCAAATATAATAGTTGGGTTTTTCGACAGCGTCCTTCTTCTGCTGTCAGTGGTTGTTAAGGAAGCAGCGGTTGCCAGATGTCAAGGGGAACCCAACGCACGTTCATTTAGCTGTATGCTAAAATGTCTTTATATATGAGCTACAATAATACGGCTACCAGCAGAAACGTATCTTCATTAAGTAGGTACAGGTTTGAAGAGAAAGGGGTACCGGGTGTTTGAATCTGTCACCAACAGGGGTACAGAGGGAACAGGGATGAGGGAGACCAGCTTACTCCGGGAAGGTAAAACCAGCCGTGAAACAGTTGTCATGACCTGCATTACTTCTGGTCACCATGAGAGGGAGACTTCGCACAACATTTAGCTGGCTAGCCACTCACAGGCAGATACAAATCTTACATACAATCTGCTGCACTCTAAAGGTTGGGAATCATCCTCATAATTTCCACACATTTCTCAATTTCCTAAAGCTATCCTGGTAGCTAAAATGTATTTCTAGTCAGGGTCTTCACTTGGAAATGCGATAGTCCTAACTACCAAGACCTGAGGTGTGCCTTGGCCTGGCTGGTCAGTATGCCTAAAAGAGGGCATACCCTGAATGAATAAGTATGAAATGTAAATGAAATGATGAAAGAGTGGGGGAACGGGTGGGTGGGAACCCAGAAACTAACCAGCAAGGATCTGATGGAGGAGGAGGGATATATATAGCCCTCAGACTCCTCCTACAAATGCAGGCTAGCCTGCGGCCAGCCTTCTGACTTGTAGTCAGAGTCTTCACTTGGAAATGCGATAGTCCTAACTACCAGGACCTGAGGTGTGCCTTGGCCTGGCTGGTCAGTATGCCTAAAAGAGGGCAAAAAGAGACACAAAGTAGGTGTGATATGAAGCTGCAATGAAAGGCCAGCAACAACCATCAGTCCAGAAAATAACGAATGCCTGGATGACTATGAAAAGGGGGGTTGTGTATGTAACTTGCCGAACAGGAGGATCTCCAGCGCCCGAAGAACCTGATGATAATAGGGACCTCCTGTCAGGACCTATTAAGTTGCCCCCGATCCTGACGAATACCCATAAAGGGGTAAAGGATATGAGCCTGATTGGAAAGAAACCCGGACATGAGAACGAACTGTGGTGTTGAGAGGACGCATGGGGAAAAGGAAGAAAAGAGCTGACCAGAGGAATATAGCAGAGAAGGACATGTACTGAATCTGACACTGTACTGTGGTATAGTAATAAACCACCAACCCCTGGCTGACCATCTATACTAATTATGGGGAAATATAAGTGAAGTAAAAGGGGGACTGCCTAGAACACTAAAATGGGAACTGCGCCAAAGGTAGGAGACAGTAATCTGACACACCACGGAACCTGGCTGTTCACTGGTAGCCGTGCCAAACAGAGCTTCCCTGACTAACTCTGAATACGCCATGACTTGGCTTAAGAGGGTGAGCTGCAAAAAAGGACAGACTGACAGGAGTTGTGGGGGCCTGAAATGCTGGTCACCTGAAGGATACTAGCTAGTATTGGCAGATGAGGCCAAAAAGCAGAGGCAATATGCAGCGAAAGCCAGAAACATAACCTACGAACCTTCCCCCCTTGGTAGACATCCACGGAGAACTCTGAATAAAGAACAATAGGCCAGGCCGATTACCTATGACCAGGCTTGCCCCCAGTACCCCATGCCACTGTGAAGAAAACCCAACATCACCTGCCGGCGCGCTGAGAAGAGCAGGAGACGGGGTCGCAGCTGGCACTTCCGCCCCAGCCGAGCGGGCTAAGAACCCTCCATTCCGTCTAACCATGTAGCCAGGACGTATAGAGCTCATTAAGTACCGCATGAATCTGGGTTGAAGAATCATGCATGGAAACATGTACTGCGCTGGTGGAAGAGGTTGGGACGAAGTAGGGAATAACCACCTAAAGTACTGCCCCCCCCCCATCTGAGGCCGGGAAAGAGGTACACCAGCGATAAAATTCAGCTATGAGTTTGGTATGGTCCCACCCCTAATGATGGGGTGCTACCATGCGCTGAACCCCTATGCGGCGGTGGAGGGATGAATGTGAAATGGCCGCTTCCGAAACGCACTACATGCCCTGAACTAAGGAAACACAAACTAGAGACATGAGAACAGACAACCAACACACGAAACAGCAACACCCCTACGTACCTAACAAGTGTGAAGATGTAGGTGCAGAAATGAAAAGACCAACAGCACGTGAAATGTGAACCTAATGATAACACAAACCTAGTGTATGTAGTGAGCGAGCCTGAGCAACCTGTGGCGCTAAGGCGCTAATGGTGAACGTGCACTTATGACGTATGGTATACGGGAGAGAAGATTGTGGGACAACAATCAATTAAAAACGAAACCTCAGCCTGTATGGGTCCGTAGATGTGACAGACCCTGCATGTGAGCCCTAGCTAACAGAAATGCTATGACGGGAATGATACGAACGAAAAGCTACGACAGAACAACAGAGACAGGTATGACAGAAATAGAGACCAGGACTATTGTGTGATTCTCGCTCTCTCTGGGACCAGGACTATTGTGTGATTCTCGCTCTCTCTGAGACCAGGACTATTGTGTGATTCTCTCTCTCTCTCTCTGGGGCCAGGGCTATTGTGTGATTTTCTCTCTCTGGGGCCAGGGCTATTGTGTGATTCTCTCTCACTGGGGCCAGGACTAATGTGTGATTCTCTCTCACTGGGGCCAGGACTATTGTATAATTCTCTCTTTCTGGGGCCAGGACTATTGTGTAATTCTCTCTCTCTAAGGCAGGACTATTGTGTGATTCTCTATCTCTGAGGCCAGGACTATTGTGTAATTCTCTATTTCTGAGGCCAGGACTAATGTGTGATTCTCTCTCTCTGGGGCCGGGACCATTGTGTGATTCTCTCTCTCTAAGGCAGGACTATTGTGTGATTCTCTATCTCTGAGGCCAGGACTATTGTGTAATTCTCTATTTCTGAGGCCAGGACTAATGTGTGATTCTCTCTCTCTCTGGGGCCGGGACCATTGTGTGATTCTCTCTCTCTGGGGCCAAGACTATTATGTGATTCTCTCTCTCTCTGAGGCCATGACTATTGTGTGATTCTCTCTCTCTGGGGCCAGGACTATTGTGTGATTCTCTCTCCTTGGGGCCAGGACTATTGTGTGATTCTCTCTCCCTGGGGCCAGGACTATTGTGTGATTCTCTCTCTCTCTGGGGCCAGGACTATTGTGTGATTCTCTCTATCTGGGGCCAGGACTATTGTGTGATTCTCTCTCTCAGAGGCTATGACTATTGTGTGATTCTCTCTCTCTGGGCCAGGACTATTGTGTGATTCTCTCTCTCTGGGGCCAGGACTATTGTGTGATTCTCTCTCTCTGGGGCCAGGACTATTGTGTGATTCTCTCTCTCTGGGGCCAGGACTATTGTGTGACTCTCTCTCCCTGGGGCCAGGACTATTGTGTGATTCTCTCTCCCTGGGGCCAGGACTATTATGTGATTCTCTCTCTCTGGGGCCAGGACTATTGTGTGATTCTCTCTCTCTGGGGCCAGGACTATTGTGAGATTTTCTCTCTCGGAGGCTATGACTATTGTGTGATTCTTTCTCTCTGGGGCCAGTACTATTGTTTAATTCTCTCTCTCTGAGGCCAGGACTATTGTGTAATTCTCTCTCTCCGGGGCCAGGACTACTGTGTGATTCTCTCTCTCTCGGGCCAGAACTATTGTGTGATTCTCTATCTCTGAGGCCAGGACTATTGTGTAATTCTCTCTCTGGGGCCAGGACTACTGTGTGATTCTCTCTCTCTCTCTCTCTCTCTCTCTCTCTCTTTCTCTCTCTCTCTCCAGGGCCAGGACTATTGTGTGATTCTCTCTCTCTTAAGCCAGGACTATTGTGTGATTCTCTCTCCCTGGGGCCAGGACTATTGTGTGATTCTCTCTCTCTCTCTGGGGCCAGGGCTATTGTGTGATTCTCTCTCTCTCTCTGGGGCCAGGGCTATTGTGTGATTCTCTTTCTCTGGGGCCAGAACTATTGTGTGATTTTCTCAATCTGAGGCCAGGGCTATTGTGTGATTTTCTCTCTCTGGGGGCAGGGCTATTGTGTGATTTTCTCTCTCTGGGGCCAAGAGTATTGTGTGATTCTCTCTCACTGGGGCCAGGACTATTGTGTGATTTTTCTCTCTCTGTGGCCAGGATGATTGTATGATTCTCTCTCTCTGGGGCCAGGACTATTGTGTGATTCTCTCTCGGAGGCTATGACTATTGTGTGATTCTCTCTCTCTGAGGCCAGGACTATTGTGTAAATCTTTCTCTCTGGGGCCAGTACTATTGTTTAATTCTCTCTCTCTCTCTCTCTCTCTCTCTCTTAGGCAAGGACTATTGTGCAATTCTCTCTCTGGGGCAAGGACTACTGTGTGATTCTCTCTCTCTCTCTCTCTCTCTCTCTCTCTCTCCGGGGCCAGGACTATTGTGTGATTCTCTCTCTCTCTTAAGCCAGGACTATTGTGTGATTCTCTCTCTCCCTGGGGCCAGGACTATTGTGTGATTCTCTCTGGGGCCAGAACTATTGTCTGATTTTCTCTCTCTGAGGCCAGGGCTATTGTGTGATTTTCTCTCTCTGAGGCCAGGGCTATTGTGTGATTTTCTCTCTCTGGGGGCAGGACTATTGTGTGATTTTCTCCCTCTGGGGCCAGGACTACTGTGTGATTCTCTCTCTCTCTCTCTCTCTCTCTCTCTCTCTCTCCAGGGCCAGGACTATTGTGTGATTCTCTCTCTCTTAAGCCAGGACTATTGTGTGATTCTCTCTCCCTGGGGCCAGGACTATTGTGTGATTCTCTCTCTCTCTCTGGGGCCAGGGCTATTGTGTGATTCTCTCTCTCTCTCTGGGGCCAGGGCTATTGTGTGATTCTCTTTCTCTGGGGCCAGAACTATTGTGTGATTTTCTCAATCTGAGGCCAGGGCTATTGTGTGATTTTCTCTCTCTGGGGGCAGGGCTATTGTGTGATTTTCTCTCTCTGGGGGCAGGACTATTGTGTGATTTTCTCCCTCTGGGGCCAAGACTATTGTGTGATTCTCTCTCACTGGGGCCAGGACTATTGTGTGATTTTTCTCTCTCTGTGGCCAGGATGATTGTATGATTCTCTCTCTCTGGGGCCAGGACTATTGTGTGATTCTCTCTCTCGGAGGCTATGACTATTGTGTGATTCTCTCTCTCTGAGGCCAGGACTATTGTGTAAATCTTTCTCTCTGGGGCCAGTACTATTGTTTAATTCTCTCTCTCTCTCTCTCTCTCTCTTAGGCAAGGACTATTGTGCAATTCTCTCTCTGGGGCAAGGACTACTGTGTGATTCTCTCTCTCTCTCTCTCTCTCTCTCTCTCTCTCTCTCTCTCTCTCTCTCTCCGGGGCCAGGACTATTGTGTGATTCTCTCTCTCTCTTAAGCCAGGACTATTGTGTGATTCTCTCTCTCCCTGGGGCCAGGACTATTGTGTGATTCTCTCTGGGGCCAGAACTATTGTGTGATTTTCTCTCTCTGAGGCCAGGGCTATTGTGTGATTTTCTCTCTCTGGGGGCAGGACTATTGTGTGATTTTCTCCCTCTGGGGCCAGGACTATTGTGTGATTCTTTTCTCTCTGAGGCCAGGACTATTATGTGATTTTCTCCCTGGGGCCAGGAATATTGTGTGATTTTTTTTTCTCTCTCTCTGGGGCCAGGACTATTGTGTGATTCTCTCTCTCTTAAGCCAGGACTATTGTGGTATTCTCTCTCTCTGGGATAGGACTATTGTATGATTCTCTCTCTCTGAGGCCAGGACTATTGTGTGATTCTCTCTCTCTCTCTCTGGGGCCAGGGCTATTGTGTGATTCTCTTTCTCTGGGGCCAGAACTATTGTGTGATTTTCTCAATCTGAGGCCAGGGCTATTGTGTGATTTTCTCTCTCTGGGGGCAGGGCTATTGTGTGATTTTTCTCTCTCTGGGGCCAAGACTATTGTGTGATTCTCTCTCACTGGGGCCAGGACTATTGTGTGATTTTTCTCTCTCTGTGGCCAGGATGATTGTATGATTCTCTCTCTCTGGGGCCAGGACTATTGTGTGATTCTCTCTCTCGGAGGCTATGACTATTGTGACTATTGTGTGATTCTCTCTCTCTGAGGCCAGGACTATTGTGTAAATCTTTCTCTCTGGGGCCAGTACTATTGTTTAATTCTCTCTCTCTCTCTTAGGCAAGGACTATTGTGCAATTCTCTCTCTGGGGCAAGGACTACTGTGTGATTCTCTCTCTCTCTCTCTCTCTCTCTCTCTCTCTCTCTCTCTCTCCGGGGCCAGGACTATTGTGTGATTCTCTCTCTCTCTTAAGCCAGGACTATTGTGTGATTCTCTCTCTCCCTGGGGCCAGGACTATTGTGTGATTCTCTCTGGGGCCAGAACTATTGTGTGATTTTCTCTCTCTGAGGCCAGGGCTATTGTGTGATTTTCTCTCTCTGAGGCCAGGGCTATTGTGTGATTTTCTTTCACTGAGGCCAGGGCTATTGTGTGATTTTCTCTCTCTGGGGGCAGGACTATTGTGTGATTTTCTCCCTCTGGGGCCAGGACTATTGTGTGATTCTTTTCTCTCTGAGGCCAGGACTATTATGTGATTTTCTCTCCCTGGGGCCAGGAATATTGTGTGATTTTTTTTTCTCTCTCTCTGGGGCCAGGACTATTGTGTGATTCTCTCTCTCTTAAGCCAGGACTATTGTGGTATTCTCTCTCTCTGGGGCCAGGACTATTGTATGATTCTCTCTCTCTGAGGCCAGGACTATTGTGTGATTCTCTCTCTCTCTCTCTCTGAGGCAAGGACTATTGTGTGATTCTCTCTCTTAAGCCAGGACTATTGTGTGACTTTCTCTCTCTCTCTCTGGGGCCAGGACTAGTGTGTGTTTCTTTCTCTCTGAGGCCAGGACTATTGTGTGATTCTCTCTCTCTCTGAGGCTAGGACTATTTGTGATTCTCTCTCTCTCTGAGGCCAGAACTATTGTGTGATTCTTTATCTCTGGGGCCAGTACTATTGTTTAATTCTGTTTCTCTCTGAGGCAAGGACTATTGTGTGATTCTCTCTCTCTGGGGCCAGGACTATTGTGTGCATCTCTATCTCTGAGGCCAGGACTACTGTGTGATTCTCTCTGTGGCCAGGACTATTGTGGGATTCTCTCTCTCTGAGGCCAGGGCTATTGTGTGATTTTCTCTCACTGGGGCCAGGACTATTGTGTGATTCTCTCTCTCTGAGGCCAGGACTATTGTGGGATTCTCTCTCTCTGGGGCCAGGACTATTATGTGATTCTCTCTCTCTCTCTCTCTGAGGCCAGGACTATTGTGTGATTCTTTTCTCTCTGAGGCCAGGACTATTATGTGATTTTCTCTCCCTGGGGCCAGGACTATTGTGTGATTTTTTTTTCTCTCTCTGGGGCCAGGACTATTGTGTGATTCTCTCTCTCTCTTAAGCCAGGACTATTGTGGTATTCTCTCTCTCTCTCTGGGGCCAGGACTATTGTATGATTCTCTCTCTCTGAGGCCAGGACTATTGTGTGATTCTCTCTCTCTCTCTCTGAGGCCAGGACTATTGTGTGATTCTTTATCTCCGGGGCCAGGACTATTGTTTGATTCTCTCTCTCTGGGTCTCGGACTATTGCGTGATTCTCTCTCTTAAGCCAGGACTATTGTGTGACTTTCTCTCTCTCTCTCTGGGGCCAGGACTATTGTGTGTTTCTTTCTCTCTGAGGCCAGGACTATTGTGTGATTCTTTCTCTCTGAGGCTAGGACTATTGTGTGATTCTCTCTCTCTCTGAGGCCAGGACTATTGTGTGATTCTTTCTCTCTGGGGCCAGTACTATTGTTTAATTCTGTTTATCTCTGAGGCAAGGACTATTGTGTGATTCTCTCTCTCTGGGGCCAGGACTATTGTGTGAATCTCTATCTCTGAGGCCAGGACTACTGTGTGATTCTCTCTGAGGCCAGGACTATTGTGTGATTCTCTCTCTCTGAGGCCAGGACTATTGTGGGATTCTCTCTCTCTGGGGCCAGGACTATTGTTTGATTCTCTCTCTCTCTCTCTGGTGCCAGGGCTATTGTGTGATTCTCTCTCTCTGAGGCCAGAACTATTGTGTGATTCTCTCTCTCTCTCTGGGGCCAGGGCTATTGTGTGATTCTCTCTGGGGCCAGGGCTATTGTGTGATTCTCTCTCTCTGGGGCCAGAATTATTGTGTGATTCTCTCTCTCCCTCTGAGGCCAGGACTATTGTGTGATTCTCTCTCTCTCTGAGGCCGGGACTATTGTATGATTCTCTCTCTCTCTGGGGCCAGGGTATTGTGTGATTCCCTCTCTCTCTGAGGCCAAGACTATAGTGTGATTCTCTCTCTCTGAGGCAGTGTTGCCAACCTACCAGATTGAAATTTACTGACACAACACCCAAAATTTACTGGCACAGCCAAGTTTTTACTGCCAGTTCCAAAAGTTACAAAATTACAGTTTTAAGTGTAAACTCCAATATTTAGGCTACAAATAAGTACAATATGCAATTAGCAATGTGATTTAGGGTAGATATTAAGGCAACAAGCATTTTTCCTATTTTATTTTTTAATATAGTAAGTAGCTCAGGGACAGGATTTAGGAGGACAATACATTAGAATGAGTGATGCACACATGAAATTGACTCTCACAGTGATACTGACAGCAGTGTGCAGCAGCACAGATCACCGTCAGGGCATGCCCCCTCCTGAGTCACAGTGACATTCTCTCTCCATGCCAGGTCCCTTCTGTCCCCTCCAGTCCAAACAGCACTGACAGTCCCGCTCCTGGCTTGCCTTAATCCCATCCTGCAGACCTGCACATGAGGCTCCGGCTGCTCTGCTCAGCTCCCTTGCACCATGAAATCACACGACACGCTCAGACACCGCCTCCACCTGACCCGCCCCGCCCACACTGTAGCAGGCACTTGGATAGTCTTGGTCGGCTCCAGGCCCGAGCTGCGCATGCGCAGTTCTGAGCCAAGCGTCACAGCCATATTTCTTACTCGCAACCCTTTCCTTTTACTGGCAGGAGAAAAGTGCCCATTTTTAACTGGGTGTCAGTAAAAATACTGACGGTTGTCAACACTGCTCTGTGGCCAGGACTATTGCGTGATTCTCTTTCTCTGGGGCCAGGACTATTGTGTGATTTTCTCTTCCTGAGGCCAGGACTATTGTGTGATTCTCCCCCTGAGGCCAGGACTATAGTGTGATTCTTTCTCTCTCTGAGGCCAGGACTATTGTGTGATTCTCTCTCTCTGAGGCCAGGCCTATTGTGTGATTCTCTCTCTCGGAGGCCAGGACTATTGTGTGATTCTCTTTCTCTGAGACCAGGACTATTGTGTGATTCGCTGTCTCTGAGGCCAGGACTATTGTGTGATTCTCTTTCTCTCTGAGGCCAGGACTATAGTGTGATTCCCTCTCTGAGGCCAGGACTATAGTGTGATTCTCTCTCTGAGGCCAGGACTATAGTGTGATTCTCTCTCTCTCTTTCTGAGGCCGGGACTATTGCGTGATTCTCTCTCTCTCTCTCTCTCTCTCTCTCTCTCTGAGGCCAGGAATATTTTGTGATATTCTCTCTCTCTCTCTCTCTCTCTCTCTCTCTCTAGGGCCAGGACTATTGTGTGATTCTCTCTGAGGCCAGGACTATTGTGTGATTCTATTTCTCTGAGGCCAGGACTATTGTGTGATTCTCTTTTAGTCTGAGGCCAGGACTCTTGTGTGATTCTCTCTCTCTGAGGCCAAGACTATTGTGTGATTCTCTCTCTCTGGGGCCAGGACAGTTGTGTGATTTTCGCTCTCTGAGGCCAGGACTATTGTGTGATTCTCTCTCTCTGGGGCCAGGACTATTGTGTGATTTTTCTATCTCTCTGAGGCCAGGACTATTGTGTGATTCTCTTTCTCTGGGGCCAGGACTATTGTGTGATTCTCTCTCTCTGAGGCCTGGACTATTGTGTGATTTTCTCTCCCAGAAGCCAGGACTATAGTGTGATTCTTTCTCTCTCTGAGGCCAGGACTATTTTGTGATCACCTCTTTCTGAGGCCAGGACTGTTGTGTGATTCTCTCTCCTTGGGACCAGGACTATTGTGTGATTCTCTCGCTCTGAGGCCAGGACTATTGTGTGATTCTCTCTCTCTGGGGCCAGGACTTTTGTGTGATTCTCTCTCTCTTTCTGAGGCCAGGACTATTGTATGATTCTCTCTCTCTCTGGTGCCAGAACTTTTGTGTGATTCTCTCTCCCTTGGGCCAGGACTATTGTGTGGGTTTTCTCCCTCTGAGACAAGGACTATTGTATGATTCTCTCTCTGGGGCCAGGACTATTGTGTGATTTTCTCTCTCTCTCTCTGAGGTCAGGACTATTGTGTAATTATCTCTGGGGCCAGACTATTGTGTTATTCTCTCTCTCTCTGGGGCCAGGGCTATTGCGTGATTCTCTCTCTCTGGGGCCAGGACTATTGCATGATTCTCTTTCTCTAAGGCCAGGACTATTGTGTAAATCTCTTTTTCTGAGGCCAGGACTATTGTGTGATTCTCTTTTTCTGGAGCCAGGACTATTATGTGATTCTGTCTCTGAGGCCAGGACTATTGTGTGATTTTTTTTTTCTCTCTCTCTCTCTGAGGCCAGGACTATTGTGTGAATCTCTCTCTCTGAGGCCAGGACTATTGTGTGATTCTCTCTCTCTCTGTCATGGTCGCCCTTCATCATCCATTGAAATTTGCCCATGGTGAATACCCATACCCTCTGACAACCACAGGCCAACAGCTCTCTTATCCCTCTTTGCCAGAATGTTCAGCAGATAGTCTATATACCATCTGTTCAAATTACCCTCTCAAAAGGCCAAGTTCCAATAGGTCACCCTTATAGTGCTGCTGATGTGTTTGGCCCAGACCTACTCAGACCTTGATATACTTTATGTTCTTAGTGGCTAAAATTGCCATTGTGACTGCTTTGAAGAGTCTAGTAGTAGATTAGGCAGAGATGAAATGGAAACTAATGTGGATAATGATCAAAGAAAAGATAGTTAGAATTTTACAAGACACTTCTTTCGCGGTTTGAAAGAGTGTGGAACCCATGGATAAGTTATATATGTATAACCCTTGTGAGGGATGCTGAGTATTGTAGTCCACCTGTCAACCCGCCCAGCCAGGCACATGATTTCCAGTCACTCTAATGTCTCATACACACGATCGGACATTCCGACAACAAAATCCATGTTTTTTTTCTGACGGATGTTGGCTCAAACTTGTCTTGCATACACACGGTCACAAACACAAATACAAAGTTGGTCGGAAATTCTGAACGTCAAGAACGCGGTGACGTAGAACACGTGCGACGAACCGAGAAAAATTAAGCTCTTCTGCTTGATTCCGAGCATGTGTGGCACTTTGTGCGTCGGAATTGTGTACACACGATCAGAATTTCCGACAACGGATTTTGTTGTCGGAAAATTTGAGAACCAGATCTCAAATTTTGTGTGACGGAAATTCCTATGGAAAATGTGTGATGGAGCCTACACACGTTCGGAATTTCCGACAACAAGGTCCTATCACACATTTTCCATCGGAAAATCCTATCGTGTGTACAGGGCATTAGGCTGCTTTCACACTGTGGCCCTTTACAGGCGCTTTAGCGCTAAATATAGCACCTGCAAAGCGCCTGTAAAGAGCCTCTCCTCTCACTCCAATGTGAAAGCTCGAGTGCTTTCACACTGGAGCGGTGCACTGGCAGGACGCCAAAAAAAGTCCTGCAAGCCGCATCTTTGAGGCACTGTAGGCACCTACAGCGCACCTGTCCATTGAAATCAATTTGCAGCGCTGCCGAAGTGCCGGCAAAGCGCTACTGCAGCAGGGCTTTGTGGATGCATTTAACCCTTTTTTGTCCGTTAGCTGGGTTTAAAAGCGCCCCTCTAGCGGCCAAAAAGGCTTGCAAAAATGATGGTAAAGCGATGCTAATAATAACAGCACTTTACCGCCGACGCCCCCAACGCTCCAGTGTGGAAGTAGCCAGAAGACAGACAGAAAACCATGTACCAATGTCCATGTACACCAAACTGTACCAAACCAAAGTCCATGCACTTTGTTTTTTATTTTTATTGAGGGGAATTAATTTGGATAGGGTAAGGGTATATGGGATGGCCAGTTTATTGAAGAAAATTTACATGGGACAAACTATATACACTGTCTGTATATACACTCCAGTCTTCACTCCAGCACAAAACTTGCTTGCAGACTATTACTCCTCAATATTTCCAGTACATCACGTGCTTAAATTTCCAGGACCAACTAGCACTGATTTGTAGGCCGGAACTGACTCAACCAGGCCTATGGCTGAATGCCCTTTGCAGGCAGAGACCGTGGGCCCCTTTTAGTGTAGCAACAAAAATAAGGTAGTTCTTTAGTGCTAGCTGTCCGCTTGGCTACTGAGCCCAGTACCACTTCTTCAGGCCCTGCCAGCCCTCATGGCTGCAGCTGCCTCTCTCCACTGCCCATGTTTCCACAGTTCTCTCACCTGATTCTGCACTCATCTCAGACTGCACTCTCCCAGTCCTCTCAGGCGTGCCTCCCCAGTCCTCTCTTCTGGTTCTACACCGATCTCAGACTGCTGTCTATCAGTCCTCTCAGGTGTGTCTACCCACTCCTCTCAACTGTGCTTCACTCACCAGCCTTCCTGGCTGCGAACTGTTGTTCCTCCTTGGAGACGTGCCTGGCAGTGCTCTCTCCCGCTGTCCTCTCCTTGCTCCTCTTGGCCAGGACACCTGTGTGTTGTAGGAGGGTCCCGCCCGCACCTGAGCTCAGACCCAAGGTCACCCCTAGACTGGGGAGCTCCCTCCAATGCCACCGGCAGCATAGCACTCCATCTCCAACTTCCACCCGAACAACTCCTCCCCGGCTGGGCTGACCCTGGGTATTTTAAGCGGAAGTAAACCCATTCATAAAACATGTGCCGGAAATGTAACACTCCCATTGGTTGTGCTCTCAACCAAACTGTCAAACCATCCAATGGCTGGTGTCATAACTGTTCACATGTGCAGCATCATGGCAGTTGTAGAGTAAACAGAGGCAAAGATGGCAGCTTCCTTGGCTGAAAACGATTTTTCACTTTAAGCAGGCCTGCCCCCCTGCCAATCCAGATTGGGGATTGGTCAGGGTTCCTCTGAATACCCTAGGCAGCTCCACCTCCCCTCACCACCTCTCTCTCTATAAAACACCAGAATGTTCTGGAAAGAAGTAGGAGGTCCTGGTGATGCTGCCTGTGAGTCACCTAGTACTACCCTGAGCCACCCCCAGGCCAGATCAAAACAGGCCAGCCAGGCCTGCCTAAATTTACCTACTCTGCCAAAAACATATATATATATATACTCTAGCAACCTAGAGGGTGCTACATATACAGCCCCCTTCTTGATGACTTTTGCTGTGGCAGTTCGGTCTGGTGCTTTGGACGGTCCTTATCCCTTCTCTTCTTCCTTTTCTTTTCCTGTCCTCCTTCGATGGTACACTGCTATCTTATTGATTATGACGGTTCATATTATGTTATGATAGTCAAACCTACTATGTGTGTAGAATGCACATATGTGTGTGGAATGCCTGGTTGCAGCCTACTTGACTTTGTAGACTTGCTGATGTAGAGCAGTTAATTATGACCAATAATAACAGGAACAAAACAAGAGACCACACTATGCTTTATCAATGAGAAATGTATTTTATTGCTGTCACGCAATGCATATCTTTATGTAACGTAAGAAGGGAGGTAGCCTGCAGACATAGTACAGGAGATGGTCAGAGACTGCAGATATAATATAGGAGATGGTCAGAGACTGCAGAAATAGTACAGGAGATGGTCAGAGACTGCAGATATGATACAAGAGATGGTCAGAGACTGCAGACATGATACAAGAGATGGTCAGAGACTGCAGACATGATACAAGAGATGGTCAGAGACTGCAGACATGATACAAGAGATGGTCAGAGACTGCAGACATATTACAAGAGATGGTCAGAGACTGCAGACATGTTACAAGAGATGGTCAGAGACTGCAGACATGTTACAAGAGATGGTCAGAGACTGCAGACATGATACAAGAGATGGTCAGAGACTGCAGGCATGATACAAGAGATGGTCAGAGACTGCAGACATGTTACAAGAGATGGTCAGAGACTGCAGACATGTTACAAGAGATGGTCAGAGACTGCAGACTTGATACAAGAGATGGTCAGAGACTGCAGACATGTTACAAGAGATGGTCAGAGACTGCAGACATGTTACAAGAGATGGTCAGAGACTGCAGACATGTTACAAGAGATGGTCAGAGACTGCAGACATGTTACAAGAGATGGTCAGAGACTGCAGACATGTTACAAGAGATGGTCAGAGACTGCAGACATGAATCAAGAGATGGTCAGAGACTTCAGACATACTACAGGAGATGGTCAGAGACTGCCGACATACTACAGGAGATGGTCAGAGACTGCAGACATAATACAAGAGATGGTCAGAGACTGCAGACATGTTACAAGAGATGGTCAGAGACTGCAGACATGAATCAAGAGATGGTCAGAGACTTTAGACATACTACAGGAGATGGTCAGAGACTGCCGACATACTACAGGAGATGGTCAGAGACTGCAGACATAATACAAGAGATGGTCAGAGACTGCAGACATAATACAAGAGATGGTCAGAGACTGCAGACATAATACAAGAGATGGTGAGAGACTGCAGACATGATACAAGAGATGGTCAGAGACTGCAGACATGATACAAGAGATGGTCAGAGACTGCAGACATGTTCCAAGAGATGGTCAGAGACTGCAGACATGTTACAAGAGATGGTCAGAGACTGCAGACATGTTACAAGAGATGGTCAGAGACTGCAGTTCCTATGGACGTTAGTAAATAATGGCCGATCGGCCCTCTCACCTGACCCAGCGATACAGCGACAACGGTTCCTCTGATCAGGAGTCAGCTCACTCTGAATTGCCCGTGACTCCATTCCTTTCTCCACCAGGGATGGCACCAGGCTGTGTGGCTTTCCCTCATTTGGCGCATGTCATCGGGGTTCTCTCTCTGATGGTGTTCCCTCAGCACTGTCCTCTCCCTCTGGAGTCCTGGGTGCACTTCCCTGAAAGCTTTCCTGGGCTCCTGGCTCTCTCTCTCTCCCATTCAGCTGAGCATGCTGTGTGGGCTGCAGTTTCTGTGTTACAGTGGGGCTGCCAGTCCTTGAGACTACATGTCCCAAAATCCTCTTCTTTGCTCCTTTTTTTTTTCTTCCCTGGCCGATATGAAGGTGGGGGAAGAAACATAGTGTGCCGCTCACTAGTACAGCAGCGCTCACGAGGAAGAGAGGGAGAGGGGAAACAAGAGCCCGCGGCTGTAGTGGCGTCACTAGGGTTGGTGTCTACCGGTGCGGTAAAACATGGTATCACCCCCTCAACCAACTATAGTCGCCCCTCAGTACAGACCCCCCTCCACTAAGTATAGACCCCCTCCGTCATGCAGACCCCCACTAAGTATAAACCCCTCCCTCAGTATAGACCCCCCCAGGACAAAACACCCCCCTTTATCAGAATAGACCCCCCCTTAGGACAAACCACCCGCCCCTCCATTAGTACAGACCCCCCTCAGAACAAACCACCCCCTCCATTAGTACAGAACCACCCCCCTCCATTAGTACAGCCCCCCCAGAACAAACCACCCCCCTCCATTAGTACAGACCCCCCCCCAGAACAAACCACCCCCCTCCATTAGTACAGACTCCCCCAGGACAGACCACCCCCCTCCATTAGTACAGACCCCCCTCAGGACAAACCACCCCCTCCATTAGTACAGACCCCCCAGGACAAACCACCCCCCTACATTAGTTTAGACCCCCAGGACAAATCCCCCCCTACATTAGTGTAGACCCCCCCAGGACAACCCCCCCCCCCTCCATTAGTACAGAACCACCCCTCTCCATTAGTACAGAACCCCCCCAGAGCAAACCACCCTTCCCTTCATTAGTACAGACCCCCAGAACAAACCACCCTTCCCTCCATTAGTACAGAACCCCCCAGAACAAACCACCCTTCCCTCCATTAGTACAGACCCCCAGAACAAACCACCCCCCTACATTAGTACAGACCCCCAAAAACAATCCACCCCCCTCCATTAGTAAAGACCCCACCAGGACAAACCACCCCCTCCATTAGTACAACCCCCCCAGACAAACCACCCCCCCTACATTAGTACAGAACCCCCAGGACAAACCACCCCCCTCCATTAGTACAGACCCCCCCAGGACAAACCACCCCCTCCATTAGTACAGACCCCCCCAGGACAAACCACCCCCCATTTGTTTAGACCCCCCAGACAAATCAACACCCCTCCATTAGTTCAGACCCCCCAGAACAAATAACCCCCTCTGCATTAGTATAGACCCCCCAGGACAAACCACCTGCCCCCTTCCATTGGTACAGACCCCCCCAGACAAACCACCCCCCTACATTAGTACAGACCCCCCCAGGACAAACCACCCCCCTCCATTAGTACAGACCCCCCCAGGACAAACCACCCCCCTCCATTAGTACAGACCCCCCAGGACAAACCACCCCCCCTCCCTTAGTACAGACCCCCCAGGACAAACCACCCCCCTCCATTAGTACAGACCTCCCAGGACAAACCACCCCCCTCCATTAGTACAGACCCCCCAGGACAAATCACCTCCCCCTACATTAGTTTAAACCCACAGGACAAATCACCCCCCTACATTAGTATAGGCCCCCCAGGACAAACCACCCCCCCTACATTAGTACAGACCCCCCAGGACAAATCACCTCCCCCTACATTAGTATAGACCCCCCAGAGCAAACCACCCCCCCTACATTAGTACAGACCCACCAGGACAAATCACCCCCCTACATTAGTTTAGACCCCCAGGACAAATCCCCCCTACATTAGTGTAGACCCCCCCAGGATAACCCCCCCTCCATTAGTACAGAACCACCCCCCTCCATTAGTACAGAACCTCCCAGAGCAAACCACCCTTCCCTCCATTAGTACAGACCCCCAGAACAAACCACCCTTCCCTCCATTAGTACAGAACCCCCCAGAACAAACCACCCTTCCCTCCATTAGTACAGACCCCCAGAACAAACCACCCCCCTACATTAGTACAGACCCCCCAAAACAAACCACCCCCCTCCATTAGTAAAGACCCCACCAGGACAAACCACCCCCTCCATTAGTACAAACCCCCCAGACAAACCACCCCCCCTACATTAGTACAGAACCCCCAGGACAAACCACCCCCCTCCATTAGTACAGACCCCCCCCAGGACAAACCACCCCCCTCCATTAGTACAGACCCCCCCAGGACAAACCACCCCCCTCCATTAGTACAGACCCCCCCAGGACAAACCACCCCCCATTTGTTTAGACCCCCCAGACAAATCAACACCCCTCCATTAGTTCAGACCCCCCAGAACAAATAACCCCCTCTGCATTAGTATAGACCCCCCAGGACAAACCACCTGCCCCCTTCCATTGGTACAGACCCCCCCAGACAAACCACCCCCCTACATTAGTACAGACCCCCCCAGGACAAACCACCCCCCTCTTAGTACAGACCCCCCCCAGGACAAACCACCCCCCCTCCCTTAGTACAGACCCCCCAGGACAAACCACCCCCCTCCATTAGTACAGACCCCCCCAGGACAAACCACCCCCCTCCATTAGTACAGATCTCCAGGACAAACCACCCCCCCTCCATTAGTACAGACCCCCCAGGACAAACCGCCCCCTCCATTAGTACAGGCCCCCCAGGACAAACCCCCCCCATTAGTTTAGACCCCCCAGACAAATCAACAATACCCCTCCATTAGTTCAGACCCCCCAGGACAAATAACCCCCTCTACATTAGTATAGACCCCCCGCAACAAACCACCCCCCTACATTAGTATAGACCCCCCAGGACAAATCACCCCCCCCTACATTAGTATAGACCCCCCAGGACAAACCACCCCCTACATTAGTACAGACCCCCCAGGACAACCCCCCCTACATTAGTACAGACCCCCAGGACAAATCACCCCCCTACATTAGTTTAGACCCCCAGAACAAATCACCCCCCTACATTAGTATAGACCCCCTAGGACAAACCACCCCCCTACATTAGTACAGACCCCCCAGGACAAATCACCCCCCCTACATTAGTATAGACCCCCCAGGACAACCCCCCCTACATTAGTACAGACCCCACAGGACAAATCACCCCCCTTCATTAGTTTAGACCCCCAGGACAAATCACCCCCCTACATTAGTATAGGCCCCCCAGGACAAACCACCCCCCCTACATTAGTACAGACCCCCCAGGACAAATCACCTCCCCCTACATTAGTTTAAACCCACAGGACAAATCACCCCCCCTACATTAGTATAGACCCCCAGGACAAACCACCCCCCTACATTAGTACAGACCCCCAGGACAAATCACCCCCCCCATACATTAGTATAGACCCCCCAGAGCAAACCACCCCCCCACATTAGTACAGACCCCCAGCCCCAGGACAATTCCCCCCCCCCTACATTAGTATAGACCCCCCCAGGACAAATCACCCCCTACATCAGTATAGACCCCCCAGGACAAACCACCCCCTCTACATTAGTACAAACCCCCCAGGACAAATCACCCCCCTACATTAGTTTAGACCCCCCCAGGACAAACCACACCCCTAAATTAGTATAGACCCCCTAGGGCAAATCACCCCCCCCCACATTAGTTTAGACCCCCCGGACAAATCACCCTCCCCACATTAGTATAGACCCCAGGACAAACCCCCCCACATTAGTATAGACCCCCCAGGACAAATCACCCCCCTACATTCGTTTAGACCCCCCAGGAAAAATCACCCCCCCCACATTAGTATAGACCCCCTAGGACAAACCACCCCCCCACATTAGTACAGACACTATCCTCCTCCTCTCCATATCTCACTTCTTTGATCCTAACATTAAAATTGCGCCAGGTTCCATTCTGAATAAAAATAATAATTAAAAAAAAAAAAGTAGTAAAAATGCCTCTGCCTTTCCACAGAGACATCCTGACACCTTGTAGGAACCTGACACACAATGATACAGTCACCATCCAGACACATCCCTTGTCTGTTACTAGATATTATCTCTGAATTTCTGATTACCTTTTCTGTCAGAAGCTCAAGGACTTCTAAAATCTTTTGCTCATTATTTCTTTCTGGAACCAGTAAGGAATGTAGAGGAACCGCAATAGAGTTCTGTCCATTTCCTGATGTCTTCTTCACAACTATGTTATCCTGTGGAGAGAGATTAGCAATCACTGAATACATTTCCCAACAAAAGAAGTTACAAATTGCAGCCATCATTGTCCCTCCTTGCTAGAATCTGAGCAGAACATTGCTCTGCAGGCCATACCTCCCAATCGTCCCGGATCCTGTGGAACTGCACCAGAAATTAAATTGAGTCCCCGCATCCATCACAGCTGTGACCTGATCAACTGCCTCTTTCAGAGGTAATAATTTTTTCATATTTGCAGATAAGCCTTTGCATTATTTCAAGTCACATTCCATCAGTTACTATTTTGCTAAGACAATATCAGTCACAGTGCAGGGCATCCAACTGCAACTTCCTATATCCATGGTCCCTCTTTGTACTGATTTTGTAAGGGTCTAATTTGGGGCTTCTCTTTATGAAGTGATGGCGTGAGGTTACGAGGAAGGGAATTTTTAAGTAGGAAAGAAGCCATGACCTTAGGCTTAAGCAAGCCATAGATGATACAATTTTCTTTCCTTCCAACACAGGTGGAAAAAAAGAACATTGCTTGATTCCCCCATCAACAAAGTCAGTGTTGATGGGGGAATCCCTCCTGCAGCACTATTATGTTTCAGTGACGGGGAGCCTTCACTGCTGGCTCATTGATAGTGATCTCAAAGGTGTCAGAGCACAGGTATTGTGCAAGGCTAGGGCAGAGAGGAACATTGTGCATGGAGGAGGTAATGAACTTGACATAGCCTAAGGGGGACACTTATTCAAGGCAGAACGAGAGCAGAGCTTCAGTGTACAAGTAATCTCAAGCTGCCATTTGGCAAGCTCTCCATTTTGTGGTAGACCCCCACCTATCAGAAAAGCAGTACTGAGATGTCATCTGTACCAAAAAAAAGCCTACAGAGCATCTGTAAGACTTTCACCTCATCAATACTGGGCAGAGCAGCAGGAGACTGTCGCCCCTCATAAGATGTTCATGGTTGGTGTTAGACCATCCTGGCCAAGAAAACTTGGAAAACAAAGCAGTTGGACACATTTGAACACCTTGTCCAATAATGTTTTGCAGTTGGTACGCTTCAATCTCAAACGTTTAATCTGTGCTTCTTGCCCCCCCCCCCCCCATAGCCCAAAGAAGAACACTAATGTGATCTTAATGGTCCTGTTTTTATGATTGGAGTTCCACCAAAATCCATCCTGAGATGGACAGATTGCGCATTCAAGAACCAAGGTCCACTAGGAGGGCCTGCAGGTAAAAAAAAAAATTGTACATTTTATTGTAGGAAAAGAAAATGTATATAAATACATAGGGGATTTAAGTCACTTTGAACGTGGCATGGTTGTTGGTGCCAGACGGGCTGGTCTGAGTATCTCAAAAACTGCTGATCTACTGGGATTTTCACACACAAACATCTCTCGGGGTTTACAGAGAATGGTCCGAAAAAGAGAAAATATCCAGTGAGTGGCAGTTGTGTGGAGGAAAATACCTTCTTGATGTCAGAGATCAGAGGAGAGTGGGCAGACTGGTTCCAGATGATAGAAAGGCAACAGTAACTCAAATAACCACTCGTTACAACCAAGGTATGCAGAATGCCATCTCTGAATGCACAACACATTGAATCTTGAAGCAGATGGGCTACAGCAGAAGACCACACCGGGTGCCACTCCTGTCAGCTAAGAACAGGAAACTGAGGCTACAATTGGCACAGGCTCACGAAAATTGGACAATAGAAGATTGGAAAAATGTTGCCTGGTCTGATGACTCGATTTCAGCTGCGACATTCAAATGGTAGGGTCAGAATTTGGCATAAACAACATGAAAGCATGGATCCATCCTGCCTTGTATCAATGGTTCAAGGTGGTGGTGGTGTAATGGTGTGGGGGATATTTACTTGATACACTTTGGGCCCCTTAGTACCAATTGAGCATCATTTAAACGCCACGGCCTATCTGAGTATTGTTGCTGACCATGTCCATTCCTTTATGACTACATTGTACCCATCTGCTGATGGCTCCTTCCAGCAGGATAATGCACCAGGTCACAAAGCTCCAATCATCTCACCACTGGACAATGAGGTCACTGTACTCCAATGGCCTCCACAGTAACCACATCTCATCCAATAGAGCACCTTTGGGATGTGGTGGAATGGAAGATTTTCATCATGGATGTGCAGCTGACAAATCTGCAGCAACTGTGTGATGTTATCATGTCACTATGGACTAAAATCTCTCAGGAATGTTTCCAACACCTTGTAGAATCTATGCCACAAAGAATTAAGGCAAAAGGGGGTCCAACCCAGTACTAGCAAGATATACCTAATAAAGTGGCCGGTGAGTGTGTATATATACCGTCAGGTCCATAAATATTGGGACATTGACACAATTCTAATCTTTTTGGCTCTATACACCACCACAATGGATTTGAAATGAAACGAAACGAACAAGATGTGCTTTAACTGCAGACTTTCAGCTTTAATTTGAGGGTATTTACATCCAATTCAGGTGAACGGTGTAGGAATTACAACAGTTTGTATATGTGCCTCCCACTTTTTAAGGGACCAAAAGTAATGGGACAGAGTAACAATCATCCATCAAACTTTTACTTTTTAATACTTGGTTGCAAATCCTTTGCAGTCAATTACAGCCTGAAGTCTGGAACGCATAGACATCACCATACACTGGGTTACATCCCTGGTGATGCTCTGCCAGGCCTCTACTGCAACTGTCTTCAGTTCCTGCTTGTTCTTGGGGCATTTTCCCTTCAGTTTTGTCTTCAGCAAGTGAAATGCATGCTCAATTGGATCCAGGTCAGGTGATTGATTTGGTGATTGATTTGGCCATCGCATAACATTCCACTTCTTTCCCTTAAAAAACTCTTTGGTTGCTTTCGCATTATGCTTCAGGTCATTGTCCATCTGCACTGTGAAGCACCGTCCAATGAGTTCTGAAGCATTTTGCTGAATATGAGCAGATAATATTGCCCGAAACACTTCAGAATTCATCCTGCTGCTTTTGTCAGCAGTCACATCATCAATTAAATACAAGAGAACCAGTTCCATTGGCAGCCATACATGCCCATGCCATGACACTACCACCACCATACTTCACTGATGAGGTGGTATGCTTTGGATCATGAGCAGTTCTTTTCCTTCTCCATATTCTTCTCTTCCCATCACTCTGGTACAAATTGATCTTGGTCTCATCTGGCCTTCCTGTTTTTGAGGCTCACCAATGGTTTACATCTTGTGGTGAACCCTCTGTATTCACTCTGGTGAAGTCTTCTCTTGATTGTTGACTTTGACACACATACACCTACCTCCTGGAGAGTGTTCTTGATCTGGCCAACTGTTGTGAAGGGTGTTTTCTTCACCAGGGAAAGAATTCTTCGGTCATCCACCACAGTTGTTTTCCGTGGTCTTCCGGGTCTTTTGGTGTTGCCGAGCTCACCGGTGCGTTCTTTCTTTTTAAGGATGTTCCAAACAGTTGATTTGGCCACACCTAATGTTTTTGCTATCTCTCTGATGGGTTTGTTTTGTTTTTTCAGCCTAATGATGGCTTGCTTCACTGATAGTGACAGCTCTTTGGATCTCATATTGAGAGTTGACAGCAACAGATTCCAAATGCAATTACCACACTTAAAATTAACTCTGGACCTTTTATCTGCTCCTTGTAAATGGGATAATGAGGGAATAACACACACCTGGCCATGGAACAACTGAGCAGCCAATTGTTCCATTACTTTTGGTCCCTTGGGAGGCACATATACAAACTGTTGTAATTCCTACACCGTTCACCTGATTTGGATGTAAATACCCTCAAATTAAAGCTGAAAGTCTGCAGTTAAAGCACATTTTGGTTTCATTTCAAATCCATTGTGGTGGTGTATAGAGCCAAAAAGATTAGAATTGTGTCAATGTCCCAATATTTATGGACCTGACTGTATACAGTATCTCACAAAAGTAAGTACACCCCTCACATTTTTGTAAATATTTTATTATATCTGTTCATGTGACAACACTAAAGAAATTACACTTTGCTACAATGTAAAGTAGTGAGTGTACAGCTTGTATAACAGTGTAAATTTGCCGTCCCCTCAAAATAACTCAACACACAGCCATTAATGTCTAAACCGCTGGCAACAAAAGTAAGCACACCCCTAAGTGAATTGGACCCAAAGTGTCAATATTTTGTGTGGCCACCATTATTTCCAGCACTGCCTTAACCCTCTTGGGCATGGAGTTCACCAGAGATTCAGAGGTTGCCACTGGAGTCCTCTTCCTCTCCTCCATGACGACATCACGGAGCTGGTGGATGTTAGAGACCTTGCACTCCTCCACCTTCCATTTGAAGATGCCTCACAGATGCTCAATAGGGTTTAGGTCTGGAGACATGCTTGGTCAGTCCATCACCTTTACCCTCAGCTTCTTTAGCAAGGCAGTTGTCATCTTGCATGTGTGTTTGGGGTCGTTATGTTGGAATACTGCCCTGCAGCCCAGTCTCTGAAAGGAGGGGATCATGCTCTGCTTCAGTATGTCACAGTACATGTTGGCATTCATGGTTCCCTCAATGAACTGTAGCTCCCCAGTGCCGGCAGCACTCTTGCAGCCCCAGACCATGACACTCCCACCACCATGCTTGAATGTAGGCAAGACACACTTGTCTTTGTACTCCTCACCTGGTTGCCATCACACACGCTTGACACCATCTGAACCAAATAAGTTTATCTTGGTCTCATCAGACCACAGGACATGGTTCCAGTAATCCATGTCCTTAGTCTGCTTGTCTTCAGCAAACTGTTTTGGGCTTTCTTGTGCATCATCTTTAGAAGAGGCTTCCTTCTGGGACGACAGCCATGCAGACCAATTTGATGCAGTGTGTGGTGTATGGTCTGAGCACTGACAGGCTGACCCCCCACCCCTTCAACCTCTGCAGCAATGCTGGCAGCACTCATACGTCTATTTCCCAAAGACAACCTCTGGATATGATGCTGAGCACGTGCACTCAACTTCTTTGGTCGTCCATGGCGAGGCCTGTTCTGAGTGGAAGCTGTCTTGTTAATCCGCTGTATGGTCTTGGCCACTGTGCTGCAGCTCAGTTTCAGGGTCTTGGCAATCTTCTTATAGCTTAAGCCATCTTTATGTAGAGCAAAAATTTTTTTTTCAGATCCTCAGAGAGTTCTTTGCCATGAGGTGCCATGTTGAACTTCCAGTGACCAGTATGAGAGAGTGAGAGCGATAACACCAAATTTACCACACCTGCTCCCCATTCACACCTGAGACCTTGTAACACTAACGAGTCACGTGACACCGGGGAGGGGAAATGGCTAAATAGGCCCAATTTGCACATTTTCACTTATTGGTGTACTCACTTTTGTTGCCAACGGTTTAGACATTAATGGCTGTGTGAGCAAATTTACACTGTTATACAAGCTGTACACTCACTACTTTACATTGTAACAAAGTGTCATTTCTTCAGTGTTGTCACATGAAAAAGATAGAATAAAATATTTACAAAAATGTGAGGGATGTACTCACTTTTGTGAGATACTGTGTGTGTATATATATATAGCAAATTGAAGAATGTATAGTCCAAAATCCATCTAAATTGCTCTTTTACCCGAGTCAACCCGAGTGCAAATATTCAATTCTCATTTTTCTGATCAGGAAAACGTGAATTGTATATTTGCACCTAGTTTGACAAGTAAAAGAGCAATTTAAATGGATTTTGGACTACACATCTTTTAATTTGCTATAAGTTAGCAGTGGGTATGGAGCCTGCTTGATGTAATGGTCTGGACATCTGATTCTGATTACAAGTGTCATCCTTGAGAAAAAAAAAAAAAAAAAAAATTATATATATATATATATATATATATATATATATATATACACAGAAATAAATATACAATATAAAATAAATATAATTTATTATTATTAATTTATATTATTATTAATTATTTTGGCATCAAATAATTGTTTAAAGAAAAAAGTCTGTAAAAAAAAGAATGCACATCTGTTTTTATTAGCAATAAAATAATTATTAGTTTATTTTTATTTTTTCATCCAGTAGTGGAGTACAAAAAAAGTAATTTTTTTTCAGGCAAGTATCAATCAAATAAAAAAATTAAACAATTGTGTCAGGCGCACTCCCGGAATCCTCCTCACCTCCCCGATCTGCAGGTTGCCTCCATCGCTCCCAACTCTGTTCCATTCACTTCAAACAATAGTGCCCATCCCCCCAATGCTCGGCATCATGGATAAAAGGCAGGCTCTGCTGAGATTGGTTCATCTTGGCCATTTTATTGTAGCCCAGCAGACTAATAGGGCGTACACACGGTCGGACTTTGTTCGGACATTCTGACAACAAAATGCTAGGATTTTTTCCAACGGATGTTGGCTCAAACTTGTCTTGCATACACACGGTCACACAAAGTTGTCGGAAAAGCCGATCATTCTGAACGCGGTGACGTAAAACACGTACGTCGGGACTATAAATGGGGCAGTGGCCAATAGCTTTCATCTCTTTATTTATTCTGAGCATGCGTGGCACTTTGTCCGTCGGATTTGTGTACACACGATCGGAATTTCCGACAACAGATTTTGTTGACGGAAAATTTTATCTCCTGCTCTCCAACTTTGTGTGTCGGAAAATCCGATGGAAAATGTGCGATGGAGCCCACACACGGTCGGAATTTCCGACAACACGCTCCGATCGGACATTTTCCATCGGAAAATCCGACCGTGTGTACGGGGAATTAGAGGAACACACTGTTCATCACAAATTGATGCTCAAGCTTGAGGACCATCTATTAATGCCCACCAAAAATTACTGTCAGCTGAGAGTAGGATGAATGTCTAAAGCCCCATACACACTATCAGATTTTCTGCTGATTTTTGTCTTCAGATTTACAAAAACCATGTAGTGCAAGGGCCTGCCTGATTGCATACAAATTGAAACTCCTAAGGTTTGACCTCATATTCTATTGTTTTGGTAAATCTGAAGGATAAAAATCAGCAGAAAATCTGATAGCGTGTATGGGGCTTAAGTCTTGTGACATGTTCATTTGGTTGTATGCCAACATGTCTTCCTACATGAGCTACAATAACATGGCTGCCACCAGGAGCTTATCCTCATTGATCATCTATTGGAATGAAGAATAAGGGGTACCCAATGTTCAAATCCTCTGCTGCCGCAATGACAAATGTAGTTTTTGTAGCCATCCTGAGCTTTGTTCATGTTATTTGTATTCGGTAGGTGTCTCCTAAACCCAAGTACCTCCCCATCTTCTGAAGAGTGTTCTCCAGTAGATAGAGTAAGAAGTTACAATGTATGGGGTTATGAATATTTTTCTTTCCTGGCCAATCACTGAGGGTTTATGCCAGTGATTTTAGCTGGGAAAGGGAATAAATATTTGGAGTGACTTTAGAAGGGTCCTTGGTCTCCAGGCTTTGCCTAGCGAAGATGTGTGTTAAACAGGATCTAGGCTTGTCCTGGAGAACATGTGAGTTCAGAGGTCTTTTCCTTTCAGGTCTACTGCCTGGGGAGGGTGTAGCTGAAGAGAGGTCCAGTATTTGCTTCCCAAGCCCTTTGTCTTGGGTAGGAAGCTGAAGTTGAAAAGTGTTCTCTTCTGACAATTGCCCACCTGAATTTAAAGGTCCACAACTGGCCCATAAGAGAGGTTCGAAGAATCCTAACCTGGTCTTTAGCTAGGGCTGGAATTATTTAAAGTTAACCAAAAGCCTTAAAGGCTCCACTAGCTGCAGCGGAGACAACGGGGTCTAATAGACCCCGTTGTCTCCTCCTGCAATTCTTTGTCCCCACTTCCATTCCAAGGGGAAATTTTACATGCAGTTTGTAACCCAGTGTTTACCTTTCCCTCAGCTAACCCCTTCCATCTCCACTTGTTAAAACAGGATACCCAACTCTCAAGGATGAGAGTATTTTTTCGGTTTAGCCTTCAAGGAGGATCTTTCTTTTGAGTAAGGGGGAGACTATAAGGATCCTGTTGTAAGCCCGGGGTTCACAATTGTGCATCCTGCATTCTACAAGTAGGGCAGCCCATTAATTTCAATAGGCTTCCCTACCCAAAGAAATGTTGGTAAAGAAGTACTGGATCTCTTTTTTTTTTTTTAATTGTGCACATGGAATCACATTGTGCTCCAGCCTAATGGCACCCTCATGTGTCCACTAAAGAGCAGCGTGTTTTGCCTGCGGGTTAGGAATGCACGCAATTTTGCAAACATTCCTGACCTGCATAAGTGTAACCTAGGCTGAACTGGAATTTTTCTATTCCAGATTTAGGCCCCTTTCACACTGAGGCGCTTGTAAACTGCCAGTAAAACACTGAGCACTTTTGAAGAGCTTTTCAGGCGCTTTTGAAGAGTTTTCTATTCATTTCAATGAAGAGGGGCGTTTTTTCACCACTGTGCCAGCGTACTGCCCCAGTGTGAAAGCATCCATTGATTTTAATGAAAATGGGTTTTTCATGAGCTTTTCAGGTGCTTTTTTTAGCGTGAAAGCGCCTGAAAAGCGCTTCAGTGTGAAAGGGGTCTTAGTGTTTTCAGCTAACCACTGAGAGATTTATGCCTATGATGTGGACTGGAAAAGAGGATACATTTTTGAGGTGACCTTCTAGAAGGGCCCTTGCCTTTTAGGCTTTACCTGGTGGGGATATATGTTTAACATAGTCCAGGCTTTGCCTGGAGAAGATATGAGTCCAGAGGTAATTGCCTTCCAGGCCTGTTGGTTTAGCTGAAGAGAGGTCCAATCTTTGCTTCCTAGGACTTTTGCCTGGGGGAGGAAGCTGAAGCTAAAAAATAGCCCTGTTCTGATAATTTGCTATCTGGGCTCCACAATCGGTTTGTGAGAGAGGCCTGGTCTGAGGCCGAAGATATTTAAAGGTAGCAATATTGTATGTGGTCCATTATCTGTATTAATAGACCTCTGATATCTCCTCTGCAGTTAATGGACCACATATTGCTACCTTTATGGGTCTTGGTTACCTTTAAATATCTAGAAGACCCTCGATGTCTCAGTAAAGAGAACCTGTTGCAGTAAAAATGCTAAAGATAGCTACCTACCTGGGTCTACAGAGTTCACATTAGCTATTGGCATACATTCACTGGAGATATAATGACAATAAAAGATAATACTAAGCAGATGAGATTTTTGATGCGGTCCTTGGGTATCCTCTACACTTAACCCTTTCTCCCTAGACATCTGAGCCAAAGAAAATTTACAAAAGAAGATTGGAGGCCTTGAAGTTTGGCTGATTGCTTCCATTGGTGGGTTGGTGAGAGCATAGATAAGACTACAGGGCAGCGCATACCCAGGTGTGTTGATCTTCTGGTTCCCCTTGCTGACCATTGCCACTACTGTTTTCTGTAATGATGTGGAGGTCAAAGGGAGTAACCAGTGAGCAGACCCAGGAGTTTGACAATCCACAAAATGTCTGATTTCCAGCAGACTTAGGAGGAAGATTCCTCAACATTGGATCATGGTGAGTAACAAAAGAGGCATATACACCTTTCTTTTTTTTCTGAGAACACTTTTCTTTCCAGTTTTATATTGGTGGCAGAGGTAGAATCCCCAGTATCTGCTTCAAGCTGTAATTGTTTGTTGTGATCTGGAGTTTCAGTAATGCCGCGTACACACGACCAGACTTTACGGCATACTTTGTCCTGCGAACTTTGACGGACTTTACGACAAACTTTCCGAATGAACGGACTTGCCTACACACGATCAACCAAAGTCCGACAGATTCGTACGTGATGA
Organism: Aquarana catesbeiana; assembly: GCF_042186555.1. Lineage (NCBI taxonomy): Eukaryota > Metazoa > Chordata > Amphibia > Anura > Ranidae > Aquarana > Aquarana catesbeiana. Next base: position 287,002,168 of record NC_133331.1, on the reverse strand, counting down.
TGTACGACCGGACTAAAACAAGGAAGTTCATAGCCAGTAGCCAATAGCTGCCCTAGCGTCGGTTTTTGTCTGGACTAGCATACAGACGAGCGGACTTTTCGACCGGACTTGAGCCTGTCAAAAAGATTTGAAACATGTTTCATTTCTAGGTCCGTCAAACTTTTTGGGAAAAAAAGTCAGCTAGAGCCCACACACGATCGAATTGTCCGCTGGACTCCGATTCGCCAGACCAAGTATGCCGTAAAGTCCAGTCGTGTGTACACGGCATTAGTCATATTATCTGCCAGGCTCTGTTGAGCTATCCAGAGTACTGCTCAAGACTGGTTAACCAACTGCTGTTGATTCAGTTACCTACACGCCCAGCCTAGCCAGGCCATCTTTCCTTGTATTTAAGCTTGGCTCATTCCCTTAGGCATTGCCTGAGTAACAGCTAGTGTTAGGTTCCCCAGAGAAGATTCCTAGTGACCCCCGTGTTTCATAGCTGAGAAGAGTCCTAATGTCCCCTGTGTTTCGTAGCTGAGACTATTCCTAGTGTCCCCTGTATTTGGTAGCTGACAATATTCCTAGTGTTACTTATTTTGTAGCTGAGAGTATTCCTAGTATCCCCTGTGTTTCGTAGTTGAGAAGATTCCTAGTGTCCCCTGTGTTTTGAAGATGAGAAGATTCCTATTCCCCCCCATGTTTCATAGCTGAGAAGCGTCCTAATGTCCCCCTTATTTCCTAGTGATTGCTGTGATTTGGGGCTTCAGTAAGTCATATTATCTGCCAGGCACTGTTGAGCTATCCAGAGGGCTGTTAGTTTAGCCCAGGTAGTTTGTACCATGACTGATCAATATGATAAGCAGCATTCTAGAACGGTCTGCAGCTTGATGCACAGATCCAAGGGCTCTCTCAGAATATACCTTCTGTTGATGGAAAGCCTTACCCATGTTCCTGATAAAGGACACCAAAGTTACACACCTGAGCTGTGAAAACCCAGGAACTCCTGCTTTTTGGAAGCTACTTTAGATCTCTGCAAGTCAGGATCAGCATGGGATGTCTAAGCACCCATCTTAGAAAACACCATGTTCCAGTAAGTCACCCTCTTATCATTGCTGATGAAGAACAAGTGATAACACAAACAAAACCAGTCCACACTATGGTTTACCAATGAGAACTTTATTTGAATGCTTATCTTTATGTAACAAAAGGAAGGACCCAACCATTCCTTCCAGAGAACTTCAGTAAATAAAATGGAAACCCAGCAAAAACTGATTGAAGGAGAAGAGAGAATCAGTCAGGTTAGTGTTTTCTTTATCCCTGTAAAGGAAATTTTTATGACTTCTTGTGCCCCTGACAACTATAAGTCTCTCTGATGGGGACACCTCCAACCATAAAAAGTGGATCAAACTCTTCCTCGCTTTACTAAATAAAGTTATATTGACGACTGGAGAGATTTCCAGCAATTCTTGCTTGCATGACATAACAGGAAGAAGGGGAAATCCCCAAGAAGCAAAAACTTTTTTTTTGCAAATCTACATCATGAAGATGCATAATAAATTATAAATAAAATAAGTATTTGTTGTAAGTAATGAAATACAAAAACAGAGGTTACACCACAACAATAAACTAAAGTATTCCATATGAGTTGGCTGATCCTTCCACATTGCCTCGTCTTTATGGTACAACTTTTCTATGGACACATCGATTCAGTCTGGGATGCTACAACGCCGGTTTTTCAACGGTCTCAGGTGGTGTGTGTTCTCTGGTGGAGAATTAGTGTCACTTTCTGTGCAAAACATTTGCCGCAATCTAAACAGGAAAACGGTTTCTCACCGGTGTGGATCCTCATGTGTTTATCGCGGTTTCCCTTATTAGAGAAGCTCTTTCCGCACTCAGAACAGGGAAAGGGCTTCTCGCCGGTGTGGACTCTCTGGTGTATGGTGAGCTCTGATTTGTTGGTGAAGGACTTTCCACACTCTGTACATGAGAAGGGCCTCTCCCCGGTGTGAATTCTCAGGTGTCGAACGATCTCGGATTTCCTTAAGAAGGACTTCTCACACACATAGCACATAAAGGGTTTTTCACTTGAGCGGATTTTCTGTGGTACAACCGGGTCATGTTTTTTTGTGAATGAATCCTGAAATGAATGCAAATTATTGGGAGACGATTTCTCAGGATTAGAAGGGTCTGATGATTTATCTCCTCTACGACAGCGTGGTTGGACATTCGAGATAATAGTACCTGATTTATCTTTGGATAAATCACATACTATTGAGTGATTGGTAAGATCTGCTGATCTAGTTTTGTGATGTTTATTTTTATTAACATTGCTTACTCCTGGAGAATAATGTGCCATATCCATATCTTCCCTATTATAATGCGAAGAAAAAACAGGACGTCCCTCTGGGGTTTTCCAGCCTCCGTGTCCTCCTGTTGGAAGTAATTTTTTATATTATTAATAATAATAGCATGTTTAAAGTTCATGTTTTGTAGTTAGCAGTCACGTATGTTGAGCTAATGAACTGGGTAAAGTGATAACACAAAAGATAGAAGTCAGATAAGGTGTACAAAGCAACTATAACACAATGGATGGAGGTCTACATACACTAATGATATTAATATAGTGAGAAATATAGATGGACTTTCCCCCACCTCATTTGTTGGGAACATGATGTTATATTGAGGAATGGAGATGGACCTTTCATATGGTGTACAGTATCTCCTCCTCATTTGTTGGGAACATGACGTTCATTGGGGAATGGAGATGGACCTTTCATATGGTGTACAGTATCTCCTCCTCATTTGTTGGGAACATGACGTTATATTGAGGAATGGAGATGGACCTTTCATATGGTGTACAGTATCTCCATCTCATTTGTTGGGAACATGATGTTATATTGAGGAATGGAGATGGACCTTTCATATGGTGTACAGTATCTCCTCCTCGTTTGTTGAAAACATGACATTATATTGACGGCCTTTCATATGGTGTACAGTTTTTCCATGGCATGGGATATAATATAGGTAGAATGAATACTTTTCCATCATATAACAAGCCAATTTTATTCTTTTGAAAGATAGTGCACCCCGGTAAAAAATTTGTGTAAAGGTTTGTAGATTTTTTATTATATTTGATCAATCCATGTATCTAAACTGCTGCATTTTATGTATATAATACTTACCTGTGCTGACATCTAGAGAAGATTCCTCCTTGGTAATTGTCACCATCATTTCATCTTCTGTCATAGTCATCTGGTCTCCGCTCACAAAGATCTCTTCTTCTTCTTTAAACTCGGTTTTGATATTGATTACGTCTACCCCCTAAAATCACAAAATGATGCTGAGAACTATTATCCTGAGACTACATAGAAGAAGAATATCATCTTATACAGTTTAGAGTTGAGTTTGCATTCAGCATCCTCAGTCCCACCTACCTGATCATGGTGAGGGATGGTGTGATCTTCCTGTGTGGAATCCCGGGAATACAGAGGACGGGGACATCTCTCTGGTGGGTTCCCATTACTGGATCCATCTGTAGGAAACACACACACTGACTGAATACATTGTTTCTATGTGTTTATCAGATGATGGGGGATCTAGGTGGACCCTCCGTACTGCTCTCTCCTTTACAATAAAGTCTCCTCTTACCCGGTGATGTGAGGGGCGGCTGATCATCCATCATAATGTCCTTGTAGAGATCCTTGTGTCCTTCTAAATATTCTTGCTCTTTCATCATACCATCCTCCTCCTCCTCTCCATCTTTTATCTCTTCTTTAATAACGATATTAAAATTGCTCCAGTTTCCATTCTGAATGTAAAAGTAAAATAAAGTATTATTAATGCCTCTGCTCTTCAATTGAGACATGCTGACACAATGTCCCGGAATTCCCAGCACCGCTCACCTGTCCTGTCAGCAGCTCCATCATCTTCTTGGTGGCTTCTAAGATCTTCTGTTCATTGTTTTTTTCTTGAATCAGTAAGGAATTTAGCGGAACCATAACTGGACTTTTTCTAACTCCCAATGTCTTCTTCACAACTATGTTATCCTGTGGAGAGAGATTAGTAATCACTATATACATTTCCCAGCAAAAGAAGCTACAACTTGCTGCCATTACCATTTTTTTGCTAGGATCTGATCCACAACATCTCTCTTTCAGCAAATCACAGCAAACCATTTTGTTCCTTTTGGGATAAAGGTTTTACATGAATAAATAAAAGCTGACCATTGTAAGCACCCCCTTAAGGGACACAGGATGAAGTATTTTTCGGTACTCTGGGTTTCCTGCTGCCTTCAGGAGAGTGAATACTGGCAAAACAAAGCTGTAAGGACAGCCCAGTATAACCCCTCCCAACTCTAGCCTGCTTTAGTTTTATAGCAAACAATAGAAGGTTAACCACTTGCCACCCGCCCTATTACCAAATGATGGCGGCAAAGTGGTTTGATATTCCTGACCGGACGTCATATGACGTGATCAGGAATATCGAGCCGCTGCGCGCCCCCGGGGGCGCGCATCGCGGCGATCGTTGTTGCGGGGTGTCAGTCTGACACCCCGCAACACCGATCTAGGTAAAGAGTCTCCGACGGAAACTCTTTACCACGTGATCAGCCGTGTCCAATCACGGCTGATCACGATGTAAATAGAAAGAGCCGGTGATTGGCTTTTCCTCAGTCGCGTCTGACAGACGCAAGTAGAGGAGAGCCGATCGGCTGCTCTCCTGACAGGGGGGGTCTGTGCTGATTGTTTATCAGCACAGCCCCCCTCGGATCCCACCCAGGACCACCAGGGAAGCCGCCCAGGACCACCAGGGAAGCGATCCACACTGGACCACCAGGTATGCCCCTAGACCACCAGGGAAATGCCACTGTGTGCCCAGGCAGCTGCCAGTCAGTGCCCACTTCAATGCCTACCACTGCCAGTGCCACCAGGGATGCCCATCAGTGCCTCATGTCGCGTATCAGTGCCCATCAGTGCCACGTATCAGTGCCTATCAGTGCCCAGCAGTGCCGCCTATCAGCGCCACCCTATCAGTGCCCAGCAGTGCCGCCTTTCATTGCCCATCAGTGTCGCCTATCAGTGCCCATCAGTGCCACCCAGTGCCACCCATCAGTGCTGCATATGAATGCCACCCATCAGTGCCGCATATCAGTACCCATCGTCAGTGCCCGTCAGTGCACGCTCATTGGTGCCACCTCATCGGTGCCGCCGCATCAGTGCCTGTCAGTGCCGCTTTATCACTGCCCATCAGTGAAAGAGAAAACTTACTTATTTACAATTTTTTTTAACAGAAACAAAAGCAAGAACTTTTATTTTTTTTCGAAATTTTCGGTCTTTTTTTATTTGTTTAGTAAAAAATAAAAACCGCAGAGGTGATCAAATACCACTAAAAGAAAGCTATATTTGTGGGAACAAAATGATAAAAATCTAGTTTGTGTACAGTGCTGTATGACCGCGCAATTGTCATTCAAACTGCGACAGCACTGAAAGCTGAAAATTGGTCTGGGCAGGAAGGTGCCTAAGTGCCCGGTATCGAAGTGGTTAAGATGATAAGAATTGAGGAGAATGACCCCTTGTCCATTTCAGTACTCAGATAAAAGGATGCCATGCTACGTTACAGCCTAAGCCTATAACCACTTCAGCACTGGAAGACTTACCCCCCTTCCTGACCAGGCCATTTTTTTGCACTTTTTAACCGACAATTGCGCGGTCGTGTGACACTGTACCCAAATAAAAATTATATTATAGTTATTTATTATTTATTATTATATTTATATTTTATTTGTTCCCCACAAATAGAGCTGTCTTTTAGTGGTATTTGATCACCTCTGCATTTAATTTTTTTCGCTTAAACAAAAAAAAAAAAATTTTGAAAAAAAAAAACAAACTATTTTTTTATTTTCTGCTATAAAATACATCCAATAAAAAAAAATTACAAAAATCAAATTTCTTCATAAATTTAGGCCAATATGTATTCTGCTACATAATTTTGGTTAAAAAAAACCCAATAAGTGTATATTGATTGGTTTACGCAAACGTTATAGCGTCTACAAACTATGGGATATATTTATGGAATTTTTTTTTTTTTAATACTAGCAATGGAGGCAATCAGTGACTTTTAGCCGGACTGCAATATTGTGGCGGACAATCTGACACTTTGTGGGAACCAGTGACAGCAATACAATGATCAGTGCTAAAAATAGGCACTGTCACTGTACTGACGACACTGGCTGGGAAAGGGTTAAACATCTAGGGCGATCAAAGGGTTACCTGTGTGCCTAACCAGTGTTTGTGTTTACTGTGTGCTGCTTCCACTAAGGGAAGTGATGGATTCTAGTCCCTGCTTTGCAGAGACACAGGTTCGATCCCCGATCCCCGAGGATCGAGTTTTGACAGTGTTGCGCCTCAAAAATGTATTTGCCAGGAATCTTGGCTAATTGTTAGAGATCAATTGATTTCTCCCTACCTTGTTACACTTTTTTCTTCTACCACTAGGTGGCCGGGTACTTGTTGGTACTGGATATGAGAAGGGCATTGCAAGGTCAGGTTATGGGTAGATGGGGTATCTCAGCCAATGGGCAGGGGTTTTCTTGAATCTCTTGGCCTGCTAGGAAAACCTATCTATTCGGGTGGAGTCAGGTGATCTATGCTCTGTATCACCTGGATGGCTGTCTGGGTGGACGTGTGTTGTATTGCCCGGGTTGCTAGGCCGGAGATGAGGTCTATCCCGGGCACATCTGGCTGCTAGGCTTTCTGAGGACCTAACCTATCCAGAAGCAAGAGAGCAGCGCAGGGTTGGGATTGCGGTTTGCAGTCCAACCAGAAGTGACGGTTCTGCGGGCCGGAGAGCCTGTCGTGGTCGGAGGTAGAGGGGAAGCTGTCGCCACAAAGGAACCAACCACCTCATTACCAGGGGCCACAGTGAGTAACTGAGGCAAGTACCGGAGCAGTATTCCCACCAACCGGGGTTGGTGAAGAAGCAGGAAACTTCAGTGGGTATCAAGCCAGGGACCCAACCAGCGGAGGTGACGCTTGCAGGGCAGCCTTGTGTGTCAAGCCAGGGACAGATCGGGCCAGTGGGGTGAAGCTTGAGAAGCATCTGGAGTTGCAAGCTAGGGAGCAAGCAGAGAGACGGGGGTGACGCTTGAGGAAGACACCACCGTGAAGATTGGAGGAGCTCAAAGGATTCAGTGTCAGTGAATCATCTAGTTTAGTGAGAGACCGGGAGCTTAGTGGGCTGAAGAACTACAAGAAGTGACTGTAGTGGAACTGAAGGAACTGTTACGCTTTGTGTTAGGAACGGTTAACCACTTGCTTACTGGGTACTTCAACCCCCCTCCTGCCCAGACCAATTTTGAGCTTTCAGCACTGTCGCACTTTGAATGACAATTGCGCGGTCATACAACACTGTACCCAAATGAAATTTTTATCATTTTTTTCCCACAAATAGAGCTTTCTTTTGGTGGTATTTGATCACATCTGGGATTTTTATTTTTTGCTAAACAAACAAAAAAAGATGGACATTTTTGAAAAAAAAAAAATCATGTTTAATAGTTTGTTATAAAATTGTGCAAACAGGTAATTTTTCTCCTTCATTGATATGCGCTGATGAGGCAGCACTGGTGGGCACTGATAGGCTGCACTGATGGGCACGGATAGGCACAGATAAGGCGGCACTGATGGGCACAGTTAAGGCGGCACTGATAGGCACAGTTAAGGCGGCACTGATGGGGACAGATAAGGCGGCACTGATGGGGACAGATAAGGCGGCACTGATGGCCACGGATGGGTGGCACGGATGGGTGGCACAGATGGGTGGCACGGATGGGTGGCACGGATGGGTGGCACGGATGGGTGGCACGGATGGGTGGCACGGATAGGTACCACGGATAGGTACCACGGATGGGGGGGCATTGATGGGTGGCACTGATGGGCACTTATGGGCACTGGTAGGTGACACTGATGGGCACTGATAGGTTGCACTGATGTGGGTGCTGATGGGTGGCACTGATGTGGGTGCTGATGGGTGGCACTGATGGGTGGTACTGATGGGTGGCACTGTGGGCACTGATGGGTGGCACTGTGGGCACTGATGGGTAGCACTGTGGGCATTGATGGGTGGCGCTGATTGTTGGCACTGTGGGCACTGATGGGTGACGCTGGTGGGCACTGGTAGGCAGCACTGCTGCCTATTGCCTTGTGTTAGAAGATCGCCGTGATCGGGACTGATGTCCCGATCACGGCCGCCGGTGATCGGGTTTTTTTTTTCCTCCTCGGCTCTGTTTACATCACATGATCAGCTGTCATTGGCTGACAGCTGATCATGTGGTAAGGGGTCGGGACCAACCCCTTACTCTGATCTGTGATCAGGCGAGTCTCATAGACTCGCTGATCACCGAGCGCGCCGTGCGCGCCCTGCAGGGGGCGCGCAGGCCGCTCATGCACGGGACGACGTCAATAGACGTCGTCCCGGCAATTTAGATCCGCGCTGTTGCCGTCATTTGGCAATGGCCCGGATCTGAAGCTGTTAAAGACTGTTGCCATAGGAGACAGCATTCCTACACATGCTGATGTGGCGTCTTGCTGGATGCCTTTTCCTGCATGGCTGTCCTCCTATTGAAGTCTCGGAGTCTGCCACTTAACCTTGCAACTACCTAAGGGTATCCTGGCCCTAACCATCTCTCCCCCCAAAAAAGACTCTTAAGAGAAATAAACTCTCTTTTGGCGCCCAATAACTTTAATTATCTTGCACCCACCAACCCATCACGTACAGAAGGATGTCGGCTATCTCTGGCCCTGGAGGTTCTCATTAGACCGAAGGAGGCCTGGGACTTTGCTACACTTACTTTGTCAAGATCCCCATAAATTTCCTTAATTGAATTCCGTAACACATAGTCACTATGCCCTGTGGGTAGGCACTGCTGTGTCACACATTTTGCAGGGCCCGCCTTCTGATCTACAGAGGAGCAGAGAAGAGGAGTTTTAGGAGGTGGGGGTCAGTACAAGAATCACTGCTTGCAGGCAGTGAGGTACCATGGGACATGTAGTCCTTAGAAACCGAAAGTAAAAAACGGAGAACAAAGCTGTAAATCATGCTGGGAATCCAGGAAATTGTGGAAAGAGATGGCCAGCAGACAGGCAGCACTCACAACATGAAGGAAGATCCTACAGCTTATATTGGATTGTCAAAAATAAATATTATTTGTATTGTAATTACAATGTTATTGTTATAAAATTACTGTATAATGTGACCACAGAACTTCGCTTTAACCACTTGACCTCTGGAAGATTTATCCCCCTTAATGACCAGGTCATATTTTTCCATACGGCACTGCGTCGCTTTAACTGACAATTGCGCGGTCATGCGACATTGTACCCAAAAAAAATTTATGTCGTTTTTTTCCCCCACAAATAGAGCTTTCTTTTGGTGGCATTTGATCACCTCTTCGCCTTTTTTTTTTTGCGCTATAAACAAAAAAAAAAGCGACAATTCTGAAAAAAAAAACAAAACAATATTTTTTACTTTTTGCTATAACAAATATCCATAAAAAAACAAATTTCTTCATTAGTTTAGCCCAATATGTATTCTTCTACATATTTTTGGTAAAAAAAAAAACGTATATTGATTGGTTACAAAATAGGGGATAGATTTATGGCATTTTTATTATTTATTTATTTATTTTACTAGTAATGGCGGCGATCAGTGATTTTTAGCGGGACTGCGACATTGCGGCGGACAGATCAGACACTTTTGACACTTTTTTGGGACCAGTGACATTTATACAGCAATCAGAGCTAAAAATAGCCACTGATTACTGTATAAATGACACTGGCAGGGATGCAGGGAAGGGGTTAACACTAGGGGGCGATCTAGGGGTTAAACGTGTTCCCTAGGGAGGCATTTCTAACTGTAGGGGGGAGGGGACTGACTGGAGGAGGAGAGAGATCGCTGTTCCTGATCACTAGGAACAGCAGATCTCTCTCTACTCCCCTGTCTGTCTACATTGACAGATCCCTGTCCTGGCTCTTTGAGGAGCGTTTGTGGGTGGCCCGGCGGACATCGTGGCCACTTATAGCTTCTTAAAGCAGTCGATGTACAATGACGCCGATTTGCGCAGCCGTGCCAACCTGCCACAGTATAACTGTGGCGGCTGGTCGGCAAGCAGTTATTTGACAATTGCGCGGTCGTGCGATGCTGTACCCAAATAAAATCAATGTCCTTTTTTTCCCACAAATAGAGCTTTCTTTTGGTGGCATTTAAGGATGAGCTCCAGCGTGTTCGCACAGCCCACGTGCAGAGCCGGCCAGGAAGTCGGCGCTGCGTTGCGCTAATCACAGGCAGTGAGACATTTCCCCATCTCTGCAGCCGCACATCGGGACAATGTCTCAATGCCTGTGATTAGTGCCGACTTCCTGGCTGGCTCTACACGTGGGCTGTGCGAACACGCCGGAGCTCATCCTTCGTGGCATTTGATCACCTCTGCGGTTTTTATTTTTTGCACTATAAACCAAAAAAGACTGACAATTTTGAAGAAAAAAAATATATTTTTTACTTTCAGCTATAAAACACATACCAAATTTAAAAAAAAAAAAATCTAATATCTTCATCAATAAAAAAAAAAAAAAAAAAAAAAAAAAAAATCGCAATAACCATATATTAATTGTTTTGCACAAAAGTTATAGCGCAAACTATGGGATTTATCTTTTTTTTAACTAGTATTGGTAGCAATCAGCGACTTAGAGCGGGACTGCGAAATTGCGGCGGGCAATCAGATGCTGACACTTTTTGGGAAACAGTGACACTTAGGCGCTTTATAGGCGCTTTAGCGCTAAAAAGCTCCTGCAAAGCGCCTCTCCTGTCACTCCAGTGTGAAAGCCACGTTAAAAAAAGTCCTGCAAGCAGTATCTTTGGGGCGCTTCAGGAGCGGTGTATACACCGCTCCTAAAGCGAGCCTGCTCATTGAAATCAATGGGCAGCGCCGCCAAATCGCCTGCAAAGCAATTCGGCAGCGGCGCTTTGCGGACGCTATTAACCCCTTCATCGGCCGGTCAAAAGCACCCCGCTATCGGTCGAAAAGTGCCGCTAAAACGTTGGTTAAGCGCCGTTAAATATAGAGGTGCTTTACCGCCGATGCCCCCGCCCCATCGTGAAAGTGCCCTAATACAGTGATCGGTGCTACAAAATATGCACTGTCACTGTACTAGTGAGACTGGCAGGGAAGGGGTTAACATCAGGGGCGATCAAAGGGTTAAACATGTCCCCAGGTTGTGCTTACTCACTGTGGGGGGAGGTGATTTGACTAGGGGAAGGTATTGATCCAAACTTAGCAGAAACACAGAATCAATACCGTCCCTTCCCTTCTGAGAGAACGGCAATCTGCCTTGTTTACATCGGCAGACTGTCGTTCTGCCTCTGAACTGTGTAATCCGAGGTCAGCGAGCCTGCGGTACCCGCCGCTGTGTGTGATCACAACAGCGGAAACGCGTCACCGGCAGCGCGCGCGTGTGCCCCAGACTTGGAAGTGTCACATCACGTACCAGGTCACGTGATCTGGCACAGAGCGGCTGCGCTGCTGCAGTATACGTACGGTGGGTGGTCCGCAAGTGGTTAAAAAAAAAAAAAAAAAAAGAATAAAAAACATGCATACCCGTGATGACATAACCACAAAAAAAAAAATCTTTAGAAACAAAAATGTTTGCAATTATCCAACTTTTTCTTGTAACTTGTTTTCAATTAAAAAAATTAAATTTCATCCATTTGCATAAAAAAAGTTTTTTTTTATATAAATGTGTCATTTTTTGTGAGTTAAAAAAAAAATTACAAATAAAAATAGCAAACCAAAAATACGTCCCTGAGACACTTCCCGGTGATCTGTTGCTAGAATAATTCCGGAGGAAAGTTATTTTTTCGGTCAGGTATCAATCAATAAAATGAACCAAACAGATCGGTTGCGCTCCCAGAATCCTCCTCACCTCCCCGGTCAGCAGGTAGATGATCTCCAGGGTGAGCCGTAATATCCTCTCCGTCAGGTTGGTGCAGTTTGCCTCCATCGCTCCCAACTCTGTTCCATTCACTTCCTGCAACAATAGCACCCATCCCCCCCTCCAATGCTCAGCATCATGGGTGAAAGACAGGCTCTTCTGTTGTTGGTTCCTGTCGGCCATTTTGTTGTAGCCCACAGATTTAGAGGCACACACTGTTCATGATAAAACAATGCTAAAACCCGAGGACTTCTATTAGAGAAATCCAACATAAATAGCCAGCAGATGGGAACAGGAAGAATTTCTAAGACAAGTGTCATATTCATTTAGTTATATGTCAACATATAAGGGCTACAATAAAATGTCTGCCAGAAGATTGTTTTCATTGATCATATACAGGAATCAGGAGAAATGGATAGCTAGTGTTCAAAGCCTCTGTTGCCCCATCAACATCATCTAGTTGTACATGTGTGCTGCAACTCAAATCACTTAAAGCAGAGTTCCGACTAAAAAAAAAAAAAAAAAAATAAAAGTACAAATACTGCAGCTGCTGACTTTTAATAATCGGCCATTTACCTGTCCCAGGGTCCAGCGATGCGGGGGATAGGGTTGCCACCTCATTCCTTTAAAACCGAACACATATTAATTGCACAGGTTCTGCGGCTGATTAAGGTGGTAATTAGACTCACTTGGTGCCTTATCTGCATTAAATTAGCCTCAGAATCTGTGTAATTCATATGTGTTCAGATTTAAAGCGATGAGGTGGCAACCCTAGCGGGGGGAACGATCTCCCCCTCCTCTCTGCAGCGCCAGCATTGCCACTGTGTGCGCCCCGGCTGTGGCTTCAGCGCCAAGCACCTGCGTGCTGTGACTGACCGGGCAATCATCTGGGTCCTGTGACGTGTCCCAGATGATTGCCGAGAGGGAGGGGGGAGAAGTGAACTTACTTCTGGCGTTGCGGTAAAAAGAGGGTTTCCGCGCCCCCCCCCCCCCAAAAAAAAATGACATGCCAAATTTGGCATGTCAGGGGGTCACCTTCCCTTAAAGTGGAAGTACCATTTTTCAGTGTAACTCCGCTTTAAAGGTGATGTATGTTTTTTGTTTTTTTTAGATTCATACTTACCCACTGTAGGTGGATGCAGCATCGCCAGTGCTTCATCTGTCCCCTGGTGCCTCTAACACTGAGAACCGAATGATAGAACACTACTGAGCGGTTGGTTCTCACAGCTCCATGAGCAGAGTGCTTATGACTATCAGTCACTGGCTCTCTGCCGAACTGCCCCCCCACCCGAGCTCACTGGATTCCTAATGGATTCCTAATTCAGTGGTTCCTAATGGAGAAGATTCCTAGTTCCCCCAGTGTTTCCTAATGGAGAAGATTTCTAGTGTCCTCCAGTGTTTCCTAATGGAGAAGATTCCTAGTGTCCTCCAGTGTTTCCTAATTGAGAAGATCTCTAGTGATCCCCCCCCCCCCCCAGTGTTTCCTAATGGAGAAGATTCCTAGAGACCCTAGCATTTCCTAATGTAGAAGATTCCCAGTGTCCTCCAGTGTTTCCTAATGGAGAAGATTTCTAGTGTCCTCCAGTGTTTCCTAATTGAGAAGATTCCTAGCTCCCCCACTGTTTCCTAATGGAGAAGATTCCTAATGTCCTCCAGTGTTTCCTAATTGAGAAGATTCCTACTGTCCCCCAGTGTTTCCTAATGGAGAAGATTCCTAGTGTCTTCCAGTGTTTCCTAATGGAGAAAATTCATGATGTCTCCCAGTGTTTCCTAATGGGGAAGATTCCTAGTGCCCCCCAGTGTTTCCTAATGAAGAAGATTCATACTGTCCCCCAGTGTTTCCTAATGGAGAAGATTCCTAGTGTCTTCCAGTGTTTCCTAATGGAGAAGATTCATGATGTCTCCCAGTGTTTCCTAATGGGGAAGATTCCTAGTGCCCCCCAGTGTTTCCTAATGAAGAAGATTCCTAGTGTCCCCCAGTGTTTCCTAATGGAGAAGATTCCTAGAGACCCCAGTGTTTCCTAATGGAAAAGATTCCTAGTTCCCCCAGTGTTTCCTAATGGAGAAGACTTCTAGTGTCCTCCAGTGTTTCCTAATGGAGAAGATTCCTAGTGTCCTCCAGTGTTTCCTAATTGAGAAGATCTCTAGTGATTCCCCCCCCCCCCCCCCCAGTGTTTCCTAATGGAGAAGATTCCTAGAGACCCTAGCATTTCCTAATGTAGAAGATTCCCAGTGTCCTCCAGTGTTTCCTAATGGAGAAGATTTCTAGTGTCCTCCAGTGTTTCCTAATTGAGAAGATTCCTAGCTCCCCCACTGTTTCCTAATGGAGAAGATTCCTAATGTCCTCCAGTGTTTCCTAATTGAGAAGATTCCTACTGTCCCCCAGTGTTTCCTAATGGAGAAGATTCCTAGTGTCTTCCAGTGTTTCCTAATGGAGAAGATTCATGATGTCTCCCAGTGTTTCCTAATGGGGAAGATTCCTAGTGCCCCCCAGTGTTTCCTAATGAAGAAGATTCCTACTGTCCCCCAGTGTTTCCTAATGGAGAAGATTCCTAGTGTCTTCCAGTGTTTCCTAATGGAGAAGATTCATGATGTCTCCCAGTGTTTCCTAATGGGGAAGATTCCTAGTGCCCCCCAGTGTTTCCTAATGAAGAAGATTCCTAATGTCCCCCAGTGTTTCCTAATGGAGAAGATTCCTAGAGACCCCAGTGTTTCCTAATGGAGAAGATTTCTGGTTACCCCAGTGTTTCCTAATGAAGAAGATTCCTAGTGTCCCCCAGTGTTCTTTAATGAGGAAGATTCCTAGTGTCCCCCGTGTTCCATAATAAAGAAGATTCCTAGTCTCTAGAGTGTTTCCTAATGGGGAAGATTTCTAGTGTCCCACAGTGTTTCCTAATGGAGAAGATTCCTAGTGTCTCCCAGTGTTTCCTAATGGAGAAGATTCCTAGTGTCTTCCAGTGTTTCCTAATGGAGAAGATTCATGATGTCTCCCAGTGTTTCCTAATGGAGAATATTCCTACTGTCCCCAGTGTTTCCTAATGGAGAAGATTCCTAGTGCCCCCCAGTGTTTCCTAATGGAGAAGATTCCTAGAGACCCCAGTGTTTCCTAATGGAGATTTCTGATGACCCCAGTGTTTCCTAATGGAGAAGATTCCTAGAGACCCTAGCGTTTCCTAATGTAGAAGATTCCCAGTGTCCTCCAGTGTTTCCTAATGGAGAAGATTTCTAGTGTCCTCCAGTGTTTCCTAATTGAGAAGATTCCTAGCTCCCCCACTGTTTCCTAATGGAGAAGATTCCTAATGTCCTCCAGTGTTTCCTAATTGAGAAGATCCCTAGTGCCCCCCCCCCACTGTTTCCTAATGGAGAAGATTCCTAATGTCCTCCAGTGTTTCCTAATTGAGAAGATCCCTAGTGCCCCCCCCCCCCAGTGTTTCCTAATGGAGATTTCTGATGACCCCAGTGTTTCCTAATGGAGAAGATTCCTAGAGAAACTAGCGTTTCCTAATGGAGAAGATTCCTAGTGTCCTCCAGTGTTTCCTAATGGAGAAGATTCCTACTGTCCTCCAGTGTTTCCTAATGGAGAAGATTCCTAGTGTCTTCCAGTGTTTCCTAATGGAGAAGATTCATGATGTCTCCCAGTGTTTCCTAATGGAGAATATTCCTACTGTCCCCAGTGTTTCCTAATGGGGAAGATTCCTAGTGCCCCCCAGTGTTTCCTAATGAAGAAGATTCCTAGTGTCCCCCAGTGTTTCCTAATGGAGAAGATTCCTAGAGACCCCAGTGTTTCCTAATGGAGAAGATTTCTGGTTACCCCAGTGTTTCCTAATGAAGAAGATTCCTAGTGTCCCCCAGTGTTCTTTAATGAGGAAGATTCCTAGTGTCCCCCGTGTTCCATAATAAAGAAGATTCCTAGTCTCTAGAGTGTTTCCTAATGGGGAAGATTTCTAGTGTCCCACAGTGTTTCCTAATGGAGAAGATTCCTAGTGTCTCCCAGTGTTTCCTAATGGAGAAGATTCCTAGTGTCTTCCAGTGTTTCCTAATGGAGAAGATTCATGATGTCTCCCAGTGTTTCCTAATGGAGAATATTCCTACTGTCCCCAGTGTTTCCTAATGGGGAAGATTCCTAGTGCCCCCCAGTGTTTCCTAATGAAGAAGATTCCTAGTGTCCCCCAGTGTTTCCTAATGGAGAAGATTCCTAGAGACCCCAGTGTTTCCTAATGGAGATTTCTGATGACCCCAGTGTTTCCTAATGAAGAAGATTCCTAGAGACCCTAGCGTTTCCTAATGTAGAAGATTCCCAGTGTCCTCCAGTGTTTCCTAATGGAGAAGATTTCTAGTGTCCTCCAGTGTTTCCTAATTGAGAAGATTCCTAGCTCCCCCACTGTTTCCTAATGGAGAAGATTCCTAATGTCCTCCAGTGTTTCCTAATTGAGAAGATCCCTAGTGCCCCCCCCCCCCAGTGTTTCCTAATGGAGATTTCTGATGACCCCAGTGTTTCCTAATGGAGAAGATTCCTAGAGACCCTAGCGTTTCCTAATGGAGAAGATTCCTACTGTCCTCCAGTGTTTCCTAATGGAGAAGATTCCTAGTGTCTCCCAGTGTTTCCTAATGGAGAAGATTCATGATGTCTCCCAGTGTTTCCTAATGGAGAATATTCCTATTGTCCCCAGTGTTTCCTAATGGGGAAGATTCCTAGTGCCCCCCAGTGTTTCCTAATGGAGAAGATTTCTGGTGACCCCAGTGTTTCCTAATGAAGAAGATTCCTAGTGTCCCCCAGTGTTCTTTAATGAGGAAGATTCCTAGTGTCCCCAGTGTTTCCTAATGAAGAAGATTCCTAGTGTCTAGAGTGTTTCCTAATGGGGAAGATTCCTAGTGTCCCACAGTGTTTCCTAATGGAGAAGATTCCTAGTGTCTCCCAGTGTTCCTAATGGAGAAGATTCCTGGTGACCCCAGTGTTTCCTATTGGAGAAGATTCCTAGTGTCTCCCAGTGTTTCCTAATGGAGAATATTCCTAGTGAACCCAGTGTTACCTAATGGAGAAGATTCCTATTGCCCCCCGTATTTCCTAATGGAGAAGATTCCTAGTGTCCTCCAGTGTTTCCTAATGGAGAAGATTCCTAGTCCCCCCCCCCCAGTGTTTCCTAATGGAGATTTCTGATGACCCCAGTGTTTCCTAATGAAGAAGATTCCTAGAGACCCTAGCTTTTTCTAATGTAGAAGATTCCCAGTGTCCTCCAGTGTTTCCTAATGGAGAATATTTCTAGTGTCCTCCAGTGTTTCCTAATTGAGAAGATTCCTAGCTCCCCCACTGTTTCCTAATGGAGAAGATTCCTAATGTCCTCCAGTGTTTCCTAATTGAGAAGATCCCTAGTGCCCCCCCCTCAGTGTTTCCTAATGGAGATTTCTGATGACCCCAGTGTTTCCTAATCCCTAGCGTTTCCTAATGGAGAAGATTCCTAGTGTCCTCCAGTGTTTCCTAATGGAGAAGATTCCTACTGTCCTCCAGTGTTTCCTAATGGAGAAGATTCCTAGTGTCTCCCAGTGTTTCCTAATGGAGAAGATTCATGATGTCTCCCAGTGTTTCCTAATGGAGAATATTCCTATTGTCCCCAGTGTTTCCTAATGGGGAAGATTCCTAGTGCCCCCCAGTGTTTCCTAATGAAGAAGATTCCTAGTGTCCCCCAGTGTTTCCTAATGGAGAAGATTCCTAGAGACCCCAGTGTTTCCTAATGGAGAAGATTTCTGGTGACCCCCGTGTTTCCTAATGAAGAAGATTCCTAGTGTCCCCCAGTGTTCTTTAATGAGGAAGATTCCTAGTGTCCCCCGTGTTCCATAATAAAGAAGATTCCTAGTCTCTAGAGTGTTTCCTAATGGGGAAGATTCCTAGTGTCCCACAGTGTTTCCTAATGGAGAAGATTCCTAGTGTCTCCCAGTGTTCCTAATGGAGAAGATTCCTGGTGACCCCAGTGTTTCCTATTGGAGAAGATTCCTAGTGTCTCCCAGTGTTTCCTAATGGGGAATATTCCTAGTGACCCCAGTGTTACCTAATGGAGAAGATTCCTATTGCCCCCAGTATTTCCTAATGGAGAAGATTCCTAGTGTCCTCCAGTGTTTCCTAATGGAGAAGATTCCTAGTCCCCCCCCCCCCCCCCCCAGTGTTTCCTAATGGAGATTTCTGATGACCCCAGTGTTTCCTAATGAAGAAGATTCCTTGTGTCCCCAAATGTTCTTTAATGAGGAAGATTCCTAGTTTCCCTGTGTTCCATAATAAAGATTCCGAGAGTCTAGCGTGTTTCCTAATGGGGAAGATTCCGAATTTCCACCAGTGTTTCCTAATGGAGAAGATTCCTAGTTTCCCCCAGTGTTTCCTAATGGAGAAGATTCCTAGTGCCCCCAGTGTTTCCTAATGGAGAAGATTGCTAGTGCCCCCAGTGTTTCCTAATGGAGAAGATTCCTAGTGTCCCCCCCCCCCCACTGTTTCCTAATGGAGAAGATTTCTGGTGACCCCAGTGTTTCCTAATGAAGAAGATTCTTAGTATCCCCCAATGTTCTTTAGTCAGGAAGATTCCTAGTGTCCCTGTGTTCCATAATAAAGATTCCTAATGTCTAGAGTGTTTCCTAATGAGGAAGATTCCTACTGTCCCCCAGTGTTTCCTAATGGAGAAGATTCCTAGTGTCTCCCAGTGTTTCCTAATGGAGATGATTCCTAGTGTCCCCCAGTGTTTCCTTATGAAGAATAATACTATGGGTAGAGCTCCAAAGGGATGAAGCTAAGGGGAAAATAATACTGGGAGTATGCTATAGGCCCCCTAACCTGAGGGAGGAAGTGGAGACGGATCTCCTATCACAAATTTACAGACCAGTTAGCCTAACATCAATAGTATGTAAACTCTTGGAGGGGATGATAAGGGACTATATACAAGATTTTAGTAATAAGAACGATATCATTAGCAGTAATCGGCATGGATTCATGAAGAATCGTTCTTGCCAAACCAATCTATTAACCTTCTATGAGGAGGTGAGTTGCCATCTAGATAAAGGAAGGCCCGTAGACGTGGTGTATCTGGATTTTGCAAAAGCATTTGACACAGTTCCCCATAAACGTTTACTGTACAAAATAAGGTCCGTTGGCATGGACCATAGGGTGAGTACATGGATTGAAAACTGGCTACAAGGGCGTGTTCAGAGGGTGGTGATAAATGGGGAATACTCAGAATGGTCAGGGGTGGGTAGTGGGGTTCCCCAGGGTTCTGTGCTGGGACCAATCCTATTTAATTTGTTTATAAACGATCTGGAGGATGGGATAAACAGTTCAATCTCTGTATTTGCAGACGATACTAAGCTAAGCAGGGCAATAACTTCTCCGCAGGATGTGGAAACCTTGCAAAAAGACCTGAACAAATTAATGGGGTGGGCGACTACATGGCAAATGAGGTTCAATGTAGAAAAATGTAAAATAATGCATTTGGGTGGCAAAAATATGAATGCAATCTATACACTGGGGGGAGAACCTCTGGGGGAATCTAGGATGGAAAAGGACCTGGGGGTCCTAGTAGATGATAGGCTCAGCAATGGCATGCAATGCCAAGCTGCTGCTAATAAAGCAAACAGAATATTGGCATGCATTAAAAGGGGGATCAACTCCAGAGATAAAACGATAATTCTCCCACTCTACAAGACTCTGGTCCGGCCGCACCTGGAGTATGCTGTCCAGTTCTGGGCACCAGTCCTCAGGAAGGATGTACTGGAAATGGAGCGAGTACAAAGAAGGGCAACAAAGCTAATAAAGGGTCTGGAGGATCTTACTTATGAGGAAAGGTTGCGAGCGCTGAACTTATTCTCTCTGGAGAAGAGATGCTTGACAGGGGATATGATTTCAATTTACAAATACTGTACTGGTGACCCCACAATAGGGATAAAACTTTTTCACAGAAGAGAGTTTAATAAGAATTGGGGGCCACTCATTACAATTAGAAGAAAAGAGGTTTAACCTTAAACTATGTAGAGGGTTCTTTACTGTAAGAGTGGCAAGGATGTGGAATTCCCTTCCACAGGCGGTGGTCTCAGCGGGGAGCATTGATAGCTTCAAGAAACTATTAGATAATCACCTGAATGACCGCAACATACAGGGATATGTAATGTAATACTGACACATAATCACACACATAGGTTGGACTTGATGGACGTGTGTCTTTTTTCAACCTCACCTACTATGTAACTATGTAACTAAATTGGATTAGCAGCAAGGATGGGAAGTGTTATCATAATGGGGGATTTTAATTATCCAGACATAGACTGGGCGGAGGGAACCGCGCATTCATTTAAGGCTCGCCAGTTCCTTAATGTCTTGCAGGACAATTTTATGGGTCAGATGGTAGACACACCAACTAGAAATAAAACATTACTGGATCTACTGATTACCAACAATACAGACCTGATCACGGATGTGGAAATACGTGGCAATTTAGGTAACAGCGATCACAGGTCAATTAGTTTCAGTATAAATCACACAAATAGGAAACATGAAGGGAACACAAAGACACTGAATTTCAAAAGAGCCAACTTCCCTAAACTGCAAACCTTGCTAAAAGGCATAAATTGGGATAAAATATTAGGAACAAAGAATACGGAGGAGAGATGGGTTTGCTTTAAAAACATATTAAATAAGGGCATTAGCCAATGTATCCCATTGGGTAATAAATTTAAAAGAGCAAACAAAAATCCTGGATGGCTTAACTCCAATTTAAAAATGCATATAAAAGCAAAGGAGAAGGCCTTCAAAAAATACAAGGTTGAGGGATCATCCTCAGCATTCAGACTTTATAAAGAATGCAACAAGAAATGTAAGGGTGCAATTAGGACAGCTAAGATAGAACATGAAAGACACATAGCGGAGGAGAGCAAAAAAAATCCCAAGAAATTCTTTAAGTATGTAAACAGTAAAAAAGAGAGGACAGACCATATTGGCCCCATAAAGAATGAGGAAGGACATCTGGTTACAAAGGATGGGGAGATGGCGAAGGTATTGAATTTATTCTTCTCAGTCTTCACGAGTGAATCGGGGGGCTTCAGTAACCAAAACTGCAGTGTTTATCCTCATGACACAACACAGGAAGCACCTCCATGGTTAACAGAGGACAGAATTAAAATTAGGCTTGAGAAACTTAACATTAATAAATCACCGGGACCAGATGGCTTGCATCCGAGGGTACTTAGGGAACTCAGTCAAGTGATTGCCAGACTGTTGTTCCTAATTTTTACAGACAGTCTATTGACTGGAATGGTACCAGCTGATTGGAGAAAAGCCAATGTAGCACCAATATTTAAAAAGGGCCCAAAATACATCCCTGGGAATTACAGACCAGTTAGCCTAACATCAATAGTATGTAAACTCTTGGAGGGGATGATAAGGGACTATATACAAGATTTTAGTAATAAGAACGATATCATTAGCAGTAATCAGCATGGATTCATGAAGAATCGTTCTTGCCAAACCAATCTATTAACCTTCTATGAGGAGGTGAGTTGCCATCTAGATAAAGGAAGGCCCGTAGACGTGGTGTATCTGGATTTTGCAAAAGCATTTGACACAGTTCCCCATAAACGTTTACTGTACAAAATAAGGTCCGTTGGCATGGACCATAGGGTGAGTACATGGATTGAAAACTGGCTACAAGGGCGAGTTCTGAGGGTGGTGATAAATGGGGAGTACTCAGAATGGTCAGGGGTGGGTAGTGGGGTTCCCCAGGGTTCTGTGCTGGGACCAATCCTATTTAATTTGTTTATAAACGACCTGGAGGATGGGATAAACAGTTCAATCTCTGTATTTGCAGACGATACTAAGCTAAGCAGGGCAATAACTTCTCCGCAGGATGTGGAAACCTTGCAAAAAGACCTGAACAAAGTAATGGGGTGGGCGACTACATGGCAAATGAGGTTCAATGTAGAAAAATGTAAAATAATGCATTTGGGTGGCAAAAATATGAATGCAATCTATACACTGGGGGGGAGAACCTCTGGGGGAATCTAGAATGGAAAAGGACCTGAGGGTCCTAGTAGATGATAGGCTCAGCAATGGCATGCAATGCCAAGCTGCTGCTAATAAAGCAAACAGAATATTGGCATGCATTAAAAGGGCATCAACGCAAGAGATAAAACGATAATTCTCCCACTCTACAAGACTCTGGTCCAGCCGCACCTGGAGTATGCTGTCCAGTTCTGGGCACCAGTCCTCAGGAAGGATGTACTGGAAATGGAGCGAGTACAAAGAAGGGCAACAAAGCTAATAAAGGGTCTGGAGGATCTTAGTTATGAGGAAAGGTTGCAAGCACTGAACTTATTCTCTCTGGAGAAGAGACGCTTGAGAGGGGATATGATTTCAATTTACAAATACTGTACTGGTGACCCCACAATAGGGATAAAACTTTTTCGCAGAAGAGAGTTTAATAAGACTCGTGGCCACTCATTACAATTAGAAGAAAAGAGGTTTAACCTTAAACTACGTAGAGGGTTCTTTACTGTAAGAGCGGCAAGGATGTGGAATTCCCTTCCACAGGCGGTGGTCTCAGCGGGGACCATTGACAGCTTCCAGAAACTATTAGATAATCACCTGAATGACCGCAACATACAGGGATATATAATGTAATACTGACACATAATCACATACATAGGTTGGACTTAATGGACTTGTATCTTTTTTCAACCTCACCTACTATGTAACTATGTAACTAGTGTCCCCAGTGTTTCCTAATGGGGCAGATTCCTAGTATCCTCTGAATACCCACAGTGCCTTCAGGTGTGATCTCCATACTATCAGTGCCTTCCAGTCTTCATACCCCAGGGTTTTCCAGTGTGATCTCCATACCCCCAGTGCTTTCCGGTGTTATCACCATACCCCCAGTGCCTTCAGGTGAGATCTTAATACCCCCAGTGTCTTCCAGTGTAATTTCCATACACCCAGTGCCTTCCAGTGTGATCTCCATACCCCAGTGCCTTCCGATGTTATCTCCATACCCCAGTGCCTTCAGGTGTGATCTCCATACCCCCAGTGCAATCTCCATACCCCCAGTGACTTCTAGTGTGATTTCCATACCCCCAGTGTCTTCCAGTATGATCTCCATACCCCCAGTGTCTTCCAGTGTGATCTCCATACCCCCATACTTTCCGGTGTTATCTCCATACCCCCAGTGCCTTCAGGTGTGATCTCCATACCCCCAGTGCCTTCCAGTCTTCATATCCCCAGGGTTTTCCAGTGTGATCTCCATATTCTCAGTGCTTTTCGGTGTTATCTCCATACCCCCCAGTGGCTTCAGGTGTGATCTTAATACCCTCAGTGTGATATCCATACCCCCAGTGCCTTCCGATGTTATCTCCATACACCAGTGCCTTCAGGTGTAATCTCCATACCCCCAGTGCCTTCTGGTGTTATCTCCATACCCCCAGTGCCTTCCAGTGTGATCTCCACAGTCCCAGTGCCTTCCAGTGTGATCTCCATACCCCCAGGGTCTTCCAGTATGGTCTCCATATCCCCAGTGCCTTCCAATGTTATTTCCATACCCCCAGTGCCTTCCAGTGTGATCTTAATACCCCCAGTGCCTACCGGTGTGATCTCCATACCCCTAGTGCAATCTCCATACCCCCATGGCCTTCCAGTGTAATCTCCATACCACCAGTGCCTTCCAGTGTCATGGAAGGCCAAGGCTAATTGATGCATGTTGGGAAAAAAGGGTGGTCCATGTAGTCTGATCCAATAGAAGAGCTACTGGAGCTCAAACTGCTGAAAATGTTAATGCTGGTTCCAATAGAAAGGTGTCAGAACTCACAGTGCATCACAGTTTGTTGTGTATGGGGCTGTGAGGACCAGCCCAGTCTAATCACCCATTCTGGGACTGTTAGATGATTTATGGTTACACCCCTGCCTGCAGATATCTTCACTCTGTATAGACTGTACTATGAGTCCAAATATTTTCTTAAGTTTTGGATAAACTGGAAAAGGGCAAAGACCATTGTTTGATTCTCCCTCTGTCACGGCCTTCCCTTATTGTCTGCTGGTTTTTCCCCATGTTAAGTACCTGTACCCTCGGACACCCACAGACCAACAGGCTAGGTACTCAATCTCTCAAGTCCCTCTTTAGCTCTGCCAAAATGTACAGAAGATAATCTATTTACCGTCTCTTTAGTTAGAAATCAAATTACCTGTTTCAAAGGCCACCCACATAGTGCTGATGATGAAGAACAAGTAATGGTAACAGAAACAAGAGTCCATGCTATGGTTTACCAATGAGAACTTTATTGTATTGCTGTCACTCAATGAATACTTTTATGTGAAGTATCAAAGAGGGAAAGCCTGAGACCCCATCATTGTTCCCAGAGAACTTCTCGTAATAGAATAGAAGTCCAGCGCAAGAACAGAGACTAGTCAGAGACACCACCAATGTTTCCAGAAAACTTCTCTAAGAAAAATGGAAGTCTAGTGCAAGAATGGAGGACAGCCTGAGACCCCACCATTGTTCCCAGAGAACTTCAATTAAAGGAGAAATCCAGCCAAAACGTTCTTTTTAATTTTTGACAGAATGGAATAGGTAAGAACCACTTTCGGGTTGTTAGTATCCCTGCCCCCTCTTTACTGTTCTGTGGACATAATTCAGTCTATGAGACTCCACCATGAGACTATAAGACTCCATCAGTTGTTCAGTGGCCTTGGGTGGTGTGTGTTCTCTGGTGGATAATTATTGGAAAACATTTGCCTCATTCTCATCAGTAAGATGGTTTCTTACCAGTGTGAATCCTCATGTGCTTGTCACAGTTTCATTTAATGGAGAAGCACTTTCCACATTCAGAACAGGAATAGGGCTTCTCGCAGATGGTGTGTGTTCTCTGGTGGATAATTAGTGTCACTTTCTGTGCAAAACTTTTTCTGCATTCTGAACAGGAAAACAGCCTCTCCCCGGTGTGAATTCTCATGTGCTTATCACAGTTCTCTTTATCGGAGAAGCACTTTCCACACTCGGAACATCTCACCGGTGTGAACTCTCTGGTGTGTTCCGAGTATCGATTTTAGAGAGAAAGACTTTCCACACTCAGAACACAAGAAGGGCTTTTCTCCGGTGTGGATTCTCTGGTGTTGGACGAGTTTTGATTTGTTTGTGAAGGAGTTTTCACACTCGGAACACAAAAAGTGTTTTTCACTGGTATGGATTCTCTGGTGTTGAATGAGTGCCGATTTCTTTATGAAGGCCTTCTCACATTTGGAAAACGAAAAGGGTTTTTCACTGGTGTGGATTCTCTGGTGTACAACAAGATTTGACTTCTTTCTGAAGGACTTCTCACACTCGGAACAGGCAAAGGGTTTTTCACCAGTGTGGATTCTCTGATGTTCAACGAGATGGGATTTCTTTATGAAGGACTTCCAACACTCAACACTTGAAAAGTGTTTTTCGCTGGGGTTACTTCTCTGGGGTACAACAAGGTCATGTTTTTTTATGAATGATCTTTCACAATCCTGAAAAGAATTCAAGTTATTGGGGGAAGATTCCTCAGGATTAGATGGATCTGGGGATTTCTTTGCACTGTGAAAGCTTGATGGGACATTTGGGATAATAGCATGAAATTTATCTTTGGGATCCTCGAAATTAAGACGATCTATTGATCTTACCATATGATTACGTTTTTGATGTATATTTTGAGTAACAAGGCTTAATTCTGGACAATATTGTGCCACACCATAATCTTTCCTATTTAAATCTGAAGATGAAATAAAATATCCGAGGTATTCCCGCAATTGTGTCCTCCTGTCAGAAACATGTTTTTATTAATAAAAATTATAGGAATAAGATTAAGAAGAAGTGATAAAATGATTGCAGCGCTATAATTGAATTAAACGTGAATAAATATAGTGTGTATTTAAAACAGTAATATACCAACAGAGGTAACAACAATGACGGAATAGAAATCAGATAGGGTGGCCAATACAACCAAAGCAACCATAGCGCACTTATACATATTACATACACTAATGATATTGATTTATAAGGAAACAGAGATGGACCTTTCTCCTCCACCTCATTTGTTGGGAACATGACATTACATTACACTGAGGATAAGGAATAACGCTTTCATATGGTGTACAGTATCTTCTCCTCATTTGTTGGGAACATGACGTTATATTGAGGAATGGAGATGGACTTTTCATATGGTGTACAGTATCTCTTCCTCATTTGTTGGGAACATGACATTATATTGAGGAACAGAGATGGTCCTTTATATGGTTTACAATATCTCCACCTCATTTGTTGGGAACATGACGTTATATTGAGGAATGGAGATGGACCTTTCATATGGTGTACAGTGTCTTCTCTTCATTTGTTGGGAATATGACCTTATATTGAGGAATGGAGAGGGACCTTTATATTGTGCACAGTATCTCCACTGCATGGGATGTGGCATAGGTTCACTGGACACTTTCCCATCATATCGTAACAAATCAGTTTATTTTTTTGAAACGATAGTGCACCCTGTCTAAAAATTTAAAACGGTTTGTCATCAATTTTGCTCAAAATGCATACCTAAAATCTTATATAAAAACAAAAATTAACTTAAAATTAAAACGTAAAGTGCTAATTTTTTTTTAATACTTGCCTATGCTGACATCTAGAGAAGGTCCCTCCTTAATAATTATCACCTTCATTTCATCTTCCTTTGTAGACAGTTGATTTCCCCTCACACGTATCTCTTCTTTTAATTTCACCTCAGTTTTGATATAAAACATTTCTATTCCCTGAAAAAACACAATGATGGTGAGCACTATTATCCTGAGACTACAGGAAGAATATCATCTAATACAGTTAGAGCCAAGTTTGAGTTCAACATCCTCAGTCCCACCTACCTGATGATGGTGAGGGATGGTGTGATCCTCATGTGTGGAATCTCGGGAAAACAGAGGATGGGGACATCTCTCTGGTGGGTTCCCATTACTGGATCAATCTGTAGGAAACACACACACCAACTGAATACATTGTTTCTATGTGTTTATCAGATGATGAGGGATCTAGGTGGACCCTCCATACAGCTCTCTCCTTCACAATAAAGTCTCTTCTTACCCGGTGATGTGAGGGGCGGCTGATTCTCCATCATGATGTCCTTGTAGAAATCCTTGTGTCCTTCTAAGCACTCCCACTCCTTCGCTTTACTTTCCTCTTCTACTTTTATCTATTTTTTGATTTTAACATTAAAATGGCTCCAGTTTCCACTCTGAATGTAAAAGAAAAAATAAAATAGCAAAAATGCCTCTGCTCTTCTATGGCGACATCTTGACACACACAATGATGCAGTGACCATCCAGACACATTCCCTTGTCTGTCACTGGATAATGTCCCCAAATTCCCGGCACTGCTCACCTCTTCCATCAGGAGGTCAAGGATCTTTTTGGTGACTTCTAAAATCTTCTGCTCATTGTTTCTTTCTGGAACCAGTAAGGAATGTAGAGGAACCATAATGGAGTTCTGTCCATCTCCAGATATCTTCTTCACAACTATGTTGTCCTGTGGAGAGAGATTAGCAATCACTATATATATTTCCCAACAACAGAAGTTACAACTTGCTGCCATAATCGACCCTCTTTGCTATGATTTGATTGACAGCCACTTGTAGAGGTAATGATATTTCTTCTCATATTTGCAAATAAGCTTTTAAGTTCTTTCCAGTCACTTTGTTTTTGATACTACTCTGCCAAGGCAATATCAATTGCAGTGCAGGATATCCAACTGCAACTTCCTGAATTTATGGTCCCTCTTTGTACTACTTTGGAGTACTCCTTATGATGTGGTGGGTATATGGCCGGTTTATTGATACTGATCAGAAAGGAGGGAACACAGAGGTGCTGAGCATGAACAGACTTAGGAGTAATATCCTGTTGTGGTTTGGCAATCTTTCCATTTTACGGCAGCTCCCAACCATCAGAAAAGCAGTACTGAGATGTCATCTGTACCAAAAATGCCTACAGAGCATCTGTAAGACCAACACCTTATTAGCACTGTTCAGAGCAGCATGAGACTGTCACCCCTTATAAAATGTCTATGGGAGGCTTTAGACCAGTGGTGGTCAATCTGAAAATTATAGAAGGCCTCAAGTGCGACCCCGAACACTTCAAGAGGGCTACACAATAGCAGTGTGTTTTCCTACTTTCAGGTGCAAGTTAGGCAGCGCATTCAAAATGAATGGGTTGTAATGCAACTTACTGTCCTACAATGTTGGTCCTGCTGCATTGTTTGCAGTATACCGCGAAAGAGAAAGTGGGATTATAATAAGCCCCATCAATTGGGTAAGTAACTGTAGTAGCTTCCCCCAGCATTGGTGTCAGTGGTCACAATAATAACCCGCAGCTTTGCTGTCAGAGACAGTGATAGGAATCCCCAGCATAGGTGACATTGGATGCAATAATAACCAGTAGCATTGGTGTTAGAGACACTGATAGTAATCCCCAGCATAGGTGTCAGTGGATGCAATAATAGTCCCCAGCATTGGTGTCAGTGGTCACAATAATAACCCCCAGCATTGGTGTCAGAGACACTGATAGGAACCCCCCCCCCACCCAGGCTCTCTTAAATGAGACTTCAGGGGTCATACCTGCCCTGCCCATTGAAGCCAATGGAGAGTAGATCGTGCAGGTAAAAAAAAAAAAAAACGTAGTCTTGACCATAATAGATTAAATAGGAACATATATATCTATATATATGTAGATATATATAGATATATATATATATGTATCTATCTTTATATAGATAGATATATATATAGCATAGTTGCCAACATTGTAAAAAAAAATTTAGGGACACTTTTTTGGCTGTAGGTGGAGTCTTGTAATAATTAGGGGGTGGGGCATGCCTTTGTGGGCATGGCACAGGGGAAAATAAAAAATGAGGCGTGGCGAGAGATGGGCATGGATTACGCGAAACAATAGGCATGTCTTAAATGGGCGTGGCTCAAAGGGGGTGTGGTTAGAGTCTGAGATGAATGAGAGATGGAGAGGGAAAGGGGGGAGAGGGATGGAGGGACAGCAGCCCCAGATCCTACACAACAATAGAAATATGTGTATTCTAGAAAGTTTAACAATCAGCAGATAAAGATACTCCAAACACCTGGTGTTAGCACTTCAATCATCCCGGCACCATGGTTGTTATTGTAATATAAAATGAAATCATTCAACTCACCATAATGCTGAATCAGTGGGATCCCTGAGCGTGTCACCTGCCAAGTCGCCTGCCACCAGCCGTCCGTCCTTGCATCAGGTGCCCCCAGCAGAGTCCGTCCTTGCATCAGGTGTCCCAGCAGAGTCCATCCTTGCATCAGGTGCCCCTAGTAGAGTCCGTCCCTGCATCAGGTGTTCCCAGCGGAGCCCCCCTCACACCAGGAGTCCCCAGTGGAGCCCCCCTTCACATCAGGAGTCCCCAGCGGAGCCCCCCCTCACATCAGGAGTCCCGAGTGGAGCCCCCCTCACATCAGGAGTCCCCAGCGGAGCCCCCCCACACATCAGGAGTCCTCAGCGGAGCCCCCCCTCACATCAGGAGTCCCCAGCGGAGCCCCCCTCACATCAGGAGTCCCCAGCGGAGCCCCCCTCACATCAGGAGTCCTCAGCGGAGCCCCCCCTCACATCAGGAGTCCCCAGCGGAGCCCCCTCTCACATCAGGAGTCCCCAGCGGAGCCCCCCCTCACATCAGGAGTCCTCAGCGGAGCCCCCCTCACATCAGGAGTCCCCAGCGGAGCCCCCTCTCACATCAGGAGTCCTCAGCGGAGCCCCCTCTCACATCAGGAGTCCCCAGCGGAGCCCCCCTCACATCAGTAGTCCCCAGGGGAGCCCCCCCTCACATCAAGAGTCCTCAGCGGAGCCCCCCTCACATCAGGAGTTCTCAGCGGAGCCCCCTCTTACATCAGGAGTCCCCAGCGGAGCCCCCCCTCACATCAGGAGTCCCCAGGGGAGCCCCCCTCACATCAGGAGTCCTCAGCGGAGCCCCCTCTCACATCAGGAGTCTCCAGCGGAGCCCCCCCTCACATCAGGAGTCCCCAGCGGAGCCCCCTCTCACATTAGGAGTCCCCAGGGGAGCCCCCCCTAACATCAGGAGTCCCCAGGGGAGCCCCCCTCACATCAGGAGTCCTCAGCGGAGCCCCCTCTCACATCAGGAATCCCCAGGGGAGCCCCCCTCACATCAGGAGTCCCCAGCGGTAAATCTGCCGCCATTACAGAAGGCCAAGGGAGCCGGCCGCGTGGTTACAATAGAACCACCGCCCACCCCCGCCCCTTTCCATAACAGACTGGCAGCGAGTGGGGCGGAGGGTGGGCGGAGCGGGACGGAGTGCGGGGGGGTGTGCGGCGCCGCAGCAGCTCGGCTTCTATTGAAGCCACCCAGCTCCACTCCACTTCTGGTCTTCTCAAAAATGGCGGCTGGCGGAGACATTGTCTCCGCCGGCCGCAGACCTTGAGCGGCGGCAAAAAATCGGGAAAAAGTGAATTTATCGGGACATTCCCCGAGAATTAATAGAATCGGGAAAAGAGTCTAAATCCGAGGAATGTCCCGGGAAATTCGGGACTGTTGGTAAGTATGATATAGATAGATATATCTATATATATCTATCTATATATAATTTTTTTTTTTTTTTATTCATCTAGTTGTGAGTACAGAACAATTTTTATAGAAATATGTCCATCATTTTCTATCAATTAAGAGCAAATAAAAAAGATATGCCCATTAGACACTACCTGGTGATTTGCTGCTGGAATAAAGCTGGAGCAAAGTTATTTTTCTGCCCGGTATCAATAGATAAAATGGAACAAATGTCTTGGTTGTGCTCCCAGAATCCCCCTCACCTCCCCGTTCAGCAGGTAGATGATCTCCAGGGTGAGCCATAATATCCTCTCTGTCAGATTGGTGGAGTTTGCCTCCATTGCTTGCAACTCTCTCTGTCCCATTTACTTCCTGCAATAATAGTGGCCATCCCCCCGATGCTCAGTGCTTGTTTCATCTCTGCCATTTTGTTGTAGCCCAGCAGACCTGGAGGAACACAATGTTCATCATAAAATGATGTTCAAACCTGAGGACATCTAATAATACCCACCAAAAACTGAAGTCAGCTGAGAGCAGGATGGGTTTCTAAGACCTGTGACATGTTTATTAGTTGTATGCCAACATTTCTTCATATGTGGGCTACAATAATATGGCTGCCCCCAGGAGCTCATCCTCATTGATCATCTATGGGATCTCCAAATTTAATCTGGCCATATACGGATTGAAACGGCCGGTTAATGAGGGGACCGGCCAAGATGCAGTCCATGTATGGGCAGGCTGATTGTATCCAGGTCAGTCCATCGATTGACTTGAGTACAACCAGCCTGTTTTTTTACATTCAATTACTGCCAGCAGCTATAGCCACTAGCATTAATCATTCTGTTCTGCTGGATGGGAAGGCTCCCTGTGCCCCCCCTCCCCGCTGGCAGGAGGCATTCCCCCATCAACACTGACTGTGTTGATGGGGCAATCAAGCAATTTTCTTTCCTTCCACCCACCGGTTCCTCCTCCTGACCTCCATTTTACTGCTTTGTTCTGTAAAGATGTAGAGGTCAGAGGGAATGGCCAATGAGCATTATGGAGGGAAGGCACTAACCCAGGGGATCAACATTCCAGGAAGTGTCAGATTCCAAGTAGACTTCAGAGGAATGTTCCTCTACAATGGAAGAGAGTGGACAACAGGAGGGGCATTTACACTTTTTTTTTCTTTTCTTAGAACAGCGGCATTCTAGAAGGGTCTTTCTTTAAAGACCCTGGGAGTGAGCCCACATCCAAGGGTTTGGTCCTCTGAGGAATAGGCCTTCTGTTGGTAGAAGGCCTCACCCATGATGCTCCTAATAAAGAACACTACAGGCAGACACCATGTGCAGGGAAAACACAGGAACCTCTGCTTTGTGGAAGCGACTTCAGACTGCAGGGAATGAGGATCAGTGTGTCCTGGATAGAAAACTGGTTACAGGGGCGTGTCCAAAGGGTGATGATAAATAACAATTAGTCAGACTGGTCTGGAGTGGTAAGTGGGGTCCCCCAAGGACCTGTCCTGGGACCAATTATGTTTAATTCACTTATAAATGATATAGACGCTGTTATAAATAGCTCAGTCTCAGTGTTTGCTGATGATACAAAGCTAAGCAGGGCAATAATTTCACAGCAAGATATGGAAACCTTACAGGAGGACCTCAATAAAATAAAGAGATGGGCAACTACATGGCAAATGAAGTTTAACGTTGAAAAATGTAAAGTAATGCATTTGGGTGCTAATAATACGAACGCGAGGGGAGAACCATTGGGGGACTCCAGGATGGAAAAAGATCTGGGGGTCCTAGTAGATGACAGATTCAGCAAAAGCATGCAATGCCAAACGGCAGCAAGCAATGCTAGTAGAATATTAGGACACATTAAAAAGGGAATTTACTCCAGAGATAAAACTATAATTCTGCCACTTTATAAAACTCTGGTCCAGCCAAATCTGGAGTATTCCTCCAGTTCTGGTCACCAATCCTCATGAAGGATGTGCTGGAGCTGGAGAGAGTCCAGAAAAGGGTGACAAAGCTAATAAAGGGACTGGAGGACCTCGGTTATGAGGAACGACTACAAGCATTAAACGTATTCACCCTGGAGAGGAGACACTTGAGAGGAGATATGATAGCTAGGGATGAGCCCCGGTTCGGTTCGCAGCAGAACATGCGAACAGGCAAAAAATTTTTTCGAACACGCGAAAACCGTTAAAGTCTATGGGACACGAAGATGAATAATCAAAAGTGCTCATTTTAAAGGCTTATATGCAAGTTACTGTCATAAAAAGTGTTTGGGGACCCAGGTCCTGCACCAGGGGACATGTATCAATGCAAAAAGAAGTTTTAAAAACGTCCGTTTTTTCGGGAGCAGTGATTTTAATAATGCTTAAAGTGAAACAATAAAAGTGAAATATTCCTTTAAATATTGTACCTGGGGGTGTCTATAGTATGCCTGTAAAGTGGCGCATGTTTCCTGTGTTTAGAACAGTCCGAGAGCAAAATGACATTTCTAAAGGAAAAAAAGTAATTTAAAAGTACTTGCGGATATAATGAATTGTCGGCCCCGGCAATACACATAAAAGTCTTTGAAAAAAACGGCATGGGTTTCCCCACAGTCCATTACCAGGCCCTTTGGGTCTGGTATGAATATTAAGGGGAGCCCCGAACCTAAATTAAAAAAAAAAATTGCGTGGGGGTCCCCCCAAATTCCATACCAGGCCCTTCAGGTCTGGTATGGATATTAAGGGGAACCCCGTGCCAAAATAAAAAAAATGGCGTGGGAGTCCCCCTCAAAATCCATACCAGACCCTTCAGGTCTGGTATGGATTTTAAGGGGAACCCCGCTCCAAAATAAAAAAAATGGTGTGGGGGTCCCCCTAAAAAACCATACCAGACCCTTATCCGAGCACGCAACCTGGCAGGCCGTAAGAAGAGAGAGGGGGACGAGAGAGCGCCTCCTCCCCTCCTGAACCATACCAGGCCACATGCCCTCAACATGGGAAGGGTGCTTTGGGGTAGCCCCCCAAAGCACCGTGCCCCCATGCTGATGGGGACAAGGGCCTCATGCCCACAACCCTTGCCCGGTGGTTGTGGGGGTCTGTGGGCAGAGGGGCTTATCGGAATCTGGAAGCCCCATTTAACAAGGGGACCCCCAGATCCTGGCCCCCCCTGTGTGAAATGGTAACGGGGGACAAATGTACCCCTACCATTTCACAAAAAAAGTGTGTAAATGGTAAAAATGACATGATACGGCTTGGGACAAGTCCTTTATTAAAAAACATAAACTCACACACTTACAGTACACACACACCCACACAAGTTGAACTGGATGGGATGAACTGGTGTCTTTATTCAACCTTACCGACTATAACTATGTAAAGTAGAAATCCGGTCAATTTTTTTTTCTTTTGCTAGAATGGAGAAGGTGAGAACCTTTCTCAGGTTACTTTGATCAGCATCCCTGTTGAGAAAATGCCTCTAAAATCTTGTCCCAGGTACAACTATCATCGGGACAGAAGGTGTCTTCTGTGGGGGCACATAAATCCATAAAAGTCAGACTCTGCAAACTCTTCCCCCACTCTACTATATAATAAATGGGTTTTATTGATACCCGTGTGCTTGCTGGAGAGATTTTCCCTCAATTCTTGTCTGCATGGCACAACAGGAAGATGGGGAAAATCCCCAAAAATTAAAAGTGCAAAAGCTTGAGTTTTAGGCAAAACGAAGATGCACAATAAATTATGAATCAAAATGTTTTTCAGAGGCCTTGGGCGGCGTGTGTTCCCTGGTAGGGAATTTGTGTCAATTTCTGCGCCAAACATTTGTCTTATTCTAGTCAGGAAAATAGCTTGTCATTGTGTACTGATTACAGGTCCCTTTATCAGAGAAACACTTTCTGCACTCAGAAGAAGGAAGGAACTTCTTGCCGGTGTGCACGCTCTGGTGTTTGTTGAGTTTGGATTTCTCAGAGAAACATTTTCTGGACTCGGGCAGGGAAACGGCTTCTTGCCTCTGCGAACTCCCTGGTGTTTATTGAGCTTGGATTTCCCAGAGAAAAACTTTTTGCACTCGGAACAGGGAAAGGGCTTCTCACTGGTGTGAACTCTCTGGTGTTTATTAAGTTTGGATTTCCCAGAGAGACACTTTTTGCACTCGGAACAGGGAAAGGGCTTCTCACTGGTGTGAACTTCCTGGTGTTTATGGAGTCTGGATTTCCCTGAGAAACACTTTTTGCACTCGGAACAGGGAAAGGGCTTCTCACCAGTGTGAACTCTCTGGTGTTTATTGAGTTTGGATTTCCCAGAGAAACACTTTCTGCACTAGGAACAGGGGAAGGGCTTCTCGGCAGTGCAAACTCCCTGGTGTTTATTGAGTTTGGATTTCTCAGAGAAACACTTTTTGCACTCAGAACAGGGAAAGGGCTTCTCACTGGTGTGAACTCTCTGCTGTTTATTGAGCTTGGATTTCTCAGAGAAACACTTTTTGCACTCGGAACAGGGAAAGGGCTTCTCACTGGTGTGAACTCTCTGGTGTTTATTAAGTTTGGATTTCCCAGAGAGACACTTTTTGCACTCGGAACAGGGAAAGGGCTTCTCACTGGTGTGAACTTCCTGGTGTTTATGGAGTCTGGATTTCCCTGAGAAACACTTTTTGCACTCGGAACAGGGAAAGGGCTTCTCACCAGTGCGAACTCTCTGGTGTTTATTGAGTTTGGATTTCCCAGAGAAACACTTTCTGCACTAGGAACAGGGGAAGGGCTTCTCGGCAGTGCAAACTCCCTGGTGTTTATTGAGTTTGGATTTCTCAGAGAAACACTTTTTGCACTCAGAACAGGGAAAGGGCTTCTCACTGGTGTGAACTCTCTGCTGTTTATTGAGCTTGGATTTCTCAGAGAAACACTTTTTGCACTCGGAACAGGGAAAGGGCTTCTCACTGGTGTGAACTCTCTGGTGTTTATTGAGTTTGGATTTGCCAGAGAAACACATTCCGCACTTGGAACAGGGGAAGGGCTTCTCGCCAGTACGAACTCTCTGGTGTTTGTGTTTGGAATACCCAGAGAAACGCTTTCCGCACTTGGAACAAGGTAAAGGCTTCTCGCCAATGTGCACTCTCTGGTGTTTATCGAGTTTGGCTTTCTTGGTGAAAGACTTTCCGCAAATGAGAAGGGCCTTTCCACAATGTGGATTTTGTGGTGTTTAATGAGATCTGTATTGTTTTTTGAGGAACTTCTCACACTCAGAACACAAGAAGGGCAAGCAAATGTGATGAGTGGTAACAATACATATAAAATCAAACAAGAGACCATACTGTGGGTTACAAATGAGAACTTTATTTTATTGCTGTAACGCAATGAATACTGTTATGTAGCAGGAAGGACAGCCTGAGACCCCACCATTGTTCGCAGAGAACTTTAGTTATTAAAATGAAAGTTCAGGCAAAAGAATTTTTTCCAAATTTAATTGAATGGAGTCTCTGTCAGGTTATTGTTGTCTGTATCTCTGTTGAGAAATTTCCTGGTTCCTTGTCCCATTGACAACTATCATTGGGGCTAGAAGTCTTTTCACTGGTGGCATGTACAGCCCTAAAAAAAAAAAATCAATCTCTTGCGCACCCTACTAAATAAAGAGTTTTATGGATGCCTGTGTGCTTGTTGGAGAGATTTTCCCCAAAGTTTTTGTCTGCCTGATACAACAGGAAGAGGGGAATATTCGCAGAATGGACAAGGGAAAAGTTTGAGTTTTAAGCAAAACTACAACATGAAGATGAACAATAAATTAGAAATTGAAAAACAGAGACCACACCGTAAGAATGAAACTATAATTTTCCATATTCGTTGGTTGATCCTTTCAAGACATAAAAACACACACAGCGAAGGGCGCCATCTAAGTGCAGCATTAAACCATTTATTGTATGCTAAAAACAAATTGGCAACTCACATGAAGTAAGTTTCTGAAAGCATGTACAGAATAAGAAATCAAGACATTCAGGGAACCCTGTAGCAGAGGCATCCCACCCAGGGATTGTGCAGCACTGCTGCTGGCTGGGTAGCCATAGGAAGTTCAGAGCACTTCCTGGTTGGGAGGAGACTTGAGAGGATGATGTCAGACACTGGGGGATGTCCTGGGAGCATGGTTACATGTTTCAAGGAGCTCCTGCCTCTTTGTCAAGCCTTGAAATGTATTTTCATCCTAACTAGGCATAGGTAGCTCAGAGAACTTGCTGTTTAGGAGGAGTCTCCAGAGGAACCCAATGGATGATGTTGGATGCCAGGGAACATCCTGGGGGCGTGGCTACAGGTTTCAAGGCTTGACAAAAGGCAGGAGCACCTTGAAACACAAAGCTATGGCCCCAGGACATCCCCTGGTGTCCGACATCATCCAATGGGTTCCCCTGGAGTCTCCTCCCAAACAGGAAGTGCTCTGAGCTTCCTATGCCTACCCAGCCAGTGGAAGTGCTGCACAATCCTTGAACTTGGTACCTCTGCTACAGGGTTCCTTGGATGTTCTGATTTCTTATGCTCAACATGCCTTCACAAATATACTTCATGCGAGTTGCCAATTTGTTTTTATCATACAATAAATGTTTTAATGCTGCACTTAGATGGTGCCCTCTGCTGTGTGTGTGTTTTCTATGTCTTGATTCAGAGATTTATTTTGTCTCTCTGGGGGAGTGGCATCTTGTGAAAGGCAGCTTACCAGTATCATCCCCTGACATACCTGATAAAGAATGGTTTATTGGACTCATGGTAATGCATTCCAGTGTTTTTTTTCTCTACTGTAAGGAGGTTACCTATACACTACTTCTCCCTTCAGATTGCCTCATCTTTATCGTACAGTTGTTCTACTAGCATAACGATTTTGATTATGAAATGTCACCATAAGTTTTTCAGCAGCCTCAGAGGTGTGTATTCTGGTGGATGATTAGTGTCATTTTCTGCGCAAAAAATTTGCCGCATTCCGGACAGGATAATGACTTCTCACCTGTGTGAGTTTTCATGTGTTTACCACAGTTCCCTTTATCGGAGAAGCACTTTCCACACTTGTTACAGGAATAGGGCTTCTCCCCGGTGTGGATTCTCATGTGCTTATCACGGTTTCCTCTACTGGGGAAGCACTTCCCGCAATCGGCACAGGAAAAGGGCTTCTCGCCGGTGTGGACTCTCTGGTGTCTGTTGAGTAGGGACTTCTGGGTGAAAGACTTTCCACACTCGGGACACGAGAAGGGCTTTTCCCCGGTGTGTATTCTCATGTGTTCGATAAGTTTGGATTTCTTCTTGAAGGACTTCTCACACTCGGAACACGTGTAGCGTTTTTCCTGAAAAGGAGGCAAGTTATTGGGAGAAGATTCCTCGGGTCTATAAGGATCTGGGGATAGATCTGCCCTGCGAAGGCTTGGTTGGACCTTTGGGATAATAGTATGCGATTTCTCTTTGTACTCCTCAGACTTATTCCGATCTGTTGATCTTTCCGTATGATTACATTTGTGATGTACATTTTGAGTAACAATGCTTACTCCTGGAGAACACTGTGTCACGCCACTATCACCTTTGGGTCCTCCTGTTGGAAAAATTGATAACAACAATTAAAAATCACAAATTGCTCTTATTGATAATACCCTGCCATGTAGTCACCTTGACAGCCCACCTGTAAAGGGCAAGAATTAGAAGGAAGAATTACATTTACATTAAGCCAACAACCCTCAATACCACATATAGTTGCAAAAAAAAAAAAAGACAATTAAACACCAAGGAAGGGAGTGATGCCACATACACACGATCGGAAATTCGGCCAGCAAAAGACCGATGAGAGCTTTTGGTCGGAAAATGCGACTGTGTGTATGCTCCATCAGACTTTTGCTGGTTGAATTCCAGCTGGCAAAAGATTGAGAGCAGGTTCTCAATTTTTCGGTCGGAAAAAGTTCCTATCCAAAAATGCGATTGTCTGTAGCAATTCTGATGCGCAAAATTCCTACGCATGCTCGGAAACAATTTGACGCATGCTCGGAAGCATTGAACTTCATTTTCTCGGCTTGTCGTAGTGTTGTACGTCACCGCGTTCTTGACGGTCAGAAGTTCAGCAAACTTTTGTTCAACCGTGTGTATGCAAGGCAAGCTTGAGCGTAATCCTGTCGGAAAAGCCATCATATCTTTTTCCGACCAAAATCCCGATCGTGTGTACGCGGCATAAGCATGCCCTGCCATAGTGACTACATGAAAAGGGCATTACAAGTAAGATTTGTTTTTCCAGTATGGCCCAAGACAAAAAATACAGCAGATAAAAACTCAAGACAAAACATTCTATCCAAAGCCCACCTCCTAATCCAAATCCACATCCAGTCTGTGGATGAAAACTTGACCATGTTTCAGCTCTACAAATCTAATCCATTGTAGCTGGTAGAACACACCTTCTGAGGAGAAGGCTTAATGATGGCTATATACGGGGCTATTTTCTTAAAGAATGGGTGTAGGTACTCCTCTTTTCTGGGTCACCCCTTGTCACTGCCCTCTACCCACCTCCGAGCACCGTCTCTTGGTTCAACCACCTACCCACCTCCCTGTACTGCCCCTTTCAGAGAATACAGAAACAAGTATCATTTTGTGGTGCCAAGTAAGGATGGGCGAACAGTTCGGGCCGAACATTGGCTGTTCAGAAGTTCTCCTAACAACCGCATTATAGGGTTGTTCGACCGTTTGTTCTGCCCCCCAAACGACCACAATGCAGTGCTCCACCGCACAGTGCATTGAAAGCCCTGATTGTCTGAAGAAGTGAAAGCTTCGTCCAATCAGGGCACAGAGCACTGTCAGAGCCATGATTGGACGCTGTCCTGATGACTGTATCCAATCATGGCTCATTGCTCCTAATCCCGCCCCACACTATAAAAGTATTCATACCATAGCAACCATTTGTAGTGTGATAGCGGCGTGGAGAGAGAGGCTCTGTTCAGTGCTATTAGACAGTTAGTGTGCTATAGTGTTATATTCTGATTCTATTGTCAGTGTAGAATATCAGTTTAGTGTGCATCTAGGGATAGTTCAGTGTGAGTGTAGGGCGACCATTCATCTTTACATTAGTGTGAATGTAGGGATAGTTCGGTGTGAGTGTAGTGCGACCACACATGTTTACATTAGTGTGAATGTAGGGATCGTTCAGTCAGTGTTAGTGTAGTGACAGTTTAACACAGTATATTTTATTGCGTTACTGCAAGTTTAACGCCATATAGTTCTGTGCATTACTGCAAGTTTTACGCCATTTATTTCAATATATTACTGCAAATTT
Source organism: Aquarana catesbeiana (assembly GCF_042186555.1). Lineage (NCBI taxonomy): Eukaryota > Metazoa > Chordata > Amphibia > Anura > Ranidae > Aquarana > Aquarana catesbeiana. Next base: position 286,962,359 of record NC_133331.1, on the reverse strand, counting down.
AACGCTGTATATTTCATTGCGTTACTGCAAGTTTAACGCCGTATATTTCATTGCGTTACTGCAAGTTTAACGCCATATATTTCATTGCATTACTGCAAGTTTAACGCCATATAGTTCCGTGCGTTACTGCAAGTTTAACGTCATATAGTTCTGCGCGTTACTGCAAGTTTAACGCTGTATATTTCATTGCGTTACTGCAAGCTTAACGCCATATAGTTCTGTGTGTTACTGCACATTTGACATAGTATATTGCAGTATAATATAGTGTACACAGGCAAATATGGATGTGGTCAGTCCTCAGGCAGGGCTTTGTTTTCTCTGTTTAGTGATGTTGCCTGTGCTATCCAGCCACAGCATGCAGAGGAGGTGGTGGACTGGCTTACTAAACCATCCTCATCCTCCGTCACCCAAGCAGAGACTGGTGCACATTCCCCTGCAGCTGCCAGAGTGGCAAAACCTGCCTCTTTGTCCACAACTATTCCTGCCATAGCACCGCCATCAATCATGGAGGAGTCAGCTGAGTTATTTGAACACAGTGTCAGCCACTTGCTCCTTGACGATTGCACAGCCATTACTTGATTCAGATGTTGGTTCAGAGGTTGAGGAAGGCAGGAACATGAGCCTACAGAGAATGGAGAACACTGGTACACGAATTGGCAGTCATGTTCCCCCAGCTGCAGGGTATTGCCAAGTTGTCTCCAGTGGTAATGAGGATGGAGGAGATGATGATGATGAGGTCATGGAGTCGACCTGGGTGCCAGATAAAGCAGAGGAGGAAAGTGAGGGTGAGGCACAACCCCAACGTGGCAGCCATCATGGAGGAGTAGAGAGCAGCCACCCTATTCAATCACATTGTGGAGCTGTTATCTCCTCCGCCCACTTCCCACAGCTCAGCTGTCTGGGCCTTTTTTAGTACATGTGCAGCAGATCGCACTGTTGCTATTTGCAAACTTTGTCTCAAGCGCATCAAGAGTGGCAAAAACACCAACCATTTGAGTACCACATGCTTGACAAAGCATTTAGCCTCCCACCACTCAGCCCGTTGGCAAGAGCACCTAAAAGCCACAAAAAAAAGGGACACAAACCTGTCCCTCCTCCGTACTCACCTCAGTCTGTCCCTGCTAAACCTCATGACCTCTCAGCAGCCTCCACTGACAGGGATGATGATATAGCGCAGGGTGTCCCAGGTCCTTGCAGCTTATCTGCCAGCAGCACACCACCAGCTGTAGACTATAGCTGGCAAATTTCTGTGCCCCATCTGCTGTAGCAGAAAAAAAAAATACAGTCCCTGCCACCCACATGCCCAGCGTCTAAATGCAAGCTTGTCAAAGCTGCTGGCTCTACGACTTATGCCTTTCCGCCTGGTGGATTCTGCCCACTTCTGTGAATTTGCAGAATATGCCGTACCACAATGGCAGGTTCCCAGTCGCTATTTCTTTTCACGTAAGGCCATTCCATCTCTCTACCATCACATTGAAGCCAATGTTGTGGCATCAGTGGGCAAGGCAGTAAGCCACAAAGTCCACGTTACTGCTGACACGTGATCCAGCAAGCATGGGCAAGGACAATACATTTTGTTCACAGCACAATGGGTAATTCTGCTTGCAACTCATAAGGATGCAGGACAGGGCTCAGTACTGCAGCTTGTTGTGCCACCATGTCTCCATACGGCTGGCGATGATGCCAGATTCATCAGCTCTACCCCCTCCTCCTCCTCCATGCCCTCCTCTGCTGAATTGTCGTATGAACCTCAAGTACCTCCTAAGCGTTCAAAGGGCTATTCAATGGGTTAGGCTAAAAGGTGCCATGCAGTGCTTCAGTTCGTGTGTTTAGGGAACAGAAACCACACCGGAGCAGAGATTCTTGCAGCTCTGCAGGGACAGGCCAAGAGGTGGTTCACACCATGCCAGCTGGAGCCAGGAATGGTGGTGTGTGATAATGGCACAAACCTCCTGTCCGCCCTTAGACAGGGGAAGTTGACACATGTGCCATACCTGGCACATGTCTCAATTTGGTGGTGCAGCATTTCCTAAATAGATACCCAGGGTTGGAAGATCTACTAAAGCAGGCCAGAAGAGTGTGTAGCCATTCTAAGAGGTCATACACAGCCAGTGCTCGGTTGGCTGAAATTCAGCGGAAATTTCACCTGCTTGTAAAATGCCTGATTTGTGACATGCCCACCAGGTTGAATTCGACTTTGGCAATGCTGCAGTGACTGCACATACAGCAGAGGGCCATCAAAGAGTACCTGTGTGAGTATGGCACAACGACAGGCTCAGGCCGGCTCAGCTTTTTTTCCCCACCCCAATGGCTGCTCAAAAAGGATGCATGCACTGTACTGTTACCATTTGAGGAGGCCACAAGGATGGTGAGCTGTGACAATGCATGCATCGGTGATGCAAATGCTGTTGTGCTCCTGCTGAAGCAGACTCTGCATGGCATTACAGACAAGGCACTCGAGGCAGAGCAGCGGGATGAAGAGAAGGACTTCCTTTTCTCTCAAGGCCCACTTTATGCAGACATCATTGTTCCTATGCCACAGAACACACAAGAGGAGAGAGAGGGGGAGGGGGAGGATTCTGGCAGTTTCGGAGGCATTGAAGCAGAGGAAGACATACGTCAAACAGTAAGAGATGGTTTTCCATCCGCAGAACCCTTGGGAGTAGTACCTGGCTGGGAGGAGGCAGTTCCAGATACTGTAATCCTCAGTGACCCAGAGGAGTCTGCTTCTCATGCCTCTGCAAATTTGCAGTGCATGGTCTCCGTCATGCTTCAAAGCCTGCGAAAGGACCCAAGAATACATGGCATAAAGGAAAAGGATCACTATTGGTTGGCAACCCTCCTTGACCACCATTAAAAGGAGACAGTCTCAGAACTCATCCCGTCCCCGCAGAGAGTGCAGAAGATGAAATCTCTTGAGGACACCTTTAAGAGAAGTTTATTGAATGCTTTTCCCGACTGGTAGGTTACAGTGTCGTGGAAAACGTAGATTTAAGGCTTCTGTTGGTCAAGAGAGGAGCGGTGGAAAAGGCAGCTGCCTAAGTGATGCATTTCTGAATTTTTTTAGTCCTCGCTGCCCAGGACTGTGAGCTTCCATATTCCATCGGATGCGTCTGCATCACATGGTGGACGTTTATCCAGGGGCGAAAACAGAGATGGAGAGCTTTCCAGTCATGCGATCCACTGGCTTACTGGGTCATGTGAATAGACCACTGGTCAGAACTTGCCCAGGATGCTTTTGAGCTGCTGGGCTGCCCTGCATCCAGCGTGCTTTCCGAATGGGCATTCAGTGCTGCTGGAGGTTTTGTTACAGATCATAGAACGCGCCTGTCCACAGACTCCGTTGGACCATCTGACTTTTATCAAAATGAATCGGTCCTGGATTACCAGCAGCTATGAAGCCCCTGATGCCGATGTCGCTGATTAGGTGTTTTTGGGATGTGGAATCTCTGCAGGACCTCTAGGCTGCCTAGTGTTGTGGGTGCTGATTTCATCTGGAAGAATGTTTTTGGTGTAGGTTTCATGGGCACAATTAACACCCAAAGACCAATTTTTCCGCACCTGTTTGACAGGTGCATATAATTGCAATTTTTGACAGCAAGGCCAATTCTTGCTTTCATCAAGAGTTCCGAACTATCCCGATGTTCGAAAGTTCTGGTGCAAACCGAACAGGGGGTCATTTGGCCCATCCCTAGTGCCAAGTAATTTGTATGGACTTTGTTAGTGATAACAAGAAAAGCAGCAAGATCCCCCCTGCAAAAAAAGATCCACCCAGCAACAATAAACCCCCACCAATAAGATTCCTGTAGCAACAATAGGACCCCCCACAACAAAATATTCCCAACAGATCCCTGCTAGCAACAATACAGTAGATCTTTCAGCAGCCAGCATCAATAGAGCTCCCCCACCAGCAACAATAGATCTCCACAGCAACTCTAGATTCCCTAGTGATAATAGATTTCCCAGCACCCAGCTTCAGTAGACCCTCCAGCACCCCATTCAGTGCTGAAGGTGTCAGAACTGCATTCCCCCCACAAAAATAGATCCCACAGCAAAAAGTAGACCCTCCCGCAAAAAAATACCCCCCAACAACAGATCTCTGTCAGCAACAATACAGTAGATCTCCCAGCAGCCAGCAAAAATAGACCCCCAACCAGCAACAATAGATCCCCCAGCAACCAGCATCAGTCGACCCTCCAGCACCCCATTCAGTGCTGGAGGTGCAGAAACTGCGGTTCCTCATTTGTTGGGAACATTATGTTATATTGAGGACTGGAGATGGACCTTTCATATGGTGTCAGCAGGGGTCTTAAACTGGTGGCCCTCCAGCTGTTGCAGACCTACAAGTCATGGTTGTAACTGTTAGCCTTGCAATGCCTCATGGGTCTTGTAGTTTCGCAACAGCTGGAGGGCCACCAGTTTGAGACCCCTGGTGTACAGCATCTCCACTTCATTTGTTGGGAACATGACATTATATTGAGGAATGGAGATGGACCTTTCATATGGTGTACAGTATCTCCTCCTCATTTGTTGGGAACATGACGTTATATTGAAGAATGGAGATGGACCTTTCATATGGTGTACAGTATCTCCTCCTTATTTGTTGGGAACATGACATTATATTGAGGGATGGAGATGGACCTTTCATATGGTGTACAATCTGCATACCTAAACTTGATGACAATAAACTGAAATGTGAAAGAATGTTTATAATAAACATGTGAAGTGCTGTATTTTATAATATTTACCTGTGCTGCCATCAAGAGAGGATTCCTCCTTTGTAATTGTCACCATCATTTCATCTTCATTTATAGAGAGCTGATCATCTATCTCATACATCTCTTCTTCCTCTTTAATCACAATTTTTATACCCATCACTTCTTCCCCCTAAAAGCACAAAATGATTGTGAGTACTATTATACTGAGACTACATAGAAGGATATCATCAGTTTAGAGCCAAGTTTGGGACATCTTCAGTCCCACCTACCTGATGATGGTGAGGGATGGTGTGACCTTCCTCTGTGGAATCCCGGGAGTACAGAGGAGGAGGACATCTCTCTGGTGGGTTCCCATTACTGGATCCATCTGTAGGAAACACACACTGACTGAATACATTGTTTCTATGTGTTTATCAGATGATGGGGGATCTAGGTGGACCCTCCGTACTGCTCTCTCCTTTACAATAAAGTCTCCTCTTACCCGGTGATGTGAGGGGCGGCTGATTCTCCATCATGACGTCCTTGTAGAGATCCTTGTGTCCTTCTAAACACTCCAGTTCTTTCTTCACACCATCATCCTCATCCTCTTCTTTTATTTCTTCTTTAATACTAACATTAATATTGCTCCAGTTTTCACTCTGAATATAAATATAAAACAAAGTAGTAAAAATGCCTCTACACCATGGAGACATCCTGACACCTTATAGGAACCTGACACACTCAATGATACAGTCACCATCCAGACACATCCCTTGTCTGTTTCTGGATAATGTCCCGGCACCGCTCACCTCTCTCATCAGGAGGTCAGTTATTTTCTTGGTGACTTGTAGAATCTTCTGCTCATGGTTTCTTTCTGGAACCAGTAGGGAATGTAGAGGGACCATAATAGGGTTTTGTCCATCTCCTGATGTCTTCTTCACAACTATGTTATCCTGTGGAGAGAGATCAGCAATCACTATATACATTCCCCAACAACAGAAGTTACAACTTGCTCCCATCATCACCCCTCTTTGCTATTACCTGATTGAAAGTATCTCCCTTTCAGAGGTAATATTATTTCTTCTCATTTTTGCAAATAAAATGTATGATCAAACACTGCACACACTCCACACCTATCTAGAAAGCTGCTACCCCGAATCATTGATAGCGATCTGAAAAATGGGAGAACATAGGTGTTGAGCAAGGCTGGAGCACAAAGGCACCCTGTGCATTGAGAAGGTCCTGAGCCTGATTAGACTTAAGAGGATACCCCTTTACAGCAGAAGAGTACTGTACAGAGCAGTATAATACCACCACCCCTTAATAGATGTTAAGGGAGGCTTTAGCACCAGTGTTTCTCAACTAAGGTTCTGTGGAACCATAGGGTTCCTCCAGAGGTTGATAGGGGTTCCTTTGAGCAATTTCTGCCACTCAGATAAGTTCCCGCTGACACCATTGATCTTTTTTAGCTATTTGTTGAGAGGTAATTCTTCCTAATGACCACAAGTGTAAGGAGCATTCTTCCCACTGACCATCACTAATGTATCATGAGATGTAGATATAGTCAGTTTTAGCAGGGGGTTCCCCAAGACCACAACGTTATTTTAAGGGTTCCCCTGTGTTGAAAAGGTTGAGAAAGGCTGCTTTAGACAGTCCTGGCCGTCAGATCCTAACATCAAATCAGCCGGATACATTTGGACCACTTGTCCAGTCACTATTCCACCTAAAATGTGTCAGCTGTGCCTCCTTCCTCCCAAAGTCCAAACAGGAACACTAATGTGACCCAAATGGTCTTGTTTATGGCTGAAGTTTGGCAAAATCCATCTTAAGATGGGCAGACCGTGCATATGCAACTGATCTCCGATACCTATGAAAAATCCGTCAGATCTATAAACAATTGCCCATGAGGCACCTGCAGGTAAAAAAACGTTTTAAATTTGATTACAGTGGAACCTTGGTTTACGAGTAACGTGGTTAACGAGCGTTTTGACAGAGGAGCAACTTTTTAAAAAAATCCTGACTCGGTTTGTGAGTGTTGTCTCGCAAAACGATCAGGATTCAAGCCAATGGGGTGTGCAGTACCGCAGTTGGACAGAGGTGCGGGGGCGCCGGTGACACTCGGATGTTCGGAAATACTCAGAATCACTGACGAATTCTCGGAAACACTCGGAAATACTCCATTCCTGAGTGTTTCCGAGCCTTTCCGAGTTCAGCCGAGCTGTCCCCGAGTATTTCCGAGGCTCTCCGGTGCCCCCCCACCTCTGGCCATATGCGGTATTGCATGCAATAGAAGTCATTGAGGAACAGATTATCTTTGTTTCCATTGACTTCTATGGGGAAACTCGCTTTGATATGCAAGTGTTTGGATTACAAGCATTCTTCTGGAACGGATTATGCTCGTAAGCCAAGGTTCCACTGTATTTCGTTTTGACAATAATAAATTAAAGCGTAAATTCCATCTTGCTCTGAAGCTTCCCTGTCGCCACCATTATATTGTGTGCACACATGTGCAGGGCTGCTGTTATAAACCACAGGTCCCCATACAGCCAACCTGAAAGGGCCCCTCCCTCCAAATAAACAGAAATGACTATGCTTCAGTTATGAATGAATACAGTGAGTGATCGGTACCGATCACTCATTGTGTTCATTCAAGAAAGGAAGGGGCTGGTAAATATGACATATTTACCGGACCCTTTCCCCACTGTCCATCCTGAAGGATCCTATTGTGTGCTTGCAGCTTCCGGCAGGAAGGAGAGGAGAGAAGCTGGCAACACTGTGGGGGAGACACACAGGGGGGCCAGGGTAGCAGGGGGTACAGTATGAGGGTGATCGATATGGCTGGGCGGTAATTACTGGAACCGTTCCCCTGTATGGCTCTCTATGCAGAAGTTGAAAGCTGCTGGAAGGGAAAGGAGAAGAATCCAGGTTTCAGCTGCCGATCACCCTCCTTGCCCACCTATGATTCACCCTGCTGGCCTGGGCCCAGAACAGGAGGACTGGTGGTACCCTCTTATCCACAGCCCTGCACATGTGCCCAGCCTTTAGATCCTGCCAAAGCCATTCAGCATATCTGCACACATGCAGGTGATTTCCCACGCATGCACCAAGACAGCAACGTTTTGGAACTTCCCTATTAGCTGTATTTGCACATGTGCAGGGAAACCACACGCATGCGCAGATAGCCAGGAAAAATCCCATGTGTGCATTGATGTGCCTCAGGGCTCGTTCGGGACCTAAAGGAGGCAAGTGAAAAAAAAACATAAGAAGAAATAAGAAAGTCACCAAATAAATATCACCAGTAAAAAAAAATTGAATGTCCAACGTGGGAGAGGGGAGGAGTCAGGGCAGCGTGACTTCGACTTCAGGGTGAAGGCTGCTTTAAAAAAAAAAAAAAAAAAAACACAAGAGCTTCAGGTCTCATAACAACGAACAAGACTAGCTCTCGATCACATAATCGCTGTGATAGCCTGTAGTTGGCTATCATAGTGATCAGTAACTGTACAGCCAGCCTCTGTTTTTTTCAAAAATGATTTTTTTTTTTTAAATGATTTTTTTTTTCAAAAATTATTATTATTTTTTTTCATGGGGTGTTCATAATGTTTTAGCTGATCATGGGGTTGCCAGATTTTGTCACCTCCCACTCTAGTTTTGAACATTTCGCCATTCATTCCTATGGGACCAATTTCGCCGCAAAAAACGACGATATTTTGTGAACCATTTGGTGAAACGTTCCACAAAGTAATTGGCACACCATCGGGAACAATCCGCACGGTTCGGTATATTACTGTCTATGTAGTGCAAAAGCTGTCGGAGGAGTTAGGGTGGTAAATTTGGCTGTAATATGTGAGATAACAGTAAGTGGTCTTGCTGTGCAAGAACACTTAATTATGTAAAAAATAATAATAAAAAAAAAAAATTAAAGCGCCACCCATCCCCGCAAGCTCGTGCGGCAAAGAAAAAACGCATACGGAAGTCGCGCCCGCATATGTAAATGGTGTCCAAACCACACATGTGAGGTATTGCCGTGATCGTCAGAGCGAGAGCAATAATTCTAGCACTAGACCTCCTCTGTAACTCTAACCTGGTAACCGTAAAAAAAAAAAAAAATTAAAGTGTCGTCTATGGAGATTTTTAGGTACCGTAGTTTGTGGCCATTTCACGAGTGCGTGCAATTCTAAAGTGTGACATGTTTGGTATCTATTTAGTCAGCGTAACATCATCTTTCACATTATACAAAAAAAATTCGGATAACTTTACTTTTTTTGTTTTTTTGTCTCTTTTTTCACAAAAAGTTGCGTTTAAAACACTGCTGCACAAATACCGTGTGACATAAAATATTGCAACAATCGCCATTTTATTCTCTAGATTCTCTGCTAATTATATATATATATTATATATATAATATTTGGGGGTTCTAAGTAATTTTCTAGCAAAAAATCTGGATTTTAACTTGTCAAAAATAGGCTTAGTCATGAAAGGGTTAAAATGTGCACTATCGTTTCTGAACCTACTACATATACAAACAAAGAACATACAACTACGTGGTATCACTGTGATCATCAGGTGTGGGAGAATTTATTTTAGGTTGCTCTTGGTGATGGACTGTGGTAATGGCAAGAAATATACAGCTAAGGCTGGCCATACATTATACAATTTTCATCTATAGATTTCCTTTAGATTTAACAAAACCATATAATATGAGGTCAAATCTAAACACTTTCAATTTTTATGCAATCAGGCAAGGCCCATATATTACACAGTTGAAAGTAAATCTAAAGGAAATTGAATAAGAAAATTGTATGGGGTATGGCCAGCTTAAACTTCAAAAATATATCTTTTTTTGGACAGTTTTTCCTGTCGTATTAAAAAAAATAAAAATAAATAAATCATGAGATATCCATTTACATTTGCTAACAAATAAAGGTGCAATTTGTCCTGAAAAAAAAAAAAAGTCTAATTCACCTGGATTCACTAAGTACAAACACGGGTCAAAGTTGCAAAACTGGTTTCACATGTTAAGATGTGTTTGGACCTTCATACTTTAGGGGTAAAAAAATGTTACGAATAAACATAGTAAATAAAAAACACATCCATTAGACCCTTTCCCTGGGATTTTAAATCAACCTGGAGGGAAGTAATTTTTCGGCCTGGTATCAATCAAAAATACGTGTTGGCGGTGCTCTCAGGATCCTCCTCACCTCCCCGGTCAGCAGGTAGATGATCTCCAGGGTGAGCCGTAATATCCTCTCCGTCAGGTTGGTGCAGTTTGCCTCCATCGCTCCCAACTCTGTTCCATTCACTTCCTGCAACAATAGTGCCCATCCCCCCTCACAATGCTCAGCATCATGGGTAAAAGGCAGGCTCTTCTAAGATTGGCTCTTCTCGGCCATTTTGTTGTAGACCAGAAGACCTGGAGGAACACACTGTTCATCGTAAAATAATGCTCAAACCTGAGGACCTCTATTAGGACCCACCAAAAATTGTTGTCAGCTGAGAGCAGGGTGTTTCGTCAGATTTTGTAACGGAAGTGACGTTCCATCATGGTCATCTTGCTACACTTTGCACTTTGCACTCGTCCGCAGTAAGAATACAGTAAGAAGGTGGCAAACGGACATCTTGTTACACCCATCGGAGTCTTGCATTTCACACTTATTTTTAACAGTAAACTCTGCTTATATAGTGAAATACAGTATTTAAAAATCCGTCTGAATGTTTAGATGTTGAATGAATTTCTAAGGCATTCAACATGTTCATTCACTGTAGTTGTATGCTAACGTGTCTTCATATATGGGCTACAATAATATGGCAGCCCCCAGAAGCTTATCCTCATTGCTTACCTATAGGAATGGAAAGTAATGGGCCCACAAGAGAAAAAATGTGCTTTTGGTGTTTTGGATTCATTTGTTAAGTTAATAATTTTGTTTCGGCATATTCGTTATGTTAGAATTGTTAGTTTTCAGAATTTGTTTTGTATATTCTGATTCCTTTCATATATTGTTTCATACAGTAAGTTTGGAATTCCTTTCGTATATTCAGAATTTGTTTTCGTATATTCGGATTTGTTTCGTACAGTGGGGACGAAAAGTATTCAGACCCCCTTAAAGAGGAGGGCCCATAAAAAAAAAAAAAAAAGAAAAGTCAGCAGCTACAAATACTGCATACCTGTCCCAGGGTCCAGCGATGCGGGGGATTGAAGCCCCGCTCGCCTCCCCCTCCGTTCGGCGGCGCCGGCCTTGCAACTGTGGGCGCCGGGCTGTGGCTTCACAGCCGGGCACCCACTGCGCATACGGGATTGGCCGCTCAGTCACCTGGGACCTGTAATGGGTCCCAGGTGATTGACAAGAGGGAGGGAGCAGAGCCGAGTCCTTCCTTATGCCGAGGGGGAAGTGATGTCACCAGCCCAGGCACTGAAATAGGCAGACTACGAGGGACCCCCTAGCAACAGGCATTTAGAGGCGAGTTAAAAAAAAAAAATTCCAAATGTTTTTTTTTAGGAATTTTCATGTATTTTTTATTTTTTGGGTGGAACACCACTTTAAATTTTTCACTCTTTGTTATATTGCAACCATTTGCTAAGATCATTTAAGTCCATTTTTTTCCTCATTAATGTACACACAGTACCCCATATTGACAGAAAAACACAGAATTGTTGACATTTTTGCAGATTTATTAAAAAAGAAAAACTGAAATATCACATGGTCCTAAGTATTCAGACCCTTTGCTGTGACACTCATATATTTAACTCCGGTGCTGTTCATTTCTTCTGATCATCCTTGAGATGGTTCTACACCTTCATTTGAGTCCAGCTGTATTTGATTGTACTGATTGGACTTGATTAGGAAAGCCACACACCTGTCTATATAAGACCTTACAGCTCACAGTGCATGTCAGAGCAAATAAGATTGATTCCCTCTCTCTGTCACAGACTCTTCATCATCCATTGCCATTTTCTTAATAGTGAGTATCTGTACTCTCTAAAAACCACAGGCCAACAGACCAAATACTTGAGCTCTCATGTCCCTCTTTGGCTCCACCAGTATATTCGATCAGTGGTAACAGTACATATGAAACAAAACAAGAGTTTTGGTTTACCAATGAGAACTTTATTTCTTTCCCGCAATGCATATCTTTATGTAACTTGAAAGAGAAGGACAGCATGAGCCCCCACCATTGTTCCTGGAGAACTGCGGTAATTGCAGTGGAAATTCAGCCAAAACTGTTTATTTTTTTACATTTGACAGACTGTGGCAGGGATACATACAGCCATAAAAAGTAGATCAAACTTTTTCCCACTCAACTAAATAATAGGAATATTTTTTATTTTACTTATTGTAAACTGATGGTTTACTGAAGGACACAAGCATTATAGACTCTCAAGTTATACTTCTGCATTCAAGGTAATTGGACATTGGCAAAAAAAGTGACTAAACTAGCATAACACCTCATAATCTCAGCATGCCTCAGTATTGTGGCAAAGCAGTACTAAGTGCATATTCATAGACAAAGAATGGTGGGGTGGAAGGATGAATGTTCATGTTTAGGTGAAAAGCCTAAACTACTTTAGGAAGGAAGGGTGTTATAAGCCTAACACCACCTTTTCGGTGTAAGACCATAAAAGGTTCTTTACAAGATAAGGGTGCCAGCTTTGATATTCGCCTCACCAGGGTGATGGCAACAAAAAATACAACCTTGTGCATTAGAGTGGAGAAATTAATTGTAGGATATGCATAATATCTCTGATTGGTTCAAAGGGCAAATTTGAGAGAACCAAGTTGAAATCCCTTAAAGCCACAGGGAATGTACAGAGGGAGCCACATGGGAGACATCCTGCACAAAAGCCCTGATCAAAGAATGCTTGTGTTGGAGACCGCACTGGATTGGTCACTGGTCCTGAGTGGGTATTCGTGTGGGCAAAAAGGAAGGAATACCTTCCGGTGGATAATGGCCAGTAATGGATAGTGGAGATGGGCCCTCTCGGGAATTGGGCTGCTTCCTTTTCTGTGAGACCTTAGAGTCGTTTCAGCTTGTAGACCAAGGAATCTCTGAATTGGTGATTCCCACAGTGTTTAAAGTTAAGAAGTCTGCTTCCCACAAGGTTCATTACTCCACTTTGAAGACATGCTTTACTTGGTGCGAGACGAAAAACTTTCATGGAAAGAATGACAGCCTTTTTAAAAAAGGGCCTGGACCAACACTTGGCCCTGAGTACCATCAAAGGTCAGGTCTTTGGGGTCTCAATCTTGTTTCAAAGAGAGCTGACTTCCCATTCTTTGATCACTCAGATAAAAAAGAAAGGAGTGCCGGTGTCCAGAGAAATGTGACTTCTAAAATATGGTTTGTGGACGTTTTTTAAAAATTTACAACATGTACATCAAGCCAATTCCTTTTGGGGGAATGGACTCCACTTTCTTCAGGGCATTTGCTGCACACTATTTGGTGGAAACAATTCCCATGAGCGGTTATGTTGGATCAAGATTTCTGAATGGTAGGATGGCGGCATTAGTTTGCTGCCTCTACAAATAAAGGGGGAGTCTATCCTCCCAAAAGCCTTGGCTTGATGTAGATGTTGCTAATTTTTAATACATGTCCATGAACCATATTTTAGAAGTCACATTTCTCTGGAAACTGGGTGCTCCTTTTTTTTTATTTAAGTGATCAAGGAATGGGAAGCCAGCTCTCTCTGAAACAAAATTTGAGACCACAAAGACCTAACCTTTGATGGTGCTCAGGGCCAAGTGTTGGTCCAGACCCATCTCTAATAAGGCCATAATTATTCCGTGAAGAATTTTCTGTGATGAAAGTTCTTTGTCTCGCACCAAGTAAAGTATGCCTTCAATGTGCAGTGATAGACCTTGTTGGAAGTAGACTTCCTAACTTTAAACATTGTGGGAATCACCAATTTAGAAATGCCTTGGTCTCTCACAACCTGGGATTTAACAACCCTGCCAGTAAATACAGTTAAACAGGATGGTACATTGGTCCTTGAGCCAGAAGATCTGGATGAGCCTACAGAGCTTCTGCCAGGAATCTGATCAGGTTGGAGTACCACATCTACCTGGGTCAGCCAGCTGTCCCTCAAGGGGTATGTAGGTTCTGCAACTCAACATTTTTAGCAGTGGAACTTCCTCATATTCACTGAAAGCAAACCTATACTAGAGATGAGGCCCCCAAAAACCCACCCACATTACAGTTCAAGGCTACAGCCATGAGCTCCAGATACTAAGGGGAATGACCAACACAGTGAGTAGATCCCTACTAATGCTCTAATACCAGTCACCCAGTGTCTGACAAACGAAGGTTACTGCCAAGTTACATTGCAGGGCCTGAAGGTTACATTCCAGGCTAACCACATACCTGGTCCAGTGGGGTCTTGGTATGGCACTCCATGTCAGGTTCAGGAAAGGTTGATCCAGGTAGCTACATAGTGAGACCAGCTAAGTAACAAAGGGTATCTTGATTCAAGAAAAAAAAAAGTACAAAATCCTAGCAAAAAAGACTGGACTTTTCTCTTCAGAACAACAATGTCTATTCTTCTGTGACCATGCAAAAGACATGATGGGAGTAGGAGGGGGTTATACTTGGCTGGCAACTTTTTTTTTCCGTTTGGCAGCTTTTTAAGTCTCTTGCAGGTGACAGTATAACCATCAGTGAATGAGGAAGGAATGGTGCGTGTACCCTTGTTGAAAAGATGTTCCCTCAAATCTTGTTTGCATGGCACAACATGAAGAGAAGAAAAATTGCAATTCGATTGAGCTTTAATGAAGAAGTAAGCATCACCACATATTGAAAATCCTTATTAGATCCTCAAGGGGAACAAGTAAAAGATCATTTGGCGCTTTCTGGGCTGTGTGATCTATCTGCTGGTGCTGTGTATGTTAACAAGCAGCTGGCAGATAGATCACAAACCCTGCCAGTGCTGAAGGATCTTTACCCTTTGTGAATGAAGAGTCAGCACCGTGGGGCTGTATGATCTATCTGCCGGTGTCATGAATGTTTACTAGCAGCTTAGATAGATCACACAGCTCCGAAATACTAAATGCTCTTTTACTTTTTGAATGAATAGTCAGAGCTGAGTTGAGTTGAGGTTGTGTGATCTAATTAGGCTCTTGGAAAACATTCATATTACTGTCAGATAGATCACACAGCCCCACAGAACTGAATGATCTTTACTTTTGTGAATGAACAGTAAGGACAGGTAGGGCTGTGTGATTTATCAGCCGAAGATAGATCACACAGCCCTGCAGCAACTGAATGATCTTCACTTTTCTGAATGAACAGTTGGTGCTGTCAAAGGTGTGTGATTTATCAGTCGCAGTTCTCACTGTTCATTTACAAAAGTAAAAGATCAATTATTGCTGGTGGGGCTGCGCTATTTATCTGCTGGCTGCTTGTAAACATACACAGCACCAGCAGATAAATCATATAGCCCCGGCAGCTCTGAATGATCTTTTACTAGTGCTTGTGTTGTTACTGATCAATCAACTCTGGTAGGGTAAGCTGGCAAACTCCATGGAATCTCTTTTAAGAGAGAAATGGAAGTGGTGCCCAAAAATTGGGCTTAAGCCTAGGGTGGAGCCATAGCTAGCATAGACAGTGATAAAAATGGGCTTTTAAAACACAACAGGGCCACAGAACAAAATGGGGCCAAGTGCTATAAGCACTTGGACCCCTGGGGGATGCAACTAGGTTTTTATGTTGTGTTGCTAATTCTTCTTTAGGCAAAACTACATCAAGAAGATGCACAGTAAAAAAATAAATTGAAAAATATACTTTATGTAAATTTAACAAAAATGAATAAAAACAGATCATACCACAACAACTAAAATGTTTAATATGGGTTGAATGATTCTTTTGGATTGCCTTATGTTTGTCGTACAATTGTTCTGTGGAGCATTCCAAATTCCACCATTTTTTCCGTGGCCTCAGGTGGTGTGTGTTCTCTGATGGATAAGTAGTGTCACTTTCTGTGCAAAACATTTTCCACATTCCAAACAGGAAAACGGCTTCTCACCAGAGTGAATTTTCATGTGCTTATCACAGTTCCCTTTACTGGAGAAGCTTTTCGCACACTCGGTACAGGAATAGGGCTTCTCACAGGTGTTGTGTGTTCTCTGGTGGATGATTAGTGTCACTTTCTGTGCAAAACATTTGCCACATTCTGAACAGGAATATGGCTTCTCACCAGTGTGTATTCTGATGTGCTTATCACAGTTCCCTTTATTAGAGAAGCACTTCCCACACTCAGAACAGGAAAAGGGTTTCTCACCGGTGTGAACTCTCTGGTGTGTTATGAGTATCGATTTTAAAGAGAAAGACTTCCCGCACTCAGAACACAAGAAGGGCTTCTCCCCAGTGTGGATTCTCTGGTGTTGAATGAGTTTTGATTTGTTGGTAAAGGGCCTCTTACACTCTGAACAAAATAATTGTTTTTCACTTGTGTGGATTCTCTGGTGCTGAATAAGTTCTGATTTCTTTATGAAGGACCTCTCACACTCAGAACACGAGAAGGGTTTTTCATTAGTGTGGATTCTCTGGTGCACAATGAGATTTGACTTCTTTCTGAAGGATTTCTCACACTCGGGACACGAAAAGGGTTTTTCACTTGTGTGAATCCTCTGATGCTCAACAAGGTTTGATTTCTTTTTGAAGGCCTTTTCACACTCGGAACACGAAAAGGGTTTTTCGCTGGTATGAATTCTCTGGTGTTCAATGAGATGGGATTTCTTTATGAAGGCCTTTTCACACTCGGAACATGAAAAAGGTTTTTCACTGGTGTGGATTCTCTTGTGCTCATTGAGATGTGATTTCTTCATGAAGGACTTCCCACACTCAGAACACGAAAAGGGTTTTTCACTGGTGTGGCTTATCTGGGGTACAACCGGGTCAGGTTTTATTGTGAATGATTTTTTACAATCCTGAAAAGAATTCAAATTATTGGCAGAAGATTCTTTAGGATTAGAAGGATCTGGTGATTCCTCTGTACTGTAAAAGCTTGGTTGGACGTTTGGAATAATAGTATGTGATATATATTTGGGTTTCTCAGAATTAAACTGTTCTGTTGATCCTACCATATGCATCAATTTTTGATGTACATTTTGGGTAACAATGCCGACTCGTGGAGAATATTGTGCCATGCCATTATCTTCTTTATTATAATTTGCATATAAAGTAAGATGTCCCTCTGAGGTATTGCAGTCTTTGTGTCCTCCTGTTGGAAATAGTATTAAAAATAATAATAATAATAAAAACTAACAATATGTTTTTTGCAAATGTTTTGCAGTTAGAAGTCATGCTTGTTGGTCTAGCAGTCAACTGTTCCCCAGATTTCTGGCACAGAATTAGGCAAGTAATAACAACAACACAAGGAGTGTACATACTTTTGTAATTAATATGGCTAAGAATAGAGATGGACCTTTCATGTGGTGTACAGAATCTTCTCCACCTCATTTGTTGGGAACATGACATTATATTGAGGAATGAAGATGGACCTTTCATTTGATGTACAGTATCTCCACTTCATTTGTTGGGAACATGACATTATATTGAAGAATGAAGATGGACCTTTCATATGGTATATAGTATTTCCACCTCATTACATTATATTGAGGAATGGAGGTGGACCTTTCATGTGGATGTACAGCAACTCCTCCTCATTTGTTGGGAGCATGACGTTATATTGAGGAATGGAGATGGACCTTTTATCTGGTGTACAGTATCTCTACTCCATGTTGAAGCTTGCTCACATTTGGAATGTGAACAAAGTGGGATTTGAATAAGCGAAGTTATAAAAACATGAATTGTATAATGAAAGGTGGTAAAGACAAAAAGGGAGTCTTTAACCCTAAGTATTTGAAACTTCAGTAAGTAACATAAATATTGTAACTGGGATAATGAGTACTAGCAAGGTTGAAGGATTTGCTCAGTGCACAGTGTGTCACATGTATACAGTATGGACACCACTGTAACAGACGTGAGCACATTGCCCGTCTAGAACCTCACATTGGAGATCTGGAGGAGCGAGTTGCAACACTGAGGAGAATCAACAGCCTTAAAGGGAGTCTTCTACTCATTAAGCAGTGGTTAAAGAAGAAGTCTAGCCTGAGGTTATTCGGCTGGGCTTTTCCTCTGGGTCACAGGAGTGCAATTCGTTTTGCACTCCTGTGACCCGTTTTCAGCAGAGAGCGGTCTGAAATCCGCTCTCTGCTGACATCACCAAGATCAGTCCAGGCACCGCGTCATCCCGACTTCCCAAGTCTGGATCCGCCAGGTGCCTGGACTGATGGCAGTCTCAGCCTCTCAGCGAGCTGCTAAGATAGCAGCTCCCAGCCCCTCCACATCTCAGCACTCCAGTGAGCATGGAGGAGCAGAGCAGGAGAGCTGCTGATTGACAGGCAGCATCTCTCCGCTCGGTGAAGTGAGAGAACCGAGCCATCGGCGGTGTTCGGTGGCTCGGTTCTCAGTGAGGAAGCGGCGGGGGACAGATGCAGCATCAGATCAATGCTGCATCCACCTAGGTGAGTATGATTGGCCAATAAAAAATAAATAAAAAACATACTTCTCTTTTAATGGGGTTGATGTGGAGGATGGAGGAGTAAGTCAGGATGATGATCTGGTAAGATGATAGACTCTTCCTCTCTTCTACGAACCCAGTAGGCACTCAAAATATTTCTTTGGGTTCGGAATCACTGGCATAGCTATTTTAATAACCTATTGTTTTGATTCCATACTGCTAGTTTGCCTGGTTCCTCAGGAGTATATGAAACACCTCGTTATAGAACTATGAAGCAACTGAATTGACTTCCCTTGTATACTGTAATGGGTGTATTCTATGTTGATTCGCTACTGTAAGCTTGCATGCTCTCCAGTGATTGTGATCCTTTTCTATATTGAAAAATATATATATAAAAAAAAAAAAATGTAATAAAAATTGTCAATTTAAAAAAAATAAAATAAAAAAAATGATGCTGGGTTATTGAAATTAGAGGGAGTGGTAGGGGCTACACTAAGGGAAAGCCAGTCTTGTGTTTGGATACCCAAACAAATTTGCCAAGTTGGGTGAAGATTTGTGGGTGGCAAACCCAGAGGTGGCAACCCTAGACAGCTGGGAAAGCAGCCCATCTAGTAGGGGTGGTAAGCGTAATGCAGGAAGACCTATACAATTGGTATTAATAAGGAATTCTATTATCAGGAGGACTGATGTAATAATTTGCTACCAGTGTCACCTCAACCAAATGGTTTGTGGTCTTCCAGGTGCCAAGGTTCAGCATGTGGTAGACCATGTAGACAATGTACTGGGAGGGGCTGGGCATGACCAAGCTGTCTTGGTTCAGGTTGGGCGCAATGGCAGAGTGCATGGAAGATGGAAGATCCTTAGGAATCAAAGAACTAGACTGCAATTCCAAGGTTATAGTCTCTAGAAAAGTGCCCGTACCATGTGCATACCAAGTCTATATAGAATACCCTTCCTGGGGGACTAGTCCTGGTCAGCTCACTGGATTGTTTTGAAAACGAGTTTGCTGATTTTTCATGATTTTTGTTCAATCCGCATACCGAAACTTGATCAAAATAAACTCAAAATGTGAAAGAATGAATGGAAATGAAAAACGTGAAGTGCTAAAATGTAGTACAGTAATAGATACCTGTGCCAACATCTAGAGAAGGTTCCTCCTTAGTAAATGTCACCATCATTTCAACTTCGTTCATAGACAACTGATTTCCCCTCACATACGTCTCTTTTTCCTCTTTAACCTCAGTTTTAATATCAAAAACTTCTTCCCCCTAAAATGACAGTATATGACGGTGAGCACTATTATCCCAACAGTACATAGAAGAATAGCATCTAATACAGTTTAGAGCCAAGTTTTAGTTGGACATCTTCAGCCCCATCTACCTGATGATGGTGAGGGATGGTGTAACCTTCCTGTGTGGAATCCCGGGAATACAGAGGACGTGGACATCTCTCTGGTGGGTTCCCATTACTGGATCCATCTGTAGGAAACACACACACTGACTGAATACATTGTTTCTATGTGTTTATCAGATGATGGGGGATCTAGGTGGACCCTCCGTACTGCTCTCTCCTTTACAATAAAATCTCCTCTTACCCGGTGATGTGAGGGGCGGCTGATTCTCCATCATGACGTCCTTGTAGAAATCCTTGTGTCCTTCTAAACACTCCCACTCCTTTATCACACAATCCTCTCGCTCTTCTTCTTTTATCTCTTCTTTGATACTAATGTTAATATTGCTCCAGTTTCCACCCTGAATGTAAATATAAAACAAAATATTAATAATGCCTCGGCTCTTCCATGGAAACATCCTATAGGAACCTGACACACATATGACACATGGGGGGGAATTTACTAAAATTTGAGTATGCAAAATCTGGTGCAGCTATGCATAGAAACCAATCAGCTTCCAGGTTTTATTGCCAAAGCCTAATTGAACAAGCTGAAGCTAAAAGCTGATTGGCTACCATGCACAGGTGCACCACATCCTGAGTGCACCAGGTTTAGTAAATCAACCCCATAGTGATGAGTTAAAACTAACCTGGGTTCAGTTTGGGGTGGGTTCATAGAACCCCATTGAAGTTATTAAGTTAAGTTTTAGAAATCAGTAATAGGCTTATAGGCAAGGAATTGTCAAACAAATGGCATGGGAGTGGGGGATGGTGGATTACGATTTTTTTTTAAATGTTATTTGGCGGGGAGTCGCAATTTTATGAATGCCCAAACTGAAAAAAAAAACTACAAGATTCTTAACATTGCATGGCTAGGGATGCCAGTGACCTGTCTGTAAAGTTGCCCATCTGTACGATGTTAACAACCTACTACAACAAAATTGCTGATAATTGACAGTTCCCAGCTGCTTTGTTCAGTTTGGGCCCCCCGTCCAGAATCATACCAGACAACATGCCCTCAGCATGGGGTGGTACCTTGCAAAGGGGGACCTTCCTGGTAGTCCCCTGTCCCCATGTTGATATGAACAACGGCCTCCTTCCTATAACCCTGGCCTGGCGGTTTTGGGGTTATGGGGGTCTGTGGGCAGGGGGTTAATGACAATCTGGAAACCACCTTTAAAAATGAAGGTGCCCCAAGATACAAGCCCCCCATTATGGATGAGTAAGGGATACATAGTACTCCTACTTTACATAACATGGCTGGGAATGCAATTAACCTGCCTCTAAGGTGGCCCATCTGTACGATGTTAACAACCTGCTACAGCAAAATTGCTGATAATTGACAGTTCCCAGTTGCTTTTGTTCAGTTTGCCCCCCCCCACCCTTTCCTTCCTCCTTAATCATACCAGACAACATGCCCACAGCATAAGGAGGTACCTTGCCACAGGCGACTTCCCTGGCAGTCCCTTGTCCCCATGTTGATTTGAGCAAGGGCCTCTTCCCTATAACACTGGCCGATGGTTATGGGGGTCTGCAGGGAGGGGGGTTGATCAGAATCTGGAAGCCAATTCTAAAAATTAAGGTGCCCCGACATAAAAGCCCCCTATATGAATGTGTAAGGGATACATAGTACACCTACTTATGTAAAAACAGTATATACACACTTTTTGATCTGGAAGTATACTGACTGGCTCACGCTTAGAAAGGGGTGTACAGCTAACAGAATGGGCACATTCTGGTGCGAGGAAGGCACACTGCAGTGTACAGTCCCGCTGCTAGCCGCCTGTCAAAATCAATGACAGGATGAAATTTTCAGCGGCTGTACGCAGATATACACACATCCGAGTGGTACTTGCGTACAGGGGTGTATGTGCTGCAGACTAATAGGTCCCTATATGCAACTACTGCTTATTTCTGCATATATCTTCATAAAATTGCTGTGTATTTCAGCCTGTCATTGATTTTGGCATGCTGCTGGCAGCAGGTTGTATGCTGCACCTGTAAGCAGGTGCAGCCTGCTGTCTCCACTGCAGGTGGTGCTTAACCACAGCGGCAATGCAGAAGAAGAGAAAGTCATGAGGAACAGGGTTCCTTTATGGTTTCCCGAATCACTGAGGCAATCCAATTCATGAGGAACAGGGTTCCTCTATGGTTTCCTGAGTCACTGAGGCAATCCAATTGGATGCTGGCCGCCCATGTGACTCTGGTGGCCATCTTAGGTTTGGCAGAGTCTTTTTAAGATCCTGGCCCCTGGGTTTGGCACGCTCTATGCAAGTGGATAGAGTAGGAAAAGGTACCCCCTCTTTTAGGGACAGAAATATGTACCTTTTGTACGCTGTACGCCCCTTTCCAGCCATATGCATGAGTCCTAATTCCCGACACCGCTCACCTCTCTGGTAAGGAGGTCAATCATCTTCTTGGTGACTTCTAATATCTTTTGCTCATTGTATCTTTCTGGAACCAGTAAGGAATGTAAAGGAACCACAACGGAATTCTGTCCATCTCCTGATGTCTTCTTTACAACTAGGTTATCCTGTGGAGGGAGATTAGCAATCACTATATACATCTCCAAGCAAAAGAACATTTCGCTGCCAGAGCCTTTCTTTTGGTTTTGCACGTCTACAAAAAATTATTTTAGACCTGAAGATTACTTAAACCCCCCCCCCCAAAAAAAAATATTAATTGTTTTCTGAAAGCAGAGACCCTAAAAAATATTGTTAGTTCCAGATTATGTACAACGATTTTATGTACTGAAGTTTTTCGCCGTTTCACGGGCGCACGCAATTTTAAGGCCAAACATGTTGGCCTTAAAACGGGGAAACAGGCAGCAATAAAAACTGACAGGTGTTCTAATCCCTCTCCACTCTATCCAAGTTTTGCCTTTACTTATACTTTAATATTATTCAATATTAATTTTGGACCTGGGAAGGTCTGCAAGTAAGTGAGGAAGCTGATGCGTTTAGAGAGGCATTGAGGGTGGGATAGGGCAGGCCAGAGGGCCGAATGTGGGCCCGGGGCCGCAGTTTTCCCAGGTCTGATAGAGGTGACAAAAAGCCCCATAGGGGCTTTCTCAGGTTGGCTGTCGTGGGGTGGTAAAACCCTGCAGTTGAGCTGTGTTTTTACCGCCCTCAACCGCTCACCTTGAGCTGCAGAGTGCATGTGCATGCAGAAAGTGCAATGCTTTGCTTCATGGCCCCCGGCAGGAATTATACTACCTGTCACTTTCCGTGATTGCAGCATTTTAGTGTGGGGATTCAGGGGGGTTAAAGCAGGCGGTGAGGAGACAAAACAGTGCCTCCTTCCCACCTGCCAAATGCTCTCTGAAGAGTGAGCCGAATGTGGCGCCCTATGCGATTTTTCTTTTTGTGACAGGTTCTCTTTAGTGAGACATCAGAGCACTCCATTTGTTTCTTCCCCAGCCAGACCAGCTGGAAAAAATTACACCAGAAACCGGATGCAATTTTTTTTTTTAAAATACGCGGGGGTGCAGAAAAAAAAATGAAAACCCATTAAGTGTACAAACCCCCCCCCGTAAAAACACACTCAAAAGAAGTGAGTTCCACCCAAAAGTGGAACTTCCGCTTTAAGGCCTCCTCCCCAGATCCCGTTTGTAAAATTGAGCTTTTGGGGAGGTGCGGGTACCCAATTTTGACAGGCACCCGCTGCCACCTCAGTTCCAGTTGCCTTAGGCAACCGGAAGTTCTCCTTCCCGCTTCCCTCCCGAAGTCTTGTGGGACACATGACAGGTCCTAGAAGAGTTCGGGACCAGTCACAGAGCTCAGCGCCGCTTGTGGCTTCACAGCTGGGTGCCCATAGTAGAAATGCCGGCACTGCCGAGGGAGGAGAGAGGGAGAAAACTGCTGGGGGTGAGTGCACTGCTGGATCGTGGGACAGGTGAATGTATGTTTATTATACAGTTTTTGTTGCTGCTGACTTTTAATAAACACATGTAGCGACCTCCTGAACCTCTAGAGGCCTGATGGTGACCTCAAGAGTTAGGGAGAGATGACATCCTTCCTTGTAAAGTGGGTTACCAGGCATGGTGGGGTGTAATGCAAGATGAAATGATGGACGCCAGTCATTTTTTGAATGTGAACAAGAGATTTATTGTCTCTTAACAAGAACTGTGGGAGAGAGGGTAAGGGCCAGGACACCCTTAGGCTGGATTCACACCTATGCATTTTTTGTGCTTTTTGCATTTTGCAGATTTGCACTACAGATCGTGTTCCATAGGAAACAATGTTAAATGGACTGTAGTGCAAATCTGCAAAATGCAAAAAGCACTAAAACTGCATAGGTGTGAATCCAGCCTTAGGTAGATGCAATGGTAATTGGCAGACGCCGAGACACTATAGGTAGACAGCTATAACGGGAAATGCCTCCAGCCGGATGCCACATCTGTATAGGTAGGTCCGCTGTCTCCTATGGCAACTGAACTTGAAACAGTCACTAAAGGTAGTTAGTTGTACATAACTCTTGGTAACACAGAATAGTCCTTCTCTTATCTCATAGTATCCCACTGTAGATCTTCACTCACTGAGCTCCCAGTCGCACTAGACTTCCAGATCCCAGTCATGACCGGATTTCCTGACCTCTTCCACAGCTATCCCGCTGTATACTCCTCAAGCGTCACCCCTGCTAACGCGCTGGGTCCCTGGCTTGACACTCGCTGAAGCTTTCCCATCCCCGGCTGGTGAGGAGACTGCTCTGGTACTTGTTGGAGCTTACTTACAGTGGTCTCCGGTAATAAGGTGGATGGTCCCTTAGTGGCAACTGCTTCCCCTTTACCCATGACCACAACTGGATCCTCGTCCATGTGAACCTTCACAACTCATTTGGACTCCAAGCCTGCAGTCCCAAACCTACGCTGCTTCTCCTGCTCCTGGATAGGCCCCACAAAGCCTAGCAGCCAGGTGTCCCCTGGATAGGCCTCAAGCTTAGTGTTGCCACCTCATCCCTTTAAACCTGAACACATATGAATTACACAGGTTCTGAGGCTAATTTAATGCAGATAAGACACCGAGTGAGTTTAATTACCACCTTAAATCAGCCACAGAACCTGTGTAAATAATATGTGTTCGGTTTTAAAGGGATGAGGTGGCAACCCTACTCAGGCTTCTGGCCTAGCAACCCGGGGAGACATAAAACATGTCCACCTAGACAGCCATCCAGGTGGCACAGAACACCGATCACCTGACTCCACCAAAATAAATAGGCTCTCCCAGCAGGCAAAGGGACTAAAGAAACCCCTGCCAATTGGCTGAGACACCCCATCCATTCATAATCTGACCTTGCTATGGTTTTGTCAATCTAATGCCACCAGCCACAGTGCCACCTAGTGACAGAAGAGAAAAGGTGCAGCAATGCCAGAATTAGAGAGGAATCAGTGGATCTTCTAATTAGCCAAGACAATTACTACCTGGCCAACTAAATTTGTTAGCAACTCTGCCTAAACACCAGGGTGCTACACACATAAGTGACTGGAACTCCGCTTTGAGGGTGTGCTTTTGTCCACCAACCCCGAAGGGTTAAAACCTTTCCACAAACTGGGGCACAAGGCTCCTGACAGGGACAAGGTTATGAGCCAAAAAACCTTAGTTAGACTTACCGGTGACGGTATTTCTACGAGCCTTTCAGGACAGCACCTTGGAGAGAGCGTAGCTCCACCTCTTAGACAGGAAACACTGCGTGACAACGCCCCTTTAAAAAGCAGCTGCTTCCACCATGCCATCAGTTGTTACCGAGAAATCCTCCGACATGCTGGAAAATATAATCAGACAATTACCAGGTCCTATAATTATACTTTACATATGATAACCAAGGGAGGGAAGTAGGCTGCTGTCCTGAAAGGCTCGTAGAAATACCGTCACCGGTAAGTCTAACTAAGGTTTTCTCCCTTCGCCTTTCAGGACAGCACCTTGGAGAGGATAACCGAGAAACTTACTTCAGGGTGGGACTACTGCCTGCAAAACCTTCCTACCAAATGATTGGTCCGAGGCTGATAGTAGATCCAAGCGGTAGTGCCTTATGAAGGTCGAAAAACTGGACCATGTGGCAGCCTTGCAGATTTGCTCAGGAGATGCCCCAGCCCTTTCTGCCCATGATGCCGCCACTGCTCGAGTAGAATGAGGTAATACCCCTTCCGGAGGTTCCAGACCCAAAGATATGTATGCCTCTTTGATGGCCTGCTTTAACCATCTTCCAAGGGTGCTTTTGGAAGCTTTACCTCCTTTGTGAGTACCTTCCATTAAAACAAAGAGTGAGGATGACTTTCTGATTTCCTTTGTTCTTTCCAGATATTTAAGCAGGCACCTCCTGACATCAAGGGTATGGAAAGCTTCTTCTCCTGCTCCCGAAGGTAAAGGACAAAAAGTAGGGAGAATGATTTCCTGTGTACGGTGAAAAACTGAAGCCACCTTTGGTAGAAATGCTGGATCCGTCCTTAAGACTACCCTATCCTGTAGACATCTCATGAAGGGCTCTTTAATTGAAAGGGCTTGTAACTCACTAATTCTACGTGCGGAAGTTACTGCTACCAATAAAATAGTCTTTAACGTCAAGAAACGTAATGATGCTTCTTCTATGGGTTCAAACGGTGCCATAGTTAGACCCTGAAGAACTAAAGATAAATCCCATTTGGGAAAACTAACAACAGGTCTAGGCTTTACTTTTGCCATTGCCCTAAAAAATCTGATTATTAAAGGTTCCCCTGACAGGGTTCTTTCCAAAAAAACTGATAAAGCAGCTACCTGCGTCTTGAGCGTACTTGCTGCTAACCCCTTCTCCAATCCCTCTTGAAGAAATTCCAAAACTGAAAATGTGGTACGAAAATCAAAGTTTTTACTGGAACACCAAGAATTATAGATCTTCCAGACTTTAAAGTAAATGTCTCTCGTCACTTTTTTTCTACTTGCAAGAAGGGTAGAAATAAGCCTCTCTGATAAACCCTTCCGTCTTAAGATTTGTTCTTCAGAAACCAAGCTGTTAGTTTGAGGTAAGCTGGATCTGGATGGAGAATTCGGCCCTGACTCAACAGGTCTGCCCTGATTGGTAATCTCCAAGCAGGTTTCACTGAGAGGTTCATCAAGGTTGAAAACCAGGGTCTTTTTGGCCAATAAGGAGCTATTAATATTAGCTCCGTGGACTCCAATCTGAATTTGGCTAACACCTTTGGTATCAGTTGGAACGGGGGAAAAGCGTAGGACAGATGGAAGTCCCATTTGTGAGCTAACGCATCTACTCCGAGAGCTTGATCCTGTCTCTGAAGAGAGAAGAAGACTGGTATTTTTGCATTTTCCTCTTTTGCAAAGAGGTCCACTTGGGGATGACCCCAACTCTTGGAAATCTTTTCGAATAATTCCTGATTGAGAGACCACTCTGCTTCCCTTATTTCTTTCCTGCTGAGGAGATCTGCTAAGGTGTTTTCCGTCCCCTTTAGATGGACTGCTGATAGAGAGGCCACATTGTTCTCTGCCCATCTTAGGATCTGATGCGCTAGACCCATTAGGGTTTTGCTTTTTGTGCCCCCTTGCTTTGTTAAATATAATACTGTCGTCATATTGTCTGACAATATTTGGACATGTTGATTCACTAGAAATTCCTGGAGGGAGAGGAGGCTTAAGTGAACAGCCTTTAACTCTCTCCAATTTGAAGATCTTCTTGCTTCTGGTTTGGTCCAAACTCCCTGAACCGTTTTTTCTTCCAGGTGAGCTCCCCATCCCCAGGCGCTGGCATCTGTAGTCAGCCTTCTGGTTACCGGAAAGACCCAAGGAAGCCCTTTTGAAACGTTTCCTAGGTTCCTCCACCACCAGAGAGACCTTTTTGCTCTTGCCCCCAAGTTGAATTTCTTCTCCAGAGGTTCCTGGTATGACCAATTCATCAGGATATCCGATTGCAGAGGACGGGAATGCAACCTGGCCCACTGTACCGAAGGAATTGCTGCTGTCAACAGACCCAGAGCAGACATGGCTTGTCTTACAGAGATCTCTGCGTTGGATTGAAGTGTTATCAGGGTCAACTGCATCTTCTCTATTTTCTCCTGGGGTAGAAAAATTTTCTGTTCTATCGAGTCTATTTCGTACCCCAGAAACCTTACCCTTTGAGATGGAATTAAGTTTGACTTCTGAAGATTGAGAAGCCATCCCAAACCTCTTAAATGTGTTTGAACTGTCTGTAGGTTGACCTCTACTTGACCCCTTGAGTCTGCAAACAGTAGCAGATCGTCCAAATAGGGTACTATTGAAATCCCCTTCAGTCTCAGGGGCTCCAAAGATTCCGCCATCACTTTTGTGAATACCCTGGGAGAAGAGGAAAGACCGAAAGGCAGAGCCCGAAACTGCAGGTGCCAAATCTCCCCTCCCCCCAGATTGACTGCAAGACGCAGGAACCTTTGTGATGGGGGCGCTATTGGTATATGGAGATAGGCATCTCTCAAATCGATGGAAGCCATATGACATTTGGGGGTTAGCAAATTCCTTACTGAGAAAATCGTATCCATCCTGAATTTTTTGTATTTTATGGATCGATTTAGAACCTTTAAATTGAGAATCAGGCGGAACTTTCCTGATGGCTTTTTGACCATAAAAATGTGGGAGTAAAACCCCTTCCCCTCTTGATCTTTCGGAACCTGGGAAATGACCTTCTGTTGCATCAGTTCCTGTAACAGAGACTTCATGGCCAGAGCCTTTTCCCGATCCTTTGGCAGGTTTGTGATGTAAAACCGACTTGGGGGGCTTTGTGAGAATTCCAATTGATAACCCTTTTTGATTAACCCCAGAACAAAAGGACTCTTTGTTGTTTTTTCCCAGATTGGTAAGAAGTCCTGTAGTCTCCCCCCTACTAGATGGTCATTGTTTTTTAGGGGTTTGTTCTGGGGTTCTAAAGAGTACCCCACCTCTACCTCTTCCTCTCTGAGAAGACCAGGGTCTCTTCTGTGTGTGGTCCTTTTCCTTATCGGTTTGTCGAAAAGGACGAAAATTTTTCCTCTGCTGTACCGTTTTCTTCTTCTGTGGGAAAGCTTTCTTCTTGTCTGCTGTCCTGTCAAGGACAGTCTCTAGTTCTGGCCCAAACATCAGGTCTCCTGAAAAGGGAATTCCGCACAGTTTTACTTTAGAAGCTGAATCCCCTGACCAGGTCTTTAGCCAGAGTGCTCTTCTTGCTGAGTTAACAAGCGCAGAGGACCTGGCTGACATCCTGATAGATTCTGCAGAGGCATCTGCCATATATTTTACTGCCTTAAGCAGGGTAGGGAAGGACTCCAATAAGTCTTTTCTGGAGGTACCTGCCACAACATGATTTTTAAGTTGCTCTAACCAGCACTCCAGATTCCTAGCCACAACCGTAGCCGCCATTGCTGGCTTAAGATTAGCTAGAGATGAGTCCCAGGCTTTCTTCAGTAGCCCATCTGCCCTCTTATCCATAGCATCTTTGAGAATACCCATGTCCTCAAAAGCTAAATCAGTCTTCCTAGATACTTGAGAAAAGGCAGCGTCTATTTTTGGTTTTTTATTCCACAATAGTTCCTCATTCTCCTCAAAAGGAAACCTCCTTTTGAGGGTTTTAGAAAAAAACTGTCCTCTCTCTGGGTTCTTCCATTCCTTTTTAATAGTGTCTGTTAACACTTTATGCACAGGGAACACCCTGTGTTTAATTTCCTCCAGCCCCAGGTACATCTTATCATGCACAGACAGCTGAGCCTTTTCTTCCTGGATCTCCAGGGTAGTATAAATTGCCTTGAGTAATTCATCCACCTCCTCAAGTGACAGCTTATATCTAGATGATCTTGACTCTTCTTCCACCTCCTCCTCCTCAGAATCAATGGTTGAGGGTGGAATGCTTTCCCTTTCCTCCTCCGACTCACTTTCCACCTGTCTGGAAGTGGACTGAGGGAAACTGGAGTGAGAACTCTGCTCTTGGCTGGAACTCTGGCCGTGCTTTACAAGGGAACGCACTGTCCCTAGGGCCTCTGCTAACTCCTTCCTCACAGAAGATAAGAGCTCTTTGCACTCTTGTGAGGATTCTTCTTTTACTAAATCCACAATGCAGGATTTGCACAGTGGTTTGGGCCAAGAGTCCCTTAAAGGATTTTTGCATGAGGGGCACTTTCTCCCTGTTCTCTCTGATTTGGCAGTAGCTTTCTGAAACAGAGAAACAAGAAAAAACCCAGGTCCTTTAGAACTAAGGCTTCAGAGAAAAGTAGTACCTCCAGCCAACACCCTAAGTGCCCAGAGTCTCACTCCTTTGCTGAACTGCTAATGGAAACTGTTACCCCATAGCAGACAGCAGCAGGTTTTGAATAACCACATCAAAGATAAAACACCCAGTGATATAAAAGGAAAGAGGTGCCACCGCACCTCTCCTACCTGGGCCTGGCCGGGAACCTGGGCGCCTGCATCCGCCATTGCTGCTGACGATTCCGCTGTCTCCATAGTGCAATCCGCAGCTGCTGCACTGTGTACTAGGCTCCATGTGCCAAACAAAAGGAAGTCCCGGCCAGAGGACCCGCCCCTTCCTCCTGCGTTCCAGCAGCAGGAACCAATCGCTGCTACGCCCCGCCGGAAGTATCCGCCCACCGGAACTGACATCACCTGCTGTCCGGGATTCGGCGCCGCCATGCAGAGGCCTGGCATGGACGCTCTTACTGAGCACAACCGCGGCCCCCCGAACACCCCGGGTGGAAAACTTCCGGCAGACCATTACTCCTGTGAGCCGGAGAAGGAAGGGACACCGGAGCACCCTCCTCACGTAAGGGAAGGAGCTGGGTTGGTCTGAGTATCCAAACGTGGAGGTCCTGCCAAAACCCTCTCCTTGGAGAGAGCGCAGCCCCTCTGGTTCCCCAAGCAGTGCTTCCACCATGGCGGAGGAAACACTAAAACTGATGGCATGGTGGAAGCAGCTGCTTTTTAAAGGGGCGTTGTCACGCAGTGTTTCCTGTCTAAGAGGTGGAGCTACGCTCTCTCCAAGGTGCTGTCCTGAAAGGCGAAGGGAGAAAGTCTGGCGTGCCCTTCCGCTCATGGCCAGCCGAAGCCGACCACCGAGTACTAGTATGAGGGGCTCTCCCGAAGAGGGTCCCCCCCCCTAGGTTTCAGGGTAGGAAGGAACCTGATGGCCACATATCCTCAACCTAGACTTCAAGATAGACCCTCCATCCAGTGAAAAAAAAAAAACAAACACACACACACACACACACGAGTGAAAACGCGAGGAGAAAAATAAATGATAGATAAAAAGTGGCCATGCAATGTGCACTGGCTGGGCCTTGAGGCCTAGTAGCAAAAATAGCCAAAAGGCATAGCCCATGGAGGCGCAGTGCAGAAAAAGTATTTAGTGTCGTGACCATATGCCTGTTCACACAGTGGGGTCCCACACCCAAGTGCGCTTTTGGGGCGACCACTACTAGGAGGCCCAGACTAGGGTTGCCACCTCATCCCTTTAAACCCGAACACATATGAATTACACAGGTTCTGAGGCTAATTTAATGCAGATAAGGCACCAAGTGAGTTTAATTACCACCTTAATCAGCCACAGAACCCGTGTAATTCAGATGTGTTTGGTTTTAAAGGGATGAGGTAGCAACCCTAGCCCAGACACCAAGGACTCTCTGCCTTCCATTCCAAGTCCATTGCCAGACAAAGTAGATTAATTAAAATCAGGAGGAATTGGGCCCATCCCGTTTTCTCCTGTGCCCCAACTGTCTGTGGGCATCTTAGTTTCTGTTCCAGCCGGTACTAGCCTTCAGAGCCCCATCACACCGGCAGGGGTACCATACAGCCAGCCATTCCTACCAAAAGGCCAGAATGAGGGAGTAGCACCCCTACTGGACACCAATAAGAACAGATACTACACTTGATCATAGAGAAACAGGATGTGATGTTTCACAAGTCGTTTCCAGGTTCTTAGTAGGAAGGAAATATTTACCCCCCCCCACCCAGCACTACCCACCATGCCGGTCCCAGGTCTGCCAATGGGAGCACGGAGCCCGGGAAACATGGGGTGGGCATGTGGGGGGGGGGGACACAGTGTTGCTGGGGTGCGTGAAAACAATCCAGGGACTATATAGTGCTAAATCACTTGACAGCCAACAATCAGATTTACCCACCAAAAAAACTGCCCGCTGACGTATGGCAAAGATCAGTAGTAGCGAAAGGGTTCCAGAAAAGAACATTGGTCGAAGAACTGAATACCTATGATTATAGAGCAAAAAAAAAAAACCTTTAGAAACAAAAAAGGTTGTAACTATCCAGCTGTCAATAACACAAGGTCTGCAAAACTTTGTCTTAGAACTTGTAAAAAGAACTTGGGGAAAAAAAAAAAAGACATTTTATATTATCCAGCTGTGAGTACAAAAAAGTTGCTTAAAAAAGTGTCTGCTAGTGAAATGTTGCATAAAATCTATAAACTAAAAGTACCTGCACTAGACACTTCCCGGGATTTGCTGCTGGAATAAAACTGGAGCAAAGTTACTTTTTTCAATAACATATGAATCAATAAAATGAGCCAAACGTGTTGGCGGTGCTCCCAGAATCCTCCTCACCTCCCCAGTCAGCAGGTAGATGATCTCCAAGGTGAGCCGTAATATCCTCTCCGTCAGGTCGGTACAGTTTGCCTCCATCGCTCCCCACTCTGTTCCATTCACTTCCTGCAACAATAGTGCCCATCCCCCCCAGTGCTAAGCATCACGGGTAGAAGGCAGGCTTCTTTGGCCATTTGCTCTTGTCGGCCATTTTGTTGTAGTCCAGCAGACTGTAACTCTTTCGCTGCCAGGCCCTGCGCAGCGCTACACTTTTAACCTTTCGTGGTTCAACCATTTTTTTTCTATTTTTACTTTTTTTTTTCAAAATTCACTCATTTTTAATTACAGCTTTCATAAGCTTTAAAGATACTCTTATCATAGAATAAAAAGATGGTGCTACTGATTTTGTGGCAGAAAAAAGACAAAGTGATCCATCAAGTCTTCCCATTTTAGTTTATATATATATATATATAGATAATATATATACTAAACAATTATGTTTGAATCCTCTTACTGTAGACTGACTCACCTCCTCTGCTGGAAGTCTACTCCAAGCATCAACTAATATTTTGATCAAATAGAACTTTCTAAGATTATAACTCATGTCCCCGTGTTGTGAATTTTAGCTTCATATTAAAGTGGAACTTTATTCTCCCAATCAACATTATGATTATTTTTAATCCTCATGCTGCTAGCATTAGTAAATAGATAGGAAAGTATATTTTGTTATAGTATAGTATATATTATATTTACTTGATTTAAACATTTTTTTTTAACATTTTTTCTGTTCTTTCCTGGTTTCTTGCCTAGGCGAATGATGTCCTACATCCCAGGAGTCTTCAGGAGGAGAGGAGTGGGGGGAGGGGTTCCCTCAACTAAGCACACACTCTTCTGCATGCTTGCTTGAGCTATAGGCAGACGGATTCCAGGAAGTAAATGCAACAGGATTCATCGTTCCTTACTCAAGATGGCCACGGCCAGAAATGCTAGGAGGGTGATTTCTCAAGAAAATAATGCTTGGAGACATGGATAGATGGGGGGGGGGGGGGGGAGAGGCAGTGTTTAGGGTTGCCACCTGCTCGTGATTCCCCCGGACAGTTCGGGTTTGGAATCATACGTCCGGATTTCAGACTGTCTGAGACCCGGACACATTATTCAGACTGGACTAAGTCTCCCCCCTTCTCTCTCCTGCCTCTAAGTGAGTACGCTAAGGTAAATTAGGGTTCTCAGAGCACTCATTACATCAGAGTCCTATTTGTGCACCAGAGCATCCCTTATGTTAGAGTCCCCAGAGTTCTCCCTTACATTAGAGTCTGTAGAGTCTCCCTCTTACAGTGAAGGGGAACTCTGATGTAAAAGGGAAACTCTGTGGACTCCGATGTAAAGGGGGACTCTGATGTAAAGGGGGAACTCTGTGGACTCCGATGTAAAGGGGGAACTCTGTGGACGCTGATGTAAAGGGGGAACTCTGGGGACTCTGATGTAAAGCGGGAACTCTGTGGACTCTGATGTAAAGGGGGAACTCTGTGGACTCTGATGTAAAGGGGAACTCTGTGGACTGTGATGTAAAAGGGAACTCTGTGAACTCTGATGTAAAGGGGGAACTCTGTGGACTGTGATATAAAGGGGGAACTCTGTGGACTGTGATGTAAAGGGGGAACTCTGTGGACGCTGATGTAAAGGGGGAACTGTTATTTAATAGCAACATCTATGCATAGTTTATCTATGCATACTATGAAAAAACTCAGGCTCTATAAAAAAAATGAATTACTGTAGCTGCTGACTTTTAATATAAGGATAATTACCTGTCCAGGGATCCAGCTCCGTCCTCACCTTACCTGGGCTGGTTCTTCGATGATATTCGGGTCCCTCGGTGCCGGCATGTTTACTCCTTGTGGGATCACAGCCGGCTTCTCACTGCACATGTGCTTTGTGAATGGTCCCGCAGCCTTCTAGGACCTGACAAGTGCCAGGAGGCTGCGGGGTAATGGGAGGGGAGATCCAAGCAGAAGTAGGATCAGGTACCTGTCGAAACCAGGTACCCGCTTCCCCCCTGAAATTTTTTTTTAGCCAAAAGTGATAGAGAAGGGGAGGAGGAAGCGCAAAAGCAGAACCTCCCCTTTTGGGTAAAGTATTGTAAGTACACCTTGCAATAGGTGCAAACAGGGCCATCTCTAAAATTGATTGGAGGTTACAGCACACATTACGGCTCACTGATTAGTTGCTAGAGGTTACAGCAAAGGATTTCTGCTTGTTAATTGGTTGCTAGAGATTACTGTACAGTATTACTGCTCCCTGATTGGTTGCTAGAGGTTACAGAACATCATCTCCTCACTGCAGGGGGGCATGATATACATATGAATGCCACCTTTATTTATATATCAATGCTACCGGATGCAGCTATTTACATATGAATGCCGGTTATTTACATGTAAACACAGGGTCTGCAGGTGAGTCATCTGTACACAACAATAAGGCAGAGCTCGACAGCATTAATACCAGCACTTCACACTGAGATATTGGGACACAGCACAGGACTAAAACTTCAAAGGACAAGGGAATTTAAACTGGAATAGTTGGCAAGTATGAGGCAGCTGCTTTGGGCCACACAACAATGACAGGGCCCAGGGCAGCTGCCCTTTTTGCCCTGCCTTAAAGACGGCCCTGGGTGCAAATGTATTTCTTTTTCTATTACAAGTAGTTATTTCAAGTGAGTGGGCTGCCCTATGCACGACCTGTGGAAACGCGGGTGGGAAGTATGATTGGGGCCTTATTGACCCCAGCTCCCCACTCCCCAGATCCTCTCTGCTGTGAGCCAGCAACCTGCAGGAGGAGAGCCTCAGCAGGATTTAGGGGCACACAGAGGTGGAGGATAAGCAGCAGGCATTGGAGGGCACACGGGAGAGGATCTAATTAGCAACACACAGGTGGGGGAATCATCGCAGGGTACATTGTAGGTTGGCTGGCGGCAGTAGCCTCAAGAGGGGGTGGTGTCACATTTTTAATGAAAGGCTGTGATCCGGGACTTGTGTGGCCGATGACTGCTGATCAGTGACTTTTATTCCCACAGACCAGCAGGCATGTAGTTCCATCATTTTAACATGCAAGGTCCTGCTGTTACTTGTTATCCCACAAGTAGGGTTGTCACCTTTTCTTCGAGCCAAACCCGAACACTTCAGCGGGGCTTGGCACTTTTTTGTAGCATACACTATGAGATTGTAAAATACCTGGGACGCCTCTGTGTGCCCTAGGGGAGTTGTAATGCGGCACGCGCAGCGGTGAACAGTGGGTGTAGCCAATTGCATGTAGTGCAAATGTGTGTAATGTACAATATAGTGTACAGTGAAACCTCGGATTACGAGCATAGTCCGTTCCAGGAGTATGCTCGTAATCCAAAGTACTCACATATCAAAGCGAGTTTTCCCATTGAAGTCAATGGAAACAAAAATAATTCGTTCCACATTGACTTCAATGGGATGCAATACTGCATGCAGCCAGGGGGGGGGGGGGGGGGGCGCCGGAGAGCCTCGGAAACAGCCGAAAAGGCCCGAGAACACTTCGGCAAACCTCGGAAAGACTTCCTGTCCTCGGGCCTTTCCGTGCATTACCGAACGGCGCCGATCAACTGCGACCGGCGACGTTCAGCTCTGGCGCCCCCCCCACCTCAGGCCAAAAGCAGTACTGCATACCGCTTTGGCCTGAATCATGCTCGTTTTGCGAGACAACACTTGCAAACCGAGTTACGATTTTTAAAAATACAGTGCTCGTATTGCCAAACGCTCGTTAACCGCGTTACTCGCAATCCGAGGTTCCACTGTATATGTAGTGTGCAATGTTTGGTGGGGAGCCTCCCAGTGTAATTTTGCGGGGTGGGGGGAGGTCTCCTGGTGTAGTACGGGGGGGTACAGGGGAGTAGTGGGTAGCACTCTCGCCTAGCAGTAAAAAGGTCGCTGGTTCGAATCCCAACCACGACACTACCGGCCTGGAGTTTGCATGTTCTCCCTGTGCCTGCGTGGGTTTCCTCCGGGTACCCCGGTTTCCTCCCACACTCCAAAGACATGCTGGTAGTCTAATTGGCTTCTGTCTAAATTGGCCCCAGTATATGAATGTGAGTTGGGGACCTTAGATTGTAAGCTTCTTGAGGGTAGGGACAGAATGTACAATGTATATATAAAGTGCTGCGTAAATTGATGGCGCTATATAAGTACCTTAAATAAATAAAAATAAATAAACACAGTTGTGCAATTCCCTTTTCCCTATAATGACGTTCCTTCATCTTCCCTGGCTATTTCCCCATAGTGAGTACCTATACCCCTTTAACAACCACAGACCAACAGACTAGGGACTTGGCTTTCATGTCCCTCTTTAGCTCTGCTGGAATGTTCAGCAGATAATCCATTTACCGTCTGTTCACATTACCTTCTCAAAAGGTCAAGTTCCAATAAGTCACCCTCGTAGTGTTGCTGATGAAGAACAAGTAATTGTGATTAGTGGTAACAATACATATGAAACAAGAGGCCACACTATGGTTTACTAATGAGAACTTTATTGCATTGCTGTCACGCAATGTGTATCCCGATGTGACGTAAGAAGGAAGGAGAGCCTGAGATCCCACCATTGTACCCTGAGAAATTCAGTCATTACAGTAGAAGTCCATTTTTTTTCATTTTTGACAGAATAGAGAAGGTGTGATGATCTGCCAGGTTATTGTTATCTGTATCCCTATAGAGGAAAATTTCCAGTGATAGCCTGGTGACTTGGTGATAACCAAGTCTCTCCAGTTGGGACATGTACAGCCATAAAAAGCAGATCAAACTCTTCCCCACTACTAAATAAGTGTTTTTTATTGATGATTTTAGCCTTTTTGGAGAGATTTCCCTTCAATTCTTGTATGTATGACACAACAGGACGAGGGGAAAATCTCCAGAATGGACATGAGCAAGTTGAGTTCTAAGCAAAACTATAACATGACATTTATAAATTGAACAAATACAATTCTTGTTCTCTTTTTCTCATTTTATTTATTTGATGGCTTTATAATTGGTGAAATGTATCTGATAGGTTATACAATAAACATATTTGTTTCTGATAAATTGAAAAAATGAGCTTTTTATTAGTAAGAAAATATAAAACAGAGATCACAACACAACGATAAAACTATAATATTCCATATGGGATCACTGACACTGCATTATCTTTACCATTCAATTGTTCTACGGATGTAGTACCCTCCTAGTTAGGTTGCTAGGAAGCTAGGCAAATTCTTTGGCCCCTCTGTAGTCAGTAGAGCAGTTGTTGATTGCTATTGGTTATTCTAGGTCTCACAGGCTGCAGGTTTGATTGCTCTCCCCTACTTTTCAGAGAGTTCTGGAACATAGAGAGTTAAGCAGGGCAAATGGGCAGCCTGAATAGTTAGTGTGCTCAAGACAATCCCTGGCAGGGGGTGCCCAGAAGGTGGCTGGAGAGGCACATAAATAGTCTCTGAGATTTAGAGCGTAGGGGCTCTTTTTTCCCTGTGGAGGGAATCCACCTGTCTGGGTGGGGGTGGCCACCCCAACCTGCAGCAGATCTCCTAGTTCCAGCTAATATTCGGTTCCACGTTCAGTAAATATTCTGCCTACTCTACCCCCTACCCCCGTCCATGTTCAGTCACCATTCTGCCTCCACTATCCCCCCGTCTATGTTCAGTCAACATTCTACCTCCTTTATCCCACAATCCATGTTTAGTCACCATTCTGCCTCCTCTTTCTCTTCCACCTTCCATGTTCCATTACTCTTCTGCCTCCTCCCTTCCCTCTATCCATGTTCAGTTACTATTCTGCCTCCTATATTCAACTCCACAGTCAGCTTAAACTCTGTCTCCCCCATTGATCAGTTAAGTAAGTTGGCACACATGACCAGATAATAGGTGTTCATCTACGCCTGACCATTTCCTCTGTGTTGGATTCCAAATGAGGAAGTGCTGAAGTGATAAAACACTGCATGGTGAGCTCTCTGCTAATTCCTCTGTTTGTGTCCATGTCAGATCTAATTACTATTTAGCTCTCACCTGCAGATCACTAGACTAAGAGACCCAGGGATGGTGGGACATGTAGTTCCTCCACATGAAGTGTTAGTTCTTAGACTTTAGACAGGGGTCATGCATTAACCTGTTCAGTGCCATGCCGCATGCATGATGTTTAAACACAAACAGAAACTTCTGTCACACCCTATCCTTGTTCAGTCACCATTTTACCTCCCCTATCCTCCCTGTCCATGTTCAGTCACTTTCTACCTCCTCTATCCTCCATGTCCATGTTCAGTCAGCATTCTGCCTCCTCTATGCCTGCATCCATGTCCATCGAGGTCCCAGCTGTGGCATAGCTGGGGGGCCTATTCCCAAAGATCCACTTTTGAAGCTAGTCAAGGGAACCCTCACCATAAGGACCTGGTCTGGGGAGCTCACTGAAGAATACCTGATGGAAGTTAGGAGTCTGGCTGTCCTGTGGCATTGAAAGCATTAACCTCTCCCTCACTGAAGAGTGTCTGGTGGATTCTGGAAGGAGGATCTTGTGATAATGTGAGTACTGAGCTGTGCTCATGGTTCCATGTGCTGTATTCCTTAGGTGGACAAACCAGTAGTATACCTGTCGGGGATAGCTTCTTAGAAGGTGGCTCAGTCTCTGCCATTTGTATTTGTTGCTGCCAGTGCCAGGACAAGGTCATCCAGCACCCATGCCGAACTGCGCCTCCCATTCATGACGTGCAAGCATAGAGGATCCTACGTCTAGCAGTCACTTTCACTACTCCTGTCAGCCTTGTAACAGAGGCCACTGCCACTGTCACTACTCCTGTCAGCCTTGTAACAGAGGAAATGCACCCGCATCCCTACAGGAAACCAATGCGCCAAGGGCAGCTTCGCCTACCGCCCACCCCTTGTCCTGGGCCTGGTTCCTGCATAGACATTGCTCAGGGAGACTTAGCAAGGTGGAGTGTCCTCCTGCAAAGAATCAGGGAATCTGGAGTATCTCATATCACTATACATCCCATCCCAAGTTTTTCAGCAATAAAAATCCTAAAAGACATCCCCTAGATTATTGATCCAGAATTAGTGAAATGTTGCTGTGTGAATTGCTGCCTTTGTGCTAACCCTGGGGAAGAACTGGTTATATTACAGCGGCTCCTACAAGGGTAGCACTACACGGACATAATAGTTGAACCCATGAAACTCCACCATCAGTTTCTCAGCAGTTCTAGGTGGTGTGTGTTCTCAAGTGGATGATTAGTGCCACTTTCTGTGCAAAACATTTTCCGCATTCTGAACAGGAAAAAGGCTTCTCACCGGTGTGGACTCTCATGTGCTTATCACAGTTTCCTTTATTAGAGAAGAACTTTCCGCACTCGGAGCAGGGAAAAGGTTTCTCGCCGGTGTGAACTCTGTGGTGTATAATGAGTTTTGATTTCTCACCGAAAGATTTTCCGCACTCAGAACACGAGAAAGGTTTTTCACCAGTGTGGGTTCTCCGCTGTCGAAAGAGTTCTGATTTCTTTATGAAGAGCTTCTCACACTCATAACAAGAAAAGGGTTTTTCACTGTTGTATGTTCTCTGGTGTACAAGAAGGTCATGTTTTTTTACAAACGATTTTTCGGGATGCAAATTATTGGGAGAAGATTCCTCGGGTCTAGAAGGATATGGTGGTTTTTTTGCTCTGTGAAAGCTTGATTGGATATTTGGGATAATAGTATATGATTTATGTTTGGACGCCTGAGAATTAAACTGATCTGTTGATCTTACCATATGTTTAGGTTTGTGATGTACATTTTGAGTAACAATTCTTACTTCTGGAGAACACTGTGCAATGCCGTTATCTTCTTTATTATAATGTGCAGATAATATTAGATGTTCTTCTGGGTTAGTCATCTCCGAGTTATGTCCTCCTGCTGGAAATATTGTTTTATTATTAAAAATAATAGCATTGTTCATGCGTTTCAGTTAGGAGATGCTGGTCTAGTCGGTAATTGTTCCCCAGATCTCTGGCATGGAATTGCAAGTCTAATAGGGTGCACAATACAACCAAAGCAACTATAGCACACTGGGTGGAAGTGTACATACACTAATGACATTTATATGCTGTGGGACCTAAATGGACCTTCCTCCATCAGATTTGCTGGGAGCATGAGATTGAATTGAGGAATGGAGACGGACCTTTCATATGGTGTACAGTATCTCCTCCTCATTTGTTGGGAACATGGCGTTATATTGAGGAATGGAGATGGACTTTTCATATGGTGTAAGTACAGTATCACCTCCTTTGTTGGGAATATGACAATATATTGAGGAATGGAGATGGACCTTTCATATGGTGTACACCACCTTTTGTGTGGACCTTTCATATGGTGTACAGTATCTCCTCCTCATTTGTTGGGAACATGACATTATTTTGAGGAATGGAGATGGGCCTTTCATATGTGTACAGAATCACATTCTCATTTGTTGGGAGCATGACATTATATTGAGGAATGGAGATGGACCTTTCATATGGTGTACAATATCTTCACCTCATTTATTGGGAATATGACATTATATTGAGGAATGGAGATGGACCTTTTTATATGGTGTACAATATCTCCTCCTCATTTGTTAGGAGGAGTATAACATTATATTGAGGAATGGAAATGGACCTTTCATATGGTGTACAGTTCTCCTCCTCATTTGTTGGGAATATAACATTATATTGAGTAATGTAGATGGACTTTTCATATGGTATACAATATCTCCTCCTCGTTTGTTAGGAGTATGGCATTATATTGAGGAATGGAGATGGACAGTATCTCCTCCATATTTGTTGGGAACATGACGTTATATTGAGAAATGGAGATAGACCTTTCACCTTTACAGTATCTCCACTGCATGCATGAAAATGTTTCCATCGTACCAATAGTATTCCTTATAAGGACAGCGCAGCTTGTCTAAACATTTTTGTGACACTTTATTGATTTTTTTTTTTATGCATACATAAATGCTAAAAAGTTGAACCCTGAAAATAAAACAAAAATGTAAAGTGCTGCATTTTGCTATATAATACTTACCTGTGCTGATACCTAGAGAAGATTCCTCCTTCGTAATTTTCACCATCACTTTAACTTCCTTCAACGACAGTTGATTTTTCCACGCCTGGATATTGTGGTCCTCTCGAACCTCAGTTTTAGTATCAATCATTCCAAACCCCTAAAATCACAACATGATTGTGAGCACTATTATCCTGAGACTACATAGAAGAACATCATCCAATACAGTTCAGGGCTGATTTTGAGTTAGACATCCTCAGTCCCATCTACCTGATGATGGTGAGTGATGGTGGGATCATCTTGTGTGGAATCCTGGGAATACAGAGGAGGAGGACATCTCTCTGGTGGTTTCTCATTACTGGATCCATCTGTAGAAAACACACACTGACTGAATACATTGTTTCTATGTGTTTATCAGATGATGGGGGATCTAGGTGGACCCTCCGTACTGCTCTCTCCTTTACAATACAGTCTCCTCTTACCCAGTAATGTGAGGGGTGGCTGATTCTCCATCATGACGTCCTTTTTTCCTTCTAAAGAATCCTTCTGCTCCATCACACTATCCTCCTCTCCTTCTTTTATCTCTTCTTTGATAACAACATTAAAATCACTCAAGTTTTCACTCTGAATGTAAATGCAAAATAAAATAGTAAAAAATGCCTCTGCTTTTCCATGGAGACATCTCAATATCTTATAGGAACCTGACACACACAATTATTATTATTATTATTATTATACAGGATTTATATAGCGCTGACAGTTTACGCAACACTTTACAACATGAGGGCAGACAGTAAAATTACAATACAATTCAATACAGGAGGAATCAGAGGGCCCTGCTCGTTAGAGCTTACAATCCAGGAGGGAGGGTCAAGTTATACAAGAGGGTAACAGCTGTGGGGGATGATACAATGATA
Organism: Aquarana catesbeiana; assembly: GCF_042186555.1. Taxonomy (NCBI): domain Eukaryota; kingdom Metazoa; phylum Chordata; class Amphibia; order Anura; family Ranidae; genus Aquarana; species Aquarana catesbeiana. The sequence continues at coordinate 286,920,286 of NC_133331.1, read as the reverse complement.
CAGTCACCATTCAGACACATCGGTTGTCTGCTACTGGATAATATCCCAGAATTTCTGGCATCGCTCACCTCTCCTGTCAGGAGGTCAGTTATTTTCTTGGTGACTTCTAGGATCTTCTGCTCATTGTTTCTTTCTGGAACCAATAAGGAATGTAGAGGGACCAAAATGGGGTTCTGTCCATCTCCTGATGTCTTCTTCACAATTATATTATCCTGTGGAGAGAGATTAGCAATCACTATATACATTTCCCAACAAAAGAAGCTGCCATCGTCGTCCCTCTTTGCTAGGTTCGGATCAACGGCATCTCACTTTTAGATACAATGATGTTTCTTGTCATATTTGCAGATAAGCCTTTAAGTTATTTCCGCTCACATTGTATCAGATACTACAATATCAGTCACAGTGCAGGACATCCAACTGCAACTTCCTGCATGTATGGTTCCTCATTGTACTGATCTTGCAAGGACCTAGTTTGGGGGTGCTCAAGATCATGCATAGGAGGATACCCCTTCCTGGAAATAGCCTGGGATACATGGATGCTACTACAGGCTGGAATGGAAACTGGTGTCAACGCAAGTCATAACATATATCACCAGCACGCCATGGATCTTCAAAATAACGTCCAAATGTTTACTAAAGTGATCGCATCACATGGGTAAATGTACAAGGCTGCGTCTTCTCGAAATGGTGTACTTTTACCCCTGTGCTATGAGGAGATATATCACCTCCTCTTCACCTGTGATGCCCCCAAAAATACCCCAAAGAACAATCCACTGCAGATCACCTATCAGAGGTGTAGCAATGTTACCAACGTGTCTAAAACATAGCTTTCCCCGTGATTTGAAAACTAGAGAAAAGTTTATTTTTCTAGTTGGTATCAATGCATAAACTGAATGAAACAGGTTTGTGGTGCTCCCAGAACTCTCCTCACCTCCCCAGTCAGCAGGTAGATGATCTCCAGGGTGAACCGTAATATCCTCTCCATTAGATTGGTGCAGTTTGCCTCCATCGCTCGCACTCTGTTCCATTCACTTCCTGCAATAATAGTGCCCATCCCCCATCGCTCAGTATCATGTGTAACAGGCAGGTTCCTCTGATTGGATCTTCTTGGCCATTTTGTTATATAGTAAAGTAAAGGGTTTAGCCAATGAATCTTGGGCCAGCAGTTCCTCAATAGGGTCCATCGTGTTTATCGGGTTTAAGAAATCTGCTCCTAGCTACTGCCCAGACCCTAAGAGTGATTTTAGTGGGACATGGCAATCTGGGATATGCCCGGGGTCCCCGGGAAAGTATAGAGCAGACAAGGGTTTAGCCAATGAATCTTGGGCCAGCAGTTCCTCAAGAGAGTCCATAGTGAGGCACGGTGAAACAGGGAACTTGGCTCGCACCGCATGACCTAACTGGAAGTAATGAAAAAGCATCTGGCCAGGCAATTTAAATTTGGCCCTGAGTTCTACAAAAGAAAGAAGTGTGACCGACCTGAAAATGTCACGCAGAGTCCTGACCCCATGTCTAGCCCAAAGCTGAGGATCAGGGTTGGAACGGAGTTGCGGAAAGTTTGGGTTGCCCCACAATGAGTTAAAGGGAGACCATCTATCGGGTTTACAAAATCTGTTCCTAGCTACCGCCCAGACCGTAAGAGTGGTCTTAGTGGGACATGGCAATCTGGGATATGCCCGGGGTCCCCGGTAAACTAAATTCCCCAGCTCTTGAAGAGATCCTAAAATAGAATAAAGAGTATTAATACTCACCTCTCCCGCTCCATTGCTAAGAAACCATCTACTAAAGTCTACTGGGCAATAGAGAGTCCATGTAGGACAGAGCAGCTCGGAAGCTGTAGAGAGAGTCCATGAGGGACAGAGCAGCTAGGAAGCTGTAGAGAGAGTCCATGAGGGACAGAGCAGCTAGGAAGCTGTAGAGAGAGTCCATGAGGGACAGAGCAGCTAGGAAGCTGTAGAGAGAGTCCATGTAGGACAGAGCAGCTAGGAAGCTGTAGAGAGAGTCCATGAGGGACAGAGCAGCTAGGAAGCTGTAGAGAGAGTCCATGAGGGACAGAGCAGCTAGGAAGCTGTAGAGAGAGTCCATGAGGGACAGAGCAGCTAGGAAGCTGTAGAGAGAGTCCATGTAGGACAGAGCAGCTAGGAAGCTGTAGAGAGAGTCCATGAGGGACAGAGCAGCTAGGAAGCTGTAGAGAGAGTCCATGAGGGACAGAGCAGCTAGGAAGCTGTAGAGAGAGTCCATGAGGGACAGAGCAGCTAGGAAGCTGTAGAGAGAGTCCATGAGGGACAGAGCAGCTAGGAAGCTGTAGAGAGAGTTCATGAGGGACAGAGCAGCTAGGAAGCTGTAGAGAGAGTCCATGTAGGACAGAGCAGCTAGGAAGCTGTAAGGAATATGCAGAGCTTAAGCATCTGTGCATAAACACTGGGACGTGTTTCATGGTCAGGAGGACCAAAAAGGTACTAATGTTCAGGAAAATTCTGAAGAGGTATTAGAAGCAGTTAAGCTGCCAAAAGAGAACCAGGAGGCTGAATGTTTTGTTTGTTCATATTGATGGTAAAACCCCCCTGTGTGGGAAGTGTGATGGAAATATTGGATATCATATTTATATCAATGAGATTCAAGTGGACCATTGCAAGGACTCCAATTTAAACTGCCTTGCCTCATAGGATGTGTATGTGTATGTGTGTATATATATATATATATATATATATATATATGTATGTATATATATATATATCTACGTGTATATGTGGGTATCTATGTGTGGATATATATATTTTTCATATATGGGAATATGTTTCTTAATATCATGATAGAACAAAGCTCACCTTAAGAAATGTAGTTACCTTGATTTGAACCCGAGAAGCCCTAGAGGTGTTGATTAGATCAAAGGTTATTGGCAGACCTTAAGGCATTCATTCTTCAGGGGGCCATTAACATGCTTCCAATACACTGATGGGAATCAGGGAAGGTCCCCTAGGTGGTAATCAACTCACCAGGGGCCATTAACATACTACGGTCGGGACTGTTTGGGCTAGGAGATCAAAGGAGATTGTTCATTAATTCATAGACTGGTAGGCACCGAGGGGGTCGCACTGTAACAGCAATGTCCGAGCATGAATTTTGAGACATCTCTTTCATTTGTGGCATCTTCTGATTGGTGGAGAATGCATATAAAAGGAAGTGGGCTAAATGGTTACAAGCAGTCCAGCCCGAGAACATCTGAGGGACATGCTGTCTGTGTAAAGTATCTATGTCTATCTTTCTTTCTAACCTTTTTTTTAATCCTAGGATTTATCTTATAACTTTGTATATCTTGTATATGTCCATTGAAAACAATTATGAGTTTATGCCTGAATTAACTTAGAATTAACTTTGCAGCCTAGAGCCCACACTATAGAGATATATGATAAATTCTAATCATTCTAACCTTCTTTTTCTGTGTAAATAAATGTAATTTTTATCTTTTTTCCCTGTTATCACTCGTTTTTATTTTTATATAGACAAAGGTTTAATCACTTATATTTGTATCGTTAATCGTTTAAGTGAGGTATAGATATTTCCGTAACAAATGGTGCCCGTCGTGTGAGGAAGCTTCACGTTTGAGTGATTTTGCGGGTGGAGGACAAGTCTAACTCCAGAAACAGTAAGCATTTTTATGTCTTTGTATGTCTGTCTCCCCTGTATGAACACCCAAACTAGCAAGCTTCTTTGAACATTGTTTATCTATATTACCTTTTGTCTGTACTAATACTTTGATGAGACTGATATGAACAGTATAAGTGAAATAAAATTGTACTGAGAGTGTATGAGAAGGCATCCTGCTCGTTTGGGCCAACACTGCAGGAGGGTGTCTGCGTGAATGATAAGGGGTTCTGATTGGACGTTTGAAGGCAGTGGAAAGAAGTAGGATCTGGGCCTTTCTGCCAACAAGCGCTTCTGGTTGACCCTTGCATGAGTCTAGGTCAAGACGCTTCCCGGTCTTTGAGATCGAATTGCACCTGTGGGCCTAGTACACACTGAATGATCTTCGATGTATGTATCTATCTTTCTGTGTAAACTACTAACTGGGGATCGTAAGCTTTGTGATTAGATCTGTAATGTTGTAACTCCTACAAATCGTATTGCAATTAGGTGTGCATCAGTTAACTACCTCCTGTACTACAAGCACGCATTAGTAATAACCTTTCGTTAAGCATTTCTTTTAGAGTACTTCAGAAAAGTCCACGGGGGAGATTAAACTCTTATAGTTTGGAAAATCTCCAGGCTATTTCTTTTTGAAGGACTATAGTCAGAACAGGGAAACTAATGACCCCAAGGGAAGAGATGATAGATAGATATGGACCTTGGGTTGTCAAAGGCAACCTGTAAAAAGGTTGGGGAATCAGTTCAAGGTCCGGAGTCCGTAAAGGATGGGTAATCGAATCGCTTCAAAGAGGGCGTCTAACCGTGGGGAACCATACCACTTGACCCCGAGGGAAGAGATGATAGATAAATATGGACCTTGGGTTGTGAAATATTTGCAAGATTGGGATAGTTGGACTGGGAAAAAGTATTCTAAAAGAGGTACTTTTAAGCCGAACGCTTGGGAAGCCCTGTGGTACAATCACCGCGGGAAGATGACACGAACAAATGAAAGAGATGCGTGGAGCGCGTGGATGGTAGAATCCATGCATAGAACTGATGATGTGAATATTTTTACGGTGGGAGTTAAGGAGAAAAAACACCAGATGATGCTGCGGAGTAGGGACAAGCAGGGACAGCCACTAGAGCCACATCCCCAGAGTAGTGACAGCGATGAACAGGGGGATGATGAGGAATGGCCAGGATTGGGGCCTCATACAGTCGCCCGGTCCTTGTTGGCCAGATACTCAGAAAGTGATAGGAATTGTCATCTATCAACAGATGAAAAAAAGGGGAAGCTACAACTTGCTGCCAAGTTTAACACCCCAGTTAAAACCCCCAATGAATCACAGAAAAACTCTTCCTGTGAAGCATTGAAACCACAGGAAGGAGATAGCACAGCAAACCAGGGGGAGGGAATGCTGGAATCAGGGGAGAAAAGTCTCCCCAGTTCCAGAGACCAGATACCATCAAAAGGGAAACTTTCTTCCCCTCGGACGGAAGACCCTCCCGAATATAGTAATCCCCCATTTACGGGCTGCGAGCCAGCCTTCTCCCCTAAACGGCAGTTAACTAGCAACCCTGCTGCTGTAAGCAATACTGGCAGTTCTGCTACAGAGTACACAGCCCATGTACCTTTATACCCCCAAGTAACTAGCATCCCACAGCAAGGACCTGTGTGGTGTCACTCTGATGGTGAAAGGATATCACCCAATGTGGGCATACTGGTGTACCATGGGACTGTTAATGCCACCGTTCAGGGCACTTTGCAGTTGGATAAAGTGCCCCCACCTGGCAGAAACAATCTTCCAAAGTCTTATTGGGATTCTGTGACAGAATCCCAAAAGACCAATCCACAACTGATATCTTTTTCAGATGACTTATCTGTCTATCCTGTAAGAGAACAGGTGGTTTATGACAACAGTGGGAGATCCACGGGAAAGATGACACATCACGTGCCGTGGACTCCCTCTGAGATGAAAGGATTTCTGAGTGTTATCCCCCATCCAAGGACAGATCCCATTAAATTTGCCAAAGAGCTTCTGGACATCCAGGCAAGCTACAATGCAAACTGGGGTGATATGCTTCAAATAATGAAGAGGGTTTGTGAAGAAGGGGACTTGGATGAAATTCTTAGTAAAACCAATATTCCAAGAACCCTGTATGTGGACTCCAGCCATCAAGGAGATATACTCACTAAACAATTAGCACAGTTGATTAAAACAGTCTACCCTCCCCAGTCTTGGACCAAGGTGTCAGGAGTGATCCAAGGTCCAAAGGAAGATTGTATGACATACTACAATCACTTTAAACAAGCCGTGGAATCAGCTGGTGAGGACATTACTAACAGTGCCCTATCACCCGTATTGATACATAGCTTCATGACCGGGTTGAGAGGAAACATCAGAGAAAAATTGATGACTGCAAATCCAGACTGGAGAGATAAACCCCTCTCCTCTTTGTTGTCACTTGCAACTGCGATTGAAAGCAATATAGCAGATTGGGAGTCACAGAAACCTCAAAGGATCTGCATTGTCACTGATCAGTTGAACAGTGCAGATCTCGGCCAAACACCAAAAGGGAAACCAGTTTGCTTCAACTGCCACAGACCCGGACACTTCAAGAAGGAGTGTACAGCTCCAAGACAGAGTAGGCCACCACGACATGGAGAGGAAATGGCCATGCTGGCATTAAGGGAGGAAAGTTTCCAGTCAGAAGGGATGCTTTCTGTCCCGCTTACGGCAGAGGATGTGGAATTAAATTTCACTGAAAGAAGCTGTAGTAAGAGCACGGGAAAAACACCGCAAATCTTTGTGGCCAGGTGGTTAGCTAATCAGTATGAACATTTGAAAGTGCAGATTACATCCCTGAAAGAAGCGCTAGAAATAACCAAAGGTACCATCCGTACTTTAGAAGCTTCTATGTTAAATTCTGAGGCTACCCACCAGCAATTAGTACTAGAAAACAAAAGATTACAGGAAGACGTTCATCAGTTGGGAAAGAGACTGAAGGATGTAGAAGGTGGGGCGAAACCATTATCTGTCAGCTTCCAGGAGCCTTTGGATCAGTTTTTAGATAGAGAAGATAACAAGGTAACTTATTTGGGTAGGTCTGAATTCAGGGGGACGTCCTCCACACCTAGGGTATGTATCAACAAGAATAAATCCCAGGAAGGTAAGGGCTCTTTAAAAATTGCCCCTATATTTTGTAAGCCGCAGGTAAAAGCTACGAGTGCAGAAAAGTCCATCCCACAGTCATCTAAAACAAAGCCCTTTGTTAAGAGATGTTGTACCACTTTAAATAAGATAAAATGCCACTTATGCGGATTACTGGGTCACATTGCGAGATTCTGTCTATCCAGTTCCAGTCAAAAAGTCGGTAAGCATAATCCATATAGGACCACAAGACGTGATTTTGAAGTGTACTCTGCACGCTTCGCCACATGGCCTAGAGGTAGGAAGTATGGACCACCTGAGTCAGGGGTCCCATTCCAAACTCATGAGAAGGGGCTAATGAAATGGGATGGATCTCTGAAAGAATTTCAACCTTACCAAACAGATGTTATGGGTTTAAGAAGAAGTACAGGGTATTACAGGAAACATGCTGATATGTGTGATGTCTAGAGTTCATCTATAACCTAGCCATTTGTGTGTGTGTGTGTGGAATATGCAATATATTTTGTGTTGTGTGACGTTTGTTCTCAGCTGCTGACAGCCCACCCAAATGACCCCCCTTCTTTCTCACCAGGTCTGTGAAAAGGTACAGCGAACTGTATTGACATGTAAATGACCTGAGCCAAGATAATTATCTGTACTAGTGAATTGAAAGATACATGTATTAAAATGACTTTGTTTTTCAGGAAAACAGTACTGGAGAGGTTCTTTGTGATGAGGTATTATGATCTGCTGACAAATGGTACTGCTAAAAGGTTTTTTACGGATTGCTAATTTTTTTTTCAACCATGGTGAATACATTTTTTTTTTTTTGGAATTATTGGTATACCATAAAACAAAAAATCCACGTGGTATTAATGTGTATTAAGTAATACATATTAATGATAAGTTGAGCTCAACAATTTTTTGGTATCTTAAAAAGAAAGTGCACTGTTTATGTAATGTAATGTATATTTGTGTTTCATATGCTAATGTATTGTTACAGGTATATAACCATTGGATTATTTTGTTTCTAGGAGGAAAATGGAATATTTATTACTAAATTTTATTGGTGTTTTATTTCTCAGATTTGATAATTGGGTTTCCTGGCTTTAAAGGGCACATCGGTCGGCTCATGTACCCACTACTGTTCAGTGATCCCTCAGTGCTGCAAGGGATATTTCTTTGCCCTTTGGCCAGTTGTGTTTGGTAGCAGAAGTTCCTTGAGTTGGATACACATTATGCAATTTTTGTTTTCCAATTTCCTTCAGATGTGTAGTATGAGGGCCTGCCTGATGGCATACAAGTTGAGAGTGTATAGTTTTGGGAGAGCCTGGAGAAGAGTTGTGCAGGAAAATTGTGTAAGATATTGCACTCTGTGTTCTGGATGGAGAGGTCATTGCTGGGAAGGAAGCACCTGGGTATTATTTGGGACATAGACGAGTTTGTTTCTGGGTCCTAAGGAATACCAATGTAACGTTAACCAGGGAACTAGAGGGTTCCTTGAACCTAACCATAGGTAGAGGTGCATTGTATACCCTGGGCATGGTCTCTGAAATCCAGGCACAGGGATGGAGTTGTGGGGGCACGCTGTATTCTCCTCAGTGGATACCCATAGGTGTCCTTCCTGTCCTAGACTCCTCGGTACCTTAACTAGTGGTCTGTGTCCTGCATGACAGGAAGACCAGTGCCCCAGAAGGTGTGCAGCCTCTATAAAGAAACTTGTGTACCTGGTGGCAGGTGGTTTTCAATCCGGGTATTCTGACTATTTCCCATCCTTAGGAAAGAGAGGCTTAATGGAGACTGTCTTTGGAGCTGGAGGTGGGGCACTGGGTACCCTAACACACTATGGAGCTGGAGCTATTCAGGATCACATTGGGGGGGTCTTGTGCTACATATCAGGGAAGGGGTTAGGAAAGCCAACTTGCTCTGTCCAGCATCACTTTGCAGGGACAGACAGGTGGGGGTAGTATCCAGGTTGCCTATGAGTCGTAATAGATTGGTGGATGACTCAGTTCCAGGATCGTCAAAAATCTTACTTGCACTGTTCTCATCCCTAATGGCAGGGATGGAACATTGTGCAGATATCACGGTCAGTCTGGATACTATCCTATCAGACTCTACTGGATTACACCCCGGAGTCCATCTTGTTCTGATGGTTTGAGTCTGGACAGCCTCAGATGACTGGTACTGATGAGTGCTAGAGGAAGGTAGGGGTTGTGCTATTGGAAAAGGCAACAATGCTGGCACAGGGGGGGGGTCATGTCTAATGGATGCCGGGGTAGTGTCCCAACTGGTCCTAAACAAAGTTAAAACTACTTGAGACTGGAGACCAGGGTACTGGTGCTAGTATCACATGTCTAATGATGCACCGTCTTCAGCATCAGATTAAATGGTACTCAGCAGGGTACACTACCTCGGGGAGTCTATAGTACACCTCCTCTGGCCCGTGGCATGGATATAGCAGGAACACCGGGTTGTACCCCGATCACCCCTGAAGAAAGGTTTTATAGCAAACCTGACATCCCCTTACACCTACAGAAACTTCCTCTGGTATTTGGGGCTGAGATAAAAGCTTGGCTGATGGATTTCGGACAACAGGATGAAATATTAAATGTACTAAGAGATGCTGAGAAACAAGCCACCATACGACTCACCCATGATCAAAATAGATTAATCCAAGTATCCCACGCTTTAGACGCAGACGCTAAGATTTCCTGGTGGGAAAGTTTATTTGGGTATAGTCCGAACGCTACAGCTTTCCTAAACATTTTGCTCCACCCTGTTGTTGTCCTAACCTGTGCAGCCTTATTGCTTTTCCTGATGCAGGTAATAATGTGCATTACTATCAGGAGAATGAATGCCAAAGCTATGAGAATGTGTACCTCAACAAGGTATCTTCTCACAAGGAACAGAAAGGCCACTAACTCAGAAACAAATCTCTGAGGAAGCCAGATCCAATCCAGACCAGTACAAAGAAGTTGCGCATTTAAGAGAGGACCCTAGAACTATATTTTTCTTGTTCCAGGGATAAGCCTCTTCAATTTTTAGTAATAAAGTGCAGTCAGGTTTACCTAAATTCCAAAAGTTTTAATCATTTTTTTTAATTTTTTATTTTTTTTCCTCTCCCTTTTGTTGTTAATATCTGTGTACCTGACCTGCAAAAATACTGTTCATGGGAGAGGAGTTTTTTTAGAAAAAACATTTGTTTTGTTTTTATTTATTTTTTTTTATTATGTTTTTTGTAACCAATGTATTCATTCTTTTTTATATACAGATTCAAGGCTCTTTAACAGTCTTGGTTGGAGCAGCGTTCAATCTGTAGTTTTTTCCATCTTTTGTTCTTTTTTTTCATTATTATTCCCACTATTTTTCCTGTTCATTTTCATTACTCACCTCTCTTCTATTCCTTTTTCTTCTTTAATATTATGCTCTCTGAGTTTTTTCCTTTGATTTCTATCATCTATCTTCTCAAGATAATGTAACTAAGACATCAGTCATATAATTTTTCTTTAAAAAAGGACTTTGCCTGCCCGCAAGTACCATATTTTAACTAAAGTATCCCTGGACATCCAGTTTTATGTCTTAATGTAATTTCACCTCCTCTAGTCTACCTACTACTTTAACCTGAGCCCCGTGAGCAGGTGTGGTGAACCCAGGGACCTGGCAATAACAGACAGTATTGTCTATCCCTACCATCAAGGGCCATGGATGATACTGGCTGTTGCTCCGACTCTGTACCCTGTGGGAACCCACTCTACTCGTCCACATTACACCCTTTATGAGTATTTAGTCTTAATGGCCAACACTCTGTTCCTGTCCAGCATTTCTCTGTACACTAACGTTCTCCTCTCTCTTTCTGTATTCATGCACGACTGTCTGGAGACCCGCCCGACCCCACCTGAAGAAGCAGCGACCACCAAGTTATTTCTTGAGATAAACGTGTCACGAATAAGACTTTCCTGGACTTTCCTTCACCATGCTGAAAAGTGCTGTCTCGCGGTCCGATCCAATCGATGCAACCATTACATGGTCTTACAAAGATACAGGACTAGATATGCCAGGATCCCGCCATCAATGTTGGAGTTCCGCTCCTCCAAGGCAGAGGAGTGATGAAACATTGCAATACAGACACTCATGGTTTGAATGTGGAGTCTCCAAAGGACCAGGATTTCTTTGCTATCTTAAGCCTACTTTGAGGAGTTCCGGCGTGTTCAAGAAAGGAAGAGGAGGCCGCAGTGGTGGTGGGGAAGGGTCGGGGCTTCTGGGCTGTTGTGGGTGGGTGCAAGATCATTGAAGGAGGACATAAGTTCAAGAATGAACTTCAGGGGGAAATGTGATGGAAATATTGGATATCATATTTATATCAATGAGATTCAAGTGGACCATTGCAAGGACTCCAATTTAAACTGCCTTGCCTCATAGGATGTGTATGTGTATGTGTGTATATATATATATATATATATATATATATATATATATATATATATATATATATATATATATATATATATATATATATCTACGTGTATATGTGGGTATCTATGTGTGGATATATATATTTTTCATATATGGGAATATGTTTCTTAATATCATGATAGAACAAAGCTCACCTTAAGAAATGTAGTTACCTTGATTTGAACCCGAGAAGCCCTAGAGGTGTTGATTAGATCAAAGGTTATTGGCAGACCTTAAGGCATTCATTCTTCAGGGGGCCATTAACATGCTTCCAATACACTGATGGGAATCAGGGAAGGTCCCCTAGGTGGTAATCAACTCACCAGGGGCCATTAACATACTACGGTCGGGACTGTTTGGGCTAGGAGATCAAAGGAGATTGTTCATTAATTCATAGACTGGTAGGCACCGAGGGGGTCGCACTGTAACAGCAATGTCCGAGCATGAATTTTGAGACATCTCTTTCATTTGTGGCATCTTCTGATTGGTGGAGAATGCATATAAAAGGAAGTGGGCTAAATGGTTACAAGCAGTCCAGCCCGAGAACATCTGAGGGACATGCTGTCTGTGTAAAGTATCTATGTCTATCTTTCTTTCTAACCTTTTTTTTAATCCTAGGATTTATCTTATAACTTTGTATATCTTGTATATGTCCATTGAAAACAATTATGAGTTTATGCCTGAATTAACTTAGAATTAACTTTGCAGCCTAGAGCCCACACTATAGAGATATATGATAAATTCTAATCATTCTAACCTTCTTTTTCTGTGTAAATAAATGTAATTTTTATCTTTTTTCCCTGTTATCACTCGTTTTTATTTTTATATAGACAAAGGTTTAATCACTTATATTTGTATCGTTAATCGTTTAAGTGAGGTATAGATATTTCCGTAACAGAAGCAGGGGCGGACTGACAACTCATGGGGCCCCCGGGCAATAGGAGATTATGGGGCCCCCGGGCAATAGGAGAAGATTATGGGGCCCCCAGGCAATAGATTATGGGGTCACACAGTAAACACACAGTATAGACACACAGAATACACATACACACATTGAAAAGGTACTGGAGAGGCGGGGCAGCTATAATCTTGGGATTTTTAGAAAACACAGATTTTTACATACTGTCCCTGGTTTTATTGAGGCTGGCAACCCTGATGGGGCCCCTTAGTGGCATGGGGCCCTCGGGCAGTGCCCGAGTGCCCGAATGGTCAGTCCGCCCCTGGTGGGAAGACATGCCTGTATTAACTCTACTTTCTTTAAAAAAAGTGGTCAGGAAAGCCCTGAAAACTATTTTTGGTGTGGAGAAAACTCACTGTTTTGGTGCCACCACTGAGCTACAAAACCCCAACATGTCACAATTTACACACAGGCTAGGGCTAACTTAAGCAGAAGCCAATTAAAGGGGAACTAAACCCTCTTATCCTTTACAGCCAAGGAAGCTGCCATCTTAGCCTCTTTTTGATCTACAGTTGCCATTTGGCTTCATATATGATCAGTTATAGCCATTCGATAGCTTGACAGTTCGGATGAGCGCACAAGCAGCTGTGACAGTTATTATACACCGCATGTCTTGAATGTAACCGTTTTGGATAACCGTTAAATCAATGGGTTTAGTTCCACTTTAAAGCAGACCTTTACCCCCAAACTCAAATCCTTGGTGCATGCAACTGTGCAGGCACATCATTTTGTAGAATCAAAGTAATTTCATTTATTGTACTTTTTTCCGCTAGCCGCTTTTCAGTAGGCAGGGGCGTCGCGTCCATTAAGGGCGCACGGGCGCCACCCCCTATATGTAGAATGGATAGATTCATGCTATGCACCCCCTATTCAGGTGTATAGCCCCTTTTCGGATACTGGGCGCCAGAATTACAGAGGCGGGGGTGTTAATATTTGCTTTTCTAACACTGAACCGCCTCTCTGCCAATCAAGAAGCACAGGTCTAATACCCGTCACCTGACACCTAGGGCACAGTGGCTGCATTTGATGGGCACAGTGGCTGCAATTGATGGGCACAGTGGCTGCATTTGATGGGCACAGTGGCTGCAATTGATGGGGCACATTGGCTGCATTTTATGGGGCAGAGTGGCTGAATTTGATGGGCACAGTGGCTGCATTTGATGGGGCACAGTGGCTGAATTTGATGGGCACAGTGGCTGCATTTGATGGGGCACAGTGGCTGCTTTTGAAGGGGCACAGTGGCTGCAATTGATGGGACAGTGGCTGCTTTTGATGGGCACATTGGCTGCTTTTGATGGGCACAGTGGCTGCATTTGATGGGGCACAGTGGCTGCAATTGATGGGACAGTGGCTGCTTTTGATGGGCACAGTGGCTACATTTGATGGGGCACAGTGGCTGAATTTGATGGGCACAGTGGCTGCATTTGATGGCACAGTGGCTGCAATTGATGGGTTTTTTTTTCTGTATTTTTCTGAATTTTTCAGTTTGTTTGCGCCCCCCTAAAAATTTTGAGCACCAGCCGCCACTGCACTGGTGATGTAGTCCTGGGAAGGCTTTGTCGCAGGTGCCTTCAGGGAGATCCTGCCTGTTCTGGCGCATGTGCTGTTTGAGATCTGGAGCATACATGTTGCAGGGCTTTTGTGTGGTTATGGTGCAGAGGGATCAGGTGACACAAGTTTTTCTTACTTCCTTTTTTGTTTTTACTGTGCTGAGTAAGCAGCAGTGGAAAATACCATTAAACCTTCCTCTAAAATCAACTTTATCAACAAGGTACTTATCCACATCAAACATAAGGTAATTCCAGTAGTGCAATAGAAATTCGGTATGCAGTAGGTTATTTCAAGTGGATTTGCCTGTACAGTAGCTGATTAAAGTGGCCTGCTAAGAGGGATGCTCCACTGTCCAACCGATGCGCAAACTCATGCCAGACTCATGCACTGAATAACACAAAAGTTACTTTTTCCCAATTCTGGGTAGAGGCAGGAGGTGTCCGGTATGTCCCTACAATATCCCTTCTCCACAGGAACCTGTCCCCAGGCTAGGCCTCCCTCGCCCTAAAAAGAGGTTTCTGTCAATACCTACATGAAGTGCTCACGCGATGGCTACCGCAGGGGATCTAAAAAAACCCTCTAAGGCACAAGGTGGCTGTCCAATCTTCAAGAGAGCTCTGGGTCCAAACAGACACAGGCTAGCCCAAAAATGGCTGCTGGAGTCCAGTGCAAAGAGGACAAGTGAGTCCTCTGCGAGGTTCTTCCAGTACAGAGGTAAACAAAAATAGTCATGTGACTGCCCTAATTACCACGGGTTCAATTGTTTTTATTAATTGTTTTAAGAAAAAGGATTGTTTGGTAGAGCAGTGAACAATCCTTGCACGCTCCAGGCACTCAACAAAAAGGCATACAAATGTGAGGCTTAATAGGAACGAGTGAAGACCATAACACGCAGGTTAGGTCTGCCGTATGGCCCCATAACACACATAAACGTGTGTAAAAGGAAGGACGGTAACAGGTTATGAACTACATATAAAGCATTTGAACATCATGAATTCTGTGAGGCAACCATCTGGCTAACCACCTAGCACAGCCTTTCTCAACCTTTTCAACACAGAGGAACCCTTGAAATAACTTTCCAGTCTCAGGGAACCCCTGCTAAAAATGACAAAGTCTACAACTCATGATACATTAGTGTGATGGTCAGTGGTAAGCATGCCCCTTACACTTGTGGTCACTGAGAAGAATTATCCCCTTACAGATAGCTAAAAAGATCAATGGTGTCAGTGGGAACTTATCTGAGAGGCAGAAATTCTCATTTCTCAAGAAACCCCTAGCAACCTCTGGAGGAACCCTGTTCGAGAAACCCTGACCTAGCATATCATATCAATGAAAAACAGTGTGATCGTGAGAACACAACTGTAGCACCCTCCCTAGGTAGGTGCTAGCGAGTGCATAGTTTTTGGTCTCCCTGCTTAACAGGGGGACTGATAGGCAAATTTACATTCTCTCTGCCTAACACGGAGCAGGGATCCATTGATAGGGTCTGCTCAGTATCCTCAGATTCTGCTCATGTTTTCTGCCTGTTTCACACTGGTCCAATAGGACAGGGCATATTAGACAGTGGGAGGAAACCTGACAAATAGGAGCATAGGCGTAGTTACAGCCCTGGCCATTGGCAGAGGAAGGTGCCTCAAGGCATGCTGGGTGACTGTATTTATACCTAGAGCACATATGCTTGAGGTCTTCCTCTGGAGAGCGGGGTCCTGGAAGGAGGGGGCTTGCTGCCCCTCCTCTGTCCAGGCTGCCATGCGGCCTCAGGTAGTCGACCTGAGGGCCAGAGTCTCAGAAGCTGCAACCCAGATGTCCTACAGAGCTGACTGGGAGGGAGACACATCTAGAAGGATCTGTTCCTGGCTAACAGTGAGTACAGGCCTAAGTCTAGGGGCCTGTTCTGTGAGGGTCATCCCTTCAAGCTAGTAAAGTCAGTGGACAGGTGCCAGCTATAGGGGATACCGGTGAGTGTCCCGAAGAATCAAAGTTCATTGAGTCTGCTGCCAGAGCAAAGGACTTATTCTTCCATACAAATGCTGTATGGTTAAGCAGAGGGTCTGCTATTCAGTTCAACCAAGTGAAGCCAAGTGAGAGTTGTCCTCATCTGTGCATAGTTAAAGTTGGAGTATCTCACTAATCCCTTCTCCTATCTAAGTTCTACCAATAAATAAAAAAAAAAAAAAAAAAATACCCTAGACTGGTCATTGGATAACGCGCGAATGAAAGTGCAGGTTGTCGTGCGAAAATACTCAAGTATCTGGCTGCAGGATAAACAGAGGGAGCCCCAGGGAAGTCTATATTCAGTGACCCCCACGGGGGGCAGTTCTACACTGCATTACTAAAACATAACCACAATAAATTGGTCTAGGTGGCGATAGAGCCTCTTACCCATATTATGCAATAACTAAGGCACTTTCAACTATCAAACATCACAACTATCCCGTATAAATTCTCAGGCTCTCGTGTTCTTCTGCCAGAATGTTCAGCAGATAATCTATTTCCTATCCTTACACTTAGAAAACACACAACCATCTCCAAAGGCCAAGGTCTGATAAGTCACTCTTTTAGCTTTGTTGATGAAGAACAAGCAATTGTGACCAGTGGTACCAGTACATATGAAACAAAGCAAGAGTCCACACTATGGTTTACCAATGAGAACTTTATTGTATTGCTGCCATGCAATTCATCGCTTTCATTAAGGTATGAAGGACGGACGAGCTCCCAACAATGTATGAAGGAAGGACAAGCCCACAACAATGTATGAAGGAAGGACAAGCCTCCAACAACATATGAAGGAAGGACAAGCCTCCGACAACGTATGAAGGAAGGACGAGCCCCCAACAACATATGAAGGAAGGACAAGCCTCCAACAACGTATGAAGGAAGGACAAGCCTCCAACAACGTATGAAGGAAGGACGAGCCCCCAACAATGTATGAGGGAAGGACAAGCCCCCAACAATGTATGAGGGAAGGACAAGCCCCCAACAACATATGAAGGAAGGACAAGCCTCCAACAACGTATGAAGGAAGGACGAGCACCCAACAACGTATGAAGGAAGGACGAGCCCCCAACAACATATGAAGGAAGGACGAGCCCCCAACAACGTATGAAGGAAGGACGAGCACCCAACAACGTATGAAGGAAGGACGAGCCCCCAACAACATATGAAGGAAGGACGAGCCCCCAACAACGTATGAAGGAAGGACGAGCACCCAACAACGTATGAAGGAAGGACAAGCCTCCAACAACGTATGAAGGAAGGACGAGCACCCAACAACGTATGAAGGAAGGACGAGCCCCCAACAACATATGAAGGAAGGACGAGCCCCCAACAACGTATGAAGGAAGGACGAGCACCCAACAACGTATGAAGGAAGGACGAGCCCCCAACAACATATGAAGGAAGGACAAGCCCCCAACAACGTATGAAGGAAGGACAAGCCCCCAACAATGTATGAAGGAAGGACAAGCCCCCAACAATGTATGAGGGAAGGACAAGCCCCCAACAACATATGAAGGAAGGACGAGCCCCCAACAACATATGAAGAAAGGACGAGCCCCCAACAACGTATGAAGAAAGGACAAGCCCCCAACAACGTATGAAGAAAGGACAAGCCCCCAACAACATATGAAGAAAGGACGAGCCCCCAACAACGTATGAAGAAAGGACAAGCCCCCAACCATTGTTCCCAGAGAACTTCAGTAATAAAAGTAGAAATGCTGGGTATAGTTTTTATTAATAATACTATTTGGCAGAATGGAGAACGTAAGAGCCTATATCAGATTCAAACTCTTCCTCACGCCATTAAATAAACAGCTTTATTGATGACTGTGTCCTTGTTGGAAGGATTTCCCTTCAATTCTTGTCTAAACATACCTCCCAACTGTCCCTGAGTTCAAAGGACTGCCCCTGAATTGGAACAAAGTCCCTCTGTCCCTCTTACCTCCTCATTTGTCCCTCATTTTAGTCTAATCTATATAGTTTTATATAAAATGCACTGTTTATCAATCAGAAACTGTTTCTCGAGTTCTAAACTTTTCATCCAATTTCTAAATTGCTCAATTTGTACATTTCATAAGCCAATACAAAGGAATAGTAGTGGTAAAGAAAAAGCACTTGTGGATTTAACTATTTTTTTTTTTTTGTATAATTCTCCTTCAAGGGGGCTTGGAAGGGGGTGTGTCCTATGCCTACATACTATTGCTAATAGGTGTCCCTTGTTCCTTTCTCAAAAAGTTGGAAGGTATGGTCTAAGCCCTGGGTGACTTTGAAGTTTGCGCTACTTCAGCGTCGACTTCAAAGCCGACTATTCAATCCGATTTCATTGTGGCTTGACACTCTGTGTGACTTCATTTGACAGATGTCAATGCGAGTCGCAATGCGGTCGCACAGAAATAGTGAAGGAACCTTTTTCAGAGTTGCACTGATTTTAATGGTTCCATTGCCGCAAATGGGGTGCGACTTGTCATGTGGCATAACAAATCACACTGGAGTGAACCAGGGCTAAATGGCACAACAGGAAGAGGGAACAATTCCCAGTTTGGACGAGGGCAAAACGTTTTGAGTTTTAAGCAATACTACAACTTGAAGATCAATCTTAAATTATAAATAAAAAAAAATTACTCTTTGTAAGTAACAAAATAAAAAAAAAATAAAAAAACAGAGATCACATCACAACTATAACAAATCTAAAATATTCTGTACAGGTTGGCCGATCCTTTCATACTGCTTCATTATAGTCATACAATTGCTCGACAGACATAACAACTGAGCCGATGAAACTCCACCATCAGTTTTTCGGTGAGCTCAGGTGGTGCGTGTTTTCGGGTAGATCATTCTTCTTTCATGTACTTTCTGGTGGATGATTAGAGTCACTTTCTGTGCAAACCGTTTGCCACATTCTTGACAAGAAAACGGTCTCTCGCCAGTGTGAGTTCTCATGTGCTTATCGCGGTTCCCTCTATTGGAGAAGCACTTTCCACACTCGGAGCAGGAAAAGGGTTTTTCGCCGGTGTGAACTCTCTGGTGTTGAGCAAGATACGCTTTGGTTGAGAAGGACTTCTGACACTCGGAACAGGAAAAGGGTTTTTCATTGGTGTGGATACTCTGGGGTACAACCAGGTCGTGTTTTTTTATGAATGAGTTTTCACAAGTCTGAAAAGGATGCAGATTATTGGGAGAAGATTCCCCGGGATTGGGAGCATTTATCTGCACTATGAAATCTTGGTTGGACATTTGGGATAATAGTATGTGATTTACATTAGGATTCCAAAGAATCAAACCAGTCTGTGGATTTGTTGATGTTATCAATGGATTAGGTTTGTGATGTGTATTTTGGTTAACAATGCTTACTCCCGGAGAACAGTGCACCACACCCTTATCTTCTTTATTAGAATGTGCAGATAAAACAGGACGTCCCTCTGGGGTATTCCAGCCATTGTGTCCTCCTGTTGGATATATTTTTATTATTATAAATAATAGGAAAAATAATAATAGCATGTTCATTGTTCATGTATTGCTGTTAGGAGTCATGTATGTTTGTCTAATAGTCACCTGTTCCTGAGATCTCAGATACAGAATTACAGCGATAAAAATAATGCAAAGATGGAAAACAGATAAGGGGTAACCACACAACCATCTCCAAAGGCCAAGGTCTGATAAGTCACCCTCTTAGCTTTGTCGATGAAGAACAAGCAATTGTGCAACCAAAGCAACTATAGCACACTGGCTGGAAGTTTACAGACACTAATACCATTGATATGGCAAGGAACAGATCTTCCTCCTCCTCATTTGTTGGGAACATGACGTTATATTGAGGAATGGAGATGGACCTTTCATATGGTGTACAGTATCTCCTCATTTGTTGGGAACATGACGTTATATTGAGGAATGGAGATGGACCTTTCATATGGTGTACAGTATCTCCCCCTCATTTGTTGGGAACATGACGTTATATTGAGGAATGGAGATGGACCTTTCATATGGTGTACAGTATCTCCCCCTCATTTGTTGGGAACATGACGTTATATTGAGGAATGGAGATGGACCTTTCATATGGTGTAAAGTATCTCCTCCTCATTTGTTGGGAATATGACATTATATTGAGGAATGAAGATGGACCTTCCATATGGTGTACAGTATCTCCTCCTCATTTGTTGGGAACATGACATTATATTGAGGAATGGAGATGGACCTTTCATATGGTGTATATTATCTCCACCTTATTTGCTGGGAACATGACATTTCATGTTTCAATAACAGTTTTTATTAAGGGATGGAGATGGACCTTTTACATGGTATACATTATCTCCACCGCCTGGGATGTGGTATAGGTTGCTTGGATGCTATTTCTTCTTTAACTATAAGTTGAAAAAGACTGACTCTCTTGCAAGGTACATTTTGTTTGTTCTCTATGCTTATACATGTCTTGATTCTCTGATTAGACAGAACGATGCTTTAAAAATGTGCTCCATCATTCCAATTATCAACATATCTGTTCTATTTTTAGATAGTGTGACCCATTTTCCTTTTCTTGCAACCAGCGAATCCCGAATGTGTCCTGAAGAAGCTTAACAGCGAAACACGTTGACGCACTAGGGCTCACACTACACTATATATATTTTTATGTATATGTTTTTTTTAATTCTCATTTTTAAGGTCTTTTTTCTACTATTTGCTATGTATGTCTCCATGTTTCAATAAATATTATTTTTCTATATCCCTATTGTTTACTGTCCCGCTAAAGTCCGATTTTGGGTCATCTTTTGGGACCCTTTCTTTTTTGTATGTCCATCTCCATTCCTCAATATGTCATGTTCCCAACAAATGAGAAGGAGATACTGTACACCATATGAAAGGTCCATCTCCATTCCTCAATATAATGTCATGTTCCCAACAAATGAGGAGGAGATACTGTACACCATATGAAAGGTCCATCTCCATTCCTCAATATAATGTCATGATCCCAACAAATGAGGAGATACTGTACACCCTATGAAAGGTCCATCTCCATTCCTCAACATAAGGTCATGTTTCCTAATAATAAGGAGATACTGAACACCATATGAAAGTTCCATCTCCATTCCTCAATATAATGTATATAAGATAGATACATTTTACCATACACTCACCAGACACTCCTTGTTCATGTCGCCAATTCGGTTGCATGCCTCACATGAAGTCCCAAACCCTCTCCTTATGCTATCAGAAAATAGGGATGGAGGCACTTGACCTTCTATGTCCTGAACCTCATAAAAAGTCCCAAACCCTCTCTCTTTTTTAGTAAGGCTGAGGAAGTGCTAATCTGAATATCTGCTATGCAGAGACCAGCTTAAACAGCAAAGCTAGGAAAAGCATCCAACTACTAGGACCTGAGTCATGTGGGGCACAAGAGAGGTTATATGGGGACTGACTTACAATTTTGCTGTTTGCCGGTGTATAAACCTTCTGCATGCAGCAGTATAACCTGACTGTAGCACAATTCCTTTATCCCTCAATAGATGAGAAAGAAATAAAAATGTCAAGTGCTTCATTTCTTCTACGTAATAGATACCTGTGCTGACATGTACAGAAGACTCCTCCTTAGTAATTGTCACCACCACTTCAGCTTCCTTCATAGACAACTGATTTCCACTGACAAGCATCTCTTCTTCTTCTTCTTTAACCTCAGTTTTGATATTTAATGCTTCAACAGCCTAAAATTACATAATGATTGTGAGCACTAAAATCCTGAGACTACATAGAAGAATATCATCTAATACAGTTTAGAGCCAAGTTTGGGTTGGACGCTCTCAGTCCCACCTACCTGATGATGGTGAGGGATGGTGTGATCTTCCTGTGTGGAATCCCGGGAATACAGAGGACGGGCACATCTCTCTGGTGGGTTCCTATTACTGGATCCATCTGTAGGAAACACACACACTGACTGAATACATTGTTTCTATGTGTTTATCAGATGATGGGGGATCTAGGTGGACCCTCTGTACTGCTCTCTCCTTTACAATAAAGTCTCCTCTTACCCGGTGATGTGAGGGGCGGCTGATTCTCCATCATGACGTCCTTGTAGAGATCCTTGTGTCCTTCTAAATACTCCCGCTCCTTCATTATACTTTCCTCCTCCTCTTCTTCTTTTATCTCTTCTTTGATACGTATGTTAAAATGGCTCCAGTTTCCACCCTGAATGTAGATTTAAACAAAAAATAGTGAAAATGCCATGGAGACATTCTGACACCTTATAGGAACCTGACACACACAATGATACAGTCACTATCCAGACACATCCCTTGTCTGTTACTGGATAATGTCCCAGAATTCCCGGCACCGCTCACCTCTCCTGTCAGCAGATCAATGATCTTCTGGGTGACTTCTAGGATCTTATCATTGCTTATCTCTGAAAATAGTAAGGAATGTAGAGGAACCATATTGGAGTTCTGTTCCTCTCCTGATGTCTTCTTCACAAATATGTTATCCTGTGGAGAGATCAGCAATCGCTTTATAGATTTCCCAACAACAGAAGTTACTTGTTGCCCTCATGGTCCCTCTTTGCTAAGATCTGATCAATGACATCTCTTTTTCAGAGACAATTATATTTCTTACCTCTCTGGTCAGGTCTGTGTTTTATTAATAGAGATAAGAGTGATGTCATGTGACCTCCCAGAATCCTCCTCACCTCTCCGGTCAGGTCAGTGTTTTATTAATAGAGATAAGAGTGATGTCATGTGACCTCCCAGAATCCTCCTCACCTCTCCGGTCAGCAGGTAGATGATCTCCAGGGTGAGGTTTAATATCCTCTCTGCCATCTGATTCCTCTCCTTCTCCATTACCCGTCAGAAAATCTAAGAAGAAGTGAAAAAATATGGAATTATTAAGCATAAATGATAGCTCAAATTCAAAAAAATTGGTGACACCTTCCTGGGTTAGCAAAAAAATATATATTTCTAATATGTTTTAGTGCCCCTGTAAGTGGGGGTTAGTAGATTTTTCTTTTAGTTAGGCTCCTCCTGGTACTTTGCCCAGAAAGTGATGTCACAGCATTGTCCTCTTTGGCGGGATCCTATATAAAAGGTGGAAGTTGTACAGAAAGAGAGTCAGCATCATTGACAAAAAAAAAAAAAAAAAAAAGGCTGAGGACTATGTTCTTGTTTCTCCGTAGTGGGCCTTCCATGGAGAGGGTGGTGATCTGGAGTGGTTGGGTTTGGAGTGGTAATGATCACAGGAAGAAGGGGACCTCCTGGTGGTGAAGAGCAGACCTCTCCTCGGATCACTCGTCATTTGACTTGGGCCCCCATGTGACATGGTCCTCAGTTCTTCGGTAGGACTTTTGGAGGCCTGATCTGGAACCACGGAGAAGCTCTGTGAAGGAAATACTCCTGACCATACAGGGGTTGGCGCTATATGGGACCAGGGGGTGGTGTAGTGGAAGGTTTACAACCCACCACCTATACACAAGCAGCAGATAGTGTGAGTAACGGAGTGGGCTCTCATCAAAGCTAGCCACACAGTTTGTCTGCACCCCTATAAGACATTTTGTCAGTCATTGTGGGAGGTCTAATTTCGAAAGAGGGGCTGTCTCATGGAAATCAGGACACTTGGCCGGTATATGTATGTGGCTCTGATTCCACACTGGAATTACTCTCACTGTATAGGCTTCTAAAGACCCAACTCCTCCCCCGCACTCCCAGAGACTCTCCTGTGTTCATGTGATCTCAGCACCTTCATCAGAGCCCCTAATGGTAAAGATGGTTTTAGGAACACTACTTGTCCCAGGAACTCTGGCTGCAACTGGCACTACAACACTTTGCTAAACGCACGTGATTGTGGCACGGTTGTGAGGCATTATAGGGTAAATTAGGCGGCGAGGAGGAAAAAGAACACCTCTTTACTGCCGGCCCAATGCCCTCTAAAAAGCGATCTGAATGTGGATCGCTCTTCAGAGGGCGCCACAATGCAGAGCGCTTCATAAAGTATTATGCCACCTGGACACTCATTTGTAAAATGGAGTTATTTTATTTGTAAACATTATATAAAATGTGTATATATTTCATTAGCTGTGAGTGCGACAAAGTTATTTACAAAACAAATTAAGAAATGTTACAAATGTAAACGCAAAACACAACCAGTAACTTCCCGGGGATCTGTCGCTGGAATAAAACCGGAGGAAAGTTATTTTTTCCTGGCCGCTATCAATCAGTAAAATGAACCAAACATTTTCGTGATGTTCCCCAGAATCCTCCTCACCTCCCCGGTCAGCAGGTAGATGATCTCCAGGGTGAGCCGTAATATCCTCTCCGTCAGGTTACTGCAGTTTCTCTCCCTGCATTCACTTCCTGCAACAATAACACCCAACACCCCCCCCAGCAGTTTGCATCATGGGTAAGAGCTAGTGAGTGGTTCTTTTCAGCCATTTTGTTGTAGCCCAGCAGACTTGGAGGAACATATTGGTTATCAAATAACGTTCAAACCTGAGGGTATCTATTAATACCCACTAAAAGTTACCGCCAGCTGGGAGCAGGATGAATTTGTAAGACATGTGACATGTTCATTTAGTTGTATGCCAACGTGTCTTCATATATGGGCTACAATAACATGGCTGCCCCCCCCCCCCAGGAGCTTATCCTCATTGATTATCAATAAGAATGAAGTGAATGGAGTATCTAGTGTTCAAATCTGTTACATCATTTGTTGCTAGGTATTCCAGCTTTTTCCATTAGCTTTTATTTCTTCTATTAAATATTATTCATTTATTATAATAGTTTTTTTCATTAGAGTAAGGGGGTTCGAGTTCAATTTAGGTTAGGGTTAGGATTAGGAGTCGGGGCAAGAGTTATTTATTATTATTTATTTATTTTATTTAATATTATCATACAAATAATAATAAATGAATAAATAAATGTAAAATAAATACACAAATAAAAAAGAATCATAAAAAAAAAATTCAATAAAGTAAAACTAAGTAACAATAAATAAATAATTAACCCTTAACTTTAACCCTTACCCCTTAAAAAATAAAATAATAATAAATAACTAAACATCCTAACCCGAACACAAAAAAAATATTATTATTATTATTAACAATGTATTTTTTTGTTCGAGTTAGGGTGTTGTTATTTTATTATTATTATTATTATTATTAATAATAATAATAATAATAATAATAATAATAATAATAATAATAATGTATTTAATATTTTTTAAGGTTAGAGGTTAATTATTATTTATTAACCACTTGCCTACAGGGCACTTACACCTCCTTCCTGCCCAGGCCATTTTTCAGCTTTCAGCGCTGTCGCGCTTTGAATGACAATTGAGTGGTCATGCTACACTGTACCCAGATGAAATTTTTATCATTTTCTTCACACAAATAGAGTTTTCTTTTGTTGGTATTTAATCACTGCTGGGTTTTTTATTTTTTACTAAAAAAAAACAAAAAAAGACCAAAAATGTTGAAATTTTTTTTTTTTAACTTAGCTTCTGTCTGTAAATTTTGTAACAAAGTCATTTTTCTTGTTCACTGATATGCGCTAATGAGGCGGCACTGATGGGCACTGATAGGCTGAATTGGTGGGCATTGATGATTTGGCACTACTGGGCACTGATAGGTGGCACGTATAGGCGGTACTGATGGGCGACACTGATAACCATCGATGGACAGCAGTGATAGGCATTGATGGGCAGCACTGATAGCTAGCACTGACTGGAATCGCTAATGGGCACTGATTGGTGGCACTGGTGGGCACTAATTGCTGGCACTGGTGGGCACTGATTGCTGGCAATGGTGGGCACTGATTGGTGACACTGTTGGAGCTATATTGTAATCAGGGTATTGATTACATGCCTAGATGTCTCCCTGCGTGGAGATGCCGCTGATCGGCTCTCCTCGCCACACACTGTCAGTGTGAGGCGAGGAGCGCCAATTACCGGCATCTCCGTGTTTACATGTGACTGGCTGTGATTGGACACAGCCGGTCACATGGTTAAAGAGCCGCGAACAGAGATCGGGGTTGCACCGTGTCCTAGCAACACGGCGCGGCCGCGATTGCCGTGCTGCTTGCCCCCGCGGGCGTGGCCGTTCATATGACAGTGTCCCAGAACGAGAGCCGCACCGCCCCGCCGTCATTTGACTGGTTAATGTATTATTACATATTATTCATTTATTTTACTTATTTATGATGATTTTTAGTTATTTGTGTATTTTACATTTATTTATTCATATATTATTACTTTTTTAATTTAAGCAGAAAATCGAGCAAAAAGGCCCGCAGAAACGCTCAAAAATGCACGAATGGCGCGTTTCCAATGAATTTCTATGGGAATACAAGCGCGCCAAAAACGCCCAAATCTGCCCGATTCGAGTGACAAACAAAGCTCCAGAACTTGCTTGAGCTTCAGACGTTTGGCTTCAGTCGACTTGGAGTGGAGATGTAAACCATCTCCATAGAGAATCATTTTTTCTTCTCCAGCGTTTTTGAGCTTCAAGCCTTATAAGTTACCACCTGTCCAAGATTCATCCAGATACTCCGGGTTTTGAATACTGTGTCCAGTTTTCAGTCCGTCTGAAACCTGGACACGTTATTCAGACCGGACTGTGGCTACCTAAGATAGCTGGAAAGAGGATTTGTCTTTCTCCTCCCTCCATCCTGCAGGGTTTGATAGAGAGAGCCGGCACTGAGACTGAGAACTTACCTCAGTCTCAGCGCGGCACTGCTGAGCAATGAAGACAGACTGTCCTTCTTCCTCTCTCCCCTGGTCATGTGACTTATCAGCCAATTTGTTTTGTATATTACAAAAATAAATTGCCGTCGCTGCTAATGTGTCTGGGTTGGGTTTGAAGAAAAGGTGGCAGCCCTAGGGGACATGCCAAACCATACCATACCATACCAATGCATAAAATTTTTTTTTTTTTTTCAATACCACTGAGCAGGGAGCAGCGCTTTCCTAAAGGAGAAGTATAGTCAAAGCTTTTTTGGCCATACTTATCCTGTGGATCACATGCAGCCATCTGAAGCAACAACCCTAGTGCTGCCAGGTGGAAGTGCTAACCACTTATCCACTGTGCTATCTACTACGCTCTCTGACTCCTCCAAGCATCACTTAATGGACAATGGTGCTCCTGGATTTCTCTTTGGTGACATGGCAGATCCTAGTGACTTGTTTCTCAACTGCAGTTTTGATACTGGTGGTTCCTTTCTGCTAGGTTTCTGCTAGGTTCTGATCCATCAGTCAACTTGTGCTTGGAGTATCCAGAGGCCATTCCTCAGGTGAGGGGTAATGTGAAGATGTTCCCAGTGGTCTGCTTGATGCATTAGCTAGTGACATTTTCTGTAGTACCTTCTATGTTCCCTAAGTTTCACTCTGATCTTCATAACCCTCAGTCAGAAGGACAGTTCCCCAAGGGGTCAGGGTTTCCTCCTCCATAGAGAGGCCCTAAGGAAGGGGGCATATTTTTACAGATCAGCTGCAGCCTGCAAAGCTGATCTGTTACTTGTAGTTCTACAAACATGTTCCTACACTGGTGTACCCTGTGTACGCTTAAGTAAGCTTCTAGTATTCCTACACCCATGCACCCTGTGTACTCCCAGCACCCCAGTGCTCCCACAGACTCTTGCACTTTTGGCTTCCTGTGATCCCAGAGACTCTTGCACCCCTACCTTCCTGTTATCCCAGCGACCCACTGATCCCAGAGACTTTAGCACTCCTACCTTCTTGTGATCCCAGCATCCCACTGCTCCCAGAGATTATTGCACTTTTACTTCTCTGTGATCCCAGCATTCCAGAGACTCTTGTTACTGTGCACTTTTGTGTGTCCAGCACCCAAGTGCTTCCAGAGCTCCCCTGTGAATTTCTTCATTACTGGCACCCCAATGTTTCCAGAGCTTCTGGCATCCTCTGTAACCTCAGTACACTCCTTGTGCATCCATTGTCATCTAGTGACCCAGGCATATTTTGGTCTGCTGCCGTTTGCATGGGTGTGCCTGAGAGCCGCAACCTTGGAGTCTCAACCTTGGAGTCATTTGTCGTTTGCATGGGTGTGTAAGAGCCACAACCTTGGAGTCTCAACCTTGAGAGTAATTTGTCGTTTGCATGAGTGTGCCTGAGAGCCAAAAACTTGGAGTCATTTGTCTCATTGGTGTGTCTTAGAGCCGCAAACCTTGGAGTCATTTGTCATTTGCATGGGTGTGTCTGAGAGCCGCAAACCTTGAAATCATTAGCATGGGTGTATATGAGAGCCGCAACCTTGGAGTCTCAGCCTTGGAGTCATTTGCATCGGTGTATCTGAGAGCAGCAACTTTGGAGTCGCAACCCTGGAGTCATTTGGAGATCCCACTTGTCAAGGCCTGACTGAGTGGAGACGTCGCCAGAGAAGTTCCCATTTCTCAAACTAGAAAATTCTCAGTTTCTAATTTCAGAAGTAGACTTCAGAAAAGAACATATTGGTTTTGATAATAAAAGAGCTACATATTTATGTCATCTCGATCATCATATCTTGCAACATACTCTCTTTAAAATTTAGGGGCCGTATCTTCACGTGGCAGGGTAGTACTGATTTTCATGGTGGCACATTGTCATCCCTGGAACATCAGCTTGGAGCAAGAAGGTGCATCAAGCTTTCACTGTGTTATTATGATTTCTGGTTACACCCCCTCCATATCGGCACTGAGTAGCCCAGTAATACCTCTGCATTAACTCAAGTGTTCCATACCCATCTTCCCTCAGTACAGACTCCAGTAGGGCCTTAAAGTGGAGTTCCACCCAAAAATGGAACTTCCACTTTTTGGCTTCCTTCCCCCCTCCGGTGTCACATTTGGCACCTTTCAGGGGGGGGGAGGAGGGAGCAGATACCTGTCTAATACAGGTATTTGCTCCCAATTCCTGGCATAGATCACTGCGGCGCTTGCGATGACCTACGCCACTTCCGGCGCCTACACTCTCCTCCACCGCTGTATTCTGTGAGACACAGAACACAGCAGGAACCAGAGAGGACACGCAGCATGACTCGCGCATGCGCAGTAGGGAGCCAGGAAGTGAAGCCACACGGCTTCACTTTCTTATTCCCTTACCGAGGATGGCGGCGGCAGCAGCTGAGAGCCGAAGGACGGATCGGCTTCGGCTGCCGACATCGCGGGCTCCCTGGACAGGTAAGTGTCCATATATTAAAAGTCAGCAGCTGCAGTATTTGTAGCTGCTGGCTTTTAATATTTTTTTTTTCAGCAGACCTCCGCTTTAAGTTGAGGTATAACTAAAGGCAAAACTTTTTCTTTTAGTTTTGGATAGAATGGAGAGGGATTAGAACAACTCATACCTCCCAACCGTCCCAGATTCGCCGGGACCATCCCGGGATTTGATGTACAGTAAGTCCAAGTGTCCCGGTGAATCAAAGCTAAGTTCCGGAGTGGAGCCCAGTTGACGTTACTGGCAGGGGCGCACTTCCATGGACACAAGTGGGGCTTTTTTCAGCCGGCGCTGCTCATTTCTTCATTCTGTCACTTGTAAATTTACAAGTGACAGCGCTACTCTCCTATCGGCTGCACAGACCCGCCCTCCTATCTAGGGTAATCTACCCGGCCATTCTTCCCATCAGAGCAGAGGAGGGAGGTGGGTATCTACCCAGCTGCTCGTCCCATCAGAGCAGAGGAGGGAGGGGCGGGGATTCTACATGACCCCACGGCGGAAGCTCCTACAGATACCTGTGTCGGCAGCCTGCAGACAGAAGCACTATTTGTAGAGCTCTGTACTTGAATGGGGGGAGGATAACCCCTCAACCCTGCATGCAGTACACAGAGCACCCCTCAACCTTGCATGAAGTACACAGCGCACTCCTCAACCCTGCACACAGTATACAGCACACCCCTCAACCCTGCACACAGTACACAGTGCACCCCTCAACCCTACACACAGTACACCTTTCAACCCTGCACGCAGTACACAGCGCACCCATCAACCCTGCACGAAGTACACAGTGCACCCCTCAACCCTGCATGCAGTACATAGCGCACCCCTCAACCCTGCACGCAGTACACAGCACACCCCTTAACCCTGCACACAGTACACAGCACACCTTTCAACCCTGCACGCAGTACACAGTACACCTTTCAACCCTGCACGCAGTACACAGCGCACCCATCAACCCTGCACGCAGTACACAGTGCACCCCTCAATCCTGCACGCAGTACATAGCGCACCCCTCAACCCTGCACGCAGTACACAGCGCACCCCTCAACACTGCACGCACTACACAGCACACCTTTCAACCCTGCACGCAGTACACAGTGCATCCCTCAACCCTGCATGCAGTACACAGTGCACCCCTCAATCCTGCACGCAGTACATAGCGCACCCCTCAACCCTGCACGCAGTACACAGCGCACCCCTCAACACTGCACGCACTACACAGCACACCTTTCAACCCTGCACGCAGTACACAGCCCACCCCTCAAACCTACGTGCAGTACACAGCACACCCCTCAACCCTGCATGCAGTACACAGCGCACCCCTCAACCCTGCGCGCAGTACATAGCACACTCCTTAACCCTGCACTCTTTATGTAGCGTACTCTTCAACCCTGCACTCTGCATGTAGTGCACTCCTGAACTCTACGCTCTGTATGTAGCACACCTCTCAACTCTGTACTCTGTATGTAGTGTACTAGTGAACCATACACGCTGTACATAGCACACTCCTGAACTCCTGCTATGTAGAATTGGCCCACTTCTGCTGCTGTGTGATTCATATGCAATCCAGGTACAGTGTGATTTCAGAACATTTTTTTTTATACCTGTATTATACAGGTATCTGCTCCCTCCTCCCCCCTGAAAGGTGCCAAATGTGACACCGGAGGGGGGGAAGAAATCCAAAAAGCAGAAATTCAATTTTTGGGTGTAACTCCGCTTTAAGGTAGGCTTAGACAAAGCAATCAAAGCATATTTTATACAAGAAAGCCTGGGTTTTGTTTAACCATACCCCTAAGCCCCTCCCACTGGTAAGAGTTTGGCAACACCCACATTTTTCCACGGCGCCGTGCGTGCGCTGCAGGTCCCCCTTTCCTCAAGTGTCCCTCATTCTGAAGTTCAAAAATTGTGAGTTATGACAACTGTCATTTTTTGTTGCTGTGTCCACGTTATGGAGATTCACCCTCTCTATGTGTCCTGTTTACCATTATCATTGAAAGTGAAAGTAAAAGAAAATTGCAGATTTTAGGTTGTCCCAGAAAAGTAATAGAGGCAAATCTTCCAATGGTGGGACTAGTTCTGGTGACCTAGGGGGGGGCCCAAAGAATTCCCTTAATTTGCAGGGATTTCCTCTCACTTCCTGTTTGGCTATGAGACAGGAAGTGAAGGTAAATCTTGGTAATCGAACACAGATGGCGAAAATAAATCTGACAAGGGTTATAACCCTCTCTTGCTCTATCCAAAATGAAAAAAAAAAAAGGTTTGCCCATAGTTCTACTTTAGTACCTGGATAAACTGAAGGGCCTAGAGCAGGGATCTCCAAACTACGGCCCTCCAGCTTTTGCGGAAGTACACATCCCATGCGGCATTGTAAAACTCTGACATTCACAGACATGATGGGAATTGTAGTTCCTGAATCCTGAACAACTGGAGGGCCATAGTTTGGAGACCCTCTGGCCAAGACCACTGTACGATTGTCTCTCTGTCATGGCCCCCTTTCCTCATCAGTTGCTATTTCCCCCATGGTCAGTACCTGCACCCTCTGGCAACCAAAAGACCAAATAGATAGTTGGGTTCTCATGTCCCTCTTTAGCTCTGCCAGCAGATAATCTATTTGCTGTCTCTTCACTTAGAAAACAAAAAAAACCCCCCAAAAAAACGGAGCGATTTTCTTCCCAGCAACAGTGTCGACAGTGAAATCCCTACCACTGGGCTATTGTGTTTTTTTTGGTGGGGCTGGGGTGGGCAGGTAAACTGTCCCCATTAGGAGATTACAGCTATAACAGCTGCTAGCGATAACCACATGTAGAATCCAGCAGCCTGGTTTGTACCATCGATCGATCAACTTGGGCACATACAGCCTGCCTATACATGGTTTGAATCTTGTCCGGTTCCTGCTGAACCCGGCCGAGATTTGACCAATCTATGGCCGGCTTAAGTCACCCTCTTATCATTGCTGGTGAAGAACAAGTAATTGTGATCAGTGGTAACAACAAGAGTCCACACTATGGTTTTACCAATGAGAACTTTATTGTGTTGCAGTCACGAGATGCCTATCCCAATGTAACATACGAAAAAAAAAACAACGTGAGACCCAGCCATTGTTCCCAGAGAACTTCAGTATTTAAAGTTGAAATTCAGCCAATTTGACAGAATGGGGTAAAGGAGAACCCTTATATCGTTATCTGTATCGCTGTTCTGGAAATTTTCCTGATCTCATGACCCAGTGACAGGTAGGGATGAACTCGCTCATGCACAGGTTTATGTATTTGTCCGAATGCCAGACTTTCCGTCCCTTCGGCAAAAGCCTAACATCATATATAGTAGCAGGTTTTTTTTTCTCCTGCTACTATATATTATTGCTTACTTCTGCTGTTAAAGTAGTTAAAGTGGAACTAAACCCCCCCTATCCTTTTCAGCCAAGGAAGCTGCCATCTTGGCCTCTGTTTGATCTGCAACTGCCAAAGTGCTGCATGTGATCAGTTATGACCCCAGCCATCTGGTGGTATGACAGTTTGGTTAAAAGCACAGAAAATGTGACAGTTACATTCCTGGCATGCCAAGAATTCAACTCTTTTTTTAAACTCTTGAATTTATAGCTTTAGTTCCACTTTAAGGAATCGGTGCCTCCTTAGCAACCAGTGACATCACCTGACTCCATTCATTACTCCTGGGGGAACCCCGGCCATATAAGCTATTTAGCTGGGGATAGTTGAAAAAAAAAAAAAAAAAACAGAGTGGGCTCCTTCTTCAATTCATACTAGGCCCTTCAGGTCTGGTATAATGTTTAAGGCAAACCACATGCAAAAAAAAAAAAAACATGGGTTCCCCTTAAACGTTATACCAGATCCTTCAGGGTTTCTCCAAAATTCTAACAACAAGCATATGCAAAAACGTAAAAGCAGACCCTTATCCAGGCATTTGGACTGCTAGGCCAGGAAGGGGGGGGGGGGGTAGCATCTGTCCCCCACTTAACTATACCAGACCATATTCCTTTGCTTTGCCAGGGGGAGCCTGGTATTAATGAGGACAAGGGCCTCTTCCCCCAACTCTGGCCTGGTGGCTGTGGGGGTCTGCCGGCAGGGGGCTTAGCTGAATCGTCTGGTGATGCAGATCCATGTCTATCATGATGAACAACGCCTGCCAACCACCTAAAAAATCTGATCCTGATGGCTCCACTGGATGGCAGCTGATATAAACAAAGTGGTGGGGTCTTCTGAGCGATGTCATTAACCAAATATGGACATGGCCATATATGGTCAATGACGTCACACAAGAGACCACATTCCTTTGTTTATACTTCACTGTCATGCACTGGAGGCCCCACCTCTTTGTTTATACTTAGCTGTCATACACTGGAGACCCCCCTTTGTATATACTTAGCTGTCATACACTGGAGACCCCACCCCTTTGTTTATACTTAGCTGTCATAAGCTGGAGACCCAGTCTCTTTTTGTATATTTAGCTCTCTTACAATGTATACCCACCCCCTTTGTTTATACTTAGCTGTCATACACTGGAGACCCCACCCCTTTGTTTATACTTAGCTGTCATAAGCTGGAAACCCCTGCCCCTTTGTTTATACTTAGCTGTCATATGCTGGAGACCCCGCCCCTTTGTTTATACTTAGCTGTCATAAGCTGGAGACCCCACCCCTTTGTTTATACTTACCTGTCATAAGCTGGAGACCCTGCCCCTTTGTTTATACTTAGCTGTCATACGCTGGAGACCTCGCCCCTTTGTTTATACTTAGCTGTCATGCACTTGAGACCCTGCCCTTTTGTTCATATTTAGCTGTCATCTGCCAGAGCTGTGATTCGCGGGTGAGCAGTCATCAACATGAGATCAAGTCAGCAGGTTTTTTTTAATGGATGTGCAAGCAACGTTCCTTGTGACTGACGTGAATCTGCATTGCTCTATGGCATGATTGATAGTAGATGTACATCATAGGACTTTTTTAAGGCTGTGTGTTTTTAATCACTGTTTCCCTATTTTTGTGAATAAGTAGGGGTACTATGTACTCCATACTCATTCACATGGGATAGGTGTCTGGGTGCCCCCTTAAATCAGGCTTCCAGATTCCAATAAACCCCTTGTCTGCAGACCACCAGAACCACTGGGCCAGGGTTGTGGGGAATAGGCCCTTGTCTTAATCAACAAAAGGTGCTTTGCCAGGATGTCCACGTTTTGAGGGCATGTGACCTGGTATGGTTTAGGAGGGGAACCACATGCTCGTTTCCCCTTTCCTGGCCTATCAGGCAGCATGATTGGATAAGGGTCTGGTTTAGATTTTTGGGGGGACCCTATGCTTTTTTTTTTCTTAATTTACGTGTATGGTTCCCTCTCAAAATCCATACCAGACCTCAAGAGTCTGGTATGGGATTTGGGGGGGCGCCACACATTTTTTTTGTCTGGTGTCCCCAATTAACATCTATACCAGACCCCTACCTAGGATCTAGTATAGATGAAGGGAATCCCTGGCTATTTGTTTACAAAGAGAAAAAAAGCGTCTAATGCGTTTTTTGTTTTTTTTTCCTCCCACGTTATTTAACCCCTTCTCTCCGCCACCTCCTAGCCCTTTAAGAGGTTCTAAATGCCGGGAGTCAGAGACTGGCATTCCGACCACGTGGCCACTGTAATTGGTTGTCACATGATCGGAAAGCTCCCGATCGCAAGTATGCATTGGGTACTCACCGGTAACTGTGCTGGAAAGATGTTTGCACAGGGCCAGATATATGGGGCCTCAGGGGGTTAAAGTCCACTCGCCGAGATGCCTCATATATGCATAGAAGAGGTTAAAGGAATTTTGCACTTTTAAGTAGTGAAATAGAAAACAAAAGATCAAACTACAACGATAAAACTAAAATATTCCATTCTGGGTGGATGATCCTTTTGGACGGCCTCACCTTTATGGTCTTATTGTTGCCTGGATAGAAGAATTCAGTCTATGAAATGCCACCATACCTTGTTCAATGGTCTCGGGTGGTGTGTATTCTACGGCTGAGAACTAGCGTCTTATGTGAATGTTTTTGGGTAGATCATTCGTCTGGTATGAACTCTTTGATGGTTGATTAGTGTTATTTTCTGTGTAAAGCGTTTGCCGCATTCCGAACAGGAAAATGGCTTCTCACCAGTGTGAATCTTCATGTGTTTATCACGGTTTCCTTTACTGGAGTAGCCTTTTCCACACTCGGAACAGGTAAAGGGCTTCTCGCCAGTATGGACTACTTGGTGTACTTTTAGTTGCGATCTCTCTGAAAAAGTCTTTGCACACTCAGAACACGAGAAGGGCTTTTCCCCGTTGTGAGTTCTCTTGTGTCGAACAATTTTCCAACTGTTTTTATGCTGCAAGAACTTCTTGCAACATGAAAAAGGTGGCTCTCTGGTGTGAGTTCTTTGGTGTTCAGCCGGATTACATTTTCTTTTGACGAATTTTTCGCAGCCGGGGCAATAGTATATCTCCTTACTGGTGTGACCCCTCCGATGAACGTGGAATTCAGATCTCTTTTCAAATGACTTGCCGCACTCGGAACATGGCTGTGAAGCCTTAATTTCATGAAGATCCACATGCTGATCGAGACAGTGGTTGACTAGAGTCACTTTCTGTGCAAAACATTTGCCGCATTCTGAGCAGCAAAACGGCTTCTCGCCGGTGTGAGTCCTTATGTGGCCATCACGGATCTCTTTTCTGGAGAAGCCCTTTCCGCACTCAGGACAAGAATATGGCTTCTCGCCGGTGTGGACTCTCTGGTGTTTAACAAGATCTGATTTCTTTTTGAAGGACTTTTCACACTCGGAACAAGAAAACCATTTTTTACTGGCGTGAGTTTTCTGATTTACAACCAGGTCATGATTTTTTAAGCTTGATTTTTCACAATCCTTTAAAGAATGTAAATTACTGGGAGATGATTCCTTGGGATTAGAAGGATGTGTTGTTTGCTCTGCAATGTGAAAGCTTGGTTGGACATCAGGGATAACAGTATGTGGTTTATCTTTGGACTCCTCAGAAGGTTCCTTATGATTAGAAGGATCGGTAGGCTGCCTGTGAAAGCTTGGTTGGACAGTTGGGATAACAGTACATGGTTTATCTTTGGACACCTCGGAAGACTCCTTAAGATTAGAGGGATCTGTTGGTTGCCCTAAAATGTGATGGCTTGGATGGACAGTAGGGATAACAGTACGTGGTTTATCATTGGACACCTCAGAAGATTCCTTACGAATAGAAGGATCTGTTGGTTGCCCTAAAATGTGAAAGCTTGGTTGAACAGTAGGGATAACAGTACGTGGTTTATCTTTGGACACCTCAGAAGATTCCTTACAATTAGAAGGATCTGTCGGTTGCCCTAAAACGTGAAAGCTTGGTTGGACAGTAGGGATAAAGGTACGTGGTTTATCTTTGGACTCTTCCGAAGATTCCTTATGATTGGAAAGATCTGGAAGTTGCTCTGCACTGTGAAAGATTGGTTGGCCCTTTGGGAGAATAGTACGCAATTTATAATGGGGCGGTTTACAAATAAACCGATCTTTTGTTTTTTTTATAGGCTTAGGTTTGTGATATATATTTGAAGTAAAAATGATTAATCCTGGAGGATATTGCGCCATTCCATTATTCTCTTTCTTACAATCTGCAGATAAAGTGGGATGTTCCTTTGGGGTCTTCCGGACATTGGCTCCTCCTGTTGAAATTGTATTAATTAATAGCAGCATTGTTCATGTTTTGCATTCAGTAATCATGTATGTTGGTCTATTAATCAACTGTTCCCTGGCTAGATCTCTGGCACAGTATTAGGTACCGTGATAAAAACAACAGAAACAATACAAGGACAGACATCAGATAAGGTGCACAATGCAACTAAAGCAACTATACATACATTAAAGACTATAGTATAGCCAGGAACACAAATGGACCTTCCTCCACCTCAATTTTTGGGAACACGTTAAATTAAAGTACAACTAAAGGCAAAACTTTTTCTTAGTTTTGGATAGCGTGGAGAGGGATTAGAACACCTGTCAGTTATTATTGCTGCCTGTGTCCACCTTGGGCAGATTCACCCTCTCTATCCATCCTGTTTACTATTATCATGTAAAGTGAAAGTAAAAGGAAATCCTAAATTTTTGGTTGTCCCCAGAAAAGTAATAGAGGGGAAATCTTCCAATAGGGATACTAGTTCTGGTGACCTGGGGGTTCCCCAAGGGATTCCCAGCATTTGCAGGGATTTCATCTTACGTCCTGTTTTGGGTATGAGATAGGAAGTGAAGGGAAATCTCCAAATGGGACACAGTTGGCAAAAAATCTGACAAGGTTTATAACCTTTCCATGAATAAAAAAAAAAAGTGGTTCTTTGGTGTTCAACCGGATCACATTTTATTTTGACTGATTTTTCACAGCCGGGGCAAGAGCAGATCTCCTT
The DNA here is from genome assembly GCF_042186555.1 of Aquarana catesbeiana. Classification (NCBI taxonomy): domain Eukaryota; kingdom Metazoa; phylum Chordata; class Amphibia; order Anura; family Ranidae; genus Aquarana; species Aquarana catesbeiana. The sequence goes on along the minus strand of NC_133331.1, from coordinate 286,882,970 downwards.
GCTGGTGTGACCCTCCGACGTACGTGGAATTCAGATCTCTCTTCAAATGCTTTATGGCACTCGGAACATGACTGTAAAGCCATGAAGTTCCACATACTGATCAAGACAGTGGTTGACTAGAGTCACTTTCTGTGCAAAACATTTGCCGCCGTCTGATCACTTTTTTTGGAGAAGTCCTTTCCGCACTCAGGACAGGAATAGGGCTTCTCGCCGGTGTGAACTCTTTGGTGTTGAACGAGATCCAATTTCTCTTTGAAGGACTTCTCACACTTGGAACACGAAAAGCAATTTTTTTACCGGCGTGAATTTTTTGATTCACAACTGGGTCATGAATTAAAATTTCTAATTTCAAAGACAACCATTATTGTTCTATTTCATTGTGTTCTAATTTATTCTATTCTTTTCATTTCTATTCTGTTTTTCTGTAGTCTATCCTATTCTATCCTTTTATGTTCTATTCTCTTGTAGTCTATTCTATTCTATAATTTTCTATTCTATTCTTTTTTAATTCAGTTTTGATCAATCTGCAAATGTGAACTTGATGAAAATAAACTGAAATGTGAAAGAATAAAATGTAAAAAAAAAAAAAAAGTGAAGTTGTATCTAATACGTACCTGAACTGACATCTAGTGAAGATTCCTCTTTGGTAATTGTGACCATCACTTGTTCTTCTATTGGCAACTGTTCACAGATCACATCCATCTCTTCTACCTCTTCGACCTCAAGTTTTATACCCAACACTTCTTCCCCCTTAAAAAAAAAAAAAATCACAAAATGATGGTGAGCACTATTATTCTGAGACTACAGAGAAGAATATCATCTAATACAGTTTATGGACAAGTTTGAGTTCACCATTCTCAGCCCCATGTACCTGATGATGGTGAGGGATGGTGTGATCTTCCTGTTTGGAATCTGGTGGGTTTCTGTTACTGGTACCATCTGTAGGAAACACACACACACTGACTGAATACAAAGCACTGCGTATAGACCTCTTAATAAACAAGGGTCAATAAATGCTTGATTGGACGTAACACGTAAGGGCAGGACGTAACGCGCAAGGGCAGTGACATCATCACACTTGCTTTTTCGTTATCTGGGCTTCACAGTGATATTATACAATCTTGCGAGTGTTTTGAGTATAAGTTTATATTCAATAAATTATAGAAGTGAACACTATGTGTTTATCAGATGATGGGGGATCGTATGTATGTATAATGTATGCATTGTAATAATGTAAATACATACGATATACTCCTAAAAGTGAAATTAAAATGTGAACCGTTTCTGCATTTAGCACTTCTTACTTACTTGTGTCCATATGTAAAGAAGATTCCTCCTGTTTAATTTCCATCATCTTCTCCCCCTCCTCCATAGACGGCTGATCTCCACTCACCAACGTCTCTTCTTCTTCCTCTTTAATCTCAGCTTTGATGTCTTTCAGTTCTTCACCCTAAACCCCAAAGATGATAGATTAAAAAAAAAAATAGGAGAATGTCCTCTTATAGTTTAGAAAAGGGGTCTCCAAATACTTTAAACAAAGGGCCAGTTTACTGTCCTTTAGACTTTAGGGGGGCTGGACTGTGGCCATTGGAAATAGAAATTGTCCTGGCATTAGTGGAAGTAAACAATTCCCCCCCTGACTACATGTAAACATGTCGGGGGTGGAATAGTGCTCCATCATTGGTGTTAGTGGAAGGGATAGTGCCCTATCATTGATGTCAGTAGCAGGAATTAGGCCCCATTGTTGATGTCAGTGGGAGGAATATTGTCTTGTATCAGTGACAGGAAAAGTACCCCAGGGGCTGGAAAAGGAAAGCAAAGGGCCACATCTGCCCCCCAGGCCGCAGTTTGGTGTCAGTGGGAGAAATAGTGCCCCATCATTGGTGTCAGTAGGAGGAACAGTGCCCCATCATTGGTGTCAGTGGGAGGAATAGTGCCCCATCATTGATATCCATTGGAAGAATAGTGCCCCATCGTTGGTGTCAGTGGGAGGAATAGTACCCCATCACCGGTGTCGGTGGGAGGAATAGTGCCCCGTTGTTGGTGTCAGTGGAAGGAACAATGCTCTATAATTGGTGTCAGTGGACTAGTGCCCCATGGATGGTGTCAGTGGGAGGACTAGTGCCCCATCATTGATATCAGTCAGAAGAATAGTGCCCCATCGTTGGTGTCATTGGAAGGAATAGTGTAGTTCCTGCTACTGACATCAAACAATGGGGCACTTTTCCTCCCACTGACCCAACCATGGGACACTATTCCTCCCACTGACACCAACAATGGGCATAATTCCTGCTACTGACATCAGTGGGAGGAAAAGTGTCTTGTATCAGTGGCAGGAAAAGTACCCCAAGGGCCAGATAAAGGCAAGCAAAGGGCCACATCTGACCCCCCCCCAGGCCACAGTTTGGAGACAACTGGCTTAAAACCATTATCGAGTTCCTGAATACTTAGCCCTATTTACCTGATCAGGTTGTGCATAGTTGTGATCTTCCTGTATTGAATCCCAGGAATACTGAGGATGGGGGCCACTAAATTGCTCCACCATGACCTCCTTAAAGGGGTCTTTGTGTCCTTCTGGAAACACCTTCGTCACATCAACCTCATCCTCCTCCTCTTTTATCTCTTCTTTAACCTCATTTGCGATGGTGTGATCTTCCTGTGTGGAATCCCCGGAATACAGAGAATGCGGACATCTCTCTGGTGGGTTTGTGTCATTAAATGGTTCCACCATGACCTTCTTAAGGGGGTCTGTGGGTCCTTCTGAAAACTCCTCTATCGCATCAACCTCTTCCTCCTCTTTTATCTCTTCTCTAATCGTATATGAGATGGTGTGATCTTCCTGTGTGGAATCCCGGGAATACAGAGGACGGGGACATCTCTCTGGTGGGTTCCCATTATTGGATCCATCTGTAGGAAACACAGACACTGACTGAATACATTGTTTCTATGTGTTTATCAGATGATGGGGGATCTAGGTGGACCCTCCGTACTGCTCTCTCCTTTACAATAAAGTCTCCTTTTACCCAGTAATGTGAGGGGTGGCCGATTCTCCATCATGATGTCCATGTAGAGATTATCTTACCTGATGATGGGAAAGTCTACAAATCCTCAATCATCAATCTATACAAATTAACTGTTTCTGCATTTAGTATTACTTACTTGTATCCACATGTAGAGAAGATTCCTCCACTTTTCTTTTCATAATCATCTCCCCCTCCTCCATAGACTGCTGATCTCCACTCACCAACGTCTCTTCTTCTTCCTCTTTAACCTCAACTTTGATGTCTTTCCGTTCTTCATCCTAAACCCCAAAGATGATAGAACACATTGGTGAAAAGGGAACAAGAGATTACATAGAAGAATGTCCTCTCATACCTTAGAATTGTTTTTGAGTTCATGTTGTTCATCCCCATCTTCCCGATGATGTGGAGGGATGGTGTGATCTTCCTGTGTACTACCCTCTGGAATATGTTCCGCGCTGACTATCTCTACCTCTGGACACCCCCCCCCCCCCCCCATCGCCTAGTTTACGACACCAGCTCTTCAGCCACTTGTTTACTTCCCTAATCTCCCTCTGCCTTTCTGGTGTGGCTCAATGTACCGGTAGTATTCCTGAGAATACTACCTTGGAGGTCCTTTTCCTCAATTTAGCTCCTAAGTCCCTAAAATCGTTCTTTAGGACACTCCATCTGCCTCTGACTTTGTCATTGGTGCCAATGTGCACCATGACAGCCGGGTCTTCCCCAGCCCCTCCCAGTAATTTGTCCACCAGATCCGTGATGTGCCGAACCCGAGCGCCCGGTAGACAACATACTGTTCGGCGCTTCAGGTCTTTGTTACAGATTGCCCTCTCTGTCCTTCTAAGAATTGAGTCCCCTACCACCATAATCTGTCTTTCCTTTCCCTTCGCTTCCCCCTCCCCATCTCACTGGAGGAGTTCTTTCCCCAGCAGCTAGGAGAGTCCCTCAGCTCTAGCAGTGCTGGTCCCTGACTGGTTTAACCAATGTCACTCAATGGAGCGTACTTATTGGGATGCTCCAGCCCTGGATCGGCCTCCCTGGCACTTCCCCCTCTACCCTTCCTGACTGTCACCCATCTACTTTTTGCTAGTGCCTGCACCTCTTGGTCTCCACCCGCCTCTGTGCTGGCCCCAGCCGCCACCTGCCATGTACGTTCCTGGCTCTCCTTTAGTATGGAGGGACTTCTCAGTGCTGACAGTTGCTTCCCCATATTCAGAACCTGAGCTTCCCGGGAAACAATGCTCTTACATTTTGCACAGCAGTATTCACCCTCGATCGGATGATCAAGGAACGCATAGATGCGGCAAGATGTACAACGAGTCGCCTCTCCACACCCGCTGGGCATAGTACCTATTAAATTTAATGAGGATTGGGGATTATACCCTGTCCAAATTACCTAACAACTAGCTTCCTGACACTAATACTCAACAAGACAATACACAGGTACTCAACAAGACAATACACAGGTACTTGCAGACCCATGTGCATTCGCAGACCACTCGCAGACCTACGTGCACTCGTCCTTAAGTAGTTGTAGGTTCAATTGGCAGACTCCGATACTTCAATAAGAGGACAGCCATGCAGGGAAAGGCTCCAGCAAAGTGCCACGTCTGCACATGCAGGAATGCTGTCTCTGATGGCAACAGTCTTTAACAGTTCCTAACTCGAACGTAACAGTTCCTTCAGCTTCACTACAACTGTCTCTTGTAATTCCTCAACACTGAGCTCCTGGTCTCTCATTAGACCCTCTGATTTACTGACTCTGAATCCCTTGAGCTCCTCCAATCTTTACAGTGGTATCTCCCTCAAGCATCACCCATGCTTCCCTGCTGGGTCCCTAGCTTGGAACTCCGCATACTTCTCAAGCTTCACCCTCGCTGACCGGTTCGATCCCTAGCTTGACACACAAGGCTGCTCTGCAAGCGTCACCTTAGCTGGTTGGGTCCCTGACTTGATCACCACCTGAAGTTTCCCAATTCTCCACCATGCCCGCTGGGTGAGAATTCCGCTCCGGTACTTTCTTCACTCCTGGTTGACTGTAAGCCGAAATCCAAACCCTATGCTGCTCTCTTACTTCTGGATAGGCCCTCAGACAGCCTAGCAGCCAGATGCCCCGGGATAGGCCCAAACTCTGGCCTATCAGCCCGGGGCACATGACAGCCGTCCAGGTGGCACAGAACATAGATCACCTGACTCCACCCGAAGAAATAGGCTCTCCCAGTAGGCCAAGGGATTAAAGAAAACCCCTGCCCATTGGCTGAGATACCTGAATACCCATAACCTGACCCTGGGTTGCCCTTCTCATATCTAGTACCAACAAGTACCCGACCACCTAGTGGTAGAAGAGAAAAGTGCAACAAAGCCAAACTTGGGGAGGAATCAATAGATCTCTGTCAATCAACCAGGATAACCACTCCTGGCAAGTAAATTTGCCAGGAGCTCCTTGACTAAACTATAGGGTGCTACGTTTGTTACTATTGCGATTCTGAATTCGGAAACATCAGAATTTCCGAACAACGAAAAATTTGTCTGAATTTCAAATCGGAACAAAACGAATTGCACATGTCAATAGGACATGTTTCCTGGCCACGGGCCCACACATGACATCCCCAGCCTTAATATTGAGAATAAAGGGATGTGGACGCATAGATGCATTTCAGCACTTTACAACAACTTTACATCTTCACCTAACTTCCCGTGACGTACAGTATCACAGTTGACATACCTGCAGAATCTTAAGCACGGAATGCCATGTGCAAGGTTAAACATTCCGTAGGAGTCATTTCAGTATGGATCACAAAGTGCACATCTTTTAGCTAAACCATCTTCCTTATCCTTCATTCCTCTTCTTGAGAAAACCACAGAGTTGGGACCATTTCCCTACTTATACTAAGTCCACAGCCCTAGGCTTCCATCACTGGATCACAGGACCCGCAGCTGAGGGTCAGGTGCTTCTTTAGTATATCAGTCTCTTCCCCAATGTCCCTTCTACAGCTTTGCCCAGCTGGGCACCCTCAGAGATGACTCATTCCAGGCCTCCAAGTCCTTGCACATCCTGTTACAGGACCTACAAAAGAAAGTCAGGGGAGCCAGGGCAAATACAGCTTTTCCTCACACAATCTGTACCACCTTGCCTGGGAATTCAGCCCTGCAAAGAGTCCTTTGGATCAGCTGGTATAGGACTACATTTTAGCATTTCTGTGGTGTCCTGTTCCCATACCCTGGACTACACTTGGCTCCACCCACAGCTGGTAGTTAAATCAGTACTTATTCTACCCATTACATTACTAGAAGAGTGATTTCTCTAAAAGGGGAACTAACACTTGCTTATAACTTTCCCTTTTCCAGACCAGACCATAAGGGCAACAGAGTCATCTAGTGGCAGGAAAACTAACTGCACCTGCCAACAACCCATTCAGCAAAAGCTGTCCTGTAGTAATACAAGCCCAAGCCTGGTGACACTACACAAACTGGCACAAACTGGTACTTGATACTCGTGTACAGCCTATGGATATACTCCTCGAATACAAAAAAAATCTGCATTCAGGGATTCCCTCCTTTATACAGGGATCTGCAACTAATACAGTTTAGAACTTGAGTTTGACATCCTCAGTCCCACCTACCTGATGATGGTGAGGGATGGTGTGATCTTCCTGTGTGGAATCCTGGAAACACAGGGGACGGGGACATCTCTCTGGTGGGTTTGTGTCACTAAATGTCTCCACCATGACCTCCTTGAAAAGGTCTTTGTGTCCTTCTAAAAACTCCTCCATCACAGCAACCTCATAATCCTCCTCCTTTACCTCTTCTACAACCATAGGTGAGATGGTGTGACCTTCCTGTGTGGAATCCCGGGAATACAGAGGACGGGGTCCTCTCTCTGGTGGGTTCCCATTACTGGATCCATCTGTAGGAAACACACACACTGACTGAATGCATTGTTTCTATGTGTTTATCAGATGATGGGGGATCTAGGTGGACCCTCCGTACTGCTCTCTCCTTTACAATAAAGTCTCCTCTTACCCGGTGATGTGAGGAGCGGCTGATCCTCCATCATCACGTCCTTGTAGAGATCCTTGTGTCCTTCTAAATATGCCCACTTCATCATCACACTTTCCTCCTCTTCTTTTTCATTAGTAATATTAAAACGACTCCAGTTTTCTTTCTGAATGCAAAAAATACATAGTAAGATGCAACTAATATACAGATCATAGTGTAGCCATCAATGATTAATGATCTTGTACCTGATGATGGTGAGGGACGATGTGATCTTCCTGTGTGGAATCCCAGGAATACAGAGGACAGGGACATCTCTCTGGTGGGTTTGTGTCACTAAATGTCTCCACCATGACCTCCTTGAAGGGGTCTTTGTGTCCTTCTGAAAACTCCTCCATCACACCAACCTCCTCCTCTTTTATGTCTTCTCTAACTGTAGGTGAGAGGGTGTGATCTTCCTGTGTGGAATCCCGGGAATACAGAGGACGGGGTCCTCTCTCTGGTGGGTTCCCATTACTGGATCCATCTGTAGGAAACACACACACTGACTGAATACATTGTTTCTATGTGTTTATCAGATGATGGGGGATCTAGGTGGACCCTCCATGCTGCTCTCTCCTTTACAATAAAGTCTCCTCTTACCCGGTGATGTGAGGGGCGGCTGATCCTCCATCGTGACGTCCTTGTAGAGATCCTTGTGTCCTTCTAAATACTCCCACTCCTCCATGGAGAAATAGACAGTGACATCCTGACACCTTATAGGAACCTGACACACACAATGATACAGTCACCATCCAGACACATCCCTTGTCTGTTACTGGATAATGTCCCAGAATTCCCAGCACTACTCACCTCTCCTGTCAGCAACTCCAAGATCTTCTGGGTGACTTTGAGAATCTTCTGCTCATTGTTTCTTTCTGGAACCAGTAAAGAATGTAGAGGGACCATAATGGAGTTCTGTCCATCTCCCGATGTCTTCTCCACAATTATATTATCCTGTGGAGAGACATTAGCAATCACTATATTATCAAAAGTATTGGGACGCCTGCCTTTACACACACATGAACTTTAATGAGATCCTAGTCTAATGCTGGCCATACACTATACAGAAAATCGTCCGAACCCATTTTCGAAAAACGAACGTTCGACCGTGACCGCAAACGATCGTGCCATCATATAATGACCGATAAATTGTTCAGTGGACATGAATAAATAATTTTTTGTTTGTTTTTTTACATATACCTAGTGCAGACAGTTCGGACGGGAAACACATTAACCTTGCAATTTATCGTACGTTCGGCAGAAATTTTCCAAACTTCCCGTTCGTTTTTTTCCCACAAAAACGTCACAAACGATTATCGATTTGTGCCCATTAACTTGCTGAAAAACGAACGAAGTGTCTATACGAACGATTTTTCGGCCGATTTTTCGTATAGTGTATGGCCAGCATTAGTCCGTAGGGTTCAATATTGAGTTGGCCCACCCTTTGCAGCTATAACAGCTTCAACTCTTCTGGGAAGGCTGTCCACAAGGTTTAGGAGTGTGTCTATGGGAATGTTTGACCATTCTTCCAGAAGCGTATTTGTGAGGTCAGGCACTGATGCTGGATGAGAAGGCCTGGCTCGTAGTCTCCACTCTAATTCATCCCAAAGGTGTTCTGTCGGGTTGAGGTCAGGACTCTGTGCAGGCCAGTCAAGTTCCTCCACCCCAAATTTTCTCATCCATGTCTTTATGGACCTTGCTTTGTGCACTGGTGCGCAGCCATGTTGGAACAGGAAGGGGTCATCCCCAAACTGTTCCCACAAAGTTGGGAGCATGAAATTGTCCAAAATGTCTTGGTATTCTGCCGCCTTAAGAATTCCCTTCACTGGAACTAGGGGGCCAAGCCCAACCCCTGAAAAACAACCCCACACCATAATCCCCCCTCCACCAAATGATTCAGACCAGTGCACAAAGCAAGGTTGACTTGTGTAGGTTAAAAAATTAAATTTCATCCAGTTTTCAGTACAAAAAAAAGTTGTATACCCACTTGACCTCCGGAAGATTTACCCCCTTTATGACCAGGCCATTTTTTGCGATACGACATTGCGTTACTTTAAATGACAAGTGCGCTATCGTGCGCCGCTGTCACCAAATAACATTCATGTCCTTTTTTCCCCATAAATTGAGCTTTCTTTTGATGGTATTTGATCACGTCTGCGTTTATTTTTTGCACTATAAATAAAAAAAAGACCGAACATTTTGAAAAAAAAAAAAAACATAATTTTTTACTTTCTGCTATAAAATATATCCAATAAAAAAAAATGAGAAAATATCACATTTCTTCATAAATTTAGGCCAATATGTATTCTGCTACATGTTTTTGGTAAAAATAAGCGTATATTGATTGGTTTGCTGTTTACAAGTTAAAACAGGGTTTTTTTTGCTAGAAAATTACTTAGAACCCCCAAACATTATAATTTTTTTTTGTTCTAACACCCTAGAGAATAAAATGGCGGTCGTTGCAATACTTTCTGTCACACCATATTTGCGCAGCGTTCTTACAAGCGCCTTTAAAAATCTCCATAGGCAATGTTTAAAAAATTCTACAGGTTGCATGTTTTGAGTTACAGAGGAGGTCTAGAGCTAGAATTATTGCTCTCGCTCTACCGATCGCGGCGATACCTCACAGGTGTGGTTTGAACACTGTTTACATATGTGGGCGCTACTCACGTATGAGTTTGCTTCTGGACGCGAGCTCTGCGGGACTGTGCGCGTTTAAATTTTTTTTCTTTAACTTATTTATTTTACCCTTTATTTTTTTATTTTTACACTGTTCTTTAAAAAAAAATGTGTCACTTTTATTCCTATTACAAGGAATGTAAACATCCCTTGTAATAGAAAAAAATCATGACAGGACCTCTTAAATATGAGATCTGGGGTCAAAAAGACCTCAGATCTCATATTTACACTAAAATGCAATAAAAAAAAATGTTGTCATTTAAAAAAAATAAAAAAGAACCTTTAAGAGCTGTGGGTGGAAGTGACGTTTTGATGTCGATTCCGCCCTGCAATGGTATGGAGACGGGTGGGGGCCATCTTCCCCTCACTCATCTCCATACCTAACACCAAGAAGGATCCGATCGCCTCTGCCACTACCGACGGCTCTGGTAAGCGGCGAAGGGCACCGGAGTGCGGTGGGAGGGGGGCCCTCTCCGCCCCCGATAAAAGTGATCCTGTGGCGAATCCGCCGCAGGGACCACTATTATCAGAAACCGGACCGCCGGCCGAAGAAGAAGATACCAGGGTTATGGCAGCTAACTGCTGCCATAACAACAATATTCCTCTTCAAATTTAGGACGTATACCGGCGTGCGGCGGTCTAAAAGTGGTTATAGCGTCTACAAACTATGGGATATATTTATTTTTTACTAGTAATGTCAGCTATCAGCGCCTTATAGCGGGACCGCAATATTGCAGCGGACATTCTGACACTAACTGATACTTTGTGGGGACCAGTGACACCAATACAGTGATCAGTGCTAAAAATATGCACTGTCACTGTATTAATGACACTGGCACGGAAGGGATTAAACATCTAGGGCGATCAAAGGGTTAACCGTGTGCCTAGCCAGTGTTTATGTGTACACAGGGTGCTGCTTTTACTAGGGGAAGTAACAGATTTTATTCTCCGCTTTGCAGGGAAATTAAAATCCATTACTTCCCCGCTGACAGGACAGGGCTCTGCCGTGTTTAGATAGGCAGAGCCCTGTCCTGTGTGTGTTTCGGATGATCGGCTGGTGCCGGCGATGATCTATTGGCCGGCACCCTCTGATCGGCATCTGCTGTGTAAAATCACGACAGAACCGGGTCGCAGGCGGGCCGCCCCCTACCCGGAAGTGCCGGATCATGTACTAGGTATGTGATCTGGCACAGCAGGGCCGCCTATGTTATATGTTCGGCAAGCAGAAATAGAAATGTGTCATTTTTTTTTTTTTGTCAGTTAAAAAAGTAAAGAAACAATAACGTCCATTAGACATTTCCCGGTGATTGCTGCTGGAATAAAATTGTGATCACAGAATCCTCACCGGTTTTGTCAGCAAAAAAATTCTTTAAAATACCCAGATTTCAGAAAAATAAAATTCAGGAAAAAAAAAAGTATACCCGTGATAAATTAGTAGCTTGTCAGAAAAAAACAAAAAACAAAAAAAAAAACAAAACAAGAAAAGTTTGTAATTCTCCAGCTGTCAGTAACACAAATGCTGTAAAACTTTGTCTCGTAAGTTGTAGCAGGGTAAAAAAAAAAAAAAAAATTCTCCCAGTTGTGAGTCAAAAAAGCTGTACATTTTTGTCAGATAAAAAATTCTACTAATATAAAATAGAAAACCAAAAATATATCCACCAGACACTTTGCAGCTGGAATAAAACTGTGCTCCCAGAATCCTCCTCACCTCTCCGGTCAGCAGGTAGATGATCTCCAGGGTGAGCCGTAATATCCTCTCCGTCAGGTTGCTGCAGTTTGCCTCCATTGCTTCCAACTCTGTTCCATTCACTTCCTGCAACAATAGCACCCATCCCCCCTCCAAAAAAAGCTTGGCATCATGGGTAAAAGGCAGGCTCTGTCTACTGTGATTAGTTATTCTCGGCCATTTCGTTGTAGCCCAGCAGGTCTGAAGGAACACGCTGTTCATCATGAAATACCTTACAAACTTGAGGGACTTCTACTAATACCCACCAAAAATTGCCATCAGCCAAAAACAGGACGAATGTCTCTAGGACATGTGACATGTTCATTTAGTTGTATGCCAACATGTCCTCATATTTGAGCTTCAACAATATGGCTGCCCCCAGAAGCTTATCCTCATTGGCTACCTAGAAGCAAATCTCAAACTTTTTAACATGGAGAACCCGTGAAATAACTTTCCTGTCTCATGGTTGGGTTGCCACCTCATCCCTTTAAACCCGAACACATATGAATTACACAGGTTCTGAGGCTAATTTAATGCAGATAAGGCACCAAGTGAGTTTAATTACCACCTTAATCAGCCACAGAATCTGTGTAATTCATATGTGTTCGGTTTTAAATGGATGAGGTGGGAACCCTACTCAGGAAACCCCTGCTGTTAATTTTTGTATCTACAGCTCATCGTACATTAGCATGATAATCACTAGGAGGAATGCTTTTTACGTTTATGGCAGGTGGGCAGAATCTTCCCCTTACAAATAGCTAACAGATCTTTGGTTTCAGAGTGTAAGGGTCCCTTATTGGATGGCGGTTCTTGTCATGTTGGCTTTGGACCTGCCCAGCTTCTTCTTCTTGGATGGGACAGTCACCTACCTGTTGTTTTGGAGCATTTAGTGTCACCCCTTTTTGCTGGCCACCATATTCCTGGCCATAGACCTGTTACCCGAAATAAAAGAACATCCAGTCCAGGTGCATTTTTAATGCTTTACCGCACAACTCGCTCACTTAACAGTATATTGCCCATAGGTGGCTTCACACCTAGGGTGCTCCTCACATCGTGAACCAAGCCACAGGACCAGCTAAACAAAGGTCAGGGGTGGCAAGGTTCCTTATTCCTCACCCAATAGTCCAAATCTATTCCTCCTGGCAGCTCAGCCCAGCTGGGCTCCCCCATTCTCTTCCACAGGGTGCTGATCAGGGGTGTTCTGTTTCGATGCCCAACTCACTAGGTCAGCTGGTATATAGAAGGACACTAATTCCACCCACTATATCACCAAAAGGAGGAGTAATAAACTTACTTGTGCTACACCTGCCAACAGTTACTTATCTGAGAGATAAAAATTGTTCTTTGCTCAAGGAACCCCTTATAACCTCTGGAGGAACCCCAGGGTACCACGGAACGAGAAAAGCGCTGACCTACAGGAATGAGGAAAAAACTGGACACCTTGTATTTAAATCCTCTGTTTCCCCAATTACATCACCTTCACCTTCAGAAGAGTTTTGCATACATGTGCGCCACAACAGAAATTATATGTTTGTGGGGATCCCACTTTATGCTAAAGTGTCCCTACTCCAAAACTCCAATACTTAATAAAGTAGAAGGGCTTCGTTGTCAAAGGAATGTTTTGAGTCCCGGCTTCTGATGTTTCTGCCCCCCCGTCTATTTCCCTTTGAAATCTGGACCTCAGCAAATGGGGAGGCCTTGTTAAAGGGGGTATCTTCCCCATTGTATGCAGCCACCAGCTTCCAGCCTCTGCCGGCACTACAGCCAATTATGGAGGTAGCACTGTCTTAGAGGGCTAGGGTGCGACTTGCTCAGTGTTCAAGCAACACCTCCATACACTAGCAGCCTGACCCCCTGCTTTCCTTAGTGATCTCTCCTGTGATCCCCCAGTGTCTTCTCACATTGACCCCAGTATCCTCCATTGCCATCATCCTTTCCTGTAGAGATGAGCTCAGGCATCCTTTTGACTCATCTCTGAACCTAAACACTGAACTACCGCATTTTTGTACTCCAATGACCTGCTGACCAGGTCATGGAAGCTACGGGGCAGGGAATGGCCTGGCTTGCAGCTCATTGGACTACAGATAGCAGGAGTTTGTGAATAGATATTCTCGCACCTTTTCTGTGGCTACCTGTCTCAAGAATTCTAGGTCCACTACACCTTGGATTCCAATTTCTTCCATGGAAAACTCCATTACTTAATAGATTGGAAGGGTCATGGGTCCCAGCCTCTGATGTCTCTGGTAAAGATGTTTTATCTCCGCTTTTCTTTGATTTAGTAACTATTATCAGGTGTCCCCAAGACCAGAAAGTTATTTGAAGGGTTCACCCATGTTAAAAAGGCTGAGAAAGGCTGATCTATTCGCTTATAACCTTCTCCAAAGGGCAAGTTTCGATAACTCACCCTTACGGTTGATAAAGAACAAGCAAGACCAGGGCAAGTTCGTCTAGTGTCCAGAGCAAGGATGTGGAATGTGTAACGTAAATGGGTTTGTGGAACGTAAATGGGTTTACTGCCCTGTGACCATTCTTTGTCCCCTTGCTCTACTGTGCCCAGGACAGCTTCCCCTACTGCCCACCCCTTGTCCCAGCCCTGAGAACAAGTAATCGTGATCAGTGTTAACAAAAACAGTCCACACTATGGTTTACCAACACGGGCCAAGACACTAGATACATGGTTCCCATGTCCTTTTTTTTTAGCTCTACAAGGATCAAGGTTGTTCAGAAGATAATAATTTTACTGTTTTCTTACACATAACCTTCTGCACAGGCCACGTAATGATAACTCTTCCTCATAGTGTTGCTGTTGAAGAACAAGTAATTGTGATCAGTGATAACAAAAACAAAACGGGAGTCCACGCTATGGTTTACCACAGACAACTTTATTTTATTGCTGTCGTGCAATACATATCTTTATGTAACGTAAGAAAGAAGGACAACCTGAGTCTTGACTATTGTTCCTTGAAAACTTCAGTAAAGTAGAAATCCAGCCTCAACTTTTTTTTCCTGACAGAATGGAGAAGGTGAAAGCCTTTCTCAGGTTCTTGTGAGTGGGTTTTTTCCTTTTATTTTTATTTTTTTATTTTTCTCTTTTGAAGAGGACATGATCAAGGATGTGTTTTCTCGGGGGGGGGGGGGTTAGTGTGGTGTATGTTAATGAAAAGATTTATATAGCTATATTGTGCAATGTGTATTTCTATGTTGTATGTTGAAATGTCTCTTAAGAAAAAAAAAGTGATTATAAAAAAAAAAAAGAAGCAGATCAAACTCTACTAAATAATAGATGGTTTTATTGATACCTGTGTTGGAGAGATTTCCCCTCAATTCCTGTCTGGAAGAGGAGGAGAAACCCCAGAACAGTGAAAGGCAAAAAAAAACATGAATAGAAAACAACCTGAGCAACGTGAAGATGAACAAAAAAAACCAAACGTATAAATCAAAAAACAAATTTATTGTCAGTAATAAAATTAGAACAGAGATCACACCACAACCATAAAACGAAAATATTCCATATGGGTTGGCTGATTCTTTCAGACGGGCCTCTTTATTGTACGATTGCTCTACAGAGATAACCATTCAACCTATAGAACTTCACCATCGGTTTTCAGCGGAGTCCGGTGGTGTGTCTTCTGGTGGAAACTCAGTGACATTTTGTACGCAAAAAACTTGCCGCATTCTGAGCAGGAAAACGGTTTCTCCCCGGTGTGAATCCTCATGTGCTTATCACGGGGCCCTTTTTCAGAGAAGCGCTTTCCGCACTCGCAACAGGAAAACGGCTTCTCGCCGGTGTGAATTCTTATGTGCACGTTAAGGTTTCCTTTCCTCTGGAAGCACTTGCCGCACTCGGGACATAAAAAGGGCTTCTCGCCGGTGTGAACTCTGTGGTGTTGAAATAGATCTGATTTCGTTTTGAAGGACTTCTCGCACTCGGAACACGGAAAGGGTTTTCTGCTGGTGTTAGTTCTCCAATTTACAACCAGGTCTCGATTTTTTAGGCTTGACTTTTCACAACCCTGAAAAGAATGTAACTTACTGGGAGAAGCTTCCTTGGGATCAGAGGGACGTGGTGGTTGTGCTGGAATGTGAAAGCTTGGCTGGGCCTTTGGGAGCATAGTATGTAATTTATTTTTTGGGTCCTTAGAATTAAACGGATCTGTTGATCTTACCAGAGGATTAAGCTTGTGATGTATATTTTGAGTAACAGTGATTACTCCTGAAGGACACTGGGCCACGCCATTATCTTCTTTGTTATTATCTGCAGGTAAAATAAGACGTTCCTTCCTCTTCTGGACGTTGGCTCCTCCTGTTGACATTTTTTATTTAATATTAGCAGCATTGTTCACATTTTTGCATTCAGTAATCATTTATGTTAGTCTATTAGTCAACTGTTCCCTGGCTAGATCTCTGGCACAGAATTGAAGACAGTGATAGCAGCAACAACGCAAGGATAGAAGTCAGATAAGGTGTACATCGCAACCAAAGCAACTATAGTGCACTGGCTGGAGGTGTACATACACTAATGACCAGGGCTTTTTTTCCCTCAAAGAATAGGTGTAGGAATTCCCCCTTTCAGAGTCACCCCTTGTCTCTGCCCCCTACCCACCTCTGAGAACCGCACCTTGTTTACAACCCCTACTCACCTCCCAATACCACCCCTTTTAGAAAATGCAGAACCAAGTAACATTGGCGGTGCTAAGTAATTGGTATGGAATGTGTCAATGATAACAAGAAAAGCAGTAAAATAGATCCCCTGCAGCCAGCAACAATAGACCCCCCCCCCCCATCCAGAGCCATCTTAATAGCATCATGGGCCCCTGGGCAAAGTAATGCACTGGGGTCCCTACCAGCATGGCCCAGATTTACGCATCTACTCTCAGTATTTATTAGCACTTTCAATAAAAATAGATTTTAAACAATAAGAAAACATGCCATAAATCAAAGACTAATTTAACGTAAAGGGCCCAGTACAGGGGGGGGGGGGGGCAAAAGGGCAAAGTATAGGGTGGGGATCAGGAGGGCAAGATACTGGAATCAGGGGGGCAAAGTACAGGTTCCCGAGATGCTGGCCATCCCAAGAAAGCTTAGTACAAAGCATGACTATCCCAGCAGATCCGGGACAGTTGGCAAGTATGATGTAATGCAAGATTAGCATGGGGCCCCCCCCCCATGCACCCAGGGCCCCCAGGCAGTGCCCAAGTGTGCCCATGCATTAAGACAGCCCTGCCCCCATCAACAACAGATCCCCCAGCAACAATGGGCTGCTTGCAACAGTATACCTCCCCTAGCATCACACCACAACCATAAAACGAAAATATTCCATATGGGTTGGCTGATTCTTTCAGACGGGCCTCTTTATTGTACGATTGCTCTACAGAGATAACCATTCAACCTATAGAACTTCACCATCGGTTTTCAGCGGAGTCCGGTGGTGTGTCTTCTGGTGGAAACTCAGTGACATTTTGTACGCAAAAAACTTGCCGCATTCTGAGCAGGAAAACGGTTTCTCCCCGGTGTGAATCCTCATGTGCTTATCACGGGGCCCTTTTTCAGAGAAGCGCTTTCCGCACTCGCAACAGGAAAACGGCTTCTCGCCGGTGTGAATTCTTATGTGCACGTTAAGGTTTCCTTTCCTCTGGAAGCACTTGCCGCACTCGGGACATAAAAAGGGCTTCTCGCCGGTATAGACCCAATAGACCCACCAGCAGCCAGCAACAAAAGACCCCCTTCTTCAACAGTAGATCCCTGCTAGCAACATAAGACACACTCGTAGCAACAATAGATCCCCCACCAGCAACAATAGACCTCCCCAGCAAAAATAGACCCCCTGTGCAAAAATAGATCCCCTCCAGTGACAATAGATCCCCCAGCAGCCAGTATCAGTTGACCCTGCAGCACAACCCAGCACTCCTTGCCATTAAATACATTCAGTCCTGGGAGGTGCCGGTACTGCATTCCCGCTGAAAAAAAGCCCTGCTAATGACTAGATAGCAAGAAACACAAAAGGATCTTCCTCCACCTCATTGTTTGGGAACACGTTACGTTATAGATTACCCACTTCAGCACCGGAAAGTTTTTGCCCCCCCCATGTTATGCCCAGGCCATTTGTTTTTGCTATTCAGCACTGCGCTACTTTAACTGACATTTTTGATGTCATGCAACTCTGTACCCAGACAAAATGTAGAGTATATAATTTTTTCACCCAAATAGAGCTTTCTTTTGGTTACATTTGATCACCACTGGGTTTTTTTTATTGGTTTACGTGAAAGTTATAGTGTCTATAAACTATGGCATAAAAACGGGATTTTTTTTTTTTACTATTAACGGTGTGATCAGCTACTTATATTAGGACTGTTATAGTGCAGCAGCCAATCTAAAACTAAATTACACGGGGGGGAAACTGGCTAACCGACACTAATACAGTGACCCAGTGATACACTGTCACTGTACTAATGACACTGGCTGGGAAGGGGTTAACATCTCAGGCAATCAAGGGGTTAAGTGTGTGCCTAAAAAAGTGTTAATCTGTCTAATGTGTGCTGCTTTTTACTGAAAAAAATTATTTGTTTCTTCTCCCTTCTCCCTGCAGGGAGAAGAAACAGAGATTGTTCCCTCTGTACCCTCTGAGTTAATTGTCAACACAGGGTTCTGGGCTGTGATTTCACACAGCCGATCAGCAGGTCCCAGCCATGAATCATTGGCCGGGACCTGCTGACAAACTCTCGCTGTGTACAATCACAGCAGAAGTCGACGGGCGGGGGGCACGCACGCGCCCCTTGTACCCAGCGATATACAGGTATGTCGGTGTGCCTGAACAGGCCACCCGCCCGCAGAACATTGCAGGCGAGCGGTCCACAAGTGGGTTAGGAATGGAGATGGATCTTTCATATGGTGTAGTCTCCAATGCATAGGATGTGGTATAGGTACACTGGATACTTTTCCATCACATCATGACAAGCCAATGTTATTATTTTAAGGATAGTGCACGATATCTAAAAATTTTGACGGTTTTGATCAATCTGCATGTCTGGACTTGATGAAAATAAATTGAAATGAAAAAAAAAAATGAAATAAAAATATGGAGTGCTCCATTTTTGTATCTAATACCTGAACTGACATCCTCCTTCGTAATTGTCACCATCATTTCAACTTCTTCTACAGACAACTGATAACAGCTTGCATGCATCTTTTCTGCCTCTGTGACATCAGGTTTTATACCCATCACTTCTCCCTAAAAATGACAAAATGACAGTGAGCACTATTATCCTGAGACTACAAAAAAGAATATAATCGAATACAGTTTAGAGGCAAGTTTGAGTTCAATGGTGTAGGCAGGTGTAGTTTGGCCTCCCTGCACAGGTGGCGCTGTTCGACAGTCATTATGCAGAAAGGATGGTGGACAAGAGGTACTCTTGTTCCTCTGGGGCCTCCGTAGACATTATCAAGGCAACAGCCATCCGATTGTATGCTGCTGCTGTGGATGACCTCAGAGGCCATCTTTATTGTGGGCAGTGCTGATAAATAGCACTGTCCCAATGCAGGCAGTGCGCATTTGGCGAGGGACAGCGTGTCTAGCACATGGAAAGGTTCCAGAGTAGGGTTGACATGTCAGCCTCCAGTAAGGAATCCTTTCTACATTCAGGTGCCTTTGTCACCAGAGAGGATTCCTCCTGTTTACTTTTCATAATCATCTCCCCTCCTCCATAGACTGCTGATCTCCACTCACCATCTCTTCTTCTTCCTTTTTACCTTCAACTTTGATGTCTTTCAGTTCTCCAACCTAAACCCCAAAGATGATTAAATAAAACATGAAAAAGTTACTGCAAATAAGAGATGGCACCTCATAGTTTAAAATAATTTTCAGTTACTTTTGCTTGGTCCCATCTACCTGATCATGGCAAGAGATGTTGATATCTTTCTGTATGGAATTCCGGGAATACAGAGGACCACCCATCTCCATGGACTGCTGAGCTCCACTCACGAACATCTCTTCTTCTTCCTTCTTAACCTCAAATTTGATGCCTTTCGGTTCTTCACCCTAAACCCCAAAGATGATAGAATACATAGGTTAAAAAAAAAAAAAAAGAATAAAAGAAAAATAGAAGAATGTCCTCTTATAGCATAGAATCATTATTTAGTTCTAGATAATTAGTCCTATCTACCTGATCATGTAATGCATAGTTGTGATCTTCCAGTATGGCATCCCAGGAATGCTGAGAATGGGGAGAGCTCTCTGAAGGGTTTCCTTTACTGGATCCATCTGTAGGAAACACACACACACTGACTTACACTTGATGGCTTACACCCGAGAGTCCTCAAAGAACTTAGCCAGGTAATAAGCCAGACCATTACTCCTAATTTTTATGGACAGTTTAGTGACTAGAATGTTACCAGCTGATTGGCAAAAAGCCAACATGGTACCAATATTTTAAAAAAGATCAGAAATATATACCTGGAAACTACAGACCAGTCAGTCTAACATCGATAGTTTGCCAACTATTGGAGGGGGGGTGATAAGGGACAACCCAATAATTTTCTGATGAAAACAGTAACATTAGCAGTAATCAGCATGGATTTTACGAAAGATCGTTCTTGCCAGACTAAACTTTTAGCATTCTACAAGGAAGTGAGCTGCCATCTAGATAAAGGAAGGCCTGTGGATGTGGTGTATCTGGATTGTGCAAAAGCATTCAATACAGTCCCCCATTAACACCTAATTTAGGAATAGTTGTGTTGGCATGGACCATGGGGTACGTACCTGGATAGAAAACTGGTTACAAGGCTGGTGATAAATAGCGAGTACTCAGAATGGTCTGGAGTGGTAAGTGGGGTACCCCAAGGCTCTGTCCTGGGACTAATTCTGTTTAATTTATATATAATAAAGACGCTGATATAAATAGCTCAATCCCAGCGTTTGCTGATGATACACAGCTAAGCAGGGCAATCATTTCACAGCAGGATATAGAAACTTTACAAGAAAACCTCAAAAAGATAAAGAAGTGGGCAACTACATGGCAAATGAGGTTTAATGTTGAAAGATGTAAAGTTTGGGGCTAAAAATATGAATACAAGTTACTTGCTAGGGGGAGAATTTCTGGGGGAATCCAGGATGGAAAAAGATCTGGAGGTCCTAGTAGATGACAGGCTCAGCGACGTCATGCAATGCCAAGCTGTAGCAAGCAAGGCCAGCAGAATATTGGCATGCATTAAAAAGGGGATAAACTAAAATTCTGTCATTTACAAACTCAGTTTGGCTGCATCTGTAGTATTCTGTCTAGTTCTGGGCACCAGTCCTTAAGAAGGATGTGCTGGAACCGGAGAGGGTCCAGAGAAGGGAAACAAAGCTAATAAGGGGACTGGAGGACCTTCGTTATGAGGAAGGAATACAAGCACCAACCTTATTCTCCCTGGAGAAGAGACACTTGAGAGGAGATATGATAGCGACATACAAATATCTCAATGGTGATTCTAGCACAGGGAGGAAACTATTCAGTCTCAAAGACACGCGGCCACTCACTTAACTTGGTGGAGAAGTGGTTTAACCTTAAACTACATAGGGGGTTCTTTACTGTCATAGTAAGGATCCCGGTAAGGATGTGGAACTCCTTTCCACAATTGGTGGAATATTTAAAAAAAAAAGACTCTTAGATGGGCATATTAGCGAACACAATATACAGGGATATGGGAAATGGTATTGACATAAACACACCCACACAGGTTGAACTGGATGGACTGGTGTCTTTATTCAACCATACAATGTAACTATGACTGAATACATTGTTTCTATATGTTTATCAGATGATGGTGGATCTTGGTGGACCCTCCTTACTGCTCTCTCCTTTACAATAAAGTCTCCTCTTACCTGGAGATGTGAGGGGTGGCAGATTCTCCATCATGACGTCCTTGTAGAGATCCTTGTGTCCTTCTAAATATGTGCACTTCATCATCACACTAACCTCCTCTTCTTCTTCTCCTTCCCTTATCTCTTTTTTAATAGTAATATTTAAATTACTCCAGTTTTCCTTCTGAATGTAAATGTAAAAAAAAAAAAAAAAGTAAAAATGAAGCTAATGTACAGATCATAATGTAGCTATTAGTGATTATTGATCTTGTACCCGATGATGAGGAATGGTGTGATCTTCCGGTGTGAAATCCCGGTAATTCAGAGGACGGGGACATCTCTCTGGTGGGTTCCCATTACTGGATCCATCTGTAAGAAACACACACACACACTGAATACAAAGCACTGCTTATAGACCTCTTAATAAACAAGGGACAATAAATGCTTGATTGGACGTAACGTGTAAGGGCGTTCAGATCATTGGGTCAGATGATGGTGGATGTAGGTCAGCTGTTCTCAACTAGCGTTCCTCCAGAGGTGGCTAGGGGTTCCTTAAGCTGTGGCTGATTTACCACCTATTTGATGGTGCCTACATAGTTTTGAGCCAATGCCACTTAGAGGAGCCAGTGGTATGACACCAATGATATTCATAGCTCTCTGTAAGGGGGCCATTCTTACCACCAATGTAAAAAAGAGCATTCTTCTCACTGACCATCAAAATAAGGGGCATTGTTCCCACTGACCCCCAATTAATGGGTTTTATCAGGTGTTCCCAGAGACTTGAAAATTACTTTAAGGGTTCCCCTGAGGTGAAATGGTTGAGAAAGGCTGATCTAGGTGGACCCTCCGTACTGCTCTCTCCTTTACAGTAAAGTCTCCTCTTACCCGGTGATGTGAGGGGTGGTTGATTCTCTATCATGACGTCCTTGTAGAGATCCTTGTGTCCTTCTAAACACTCCAGCCCCTTCATAACACCATCATCCTCCTCTTCCTCTTTTATCTCTTCTTTGATACCAACATTATTATTGCTCCAGATTCCACTCTGAATATAAAAGTAAAGTATTAAAAATGCTCTCCTCTTCCATGGAGACATCTTAATGCCTTAAGTCACATGTATACAGATGTATGAGGTCACGTACATCATAAAATAAAGTGTATTCCCACACCCAGGAAGCCCAGGTCCTGGTACAGCCACCTTAGACATTAATGGATGTGTGCAACTGTGTGTGTGAGTATATGCCGATACTCATGTACAATGTGTGGACATACTCCCGAAAACAAAAAAGTCTGCATTCACATAGAAGGCAAGGCTTCTTGGTAGGGTTGCCACCTCATCCCTTTAAACCCTAACACATATTAATTACACAGGTTCTGTGGCTGATTAAGGTGGTAATTAAACTCACTTGGTGCCTTATCTGCATTAAACTAGCCTCAGAACCTGTGTAATTCATATGCGTTTGGGTTTAAAGGGATGAGGCGGCAACTCTACTTCTTGGATGTAGAAATATGCCCAACCCCGGTTTTACATCATACTCGGTCTTATATGACTGTATGTATGGAGCCTTATGGGAACCTGACATACACACAATGATAAAGTCACCATCCAGACACATCCCTTGTCTGTTACTGGATAATGTCCCAGAATTCCTGGCACCGCTCACCTCTCCCGTCAGGAGGTCAATGAGCTTCTGAGTGACTTCCAAAATCTTCTGCTCATTGTTTCTTTCTGGAACCAGTAAGGAACGTAGAGGAACCATAATGGAGTTCTGTCCATCTCCTGATGTCTTCTTCACAACTATGTTATCCTGTGGGGAGAGATTCGTAATCACTATAAATATTTCCCAACAAAAGAAGTTACAACTTGCTGCCCTCATCATCACTCCTCTCTGCTAGGATCTGATCCACATCATCGCTCTTTCAATGATGTTTCTTCTCATACTTGCAGATAAGCCTTGGAGTTGTTGAGCTGCCATCATTGTCCCTCTTTTCTGGGGCAATGGCACCTTCCTTTCAGAGGTAATGATATTTTCACCAGTTTTGTCTACAAAAATTGTTTAAAATTCCCAGATATCAGAAAAAAAGAAAAATCATGAAAAAAAAAAAGAAGAAAAAAAAGAATATACCAATGATGATTAAAAAAAAACTTTTTAGAAACAAAAAGTTTGCAATTATCCAGCTGCCAGGGACACGAATTCTGTAAAACTTTGTCTTGTGACCTGCATAGGTTAAAAAAATATATATATATATTATTCTTTTTCTTTTCCTTTCTCCTCTTTTTCAATATCTTCTGCTAGGGTTCTACCGACACCAGTGGTGGCTGGTGGTATATATTTTTTTTATCGGGAGACGGGTCTCAGGACCCTCTTCCCGATTTGGCCAGAAGAAGCAGCAGGAAGAAAATAGCGAATATTAATTTGCTAATGTCACACAACTGGGTGGGCTCGGGGCGCACTGCTCTACTCCTCGAGCCCACCCTTTTTTGAAGCCTACAGCTCTAATCAGGTGCATAGGAAAAAAAAACCCCTATCAGAATCCATACGTCCGGCGCCCCCTGCATGTAGATTAGGGGTCAGATACATGGATGGAGAGGTGGCACCCATGCGCCCTACATTCTGGGCCGCCACTGACCGGCACCCTTTTTTTACCAGCAAGTACGAGCACCGATACTTACAGCCCATGGGCTCAAATCACACTGCAAAGAATCGCATGCAATTTGAACAGGAACGCGCTGCGATTCCTATCCGAATGGCATGCGGTTTGCCCCACTGCTCCTGTGTGAGCCCAGGCTGAAGTCACTATGACAAGCTTGAGTTCGCACAGGAGCGGTGCGGGAAACCTCCACACCTGAGGGCTGATACACTATATTACCAAAAGTATTGGGACGCCTGCCTTTACACACACGTGAACTTTAATGGCATCCCAGTCTTATTCCGTAGGGCTCAATACTGAGTTGGCCCACCCTTTGCAGCTATAACAGCTTCAACTCTTCTGGGAAGGCTGTCCACAAGGTTTAGGAGTGTGTCTATGGGAATGTTTGACCATTCTTCCAGAAGCGCATTTGTGAGGTCAGGCACTGATGTTGGACGAGAAGGTCTGGCTCAGAGTCTCCCCTCTAATTCATCCTAAAGGTGCTCTATCGAGTTGAGGTCAGGACTCTGTGCAGGCCAGTCAAGTTCCTCCACCCCAAACTCTCTCATCTATGTCTTTATGGACCATGCTCTGTGCACTGGTGCGCAGTCATGTTGGAACAGGAAGGGGCAATCCCCAAACTGTTCCCACAAAGTTGGGAGCATGAAATTGTCCAAAATGTCTTGGTATGCTGACGCCTTAAGAGTTCCTTTCACTGGAACTAAGGAGCCAAACCCAACCCCTGAAAAACAACCCCACACCATAATCCCCCCTCCACCAAATGATTTAGACCAGTGCACAAGGCAAGGACCATAAAGACAAAGGAAGAGCGAGTTCGTGGTGGAAGAACTTGACTGTCCTGCACAGATTCCTGACCTCAACTCGATAGAACACCTTTGGGATGAATTAGAGTGGAGACTACGAGCCAGGCCTTCTCATCCAACATCAGTGCCTGACCTCAAAACTGCGCTTCTGGAAGAATGGTCAAACATTCCCATAGACACACTCCTAAACCTTGTGGACGGCCTTCCCAGAAGAGTTGAAGCTGTTATAGCTGCAAAGGGTGGGCCAACTCAATATTGAACCCTACAGACTAATGCCCCGTACACACGGTCGGATTTTCCGATGGAAAATGTCCGATCGGAGCGTGTTGTCGGAAATTCCGACCGTGTGTGGGCTCCATCGGACATTTTTCATCGGATTTTCCGACACACAAAGTTGGAGAGCAGGAGATAAAATTTTCCGACAACAAAATCCGTTGTCGGAAATTCCGATCGTGTGTACACAAATCCGACGGACAAAGTGCCACGCATGCTCAGAATAAATAAAGACATGAAAGCTATTGGCCACTGCCCTGTTTATAGTCCCGACATACGTGTTTTACGTCACCGCGTTTAGAACGATCGGATTTTCCGACAACTTTGTGCGACCGTGTGTATGCAAGACAAGTTTGAGCCAACATCCGTCGGAAAAAATCCTAGGATTTTGTTGTCGGAATGTCCGAACAAAGTCCGACCGTGTGTACGCCCTATAAGACTGGATTGCCATTAAAGTTTATGTGCGTGTAAAGGCGTCCCAATACTTTTGATGATATAGTATAATCAGGTTTGGAGGATCTGACCGTTTTGTTACCTAAAAGTTGGGGCCATCCCATAATCTTGCGGGTGGCCCCCCGATTTAGTTTCTCCTCCTTAAAATTATGTTCTGTTCTTCCAGAAGTGCAGTTGGGAGGTCAGGCACTGATGTTGGACGAGAAGGCCTGGCTCGCTGTCTCCATTCTAATTCATCCCAAAGGTGATCTATCGAGTTGAGGTCAGGACTCTGTGCAGGCCAGTCAAGTTCCTCCACCCCAAACTCGCTCATCCATGTCTTTATGGACCTTGCTTTGTGCTCTGGTCCAAATCATTTGGTAGAGGGGGGATTATGATGGGGGGTTGTTTTTCAGGGGTTGGGCTTGGCCACTTAGTTCCAGTGAAAGGAACTCTTAAGGCGTCAGCATACAGGACAATTTTGGACAAGGGAATATGGTTTGAGTCCTACCTCTTTAGGAAGCGGAATCTATGTGTAAGATTACGTATGATCACCATGCCATTATATTCTGGTGCCTTTCTTGTTTTCCCAATTTCATCCAGTTTTCCGTACAAAAAAAAGTTGTTTATAGAACTGTGTCATTTTTTATTTATTTTTTGGCAATTAAAAAATAGCAAACAAAAAATAATGTCCTTTAAACACTTCCTGGTGGATTAAAACGACGATCCCAAAATCTTCATCAATTTTGGCAGCAAAAAAATTTGTTTAAAATGATCAGATATCAGGAAAATTTAATTCAGGAAAAAAAGTTTATCCGTGACGATTTAGTAGCTTGTCCGGGAAAAAAATAAAAAAAAAATTAAAAAAGTGGGAAAAAAAAAAAAAAAAAAAAAAGCTTATAAATGATCCAGCTGTCAGTAACACAAATTCTGTAAAATTTTGTAACTTTTGTAACTTGTAACTTGTAAAAATATTACTATATCTGTTGTTTAAACTTATAAAAACATAATAAAAACATTTAAAACGAAAAAAAAAATATATTACAAAAAAATCCCAGGAAATTACAAATATATTTATTAGACTCTTTGCGTCGATTTGATTGTTGGAATAAAACGGAGCTCCCAGAATCCTCCTCACCTCCCCGGTCAGCAGGTAGATGATCTCCAGGGTGAGCCGTAATATCCTCTCCGTCAGGTCGGTACAGTTTGCCTCCATCGCTCCCAACTCTGTCCCATTCACTTCCTGCAACAATAGCACCCATCCCCCCCCCCCCCATGATTGGCGTCATGGGTAAAAGGAAAGCTCTTTTGTGATTGGTTCTTCTCGGCCATTTTGTTGTAGCCCAGCAGATTTGAAGGAACACGCTGTTATTTGTGAAATAATGCTCAAACTTGAGGACTTCTACCAATACCCACCAAAAAATTGTCGTCGGCTGAGAGTAGGATGAATGTCTAAGACATGTGACATGTTCACTCAGTTGAATGCCAACATTGTTATTATTATTGGTGTACAGGATTTATATTGGACCAACAGTTTGCATAGCACTTTGTAATATAATGTCTTCATATATGAGCCACAACAATATGGCTGCCCCGAGGAGCTTATCCTCTGTGGACCTCGACATCGCCTTAGGGCTCTCACCTCCACTGTCATGCAGGCAGGCTTCTCCCACCAGTGCTTAGAGCAGACTTCCTCAACCTTTCCAACACAGAGGAACCCTTGCAAAAACGTTCCCGTCTTAGGGAAACCCTGCTAAAAATTGCTATACTTACATCTCATGAAACATTAGTGCAGTGTGGCCTCCAAACTGTGGCCCGGGGAGGTGAATTTGGACCTTTGCTTGCCTTTGTCTGGCCCTTTTGGCACTATTCCTCCCGCTGACACCAACAATGGGTCACTATTCCTCCCACTGATACCAATGATGGGACACTATTCCTCCCACTGATACCAATGATGGGACACTATTCCTCCCACTGACACCAACAATGGAGCACTATTCCTCCCACTGACACCAACAATGGGTCACTATTCCTCCCACTGACACCAACAATGGGTCACTATTCCTCCCACTGACACCAAAAATGGGTCACTATTCCTCCCACTGATACCTATGATGGGGCACTATTCCTCCCACTGATACCAATGATGGGTCACTATTCCTCCCACTGATACCAATGATGGGGCACTATTCCTCCCACTGATACCAGTGATGGGTCACTATTCCTCCCACTGATACCTATGATGGGGCACTATTCCTCCCACTGATACCAATGATGGGGCACTATTCCTCCCACTGATACCAGTGATGGGTCACTATTCCTCCCACTGACACTGCATTAGTGTGATCATTGGGAAGAGTTCTCCTTAGAGATAGCTGAAAAGGTCAATAGTGTCAGTAGGAACTTATCTGAGAGGCAGAAAGTGCTCATTGCTCAAGGAGCCCCTAGCAATCTCTGGAGGAAATATGTAAAATATCACCACTCTACTATCTGCAAGACAATTAAGTGCAATCTATATGGTGGGAATGCAGCTTGACACTGTTATGTGTTCACCCCCCCCCCCCCCCCCCTAGCCTATTTGGTACTCAATATGTCATATATGAATGATGGTGAAAAACTTTTTTTTTTTATATGCATCAATAAACCACCCGAGTACTCAAAGAAACTATACAAAGTGCAAATATATCATGAAATATAACAATTATGAATAGTGGTGGAAACCCCTAAATAGAGAAATGTGTGCAAAAGTGCACAATATATACCAAAATCCAAATGATATAAACAAATAGTATAAAAATTATATAAAATGCTATATATATATATATAAAAACTGCAATTATGTATGGTGGTGAGAACCCCTCAAACACTAATTTCACAAAATTGTGCTGGGATGTGCAATATATACCACAATCCAAATAATATAAACAAATAGTATAAAAGAATGATATATAAAAAAAAAAAAACAGTTCAGCTGCAATTATGAGTAATGGTGGAACCCCCTCACGGGAAAAAAAAATCCACAAGAATGTGCAAAATACAACAAAGTCCAAATAGTATGGTGAAATCTTGATAGATATAGCTCCTAATTAATGTGCAGTTCTGTGTCTACTTTAATGCTTCATTTATAACATTGCGTGAGCTCTGCCACCAGCCACACATTTTGCTGACCTCTGTATTTGACCTATATGTGAATAGGTCCCAAAAGCACCTTCCCCCCACTTAGAGGTCTTATCCATTGGGCTTAGATCTCTCCAAATTCACCAACACTTCTCCACGATTCCACCTCCTGGATGAGCAATCTTCTAAATGCAGGCTTAAGCTCAAAACGGGATCATAAAATGCCATCATCACACTTTTACCATAATAAAGAGCCTTAACCAGAAAAAATTGAGCCAGGAAGCTGTAAATTGCAGGGTGCTCTGGCCAATTTGTCCATATTAAATGGTGCAAAAATCAACTACCTATGATTTTAACTAATCTCTCTTTTTTAGGGCCAAAGTGAACATGGCAGCACCTCCAGAAAAATTCAATGTGGAAGAGTATAGGACAATAATCAAGTTCCTGTTTCTCCAAGGGAAAGGTGGGAAGCAGATCCATGATGAAATGTCACAAACTTTGGGTGACAGTGGTCCTTCATATGCAACAGATAAACATTGGGTTGTCAATTTTAAACCTGGCCATTTTGGTTTTGAAAGTGAGGGCCCTACCCTGTTTCCCCGAAAATAAGATCTAGCATGATTGTCGGTGATGGCTGCAATATAAGACCTACCCCCCAAATAAGCCCTAGTTAAAGTCCTTGTAGGTCTTATTTTCAGGGTAGGGCTTATTTTCGGGGAAACAGGGTAGGGCTTATTTGGGGGGTAGGGCTTATATTGCAGACATCACTGACAACCACGCTAGGTCTTATTTTCGGGGAAACAGGGTAGTAGAAAGCCTGTTTCTGTCTGTG
The DNA here is from genome assembly GCF_042186555.1 of Aquarana catesbeiana. NCBI lineage: Eukaryota > Metazoa > Chordata > Amphibia > Anura > Ranidae > Aquarana > Aquarana catesbeiana. The sequence continues at coordinate 286,853,563 of NC_133331.1, read as the reverse complement.
TGCCTGCAAATGTGAAATCCATCCATGACATGATCATGGAGGACCGTCGAATATTACCCAAAAGTATTGCTACATATCTGGGAATATCGCATGAGAGAGTTGGTGCCATTATCCACCTTGACTTGGAAATGAGAAAGCTTGCAGCAAAGTGGATCCCAATACTTTTGACAAGCGAACAAAAGAGGAAACGTGTGGAGACATCGGTGGCTGTTTTGGAACATTTTGCAAGCAATGAGTCAGATTTCCTGGACAAACCGGTACCTGGTGATGAGACATGGATCTACTGTCATGATCCTGAGACAAATGAACAGTATAAGGAATGGAGGCAGTGTGGTTCCCCCAGGCCAAAGAAGGTCTGTGTGCAAAGGTCAGTGCAGAAGCAAATGGCAACAGTTTTTTTGGGATAAGAAGGGAGTTTTGCTGGTGGACTACCTCGAAAAGGATTCAACCATCAATGCAACATATAACTGTGCTTTAATGACGAAGTTGAGGCAAAATATCAAGGAAAAATGTTGAGGAAAGCTCTCCAAAGGTGTCATCCTGTTGCTTGACAACGCCTAGTCAAACACTTCAGGTGAAACAAAGGCAAAACTGACCTCCTTGGGCTTTCAAGTGATGCCCCATCCACGCTATTCGTCCGACCTGACTCCTTTTGACTATTTCTGTTCCCCAATCTCAGAAAACACCTAACGCAGACTTTCTCAACCTTTTCAACACAGAGGAACCCTTAAAAAAACCTTTCGGTCTCAGGGAACCCCTGTTAAAAATGGCTATATCTACAACTCATGATACATTGGTGTAATGGTCAGTGGAAGAGTGCTCCTTACATCTATGGTCTTGGGGAAGAATTTCCCCCCTACAGATAACTAAAAAGATCATTGGTGTCACTGGGAACTTATCTGAGACGGAAAAATTGGTCATTGCTCAAGGAACCCCTAGCAACCATTGGAGGAACCCTGGCTGAGAAACCCTGACCTAAAGGGAGAACAATTTGGGAGTGTTCCTGAGGCAATTAATGCTGCAAATGAGTGGTTACACCAGCAGTCGGAAGAATTTTATTTGCAGGAACTTAAGAAGCTGCAGGACAGATGTCGCAAGTGCATTGACTTCCTGGGGGAATATGTAGAATAGTGTGGCAGTTACAGCTTCCTAGCTCAATTTTTTCTAGGTAAGGCTCAATACTTAGCAGCCCCCCCCCCCCCCCTCGTAATATGCAGGGGTTATTTTAATACATGGCCCCCTTAAGAAGCATCAAGGAGGCTTCTCCTTGAAGAAGTTACTTGATGAGTGATGAAACACATGAGTGGCGCTGTCTACGATGTCATCGTACCAGACCAGAAATTAGGTCTCTTAGCCTGGCATAGAGTGATGCCGGTTTTATGACATCCAGACTGGATTTGAGTGTATTCCTGAATTTTTTATAAATTTTGAGCTTTCTATTATGGTATAACGTAAGTATGATGATGGCCTTTATGATCTCTTCTGAGCTGAAGCCTGCATGTAAAAGATTGCTGATCCAGGAGGTATAATTATGGAGAAGTGTTGGTGAATTTGGGGAGATCTAAGCCAGTGGATGAGACCCCTAGTGGGGGAAGGAGCTTTAGGACCTACTCTGTAGGTCAAATTCAGAAGTGAGCGTATGGTGGAGCTGGTGGTGGAGCTCACATGGTGTTACAATCGAAGCACAAAAGTATACACTGGACTGCCCATTAATTAGGAACTATATTTGTCAAGATATCACCATACTATTTGGACTTTGTTATATTTTGCACTTTTTGCTAATTTTTGTGGAGTTTTTTATTTATGAGGGGGTTCCACCATTATTCATATATGCAGCTAAATTGCTTTTTTTATATAATTCTCTGATACTGTTCATTTACCGTATATTTTGGGGATTTTGGTTTATATCGCATATCCCTGCACAATTTTGTGAAGTTTCTATTTGAGGTGTTTTCACCACCATTCATAACTGCAGTTTTTCATAATATATTATATATATATATATATATATATATATATATATACATATACACACACATATATATATGTATATATATATATATATATATATATATATATATATATATATATATATATATATATACACACACATACCTACATACATACATACATACATACACACACACACTATATTGTCAAAAGTATTGAGACACCTACCTTTACACACACATGAACTTTAATGGCATCCCAGTCTTAGTCCGTAGGGTTCAATATTGAGTTGGCCCACCCTTTGCAGCTATAACAGCTTCAACTCTTCTGGGAAGGCTGTCCACAAGGTTTAGGAGTGTGTCTATGGGAATGTGTGACCATTCTTCCAGAAGAGCATTTGTGAGGTCAGGCACTGATGTTGGACAAGAATGCCTGGCTTACAGTCTCCGCTCTAATTCATCCCAAAGGTGTTCTATCAGGTTGAGGTGAATGCCAGTCAAGTTCCTCCACCCCAAGCCTTCAGCCTTTACAATTACTTTAAAGTGGTTGCAAACCTCAGACATGAAATATTAACAAAGCATATCCCACTATAGTGTGTACTTGTCTCAATTAAAAGCACTAAGGCTGCACTCACACCTGAGCGTTTTCAGCTCGTAAAACGCCTGAAAAAACGCACGAGAAACGCCCAACATTCATTTCAAAGGCACCTGTTCACATCTGAGTGTTTTGTCACCTGAAGCAAAACACCAGAAAAACGCCTTAAGCTCAAAAAAGAACATGACCTTCTTTGGTGCAGATTACAGGCGTCTTTCTACTTTTTACATTGGTGACCTGTGCAAAATTGCGGCAAAAATGCAGCCTAAGTGTCATTTTTGTCTGCTGCTTTATTCCTCTGCTATCTGCATGAATCACTTTTAACAAGTTTTCCTGACACCAAGTGAAAAATGGTGACAGGGGAGGGACCTTCAGCAGATTGACAGCCTCAGCTCTGTTCCTGTGTGAAGGGGGAGTCCCTTCCCTCCAATCAGCTCTTAGACCTCTCCACACTGATCTCTGCAGAGTGTAAATTCACGCAGCCCTGATTATCGTGGTCAGCGCAGAGAGGGGGACACAGGAAGTGGTAAGATCAGCCAGATTTTTTACAGTTTAGAGAGGGGCAAATTAGACAGCACAAGCACTGAGCTGTTTAATCTGCTTTAAGGGAACAGGGTTAACAAACACTTTAAGTTTGGCCAGACCTTCTTTATGTAAGGGGTCCTGAGCAGATTGTGTGCACTTTGTGAAGATTTTAAACAGTTTTCAGTCATTGTGAAAGGAGCACTTTAAAGAGTACATGTCACATGACTATATGTTACATGACTGCTGTTTAAAGGAGCACTATCCTTTGTTACAGGTGAGTGATTTTTGTAGGTGTGTGATTGTATATTGAGACTCCCAGTGAGCACTATGATGTATTTCTTCCTCTTCTGAGCTACCCTGGACATACAAGATGAGACACTGGATCTAATCTAGCCATGTTCTTGAATTGTGGTTGAGGAGGAATGGTGGAACCCTATCTTCTCATCATTTATCTATGAGCGTGTATAGAACTTGTTTATTAGGAGGTCTATAAGTGGATTTTTGGCTATCTAGAAGAAAGAAGAAATTTATGTAACCCCTGCAATGCCAACTTGGTAGAAGAACCGAGCCAGTGGGTTAATGTTTTAAGCTTTAATAGACCTCTTCTATTTAAGGGGTCCTGGCAACAAGATAAGCAGACTGCATGCACTTTATGGTGAAGGTTTCACACTGTTTTCACTGTCGTTGTGAAAGAAGCACTTTGAAGAACACATGTATTTGGCTAGTTACAGGATTGGTATTTAAAGGATCAGTATTTTTTGTTACAAGTGAGTGATTATCGTAGGTGTGTGAGTGTTTATTGAAGTTCCCAGTAAGCACTATGATGTGTTTCTTCCTTTTCTGAGCTACTCTGGACATACAAAATTAAAACGCTGGATCTAATCTATCCATGTTCATGAATTGTGGTTGAGGAGGGCTGGTGGAACCCTCTTTTTGCATCATTTATCTATGAGTGTGTATAGACCTTGTTTATTAAGAGGTCTATAAGTGTATTTTTGTCTGTCTATAAAGAGGAAGATGTTTATGTAACCCCTGCGATGCCATCTTGATACAAGCACAGACCCAGGGGAGAGAACGGTTTCTGAGTTCATTTAAGTTAAATTAAGCTTTGATAGACCTCTTGTAAAGTGCACGTTTGGATAGTTACAGGTTTGTTTCTTAAAGGAGCAGTATGCTTTGTTATAGGTGAGTGATTTTCGTAGGTGTACGACTGTTTATTTAAGTTCACAGTGAACACTATGATATGTTTCTCCCTTTTCTGAGCTACTCTAGACATACCGGATGAGATGCTGGATTTAAGCTATCCATGTTCATGAATTGAGGTTGAAGAGGAATGGTAGAGCCCTCTCTTTTTATCATTTATAGTGTGTATAGACCTATATGTGTATAGACCTTGTTTATTAAGAGGTCTATAAGTGGATTTTGGTTATCTATACGAAGGAAGAAGTTTATGTAACCCCTGCAATGCTATCTTGGCAGAAGCAGTGCTCCAGTGGAGAAAGCTGTCTCTGAGTTAATTTATTAAGCTAAACAATTTTTTTACTGTCATTGTGAGGGGAGCAACTTAAAGAGCAGTGTATGGCTGTTTCTTTTTTTTTTAGGTTCACAGTGAGCACTATGAAGCGTTTCTCCCTCTGCTGAGCTACTCTGGATACACGAGTAAGATGCTGGATTTAATCCGTCCATGTTCATGTTTTTCAGATAAGAAGGAATGGTGGAACCCTCTCTTTTCATAATTTTTCTATGAGTGTGTATAGACCTGGTTTATTAAGAGGTCTATAATCAAAGGTGAGCAATATAGACATATACAGTAGGTGTACTGGGTGAAGATTTTGCTTGTGGATTCACTACATATAATCAATGATTGAGATTTCACTTTTCTCTGAAGTTGGGACTATGTGGTTTTAGGACTGTCTATATCAAAGAACTTTCTTTTTTTTTATAATATTTTTGTGTATTTTGCATGTAAAAAGGTGTAGAGTTTTTCTTCTAATTAATTAGTGCTGCACTATTTTTTTTCCTTGTTTTTTAATTGTATGACTATGATGACAATAGCTTTTAGCACGAGGGTGCCGCTGCTTCAAACTTTCACTGTGCATCATTACGCTTTCTGTGTACACCCCTGAGGATATGGAAGTGAGTAGCCCAGTTACGCCTCGATATTAACACAAATGTTTCACACCAATCTTTCCTCTGTATAGACTGCAGTATGTGTTTAAAGCCCCTATACCTGCTAAAATCTTCTCCTTATTTTTGGATAAACTTAAATGGGGCCAAGACCATGCAGCGACTCTCTCTCTTTTGTGGATTCCCTTCACCTGTATCAATTTCCCCATGGTAAGTACCCATACCCTCTGACAACCACAGGCCAACAGATTAGATACATGGTTCTTATGCCCCTCTTTAGCTCTGCCAAGATGTTCAGCAGATAATCTATTTACTGTCTATTCACACATAACTTTTTCCAAAGGCCCGATGCCTAGTCCTTATTGGACCAACACAGGCCAACTGACTAGATACATGGTTCTCATGTCCTTTTTTTTTTAGCTCTACCAGGATGTTCAGAAGATAATCATTTTACTGTTTGCTTACACATAACTTTCTGCACAGGCCACATAATGATAACTCTTCCTCATAGTGTTGCTGATGAAGAACAAGTAATTGTGATTAGTGGTAACAAAAACAAAACGAAAGTCCACACTATGGTTTACCAAAGAGAACTTTATTTTATTGCTGTCACATAATGCATATCTTTATGTAACATAAGAAAGAAGGACAATCTGAGTCCCCACCATTGCTCCATGAGAACTTCAGTAAAGTGGAAATCCAACCACTATTGTTCCCAGAGAACTTCTCTAAATAAAATGGAAGTCCAGTGCAAGAACAAATGATGGCCTGAGAACCCATCATTGTTCCTTGAGAACTTCTCTAAATAAAATGGAAGTCCAGTTCAAGAAAGAAGGACAGCCTGAGACCCCACCATTGTTCCCAAATAACTTTTCTAAATAAAATGGAAGTCCACTGGAAAAATGAAGGACAGTCTGAGAATCCACCATTGTTCCTAGAGAACTTCTCTAAATAAAATGGAAGTCCAGTGGAAGAAAGAAGGACAGTCTGAGAATCCACCATTGTTCCTAGAGAACTTCTCTAAATAAAATGTAAGTCCAGTGGAAGAACGAAGGACAGTCTGAGACCCTACCATTGTTCCTAGAGAACATCAGAAATTAAAATGGCAATCCAACCAACACTTTTGGCATTTTTGGCAGACTGGAGAAAGTGAAAGCCTTTGTCGGGTTATGGTTATCTGTATAACTTTTGGGGAAATTTCTATGACTTTTCATTCCAGCAACAGCTGTAATCAGGACTTATAGTTTCTCAAGTGGGGACATATACAACCATTAACCACTTAAGGACCAGCCTCGTTTTGGATTTTAGGTGTTTACATGTTTAAAACAGGTTTTTCTGCTAGAAAATTACTTAGAACCCCCAAACATTATATATGGTTTTTCTTCTAACACCCTAGAGAATACAATGGCGGTCATTGCAATACTTTTTTTTGCACCGTATTTGCGCAGCGGTCTTATAAGCGCACTTTTTTTGGAAAAAATTCACTTTTTTGAATAAAAAAATAAAACAACAGTAAAGTTATCCCAATTTTTTTTTATATTGTGAAATATAATGTTACGCCAAGTAAATTGATAGCCAACATGTCATGCTTGAAAATTGCGCCCGCTCGTGGAATGGCGTCAAACTTTTACCCTCAAAAATCTCCATAGGCGACGTTTAAAAAATTCTACAGGTTGCATATTTTGCGCTACAGAGGAGGTCTAGGGCTAGAATTATTGCTCTCGCTCTACCGGTCGCTGTGATACCTCACATGTGTGGTTTGACCACCGTTTTCATATGCGGGCGCTACTCGCGTATGTGTTCGCTTCTGCGCGCGAGCTCGTCGGGACAGGGGGGTTTTAAAAATTTTTTTTTTTAATTTTTATTATTTATTTTAAAATATTTTATTTATTTTTACACTGTTTAAAAAAAAAAAAAATTGTGTCACTTTTATTCCTATTACAAGGGATGTAAACATCCCTTGTAATAGAAAAAAGCATGGCAGGACCTCTTAAATATGAGATCTGGGGTCAAAAAGACCTCAGATCTCATATTTACACTAAAATGCTATAAAAAAAAAAAAAAAAAAAGTCATTTAGAAAAATGACATTTGAAAAAATATGCCTTTAAGAGGCGTGGACGGAAGTGACGTTTTGACGTCGCTTCCACCCAGCAGTATCTTGGAGACGAGTGAGCGCCATCTTGGCCTCACTTGTCTCCAGACACACCAGGCAGAAGGACGCGATCGCCTCCGCCGCTACCGACGGCTCCGGTAAGCGGCGGAGGGCACCGGATCGCGGCGGGAGGGGGGGGGGCTCTCTCCCGCCACCGATAAAAGTGATCTCACGGCGAATCCGCCGCAGGGACCACTTTTATCTGAAAGCCGGCCGCCGCACGAAACCGGGGATACCGGGGTTATGGCAGCTAGCTGCTGCCATAACAATGATATCCCCGTTCAAACTTAGGACGTATATAGTCATGCGGCGGTCGGGAAGTGGTTAAAATCTTATCAAACTCTACTATATAATAAACAGTTCCATAGATACCTGTGTACTTGTTGGAGATCCCCCTCAATTCTTGTCTGCATTACACAAAGGAAGATGAGGAGAAACCTCAGAACGGAGAAGGGAAAATAATAAGTGTAAAGCAACATGAACAATATGAAGATGAACAAAAAATGTTAAAACAAAAAATGAATTTATTGTAAGCAATAAAATAAAAAAAAATCCATATGGGTTGGCTAATCCTTTCAGAATGCCTCACCTTTATCATATGATTGTTCTACGGACATATACTGTAGATTCAGCCTATGTACTTTGACCATCAGTTTCTCAGTGGTCTCCTGTGCTGTGTATTCTCTGGTGGAGAATTAGAGTCACTTTCTGCGCAAAACATTTGCCACATTCTGAACAGGAAAATGGCTTTTCGCCAGTGTGAATTCTCATGTGCTTATCACGGTTTCCTTTGCTAGGGAAGCATTTGCCGCACTCAGAACAGGAGAAGGGCTTCTCGCCGGTGTGGACTATCAGGTGTGTTTTTAGTTGTGATTTCTGGATGAAAGACTTTCCGCACTCAGAACAGGAGAAGGGCTTTTCCCCGGTGTGGATTCTCTGGTGTTGAACGATTTTCCAACTGTCTTTAAAGGACTTCTTGCAACATGAAAAAGGTGGTTCTCCGGTGTGAATTCTTTGGTGTGCAACCAGATCACGATTTCTTTTGAATGATTTTTCACAGTCAGGGCAAGGGAAGGTCTCCTTACTGGTGTGACCCTTCTGATGGACGTGGACTACAGATTTCTTCTTAAATGACTCGCCACACTCAGAACATGGCAATGGAGCCTTATTTTCATGAAGCTCCACATGCTGATCAAGGCAGTGGCCTTGGGTGGTGTGTGTTCTCTGGTGGAGAATTAGTGTCACTTTCTGCGCAAAACTGTTGCCGCATTTGGGACAGGAAAACGGCTTCTCACCAGTGTGCATTCTCATGTGGTTTTCACGGCTCCCTTTACTGGAGAAGCCCTTTCCACACTCGGAACAGGGAAAGGGCTTCTCGCCGGTGTGGACTCTCTGGTGTTGAATGAGATTTGATTTCTTTATGAAGGACTTCTCACACTCAGAACAGGAAAAACGTTTTCCACTGATGTGAGTGCTTTGATTTCCAACCAGGTTATGATTTTTTATGCTTGATTTTTCACAATCCTGAAAAGGATCTTGAGAAGATTCCTCGGAATTAGAAGGATCTGGTGGTTTCTCTGCACTGTGAATACTTGGTTGGCCATTTGAGATGATGGTATGTGTTTTATTTTTGGACTTCTCAGAATTAAACTGATCTTTTGATCTTACCATATGATTAAGTCTGTGATGTATATTTTGAGTAGCAATCCTTTCTCCTGGGGAATATTCTGTCATGCCATTATCGTCTTGGTTATAATGTTCAGATAAAATAAGACATCCTTCTGGGGTATTCCAGCTATTGGTTCCTCCTGTGGAAATTTTTTCGTCTTTTTAATAAATAGCACAATTTTGTATTTGATAGTTATGCATGTTGGTCTAATAGTCAACTGTTCCCCAAACAGAAGTCAGATAAGATGTATAATGCAACCTTATACTACAGTGCACTGGGGGAGGTTCACATACACTCAGTACTATGCTATGTTGAGGAAAAAAAATGGACCCTCCTTCACCTCATTTGTTGGGAACATGACATTATATTGAGGAATGGAGATGGGCCTTATATATGGTGTACAGTATCTCCTCCTCATTTGTTGGGAACATGACATTATATTGAGGAATGGAGATGGACCTTTCATATGGTGTACAGTATCTCCAGTGCATGAAATTTGATATAGATACACTGGATATTTTTTCATCATATCACAACAAGTCAATTTTATTCTTTCAACAAACAGCACACCCTGCCTAAAATTTTGTTTGACGGTTTGCAGATTTTTTTATCAGTTTTTGGTTTTGCATACCTGAACTTGATAAAAATAAAATTGAAATGTGAAAGAGTTCTCATTAAAAAAAAAAAGCAAAGTGTTGTGTTTTCTGTACATAATACCTACCTGTGCTGACATCTAGAGAAGATTCCTCCTTGGTCATTGTCACCATCAATTCACCTTCATTTATAGACAGCTGATCATCTATCTCATACATTTCTTCTTCCTCTTTAACCTCAATTTTTAAACCCAACACTTTTTCTACCTAAAATTACAAAATGATTATGAGCACTAGAAGAATGTAATCTAATACAGTGTAGAGACAAGTTTGAATCTGACATCCTTGGTCCCACCTACCTGATGGTGAGGGATGGTGTGACCTTCCTGTGTGGAGACCCCGGAATACAGAGGGCGGGGACATCTCTCTGGTGGGTTCTCATTACTGGATCCATCTATAGGAAACACACACACTGACTGAATACATTGTTTCTATGTGTTTATCAGATGATGGGGGATCTAGGTGGACCCTCCGTACTGCTCTCTCCTTTACAATAAAGTATCCTCTTACCCGGTGATGTGAGGGGCGGCTGATTGTCCATCATGACGTCCTTGTAGAGATCCTTGTGTCCTTCTAAATACTCCCACTCCTTCATCACATCATCCTCCTCCTCCTCTTCTTCTTCTTTTATCTCCTCTTTGATACCAACATTAAAATTGCTCCATCTTTCACTCTGAATATAAATGTAAAACAAAGTATTAATAATGCTTCTACTCTTCAATGTAGACATTTTGATGCCTTAAAAAAAAGATTATTAACCTTTTTAGTTTTTAAATAAAAAAGGTTATACTTACCTTCTCTTCTGGGGTCCCCCCGCTGATGCTATCCACTCCTCTTGTTCTCCATGTACCCCTGTAACAAGCAGCTTGCTCAGTTGGGCAGCGTGCATCCATAGACACACATGGCATGGCTCGACCCTGCTCCCTCTTCACAGGACTTGATTGACAGTAGGAAGAGCCAATGGTTCACACTGTTGTCCTGTAAATCCAGGAAAAGGGGAGAAGATCTGCTGAAGATGGGCACAGAGCTTGATCGAGAGAGCTCACGTAAGTGTTTAGGTGGGGGGGTTGGACTGGGGGGAGCTACTCTTGAAAGGTTTTTTTTTAATGAAGAAAATGCATTAAGGTAAGGAACCTTTGGCCTTTAGAACCACTTTTTTTATTTGTTTTTTTGAAAAAAAAAATGTATTAACAGGTTTTTCACATAAAAAGTTACAAACTTAGAAACGTCTTAAACATTCAGCACTACGTCTCATGCATACAGGTGTATGAGGTCATGTGTAGACAGGTACAGGTTTTATCTTCATCCTGTAGAACAGCTCAACCTCAGTCCTCAAGTACCCCCAACAGGCCATGTTTGCAGGTTTTCCTTTATCTTGCACAGGTGCTTTAAATCAGAGTCAATGGCTTGGTATTTTGGACAGCTATTTTATCTAAGAGAAATTCCCAAAACATGGCCTGTTGGGGGTACTTGAGGACAGGGATGAGAACCACTGCTGTAGAAGATGCTGTGCCATTATTACAGATGAAGTGGAGTCTATTGGGGGAAATGTCCGCTTGTGGACTCTGTCATTGTCTTAGAGAAGCCAGCTGTCTGATTGGGTGCTGCAACCTTTGGGGGCCTCGTGTAGCCATCTAGACCAGGAATCTGATGTACCACCCTGGAGTTTAGGCAGGCATGCTCCTCACAAATTTTCTTGCCAGTTACTTGCTAGTTATCCTGGTTGATTGTTAGAGGTCCAATGATTTCTCCCTAAGTTTGGCCTTGTTGCACTTTTCGCTTCTACCACTAGGTGGCCGGGTACTTGGTGGTATTAGATATGAGAAGGGCAACCCAAGGTCCGGTTATGGGTATATGGGGTATCTCAGCCAATGGGCAGGGGTTTTCTTGAATCCTTTGGCCTGCTGGGAAAACCTATTCGGGTGGAGTCAGGTGATCTCTGTTCTGTGCCACTTGGACGGCTGTCTGGGTGGACGTGTGTTGTGTGCCCCGGGCTGCTAGGCCAGAGATTGGACCTGTCCTGGGGGCGTCTGGCTGTTAGGCCGACTGAGGGCCTATCCAGAAGCAAGAGAGCAGCGCAGGGTTGGGATTGCGGCTTGCAGTCCAACCAGAAGTGACGGTTCTGCCGGACAGAGAACCTGTCATGGTAGGAGGTAGAAGGGAAGCTGTCACTACTAAGGGACCAACCACCTTATTACCAGAGACCACGGTGAGTAACTGAATCAAGTACCGGAGCAGAATTCTCACCAAAGGGGCACGATGGAGAATCGGGAAACTTCAGGAGGTGACCAAGTCAGGAACCCAGCCAGCGGAGTTGACGCTTGCAGAGCAGCCTTGTGTGACAAGCCAGGGACTGAGGGGGTGAAGCTTGAGAAGTATCTGGAGTGCCAAGCTAGGGACCCAGCAGAGAGGCGGGGGTGACACTTGAGGAAGATACCACCGTGAAGATTGGAGGAGCTCAGGGGATTTAGCGTCAGTGAATCGGTGGGTCTAGTGAGAGAGCGGGAGCTCACTGTGCTGAAGAACTACAAGGAGCAGTTGTAGTGAAGGTGAAAGAACTGTTACGTTTCTGTTAGGAACTGTTAAAGACTGTTGCCATAGGAGACAGCATTCCTGCACGTGCAGATGTGGTGCCTTGCTGGAGCCTTTCCCTGCATGGCTGTCCTCCTTTTGAAGTCTCAAAGTCTGCTAATTGAACTTGCAACTACTCAAGGGTGTCCTGGCCCTAACCCTCTCTCCCCCATAAAAGTTTGTAAGAGAAATAAATATCTCTTTTGCATCCAAGAAGTGTCTGGCGTCCAATAACTTTATCCATCTTGCACCCACTATGCCTCACAACCCATCATATACAGAAGGATGTCAGCTATCTCTGGCTCTGGAGGTTCTCATTAGACTGAAGGAGGCCGGAGACCTTGCTACACTTATATATAGGGTCTCCTGTGTCATTTAGATGCGCCTGGAGTGAGTGGTAGGTAAAAGGACAGAGGCCTTGAGGAAAATGCATAGCCTAGGTAAAGGTTCCTGGTGAGTAGGATCAGCTCAGGGGCAAGGCCTGTCTTACGGAAACATCCAGATATCTGAACCAGTACCGTAGGGCTGACCATGAAAGTGCTGCACTGGTATACCACAAACTCCAATGGAAGCTGCCCTCCGGTAATACAGGCACAAGTCTGGTGACACCATACAGATACTAATCGCTGTACTGCCTTATATAAAGCGCCTACTAAAACTCACTATTTACTACCGCTAACCTATATAATATATACTATATTACCCAAAGTATTGGGACGCCTGCCTTTACACGCACATGAACTTTAATGGCATCCCAGTCTTAGTCCGTAGGGTTCAATATTGAGTTGGCCCACCCTTTGCAGCTATAACAGCTTCAACTCTTCTGGGAAGGCCGTCCACAAGGTTTAGGAGTGTGTCTATGGGAATGTTTCACCATTATTCCAGAAGAGCATTTGTGAGGTCAGGACAGTCACATACCTCCACCCAAACTCGCTCATCCATGTCTTTATGGACCTTGCTCTGTGCACTAGTCCAAATAATTTGGTGGAGGGGGGATTATGGTGTGGGGTTGTTTTTCAGGGGTTGGACTTGGCCCCTTAGTTCCAGTGAAGGGAACTCTTAAAGCATCAGCATACCAAGACATTTTGGACAATTTCATGCTCCCAACTTTGTGGGAACAGTTTGGGGATGGCCCCTTCCTGTTCCAACATGACTGCGCACCAGTGCACAAAGCAAGGTCCATAAAGACATGGATCCCAGACCCAGAAGTGTCAGGTCACGTACCAGGTATGTGATCTGGCACAGAGCGGCTGCCCTGCCGCAGTATATCTGTGGTGGGCAGTCGGAACTGGTTGAGAACTATGGGTCCCGGTACAGCTGCCTATAGACATGAATGGATGTGTGTACATCTGTGTATGAGTTTACGCCAGTACTCATGTACAGCCTATAGGCATACTGTACTATCGGAATGCAAAAAAAGACAGCGTTCAGGGAGTCCCTCTATCTGTAAGGCCACTCAATGGATGGCTGTCCACAGCACCGGGTATCGTCTGCATATATGGAGCCTTATAGGAACCTTATAGGAACCTGACACACACAATGATATAGTCACCATCCAGACACATCCCTTGTCTGTTACTGGATAATGTCCCAGAATTCCCACCACCGCTCACCTCTCCCATCAGGAGCTCAATGATCTTCTGGGTGACTTCCAAAATCTTCTGTTCATTGTTTCTTTCTGGAACCAGTAAGGAACGTAGAGGAACCGTAATGGGGTTCTGTCCATCTCCCGATGTCTTCTTCACAACTATGTTATCCTGTGGAGAGAGATCAGCAATCACTATATACATTTCCCAACAAAAGAAGTTGCAACTTGTTGCCATCAACGTCCTTCTTTATTATGAATTGATCGATGGAATCTCAGTTTCAGAAGTAATGATATTTTATTTATTTATTAAAGTGTTACAAAACCCAGGACTCTGTATTCACTATATCTGGTCTCCCACAGTAGACAGAACATGGAGACGCAATAATTTTAGTAAATATAAATTGCTATACACCTTTTCTCATCAGCAGTATTTAGCAGTCTTGTGACTTCTACTAGTGTCTGGTTAAAGCGTGTAGGAGGAGTTTTCATTCTCTTCTGACTGTCCTCTGCCTGGGCAGTGCTGATTGGCTCTGTGCTAATCTCATCCACCCCCCCCCCCCAAAAAAAAAACTCTCCAGCAATACACACCAAACTGCGCATGTGTAGAGTGCCACCAACGCTCTGTTCTATCAGGAGATGGATTGGGGACAGTGGAAGAAGGGGAGGATCAGAGGAGACAGGATCAAACAGCCTTTTTACACAATACGAAGGATTAACCCCTTGGGTTCCACACTGAGTATAACCAGCATGTTTTACTGCATATACAGACTGACTTTACTGTTGTGGGTTTATTAACCTGCCGACCACCTAACTATAAGTCCTCATGCACACGGACGTTTTTACAGCTGCTTTTTTGAGCTTTTTTTGCAGCTTAAAAAGGCCTGTCTATGTTAGTCTATGGCTTCATGCCCACCTAGGCATTTTTGAGCTGCAAGTGGCATAGGCGTTTTTAAGCTGTAAAAAAAAACCAGGACCAGTGGGTTCTGAGAGACGTTTTTCAGCTGTAAAAACGCTCTAACGCTGAAAAACGCTGAAAAACGCTCAAAAACGTCATTCACCAACGTTTTTTAACGTTTTTGATCCATTGAAAATAAATAAATAAATAAATAAATGTGAAAAAAAAAAACGCTAAAAAACGCTAATGCGGAAAAACGCTCAAAAACGCTATTGCAAAAACGCTGAAAAAAGCTGAAAAAAGTTTAAAAAAACCACTGCAAAGATACTGGCGTTTTCATAACGTTATTTTAACAGCCTGTGTGCATGAGGGCTAAATATACGTTTATTAGTTTGACATTAAATACCGGGGTGATGGCTGCAGCTAAATGCCATAACCCTCCCGATATCTTTTTTTTTTCCTTCATTCGGTCGGCTTTCCCATAAAAGTGATCCCAGCAGCGCATTCACTGCGGGATCACTTTTATAAGCGGCGGGAGAGGTGACTGCCCCTCCCGCCACTTCCCGGGCTTGCCTAACCGATTGGCCAGCCCAGGAACCATCCGGCAACGGCTGTGTTTAACCACTTAAATACCGGGCACTACCCCCCCCTCCTGCCCTGCCCAATTTTCAGCTTTCAGAGCTGTCGCTTTTAAAGTGACAATTGCGCGGTCATACAACACTGTACCCAAACTACATTTTTATCATTTTGTTCGCCCAAATAGAGCTTTCTTTTGGTGGTATTTGATAACCTCTGCATTTTTTTTTTTAGCTAAACAATGGGCACTGACATGCGGCACTCATGGGCACTCATAGGTGGCACTGATGGGCACTGATTGGAACTGATAGGCGACACTGATGGGCACTGAAAGGCTGCACTGATGGGTACTTATGGGTGGCACTGATAGGTAGCACTGATGGACACTGATAGATAGCAGTGATGAGCACTGATGGCACTGATTGGCATCATGTCTGGGCACTGACTGGCATCCCTGGTGGTCTAGGGTGGCATACCTGGTGGCCATCCACGATCAGCATCCCTGGTGGTCCTGGCGGCATCTGCGGGGGGGTGGGGGAGGTGCGCTGATAATCAATCAGATCCACATCTCTCCATAAGGAGGACCTGTCATCCTGTATTGTTGTTGTAATGGATGTTTACATTCTTTGCAACAGCAATAAAAGTGATCAATTTTTTTTTAAAGGGACAATGTAAAAAAATATATTAAAATAAATTTTTTTTTAAATTTTGTTTTTTTAACCGGTTCCCGACTGGGTCTCGCAGATTTACTGCAGCAGAATGGTTCTCCTGGACGAAATCTCGTACATATACGGCTTTGCCCAGGAGAGCCACCAGAGGGTGTGCGAGCGCCGCGGGAGGCACGTCCGCGCGCCCGCTGCACAGCGGGGGACCCGGTGCGCGTGGGCGGCAGGCGCGAATGCGTGCACAAGACCCAGGATGGTGATCTGTGTGTGTAAACACACAAATCTCTGTGCTGTCAGAGGAGAGGAGACAGATCGTGAGTTCCTACAAAGTTAGTCCCATCTCCACACAGTTAGAACACAGTTAACCCCTTGACTGCCCCCCTAGTGTTAACCCCTTCCCTGCCAGTGACATTTATACAGTAATCAGTGCATATTTATAGCACTGATTGCTCTATAAATGTCACTGGTCCCAAAAATGTGTCAAAAGTCTCCGATCTGTCTGTCGCAATACTGCTAAAAATCGCAGATCATCGCCATTACTAGTAAAAAAAACAAAAAACGCCATAAATCGCTATAGACGCTATAACTTTTGCCCAAACCAATTAATATACACTTATTGAGATTTTTTTTTTTTACCAAAAATATGTAGAAGAATACATATTGGCCTAAACTGAGTAACAAATTTTCTTTAAAAAAAAAAAAAATAAAAATATGGGGGATATTTATTATAGCAAAATCTAAAAAAATATTGTTTTTTTTTTTTAAATTGTCGCTCTTTTCTTGTTTATAGTGCAGAAAATAAAACCCGCAGAGGTGATAAAATTCCACCAAAAGAAAGCTCTATTTGTGGGAAAAAAAGGACGTACATTTTGTTTGGGTACAACGTCACACGACCGCGCAATTGTCAGTTAGAGTGACGCAGTGCCAAATTGTAAAAAGTGCTCTGGTCAGGAAGTGGGTAAAATCCTCCGTGGCTGAAAAGGTTAACCTACCACCATGTGTTTGGAGTGTGGGAGGAAACCGGAGTACCCAAAGAAAACCAACACAGGCACATGCAATGCAGAACATGGAAAGTCCATGTGGGTAATGCCGTGGTCAGGATTTGAACCAACCACCCTAGTGCTGTGAGGCAGAGGTGCTTACCACTATACTACTGGGCTAACCAGGTTTGCCAGCAAACAGAAAACCCAAATTTCAAGAAAAGAAAATTCAGGAAAAAGAAAAATTCAGAAAAAGAAAGCACACCCTGACGATTTAGCAACTTTTCAGCAAATAAAAAGATCTTAAGAAACCATCCAGCGGTCAGCAACACAAATTCTGGAACATTTTGTCTTGTAACTTTTTGGAAACACAAAATAAAAAATTAAATTTCATCCAGTTGTCCAAAAAAGTTGTTTAGAGAAATGTTATAAATAAAAAAATAGTCACAAAAAAAAATGTCCAATGTCACTTTGCAGTGATTTATAAAAACTGCGCTCCCAGAATCCTCCTCACCTCCCCGGTCAGCAGGTAGATGATCTCCAGGGTGAGCCGTAATATCCTCTCCGTCAGGTTGGTGCAGTTTGCCTCCATCGCTCCCAAACTCTGTTCCATTCACTTCCTGCAACAATAGCACCCATCCCCCCCCCGTGCTCAGTGTCATGGGTAAAAGGAAAGCTCTACTGTGATTTGTTATTCTCGGCCATTTTGTTGTAGCCCAGCAGGTCTGAAGGAACAGGCTGTTCATCATGAAATACCACTCAAACCTGAGGACTTCTACTAATACCCTCCAAAAATTGCCAACAGCCAAAAACAGGATGGATGTCTCTAGGACATGTGACATGTTTAGTTGTATGCCAACATGTCCTCATATATGAGCTACAACAATATGGCTGCCCCCAGAAGCTCATCCTCATTGACTACCTACAGAAGCCATTCTCAAACTTTTTAACATGGAGAACCCGTGAAATAACTTCCCTGTCTCAGGGTCAGGGAACCCCTGCTATAAATTTTTGGATCTACAGTTCATGGTACATTAGGGTTGCCACCTCATCCCTTTAAACCCAAACACATAATAATTACACAGGTTCTGTGGCTGATTAAGGTGGTAATTAAACTCACTTGGTGTCTTATCTGCATTTAATTAGCTTCAGAACCCGTGTAATTCAAAGATGTTCGGGTTTAAAGTGATAAGGTGGCAACCCTACGGTACATTAGCATGATAATCACTAAGAAGAATGCTCCTCCTCACCTCCCCGGTCAGCAAGTAGATGATCTCCAGGGTGAGTCGTAATATCCTCTCCGTCAGGTTGGTGCATTTTGCCTCCATTGCTCCCAACTCTGTTCCATTCACTTCCTGCAACAATAGTGCCCATCCCCCCCAATGCTAAGCATCATGAATAAAAGGCAGGCTCCTTTGTGATTGCTTCTTTTCAGTTATTTTGTTGTAGCCCAGCAGACCTGAAAGAACACACTGTTCATAGTAAAATAATGCTCAACCCTGAGGACCTCTATTCATGAAATCCACCAAAAATTGCCATCTGATGGGGGCAGGATGAATTTCTAAAACGTGTGACATGTTCCTTTAGTTGTATGGCAACATGTCTTCATATATGATCTACAATAATATGGCTGCCCCCAGGAGCTTATCCTTATTGATAAGAATGGGCTCGGGCGTGTTTGGATCATACCCACCAGGAAGCCGGCATTGCACAGCGCTAATCATAGGCAGCGTGTGTATGTGAGGAAAAGATGATCCGCACTCCGGTGATTGCCCTTAAAAAGTGTAATATTTATTGACAAGCCACAGTGACCAAACGCAAATGAGAACAGTTGACGCGTTTCAGCCTATAAGGCCTTAGTCATAACCAGCGTGTGTATGTGCAGCTGCCAGTCGGGAAATGCCTCACTGCCTATGATTGGCGGTGTGCAGTGACGGCTTCCTGGCGGGTTCGATCCGAACCCCGAGTAGGGTTGACACTTTTTCTTCAAGTCATAACGTACACTTTAGCGGCGCACAGCGATTTTTTTGTTGTTTAGTGTACACTATAGGATTGTAACAGATCTGAGACACCTTTGGGCACTCCAAAGAGAATAGTAATGTGGTGTGCAGAGTGCCCCCTCACCCTCCTGTCAGGCCCTGCTCTGAGCCACATTCCTGTCTGAATATTGTGTCTGGGTTTCAGGCGGGCTGTCGGCGATTGACGGGTAAATCCTCCAATGCGGGATAGAAACCTTGATAGGGAAGTGGTAGGCGGGGCAGGGCTGGTCTCAGGCTTGTGCCGGGTGCAGGAGCGCACTCGGCACATGTTAAAAATTATCAATTTTCGCGCGGCCGGTGTTGTAAACTCTGCATAGGTAGCAGGAATTTTTACAACACCGGTTCACTGGCGCTTCTATTGCGCCCCTCTTCCTCCATTAAATGGTCCCACCCAGGGCATCTGTCCCTTCCGCCCCCCCCTTGTACCGGCCCTGGGAACTACTCTCAAGCAGTTATAGAATATTGCACAATGTAAAAGTACACCGACTAGCAGCATGCGGTCTAGGATGAGCGGAACCTTCCAAAGGTCATAGAGGAACTCACAAGTATCACTACCAAGGGCTCTGAGGAAGAAGGGACGTTCCCTTCGAAACGCGTCAGCTGGTAGTGATGCTTGTGAGTTCCTCTATGACCTTTGGAAGGTTCCGCTCATCCTAGACCGCGTGCTGCTAGTCGGTGTACTTTTACATTGTGCCATCTTCTATAACTGCTTGTGAGTAGTTCCTTTTTATCATTATTTTCAATAAATTTTTATCCTGAAGATAATGCACATGGCTGGTGGCCCCTTTTTGCTTTCTTTCTTGTTGTCTATTAGGATTCCCCATCCTTGAGGGCAGCAAGGCCTGTGTCTTTGCACTACCTGTCTGGTTATCCACTTGTGCACAGGAGCAATTTTTTTCAATCTTCTGACTTATCTCTGACCCAATTCCTAAACTTCCACTATTTTGTACTACAAAGAACTATTGGCCAGGTCACTGAAGCTGCAAGACAGGGCATAACCTGGCTCAAAATTCACTGGATTAAAAAAAGGAGGAGTTTGGAGTTCTTGTTAAAGATGGGTTTGGAGGATGTCCAAGCTCTCCTTTACTCTTCTGTGATTCTTTTTGGAACGTGTTACCTACAGACTTGCGAATCCTGCATGCCAGTTCTACAAGGGTCTAGTTCAGTTCCCGTGTGCTTCCAGCAATCAGCATTGTTCTCTTTGTCCTGCCAGTACCTACTCTTCAGAACTTGTGTGATTCCCTAAGTATTTCAGCCAGCCACCTGTTGTTACACTCGTTGCCCATTTCCTGCTTCAGCGATCCACTTCAGCCTTGCCTAAAACCTGCTTCTAGTGACCCCCTGTGACTCTGAGCATCTCTACCAGTGCTCAGTGCTTTATCTTTTCCATGTACTGCTGTCTTCTTGGACTGTGTTTCTGACTGACCAGTAAGTCCAGTGCCCCAGTACTGCAAGGAACTTTCTACTGCACACCTACCTTCAGTTCTCAGTAGCTGGCTTCTCAGGTCAGAGTGCACCAACATGGGTGTCACCTGCAGCCAAACCGATCTCCACCTTCAGGAATGCTGGTGAAGATAAGGTTACTCCTTAGACCTGCACTTTGACACCTTCTAAGGGCTCTCACCTCCACTCCATCCAGCCTATCTCAGACTCCTTGTAGTCATCTGTAGTCTTCTGTGTTGCCAACGACATTGCCTAGTCTCAGCTTCTTCAACTAACTCCTTGTTAGCTAATCTGCTCCCTAATGCTCCCAATGAAACAATCCAGCTTATGATTGTTTCATTGAACCACCATATCACAGGATCCACAGCATTCAGTGAACTCAACAGATTATCTCTTCTAAAGGCTTTCTGCCTATGAGGCCAACCAAGTTCAGATGGTGATCCACCACCATTCCGCCATCAATTTCCTGGCTCAAATCCAAGCCTCTCTTGCTGTAGTAATGAAACAACTGTCTCTGCTACTTTCTGCCCAGCAGTCGGGGCCTCTAGTGGAATCTTTTCTTCACCTGCCACCACCTTCCTGCTTTTCCAGAGATTCTAAGGCTTATCATGGCTTTATTAACTAGTGCAACTTTCCTTTTGACCTGCAGTCATGGCGTTGTATCTGGGGATGCTCTGGCCTGGGCCGCAACACTTTGGGGAGAAATTGTATTGTGGAATTGCTAGATCCTTTCTAGGTATTTTCTAAGTCTTCGATGAGCACACTCAAGCCTCATCCTCAGCAAGTGCACTTCTCAAACTCAATGAAGCCCTCAAAGCTACTTTTTGACAAGGCCCAGCAGAAAGCATTCAAGATGAACTGGCAGTTCAAAATATTCCTACCAACCTGGATGATCTTGTCTTTCCAGACTGATATTCATTTTCAAGAGCAAACCCAGGAAAAGGTTTGCAATTACAAAGACTTGAGGCCCTGTCTAGTACCAAACTTGCAAAGTCCCCTAGAACCACCTAAGGTCTTCTCCTCCAAAGGAAGGGCCTCTCACATCTTGCCTCTGAGGAAAGAACCAGATGCCTGTCTCAGGGCCTCTGTATGTAATGTGGCCAACAAGGCTTTTTTATGGAACAGTGCTCACTGTGGCCAGGAAATTTCTCCATCTAGTCTGTGTTGTGGAGGGCACACTAGACCGTCAGACCCAGTCTTTCTTTTAAACACCTTCAGTTCCAGGTGCAATTTCCCTTCTCTACTTTCAGTACAATTGCAGAGGCATTCATACAGTTTGGGGCATCTGGCATTTTTGACTCAGTCCCCTTAGTAGTGAAATTGTCCTGGATGACCAAACCTCTATCACAAGCCTTGCAATTTTCAGTGATAAATTAAACCATTCTAGTGTCTGAACCTATTTATTCTCAATCTATTACCATTAAAATGTCTGTGGCAATACTTTATGAGACTCTCGTATTGCCTCAATCCAGCAGCATTCCCCAGTGTTAGATTGGACCACCTCTCATCTTTTGGCCTGGGGTCCACCTTGTCATTCCAAAGGACCCTTTGAAATATCTACTCCTAGTTTCCTGTGAGACTTCCTGCTCTGGGAAAAGTCCATTCTTGCGTGGATGCTCCTTTCCGTTTCCTCAATCCCCAGGATTCTGAAATGTCCACCGCACCGGACTTTATCATCTATTCGAGTTATGGTTATGGCTACCCTTCTGCCATTCCTCCAGCTAAAACCTTTGTGCCCTTGGATCTACATACCAAGCTACTCTATTGAGCCCTATTAATATTATCTATTTCTTCCTGATACCCTGGGGTCCACAGAACTGTTGTTTTTTGCTCATGACAGTACTGGTGGCCAGGCCTCCATTAAGCTGGCCATACACTAGTAGATTTTTGAATGAAGTTTCATATGAATATTCATACAAAATTCTTTGTATATTTGATGACTGGATGAATCTCATTTGAAAGTACTTCAAAATTCTGCTTGCTATTAACATTTAATCGTGGAATGAATGTAATTTCCTGTACGAATACCATATACACTGTTAGAAATTAATTTGCTTGAGAGAAATTTTCCATCTATTTGACCCCACAAAAAATTTGAAAATCAAACAAACGTTCTTAAAATTTTGACTGTATGGCCAGTGCCCAGATCAGTGCCCAGACTAAATTTCCCACTCAAGCAGGACCTCTATTTCCACTCCCTATACCCAAGGAACCTTGGTGCCATATTGCCAGAAACAAGTGAGTGTGGCCACTGGGAGTAGAAAATGTCCCAGTGTCAGTAAACAATGTCTGTGCCCCATTGTTGGTGTCAGTGGGAGAAATAGTTCGCCTAACATTGCTGTCAGTGGCAGGAATAGTGCCCCATCATTGGTGTCAGTGGGAGGAATAGCGCCCCGTCATTGGTGTCAGTTGGAGGAATAGTGCCCCATCATTGGTGTCAGTGGGAGGAATAGTGCCCCATCATTGGTGTCAGTGGGAGTAATAGTGCTGCTTTTGTTGGTGTCAGTGGGAGAAATTGTGCTCCATTGTGGGTGTCAGTGGGAGGAATAGTGTTACAACATTTACTGTATATCCGTGGGAGGAATGGTTAATCATCATTGGTGTCAGTGGAAGAAACAGTGCTCCATCATTGGTATCAGAGGGAGGAATAGCGTTCCAGCATTTAAATCTGTGGGAGGAATAGTGCCCCATCATTGGTGTCAGTGGGAGTAATAGTGCTGCTTTTGTTGGTGTCAGTGGGAGAAATTGTGCTCCATTGTGGGTGTCAGTGGGAGGAATAGTGTTACAACATTTACTGTATATCCGTGGGAGGAATGGTTAATCATCATTGGTGTCAGTGGAAGAAACAGTGCTCCATCATTGGTATCAGAGGGAGGAATAGCGTTCCAGCATTTAAATCTGTGGGAGGAATAGTGAACCATCATTGGTGTCAATAGGAGGAATAGTGCCCCATTGATGGTATCAGTGAGAGGGGTAGTGCCCCATCATTGGTGTCAGTGGGATGAATAATGCTTCGTATCCTTGGGAGGAATAGTGCCCCAAGGGCCAGGTAAAGGCAAGCAAAGGCCCACTTTGAACACCACTGCTCTACTAAATAATAAACAGTTTTCTGTACAGCCATGACTTTGTTGGTGAGATTTCTCCTCCATTCCTGTCTGCCTGACACAAAAGGAAGAAAAGAAAAACCCTGGGATGGAGAAAAATCTGTAAATCTGAAGAAACATGAGCAACATGAAGATGAACAATAAATTATAAATCGAAAAATGAATTTATTGTAAGTAATGAACTTAAAACAGAGGTCAAACCACAGCAATAATACTAAAATATTCCATATGGGTTGGCTGATCTGATCAGACTGCCCCACCTTTACCGTACAAGTGTTCTACGGACATACAGATTCAACCTATGAACCTCCACCATTGCTTTCTCAGTGCTCTTCGGTGGTGTGTGTTCTCTGGTGGAGAATTAGAGTCACTTTCTGCGCAAAACTTTTGCCACAATCTGAACAGGAAAATGGCTTCTCGCCGGTGTGAAGTCTCATGTGTTTATCACGGTTTCCTTTACTGGGGAAGCATTTGCCGCACTCAGAACAGGAGAAGGGCTTCTCGCCAGTATGGACTATCCGGTGTGCATTTAGTTGCGACTTCTGAGCGAAAGACTTTCCACACTCAGAACACGAGAAGGGCTTTTCCCCGGTGTGGATCCTCTGGTGTCGAACTAGTTCCCAACTGTCTTTAAAGGACTTCTGACAACACGAAAAAGGCGGTTCTCCGGTGTGAATTTTTTGGTGTGCATTCAGATCACATTTTCTTTTGAATGATTTTTTGCAGTCAGGGCAAGGGAAGGTCTCCTTACTGGTGGGACCCCTGTGATGGACGTGTTGTTCAGATTTCTTCTCAAATGACTTACCACACTCAGAACATGACGGTGAAGCCTTATTTTCATGAGGTTCTGCATGCTGATCAAGGCAGTCGCCTTGGGCGGTGTGTGTTCTCTGGTGGAGAATTAGTGTCACTTTTTGGGCAAAACAGCTGCCGCATTCCGGACAGGAAAATGGCTTTTCACCGGTGTGCATTCTCATGTGGTTATCTCGGTTTCCTTTACTGGAGAAGCCCTTTCCGCACTCGGAGCAGGAAAAGGGCTTTTCGCCGGTGTGAACTCTCTGGTGTGATTTCAGTCGCGTTTTCAGCATAAATGACTTTCCACATTCAGTACACAAGAAGGGCCTTTCCCCGGTGTGGATTCTCTGGTGTTCTATGAGATTGGATTTCTTTATGAAGGATTTATCACACTCAGAACACGAAAAAGGTTTTTCACTGTTGTCCGTTCTCTGATTTACAACTGGATCATGTATTTTTATGAATGATTGTTCACAATCCTGAAAAGGATACACAATTTTGGGAGAAGATTCCTCAGAAGGATCTGGTGATTTATCTGCACTGTGAAAGCTTGGTTGGACATTTGGGATAATAGAATTCGACTTATCTTTGGACTCCTCAAACCGATCTATTGATCTTACCATATGATTAAGTTTGTGTTGTATATTTTGGGTAACGATGCTTGCTCCTGGAGAATATTGGACCATGTCATTATTGTCTTTGTTATAATGTGCAGATAAAATAAGATTTTCCTCTGGGGTATTACAGCCACTGGATCCTCCTGTTGAAAAAAAAATGCCATTATTAATCAATAGTAGCAGTAGCATTGTTCATGTTTTGTATTTAGGAGTCATGTATGTTGGTCTAGTAGTCAATTGTTCCCCAGATCTCTGGGCATGGAATTAGGTACAGCAACAATGCAAGGATAGCAGTAGGATAAGGTGTATAGTGCAACCAAAGCAACTATAGCACACTGGATGGATGTGTACATACACTAATGACAGTGAAATGGAAGAAAACTGAAAAAAAGACCTTCCACCTCATTTGTTGGGAATATGCCATTAAATTGAGGAATGGAGATGGACCTTTTATATGGTGTACAGTATCTCCTCCTCATTTGTTGGGAACATGACGTTATATTGAGGAATGGAGATGGACCTTTCATATGGTGTACAGTATCTCCTCCTCATTTGTTGGGAACATGACGTTATATTGAGGAATGGAGATGGACCTTTCATATGGTGTACAGTATCTCCTCCTCATTTGTTTGGAACATGACGTTATATTGAGGAATGGAGATGGACCTTTCATATGGTGTACAGTATCTCCTCCTCATTTGTTTGGAACATGACGTTATATTGAGGAATGGAGATGGACCTTTCATATGGTGTACAGTATCTCCACCTCATTTGTTGGGAACATGACGTTATATTGAGGAATGGAGATGGACCTTTCATATGGTGTACAGTATCTCCTCCTCATTTGTTGGGAACATGACGTTATATTGAGGAATGGAGATGGACCTTTCATATGGTGTACAGTATCTCCTCATTTGTTGGGAACATGACATTATATTGAGGAATGGAGATGGACCTTTCATATAGTGTACTTTTCACTGTGCAAAAGTCCACTGGACAGTTTCCTGATTTCTCATAATTTACTGTATGATCAATCTGCATACCTGAATTTGATAAAAATACATGGAAATGTGAAAAAATTTATGTGAAATAAAAATGTGATGTTCAACTCATTCAGGAGTTATTGCTATATATGAAGTGCTGTATTTTATGTATTTACCTGTGCTAATATCTAGACAAGATTCCTCCTTTGTTATTGTCAGCTTCATTTCAGCTTCCTTCATAGACAGCTGATCGTCTATCTCATACATCTCTTCTTCCTCTTTAACTTCGATTTTCATATCAATTACTTCTTCCCTCTATAATCACAAAATTATAGTGAGCACTATTATCCTGAGACTACATAAAAGACTATAATCTAATACAGTTTAGAGTTATGTTTATTTTGACATGTTCAGCTAAAATTACCTGATGATGGTGAGGGATGGTGTGATCTTCCTGTATGGAATCCCGGGAATACAGAGAACGGGGACATCTCTCTGGTGGGTTCCCATTACTGGATCCATCTGTAGGAAACACACACACTGACTGAATACATTGTTTCTATGTGTTTATCAGATGATGGGGGATCTAGGTGGACCCTCCGTACTGCTCTCACCTTTGCAATAAAGTTTCTTCTTACCTGGTGATGTGAGAAACAGCTGATCCTCCATCATGATGTCCTTGTAGAAATCCTTGTGTTCTTCTAAATATGCCCACTCCTCCATCAAACATTCCTCCTCTTCTTTTTTTATCTCTTTTTTAATGGTAATATTAAAATTACTCTGAATATAAATGTAAAACAAAATATTAAAAATTCAGGTAACGTACAGATCATTATATAGTTGTTAATGATTATTGATCGCCTACCTGATGATGGTGAGGGATGGTGTGAACTTCCTGTGTTGAATCCTGGAAATACAGAGGACGGAGACATCTCTCTGGTGGGTTCTCATTACTGGATCCATCTGTAGGAAACACACACACTGACTGAATACATTGTTTCTATGTGTTTATCGAATGATGGGGGATCTAGGTGGACCCTCCATACTGCTCTCTCCTTTACAATGATGTGTCTTACCTGGTGATGTGAGGGGCGGCTGATTCTCCATCATGATGTCCTTGCAGAGATCCTTGTGTCCTTCAGAAGGCTCCTTTATCACACCATACTCATCATCCTCCTCTTTAGACTCTTCTTTGATACTAATGCTAACATTTTTCCATTTTTCGTTCTGAGTATAAATTTAAAACAAAGTTGTATAAATACCTCTACTCTTCCAAGGAGACACCTTATAGGAACCTGACACACACAATGATACAGTCACCATCCAGACACATCCCTTGTCTGTTACTGGATAATGTCCCAGAATTCCCAGCACCGCTCACCTCTTCCATCAGGAGGTCAATGATCGTCTTGGTGACTTCCAGAATCTTCTGCTCATTGTTTCTTTCTGGAACCAGTAAGGAATGTAGAGGAACCATAATAGAGTTCTTTCCATCTCCCGATGTCTTCTTCACAACTATGTTATCCTGTGGAGAGAGATTAGCAATCACTATATACATTCCCCAACAAAAGAACTTACAAATTGCTGCCATCATCGTCCCTCTTTGCTAGGATCTAAACAGAGGTAATGATATTTCTTCTCATATTTGCAAATAAGCCTCTGAATTGTTTCCAGTCACCTTGTATCAGATACTATTCTGCTATAACAAAATCGATCACAGTGCAGGAGATGCAACTGTCACTTCCCGTATTTCACCAATTTTGTCATCAAATAATACCCAGCTTTCAAATCTGAATAAAGCATGCATACCGGTGATGATTTAGCAGCTTGTCAGGAAAAACTCTTTGGAAACGAAAAAAAAAAAAATGTAATTCTCCAGCTGTCAGTAAAAATAAATTCTGTAAAACTTTGCCTTGTAACTTGTTGTCGGCTATAAAGACAAAGAAATCAATCTCATCCAGTTTCGAGTTCGAAGAAGTTATGTATAGAAATGCATCTATTACTTAATGTCACAAAAAAATAGCAAACAAAAAAGTCCATTAGACGCTTCCCAATGGGTTGTTGCTGGAATAAAACTGTGCTCCCAGAATCCTCCTCACCTCCCCGGTCAGCAGGTAGATGATCTCAAGGGTGAGCCGTAATATCCTCTCCGTCAGATTGCTGCAGTTTTCCTCCATTGCTCGCAACTCTGTGCCATTCACTTCCTGCAACAATAGCGACCATCCCCCGATGCACTCAGCATCATGGGTAAAAGGCAGGCTTTTTTTGTGAATGGTTCCTCTTGGCCATTTTGTTGTAGACCAACAGACAGCCATTTTGTTGTAGACCAGCACACTGTCCAGCAAAAGCTAATGCCCAATCCTGAAATTAATGCTCAAACCCGAAACTAAAGCTCAAACCTGTGTACATCTATTAACATGCACCTTAAATTGCCATCATCTGAGAATAGATTGAATTTATAAGCCATGTAATATTCATTTACTTGCATGCCACATCTTTTTATATAAGCTACAATAATATGCTTGCCACCTGAAGTTTTTCCCTTTTTCCCTTTTCCCACCTAATATTCAAACCCTCTGCTGCCCCAATGATGAGTTTTGTATACTTGTGTGTCACAACTCACAACACAAACTATAGAATGTGTGCCTTAAACTAAAGTGTCCCTAGTCCAAATTTAGAGTTTGTAGTCAGCCCGAGCTTTGTTCATGTTATCTGTGTTCAATAGGTTTCTCCTAAGTCCAAAAATATTGGTTCCTTTGGTCTTCTTCTGAAGGGTGTTCTCCAGTAGATGAAATGAGAAGTTGCAATGCATGGGGTTGTAAATACGAGGGCTGTACCGAAAAGCGGGCGTAACTGTTTTATTAACTTAAACGGGTAATTCAAATTTCACATGTTGGTAGAGTATCTCTTCCTCTATACAAAGGTACTGCTCAACATAGTCTCCATCATGAAAGGAAATAGTATGTATTCTGGAGGACCACCCATCTATTAGGTACACCAAGAGTGCCCTCAGATATCTGGAGACACCGTGAAACGAGAAACAAGTTATGCATTTGTAAAATGTGATGTATTTGCATCATAGTTGAAACAATCTCTCGAATCATCTTTGAAAAAATTTGGGTGTGCATTGTTGTACCCACTTCTTTACAGCCTCAGACACCTCACCTGTTTCATCAAATTGTTGTCCCGAAGACTGTCCTTCAGAAGTGGAAAGAGAAGGTGCTAAATCTGGGCTGGACTGTAGATGTGGGGACCACTGACCAGCCAAATTTGGTGATCACCTGATTTGATGTGTGTGCTCAGGCATTGTCCTGGTGAATGTGGATCGTCTTCAGATTCTTGTTTGGTCCCTTCCTCCTAATGGCTTTTCTAAGCTTCTTACGTGTCTCAATGTACCACTCTCTGGTCAGGGTATGGCCATGTTCCAAAAGGTCAAGGAGAATGAAGCCCTGGTAAATGCAAAAAACAGTTGCCATGACTAGACATACAAACTGTGTCCAGAAAGTAATGAGAATGACATTTTAAAAATGATTTTATTGGCAAAATTTTACAGTTGAACATTGTCTCCTTCAAAGTTTGCACCTTGTGAGTGTACAAAACGCTCCAAGCGATTTTTCATAGCATCCCTGGAAGTCTTCAAGTGGGATGGCATTCAGAGCCTGCATAGTGGCTCTTTAGATGTTATCCACAATATCAAAATGGTGTCCTTTCAAACCCTTCTTCATTTTTGGGTATATGAAAAGTCACAAGGAGCCAAGTCACATATATTGATTATGCATTGGGTTTGTGCACATGGTGGCATCCCCTGGGATTCTCCTTGCTCTTCAAAAAAAAAAAAATGATCGGTGCAAGTTTCATACTGTGGTAACCCATAGCAACGACTGCAAAACTATCATTTTTTATCTGACAACCTAAGAGCTGTGTTTGGGACTTTCTCTGATGACACCGAGGACTGTCACAAGTGTGCAGCTTGACATTTTGTGTGGAGCGACGACGGTCAGTTGCTCTCTGGCCAGCAACTACAACTTGGTGGTGCCAGAGAAGAAACCACAGAGCTGCACCTGATAGTACATCTGTTGTAGGGAGCCCAGTGATTTTTAGTATCTTAAGTACCCTAGGCCTTGCCCCTGCCCCTACCCAGCTTGTCCCAGCAGAAACCCTGGGGGACTCAGAGTATGAGACATTCATAGGCCTGGTAAAAATGAATATTGCATTACCACCCTGGTCAAAAAGAGGAGGCCTCATAAGCTGCCAGAACTGCAATGCTAATGGTAGACTGCCTTTTTTTCTGCTGGAGGAACCCTTCTTCTGTGATTGCAAAAGGGGAAACTGCAGGCCTCTTGTTCCTGTAGTCCCTAGCCACTTGCCGATCAGGCTTTTTCTGGCACTTTTTGTTTACACGTTGAAATCAGTATTTTTTTGCTCGAAAATTACTTAGAGTCCCCAAGCATTATACATTTTTATTTAGCAGAGACCATAGGGAATAAAATGTCGATCCTTGCAATTTTTTATGGCACACGGTATTTGCGCAGCGGTTTTGCAAACGCAATTCTTTTGGAAAAAATACACTTTAATAAAAAAAACAAAAAACCACACTATATACCCCAATTTTTTTGTAAAATGTGAAAGACGATGTTACGCTGAGTACACAGATACCTAAAATGTTATGCTTTAAAATTGCGCACGCTCGTGGAATGGCAACAAACTACAGTAGTTAAAAATCTCCATAGGCGACGCTTTAAAATTTTATAAAGGTTACCTGTTTAGCTTTACAGAGGAGGTCTAGCACTAGAATTATTGCTTTCACTTTAACGTTCGCGGCAATACCTCACATGTGTGGCTCAAATACCGTTTACATAGGTGTACGCGACTTACGTATGCGTTCGCTTCTGCACGGAAGCACAGAGGGATGGGGGCGCTTTCATATTTTTTTTTTCTTGTTTATTTTACTTTTTATTTTTACACTGTCCTTTTAATTATTTTTTGGAATCACTTTTATTCCTATTACAAGGAATGTAAACGTCCCTTGTAATAGAAATATAGATGACAGATCCTCTTTATTAGGAGATCTGGGGGTCAAAAAGACCCTAAAACTCTTCTTTACCTTTAAAAGCAAAAGATCAAAAAATGTTTGATCTTTTGCTTTAAAGAAAAACTCATGACCTGCTCGGAATTCTTTTGTGAGAAAGCCAGCCCCTGGCTGAAGAAAAAGATACCGGGGTTATGGCTGATTCAGCCATAACCTCGGTAAATCACTTCAAAGCCACAATGTATATCCACAGATTGTGGTCTTGAAGTGGCTAGATAGGAAGACTTTGTTCCTAAGAAGATGGTTGGCCTCCTAACAGCATGGCCCCTTTAAGCCACCAAGCAGTGCATTGATCCCTTGCCATACAGACTTTTTCTCCCTTCCTTGGTTGATAGACAGCTGCAGGAAAAGGGGTGCAGAAAGGACCTTCATTGGATTGCAGCTTGGACAAGCCTGCCCCAAGCAACATGGCAAGGACAGTTTGTGATGGCCACAGGCCATGGCCACATTTAGCTCATCCACCACACCCAAACTGAGATCTGCTGGGACCTTCAGTTAGAGTGGAGTGTGTGTTCAGGAGCCCTGAAGGAACACACTATTTAGAAAAATATACAGCAACTAAAACCAATAAATCCACTATTCTGTTTCTTGTATGGTTGGGAGCATGGACCCTCCATGCAGACTGCAGGTTGGATTGTGGTGTGCATGGAGAGCGCACCCTTAGTGGCATGCACAGCTCACAGGTAGAAAACAGAAGTATCTTAGTAGTAGTGAGATGCCGAACTTACAGAAGCACAGAGGTAACAATATATAAGAGGCCAGGTAACAGCGGAACCTTGCAAGCTAAAGCTTTGGGAACACATGTACCAGCATGCCTGCTGGTCTTTGGGAATAGAGGAGACAGATTTTCAGTAAAGCTGCAGATGACAATTCTGAGGAGTGCTGTGGTGGGGACTTAGTTTGGTCAGCCCCAGACAATTTGGGGACACTAGGGGAAACAGAAAGCGAGATGCAAAATCTACTGGCCGAGCTACTGCTGAGTGCAGAGTTCAGGGGTGCACTACACACAGAGTGCAGAGTTCATCCTTGCTCCACAGCTGCTTACTTCTGCATCCCTCATCCACACCTCTCTTTCACCCCCCTTCAGCTCTGCTCTCTGCATGCTACCCCCCTTCCACTGCCCCCATCTTCTCCCTCCCTCCTTAAAAGCTCCACCATCTTCCACGTGTCTTACTTGCGTTGCTGTATTAAGCTGGAGCACCCAGCTGGCTCTAGTACCTCCCTGCACACTGTAGGTGGTTGGCCTCTCTCACTTGCAAGGAGATCATCCAGTGGGGGTGTCGGGATCTGCACTGCAGCCTGGACACCTGCAGCTCCCTTGTCCCCATTCTGCAGGAGATCAGATCTGTGGGAGCCGTTGGGAGACCAGCTGTCACTAGTAAACACAGAAGCCAGACGTCTGTGTTTACAAGTGATAGTGGAGCCAGAGGTGGTGGAACTGAGTTCCACCAAGTTCCAGCAAAAAAAAAAAAAAAGCCCTGCTGCTGGGTATTACATAGCACATCACTGGAGATAATGGACACTCTGAAAGTGCTAGTCAAGTCGGGAGGGACTTCAACATTGGCTTTCTGCTCAGGGACTATTACAAACGATGGGGTGAGTAAAAATCTGGTGCAGCTGTGCATGGTAGCCAATCAGCTTCTAACTTTAGTTTGTTCAATTAAGCTTTGACAAAAAAAAAAACCTGGAAGCTGACTGGTTTCTTTGCAGAGCTGCACCAGATGTTGCACTCTCTAGTTTTTTAAAAGTCCACAAGTGGCGCTAAATGAACAGTAAATCCAAGTAGGGAGAGTTGATAAACCCGTCACCAGCTTCAATGTGTATGGGAAAGCACACCACACCATGTGGAAATCCAATCTGCTTACCGGTTCTTACCAATCTGGATCCTGTGTGTAGCGCATCCCCGAACTCTGTACTCTGTGTGTAGCGCACCTCCCAACTCTGCATTCTGTGTGTAGCGCACCCCCAAACATTGCACTCTATGCAGCACACCACTGAATTGTACACTCTGTGTGTAGCACATCCCTGCACTCTGCACTCTGTGTGCAGCACACCCCTGAACTGTACACTCTAAGTGTCGCGCATTCCCGAACTCTGCACTCTGTGTATAGAGTACCCCTGAACTCTGCACTCTGTATGCAGCACACCCCTAAACTGTACACTCTGTGTGTAGCACACCCCTGGACTCTGCATTCTGTAGGCAGCACACCTTTAAACTGTATACTCTGTGTGTAGCGCACCCCTGAACTCTGCACTCTGTGTGTAGTGTACCCTAGAACTCTGCACTCTGTATGCAGCACACCCCTAAACTGTACACTCTGTGTGTAGCACACCCCTGAACTCTGCACTGTGTGTAGTGTACCCCAAACTCTGCACTCTGTATGCAACACACCCCTGAATTGTACACTCTGTGTGTAGCACACCCCTTAACTCTGCATTCTGTATGCAGCACACCCCTGAACTGTACAGTCTGTGTGCAGCACACCCCTGAACCCTGCACTCTGTGCATGGTGTTCCCCTGAACTCTGCATACAGCACACCCCTAAACTTTGCACTCTGTGTGTGACACCCCCTCCCCGAAATCTGCACTTTGTCCATAGTGCACTCCTGGTATTTAATGCCCCTGTAAGACCCTCTTGCCTGAAATTTGACCACACCCACTATTTAATACAGTTTGGAGGATGGGGGGGATTTATGGGGTCATGGTTGAGTTCCTGCACCTAAAAAAAACATTGTAAAGGAAAAACCAAATCAAGCTCCCCCCACTCTACCAAATAAATGGTTTTATTGATGCCTGTGTCCCTTGTTTGAGAGATTTTGCCTCAATTCTTGTCTGCATAACACAACAGGAAAAGGTGAGATATTCAGAACAGACAGGGGCAAAAAGTTTGGGTTTTGAGCAAAACTACCACATGAAGATACACAATAAATTATAAATCGAAAAATGAACTTTTTGTAAATAAGGAAATTAAAAAAAATTAAAAAATCACATTACAACTATAAAAATAAAATAATCCATAAGGGTTGGCTGATCCTTTCAGGCTGCCTCATCTTTATCATACAATTGTTCTGTGGACATAAGGATTATATCTATGAAACCACCATAAGTTTTTCATACAATTGTTCTGTGGACATAAGGATTATATCTATGAAACCACCATAAGTTTTTTTAGTGTCCGCGGGGTGGTGTGTGTTCTCTGGTGGATAATTTGTGTCACTTTCTGAGCAAAGCAGTCGCCTCTGGACATGAAAACGACTTCTTGTGCCTATCACGGTTCCCTTTATCGGAAAAGCGCTTTCCACACTCGGAACAGGAAAAGGGCTTCTCTCCGGTGTGAACTCTCTGGTGTATAATAAGTTTCGATTTCTCTGTAAAAGACTTTCCGCACTCAGAACACGAGAAGGGCTTTTCACCGGTGTGGATTCTGACATGTCGAACGAGATCTGATTTGTTTACGAAAGACTTCTCACACTCCGAACACATGTAAGGCTTTTCCCCAGTGTGGATTCTCCGGTGTTGAACAAGATGTGATTTTTTCATGAAGGACTTCTCACATTCGGAACACGCAAAGGGTTTCTCAACGGTGTTGTTGCTTTCAGGTACAACCAGGTCAGGTTGTGTTGTGAATGATTGCTCGAAAACCTGAAATTGCTGAAAATTATTGGGAGAAGATTCCTCAGGATTTGAAGGATCTGATAATGTATTTGGTCTTTGAAAACTTGGTTGGACATTTGGGATAATAGTATGTGATTCATCGTTGGGATCCTCAGAATTAAACAGATCTGTTGATGTTACCATATAATTAGGTTTGTGATGTATATTTTGAGTAACAATGCTTACTCCTGGAGAATACTGTGCAATGTCTTTATTATAATCTGCAGATGAAATAAGATATCCCTCTTGGGCCTTCCAGCCATTGTTTCCTCCTGTTGGAAATTTTTTTTTTGTGAGTAATAATATGTTCATTGTTCACGTTTAGCAGTTGAGAATCATGTATGTTTGTCTAGTAGTCAACTGGCATAGAATAAGGTATAGCAGTAACAACGCAAGGATGGAAGTCAGATAAGGTGTACAATGCAACCAAAACAACTATAGCATACTAGATGGGTGACAATGATATGACAAGGGACACCTCATTTGTTGGCACATGACGTTATATTAAGGAATGAAGATGGACCATTCCTATGGTATAAAGTATTTCCTCATCATTATTTGGGAACACAATGTTATATTAAGAAACTGGGATGGACCTTTCATATGGCGTACAGTATCTCCTCTTCATTTGTTGTGAACATGATGTTATATTGAGGAATGGAGATGGACCTCTCATATGGTGTACATTATCTCCATCTCATTTGTTGGGAGCATGACATTATGTTGAAGTATGGGGATGGACCTTTCATATGGCGTACAGTATCTCTTCCTCATTTGTTGTGAACATGACATATTGAAGAATGGAGATGGACCTTTCATATGGTGTACAGTATCTCCTTCTCATTTATACGGAACAAAATGCTATGCGGAGGAATGGAGATGGACCTTTCATATTGTGTACAGTATCTCCACCTTATTTGTTGGGAACACAACGTTATATTGAGGAATGGAGATGGACCTTTCATATGGTGTACAGTATCTCCTTCTCATTTGTAGGGACCATAATGCAATACTGAGGAACGAAGATGGGCCTTTCATATGGTGCACAGTACCTCCACCTCATTTGTTGGGAACACAACATTATATTGAGGAATTGATATGGACCTTTCATATGGTGTACAGTATTTCCTCCATATTTGTTGGGAACATGACATTATATTGAGGAATGGAGATGGGCCTTTCATATGGTGTACAGCATCTCCTTGTGATTTGTTGGGAACATGATGCTATACTGAGGAATGGAGATGGACCTTTCAAATGGTGCTGCTGCCACTTGTAACCACAGATGCCAGCAGAGGACATTTTCTAAGATTCTCTGTTGCTCTGTTTGGTGACATCATCTAATGCAGTGCAATCTAGCAAACATGTTAATTCAAGTGCCACACCATTTCTAAAAGGTCCAGGTACAATTGTTTTCTAGTTAGGGTCAGGGTAACAACAAAAATTGTAGCTAGCTGCCTTTAAAAATACCATTAAAGGCCCATTTAATCATTCAGTCAATACACATTATTTTCTGTCTGAATCTCTGATAAAGGGGTTGTTTTTGGACCCCCAAAATGCATTGGGGATCCTTGAGGTTGTCCCCTGACTCTTGTTGGAATATGGTCATATCTTGACCTTTAAGCAGTGGTATGGCACTTTAACTCACATTTTTGCTACGTTACACTACAAGCCAAGGAAACTGTGGAGATCCTCTAGGGCGTTGAAGTAGAACAGAGAGGACTACTAGTTAGAGAGACCCTACATATTGTAGGAGTGTGACTGTTGGACTAAACACCTGTCCATGCAATCACACAGCAAACTCAGGGATCACTGCTAAACTTCTACTCCAACTGCCACTTGTAAACACAGAAGTCGGCAGAGGATGTCTTTCTCTACTCGCTCCTTCTGCAGCTTTGACTGATGACATTATCTAAAGCAGAGTTCAGCAAAGGAAGTGAGTAGTGGAAAATATCTGCCAGTATCTGTCTTTAAAAGTGATAGGACTAGTGGTGGAAGGTGTTGGTACTCAACACATTCCGGCACAAAACAAAGAACTGCCTTGATGAAAATATTTTGTGAAATAATAATCCTACAATGAAGATATGAAGTGCTGCATTTCTTGTATACAATACTTACCTGTGCTGGCATCTAGAGAAGTTTCCTCCTTGGTAGCTGTCACCATCATTTCAGTTTCCTTTGTAGACAGCTGATTCCCCCTCATATACGTTTCTTCTTCTGCTTTAACCTCAGTTTTGATAGCAAACACTCCTATCCCCTAAAATCACAAAATTATGGTGAGCACTATTATCCTGAGGCTGTATACTGGAATTTAGTCTAATACAGTTTAAGTTGGATATCCTCCTAGTCAAATACCTGATGATGGTGAGGGATGGTGTGATCTTCTTGTGTGGAGTCCCGGGAATATAGAGGCTGAGGACGACTCTCTGGTGGGTTCCTATTACTGGATCCACCTGTAGGAAACACACACACACTGACTGAATACATTGTTTTTATGTGTTTATCAGATGATAGGATCTAGGTGGACCCTCCGCACTGCTCTCTCCTTTACAATAAAGTCTCCTCTTACCCGGGGATGTGAGGGGCGGCTGATCCTCCATCATGATGTCCTTGTAGAGATCCTTGTGTTCTTCTAAACACTCCCTCTCCTTCATAACACTGTCCTCCTCTTCTCCATCTTCTATCTCTTCTTTGATAATAACATTAAAATTGCTCCAGTTTTCATTCTGAATATAAATTTAAAAGAAAGTAAGAAAAATGTCTCCATGGAGACATCTTGACACACACAATGATAAAGTCACCATCCAGACCCATCCCCTGGATAATACCCCAAAAAAATTTCTGCACCACTCACCTCTCCCATCAGGAGGTCAGTGATCTTCTGGGTGACTTCTAGAATCTTCTGCTCATTGTTTCTTTCTGGAACCAGTAAGGAATGTAGAGGGACCACAACGGAGTTCTGTCCATCCCCCGATGTCTTCTTCACAACTATGTTATCCTGTGGAGAGAGATTAGCAATCACTATATTCATTACCCAACAAAAGAAGTTACAACTTGCTGCCATCATCCTTCCTCTTTGCTAGGATCTGACTGATGGAATCCAGGACTAGGACAAGAGGTGGGCAGGAGGGGAAGCTGCCCTGGATGCAAGGGTTCATTGCAAGGATGGGGCGCTCTGACCCTAACCCTAAGGGGGGGGGCACAGTTTGGCATCTCTGCCCTGGGCACTGGATGACCTTGTCCTGGTGTAATAAAAAAATCCTCAACTTGTGAAAGTCTCAACCGCGTCACTTGCGGTGCAGCTACGTAGGTAAACGGCTGTTTGCGCGGCTTCACTGCGCATGCGCAGGCAGGTGCTGCTGGAGGGAGCCCAGGCGATCATGAATGAGGGATCTGCAGACTTAGTCATGGTGAGCAAGACCACCCCATATCCCCCCACACCATCCCATACCCCACTCCTCCCCCTGACAAGGACAGGGGGGTCCCTGTCCTTGGGGGAGAAGGAATTCCTGTCCCCAGAGGAGATGGGGGTCCCTGTCCCCAGGAGAGAAGGGGTCCCAGTCCCCAGGAGAGAAGGGGTCCCAGTCCCCAGGAGAGAAGGGGTCCCAGTCCCCAGGAGAGAAGGGGTCCCTGTCCTCAGGGGGAGATGGGAGTCCCTGGGGTCCCTGTCCTTGGGGGGAGATGGGGGTCCCTGTCCTTGGGGGGAGAAGTGGGTCCCTGTCCTCAGGGGGGGAGATGGGGGTCCTTGTCCTCGGGGGGGGGGAGAGGTTCCCTGTCCTCTGGGGGGGGGAAGGGGCCCCTTTCCTCGGGGGGGGGAGAAGGGGGTCCCTGTCCTCAGGGGGAGATGGGGGTCCCTGTCTTCAGGGGGAAAAGGGGGTCCCTGTCCCCAGGGGAGATAGAGTGGGGTATGGGATGGTGTGTGGGGGATATGGGGTGGTTTCGCTCACCATGACCAAGTCTGCAGGTCCCTCATTCATGATCGCCTGGGCTCCCTCCAGCAGCATGGATGGACGATCAGCATATCCCCAGGGAGCACAGCTACGGCTTGACATGCTCTATCTACAGCACACTTTTCAAAAGAGCAAAGACTACACAGAGATAGGAATAGACACAGCTCTTCTGATGGGCTTTCTTATATTATCAAGTAAACTTTAGGTCATTGTCATAGAT
This sequence comes from Aquarana catesbeiana, assembly GCF_042186555.1. Taxonomy (NCBI): domain Eukaryota; kingdom Metazoa; phylum Chordata; class Amphibia; order Anura; family Ranidae; genus Aquarana; species Aquarana catesbeiana. Next base: position 286,814,722 of record NC_133331.1, on the reverse strand, counting down.
TGCAAGCTCTTGGGCACAGGATTCATTTACACAGACACAGCTATTCACCGGGCTCGCTCCCCTCTCCAGAGCAGCTTAGGGGAGGCTTCACGCCCCCGCTCGTCTATAATTTTCTGGACCTGAAAACAGTGTGCGCATGCGCGATAAAGCCATGCGAACAGCTGTTTTTTAGGCTCTAAATATTCCTGGACCCTAAAAACCTGCCTGCGCATGCACAGTGAAGCCACACCAGAAGTGACGCAGACGAGACTTTTCACAGGTCCAGGATTTTTTTATTACACCGCACTGATGGAATCTCTCTTCTTTCTTCCCATATTTGCAAATACACATTTAACCAATTGTTAAATGTTTCAAACCTTTCAAAACAGCCTGCTGTCAGAAAAAGGAAATGTAAAAAAACAAAACAAAAAAAGAAACCATACCCGTGTTTTAGCAGCTTGTCAAGAAAAATAGAAAACAAGAAAAGAAATCAAAAAGATCTTTCAAAACAAAAACATTTTGTAATTATCCAGCTTTCAGTAACCTTAAATTAAAACGTCTGTAACTTGTTGTTCCTTGAAATGATATTTCATCCAGTTGAGTACAAAAAAAGGTTGTTTTTTTTTTACCAGTTAAGAAATGCTACAAATAAAAACGGTCAAATTAAAAAAAAAAAAAACAGGTTTATTTTCAATTTCGTTGCTGGAATAAAACTGCGCTCCCAGAATCCTCCTCACCTCCCCGGTCAGCAGGTAGATGATCTCCAGGGTGAGCCGTAATATCCTCTCCGTCAGGTTGGTGCAGTTTGCCTCCATCGCTCCCAACTCTGTCCCATTCACTTCCTGCAACAATAGCGCCCATCCCCCCCATGATCAGCGTCGTGGGTTAAAGCCAGGCTCTTCTGTGATTGGTTCTCCTCGGCCATTTTGTTGTAGTCCAGAGGATATGCTGTATGCCAACATGTCTTCATTTAAGAGCTACAATAACATGGCTGCTACCAGGTGCTTATCCTCGTTGATTGCCTACAGCAGTGGTTCTCAACTCCTGTCCTCAGGACTCACTAACAGGACAGGTTTTAAATATTACCTTGGGGAGGTGCAGACTAGAATACTGCAATCGCTGAGCAGAAAATGATATCACCTGTGATGTATTTCAGTTATCTTGCAAACCTGGCCTGTTGGTGGGTCCCGAGGACAGGAGTTGAGAACCACTGGCTTACAGCAGGGTTTCTCAACTCCAGCCTTCAAGGCGCCCCAACAGGTCATGTTTCCAAGCTTTCCATTATTTTGCACAGGTGATTTGATCAGTTTAACTGCTTTAGTAATTACCACAGCCGTTTCATCTGAGGGAAATCCTTAAAACATGACCTGTTGGGGCACCTTGAGGACTAGGGTTGCCATCTCATCCCTTTAAACCTTGAGTGGTTCTCAACTCCTTTAAACCCGAACACATATTAATTCCACAGGTTCTGAGGTTGATTAAGGTGGTAATTGAACTCACGTGGTGCCTTATCTGCATTAAATTAGCCTCATAACCTGTGTAATTCATATGTTCAGGTTCAAAGGGATGAGGTGGCAACTCTATTGAGGAATGGAGTTGAGAACCACTGGCCTACAGGAATGAAGAGAAGAGGGCTGCCTAATTTTCAAATCCGATTCCGCCCCAAAGACATCACCCTCACCTCTGGCTTTGTATATATTTTTTTTTGGTTTACCAACTTTTATTTGAAGAAAAACTGTGGTACAAAAAAATAGACAATATACAGTATAAAGAGAAATATATACATCATATCCAAATGTAAAATGATAAAATATATGTCGTCCATGTGTTATTTCAATACTTCTGGTGCAAAAGGGAAAAAGTTATTATATCAAAGAACTACAATAATGTAATCAAAAATAGTTTTGGTACAAATAGTTGGTATGTGATATTTTTATAATTTTATATTTGTGTTTTTATAATATTTTTGCAAGTTATAATATAAATATATATTATAAATATAATATAAACCTTACCTAGGCTAGGTTTTTTTTTAGGTATTTTTGCATTGTGGAAACGCCCGAACAAATTGTGCACATTCCTGCAATGCCCAACAAGTGCACATCCCTTTTGTAGGTACACAGTAGTGCCATTCATTTCTAATGACACCCCCCCCCCCCCCCCCCGAACGCACCTCGCTAATGCAAGCGCCAAAACGCATGGTAACGAAGCGCTATGCAATTTGGGTCATGTACTTCTATTGTTCATTTTTCACATGTAGGGCAGCCCATTGAAAAGAATGGGCTGCCCTAAACACGATGGGGCACAGTGTGAGCATTGTATATGGCACAGTGGCTGTGTTTGATGGCACAGTGGCAGCATTTGATGGAAACAGTGGCTGCGTTTGGCACAGTGGCGGCAATTGATGGACACATTGCCGCCACTGTGCCATCAAATGCAGCTACTGTGCCCATCAAATGCTGCCACTTTGCCATATCAAATGCTCTCACTGTACCCATCAAATGCTGCCAGTGTGCCCGCCATCTGCCCGGCACTTACCCTATCTCTCGGTGGGCAGCGGGTAACGGCGGCGAGCGGTGTCCTCCATGCTCCTCAATGTCTTCTCCCGTCCTATATTCCCATCCTCTGCTATGATTGGACCCCTGATAGGCATCCAATCACAGCACCTGTCATTTCAGCCAATCAGGTGACAGGTAACAGACCCGAGCATTCATTCGCTTTCCTAACACAGCTGAGTGAACTGCGAGCGCCAAGCATGGCGCTCCCTGGTTACCCTTTTTGCCGCCTATTAGAGCCTATGGCTCTAATCAAGCGCTTAAAAAAAAAATACCCCGCCGCTGTAATTCAGGCGCCTGAAAAGGGGCCGGGCGCCTGAATAAGGGGTGGCAGCAATGCATGAATCTATCTATTGGTGATAGAGGGGGTGGCAGGAGAGAGGGGGCGGCGCCCATGCGCCCTTATGGACGCACCGCCATTGGAGGGGAAATCTTCCAGTGACATAGCTCCCAACTGTCCCTGATTTGGAGCAATGTCCCTCTGTCCCTCTTTCCTCCTCATTTGTCCCTCATTGTGGTCTGATCTATATAAATGTATATAAAGTGCACTATTTATCGTTTAAAAAGTGTTTTCCAGCGCTAAGCCTTTCATCCAATTTCTAAATTGCCGCAACTGTAAATTCTAAAAGCCAATATAAAGGAATAGTAGTCGTAAAAAAAAAAGCACTTGTGGGTTTAATCAATCAGTTTTTTGTACAATTCTCCTTTAAACCACTTGCGGACCACCCGCCGTCATTACACGGTGGCTGTTTGACGTTAAATACCAGAGTTATGGCAGCAGATAGCTTTCAGATAAAAGTGGTCTCTGCGGTGGATTTGCCACAAAATTACTTTCATCAGGGGCAAGAGAGGGCCCCCTCCCGCCGCTCCCCGGTGGTTTACTTACCGGAGCCGTGGGTAATGGTGGAGACAGTTGGGTCCTTTCCTCTGAGAGACATGGAGGGAGATGAGGGAATGATGACTCCCCACTCGGCTCCATACCATTGGATGACGGAAGCGACGTCAAACGTCACTTCTGCCTAATGGTCTTAAAGGGAAAAAAAAATTTAATTGAAAAAAAAAAAAAAGACGACAATTTTTTAATTACTTTTTTATTGCTTTTAAGTGTAAATGTGAGATCTGAGGTCTTTTTGACCCCAGATCTCACATTAAAGAGGTCCTGTCATGCTTTTTTTCTATTACAAGGGATGTTTACATTCCTTGTAATAGGATTGAAAGTGATCCAATTTTTTTTTAAATGGACAGTGTAAAAAAATAAAAATAAAAAGCAAAATTAATAATAAAAAAATAAAAATAAATGTAAAGTGCCCCATTCTGCCGTGCTCGCGTGCAGAAGCGATGCGTAACGCCCGCATATGAAAACGGTGTTCAAACTACACATGTGAGGTGCACCACGATCGTTAGCGCGAGAGCAATAATTCTAGCAAAAGACCTCCTCTGTAATTCAAAACTGGCAACCTGTAGAAATTGTTAAACGTCGCCTATGGAGATTTTTAAGGGTCAAAGTTTGTCGCCATTCCACGAACTGGCGCAATTTTGAAGCATGACATGTTGGGTATCAATTTACTCGGCGTAACATCATTTTTCACAATATAAAAAAAAATTGGGCTAACTTTATTGTTTTATTATTTAATTAAAAAAAGTGTATTTTTTCCCAAAAAAATTGCGCTTGTAAGACCGCTGCGCAAATATGGTGTGACAAAGTATTGCAAGGTCTGCCATTTTATTCTCTTAGGTATCTGAAAAAATATATATAATGTTTGGGGGTTCTAAGTAATTGTCTAGCAAAAAAACAATAATTTTAACTTGTAAACAACAGATCTCAAAAAGAGGCTCGGTCCTTAAGTTGTTAAGGGGAGAGGCTTCGCAGGAGGTGTGTCCTATGCCTGCATACTTTTGCTAATAGGTGCCCCTCATTCTTATCTCAGAAAGATGGGGGGTATGCAATGGGGACACTAGCTCTGGTGACCTGGGGGCACCAAGAGATTTCCTTAATTTGTAGGGATTTCCTCTCACTTTCTGTTTTGGCTATGGGACAGGAAGTGAAGGGAAATCTCCCCAATGGGTCACAAATGCCAAATTTAAACCTTACAGGGGTTAGAACCCTCCCTTGCTCTATCCAAAATGAAAAAAAGCTTGGCCTATAGTTCTACTTGACACTAGGTTCACACCTATGCATTTTTTATAGGTGCACATGATACTCATTCACATGGGGGGGGCGGGATCTGGGGGCCCCCTTGCTGAAGGGGGCTTCCAGATTCCGAATAAGCCCCCCGCCCGCAGACCCCCACAATCACCGGCCAAGGTTGTGGGTAAGAGGCCCTTGTCCCCATCAACAAGGTGCTTTGGGGGGGCAGAGCCTCCCTGCCCCAGAGCACCTCTCCATATTGAGGGCACGTGGCCTGGTATGGTTTGGGAAGGGGTCGCTCGCTCGTCAACCCCCTTTCCTGACCATGTTTGGAGTAAGGGTCTGGTATGGATTTTGAGGGGGATCCCACGTCGTTTTTTTCTCAATTTTTTTATTGCCAGCAATTCTTATTTGTACATTTAGTTGTTAGCAGGGAACCCCGCTGGCAACTGATGACTGTTGTTAAGGCTCCCTGGCCCGGTCCTTAAGAACCAGCTATACACAGTTTGTTAAAGAGAAAAAAACATATTCAAAACCGCAAAATGCTCCTGAAAACTGCATCGACCTGCCTAGATGTGAACCTAGGGTTAAGCTGAAGTGTCCCTAGTCCCTAGTCCAAGTTTTGTGTTTGTGTTCTTCAGGAGAAGGTTCTCGAGTAGATAGAATGAGATGTTACAATGTATGGGGTTATAAATATTTATGTTGCCCTGGCCAACTACTGAGGGTTTATGCCAGTTATGTGGGATAGGGAACAGTATACATATTTGCAATGCCCTTCTAGAAGTGTCCATGCCCCCCAGGCTTTGCCTGTAGAGGAGGATGTGAGTCCAGAGGGTCCTTGACTCCCAGGCCTAAAGCTTGGGGAGGGTAGAGCTGAAGAGAGGTCCAGTATTTGCTTCCCGGGCCTTTTGTTTGGGAAGCTTAGGAAGAGTTCTGATAATTACCCATCTGGGCTTGAAGGTCCACAACTGGCTTGTGAGAGGTCTGATGAATCCTAACCTGGTCTTTGGCAAAGGTTGAAGATTCTTATAGGTAGCTGCCTGCCTGGGCCTGTCACGTGGCCAGGGATCTCCAAGCTCTTTCCGAAAGTGATTGGTGCAAGTTTTATACCACAGAACTGCTTTTGTTTTTCATCTGACAAAACCAGAGCTGTGATTGGGACTGTCTCTGAGAACCCAGAGGACCATTGCACGTAGAGTTGCCTAACCTTGGTGAAGAGTTTTCGTGTGGTGATACAACCTTCAGTTGCTTTTTAACTAGTGATTATAAGTTTAAAGTATAACTAAAGGCGAAAGTTTTTTTCTACTTTTGGATAGAGTGGAGAGGGATTAGAACCTCTGTTGGGTTTTTATTGCTGTCTGTGCCCCAATTAGGGATATCCCCCCTCTTTATTTGACCCGTTTACCATTATCATAGAAAGTGAAAGTAAAGGAAAATCCCACATTTTTGGTTGTCCCCAGAAAAGTAATAGTGGGAACATCTTCCAATGGGGACACTAGTTCTGATGACCTGGGGGTCCCCAAGGGATTCCCTTAATTTGCCAGGATTTCCTCACTTCCTGTTTTGGCTATGAGACAGGAAGTGAAGGTAAAACTCCCCAATGGGAAACAGATTGCAAAAAATAATCTGACAGGCATTATAACCCTCCCTTACTCTATCCAAAATGAAAAAAAACAAGAAGTTTTGCCTATAATTCTACTTTAACCACTTGCCGACTGCACAAAGAGGTTATACAGAGGCAAAGTGGCTTTCCTGCGCTGGATCACATACCTAGGCTAGTACGTGATCCTGCACTTCCGGGGTGTGCTGTGATTTAGCCTTCAAGGACGAAGTTCTTTTGAGAGGGGGAAGAGTGCAGGGACCCTAACTTAAGGCTAAGTTCACCTTTGGACATGTTACTTGTTCCACTCGTATTTAGGGTAGAACATGTAACATGTTGCGGTGCAATTTGCTCCTGTTGCTATGGGAGACAGACCAAGGGCGGAAGGAGTGGCGACCACATCTCCCTCACTGCTAGAGGCAGTGCCACCTAGAACAGGTATGGTACATGCTACCGACAGGCTGCTTGTTACACTTCTGTTGGCAACTACTTATGGGTTCACGTTGTTCCACTCTATGCTGATGTCTTCATACCCCAATGTATCATTACCCATTGGTTAACTGTGTGCCAGTTAGTTACGATACACCTCTTTAGTAACTTCAGACGAGGCAAGGACAAAGTTTCAATACTTTATTTAATAAAGGTGCAAAGTTAGACATTTCACAGTCCAACAGGCAAGACATAATACTTTCCTAATTCCTTAGCTCTAACTACAGGCTTTACTGCTGCCCCGGCATACCTGCAAAAGAGCATTCCAGTGTCCATAGTTCTGTACAACAGGGGTCCCTAACCCAGACCATGGACTGTTACCATGTTACCAGCCTGCGGCCTGTTGATGACTGGGCCGCAAAGCAGGAGGTGAGCAGCGACTGCGGTCCGCATGGGGCTAAGTCCAAAAAATATATGAAAGTGAATCAATGTTCATCAAAATTATCAAGTGACTGACTGATTGAAGTGAATCCGAGATTATCAATTCACCAATAGTGCAAAGATTTAAAAAAATGCTTGTGCTCTCCTCCACCAGTATCACAGGCTGCTCACCTCACATACGAGTCAAAACCAGCAGTGTTCCCCTCTGGGGATAATGAAGATTACTGGCGTGGTGTTGACACTTTTACTCCTTTATCTCAGTCACCTGCTTCTTTGGGTTCCCCAAGAACCCCGATCTTCTTACCAGATAGGTTAAGTATGCAAAAAAGAAGGCTTGAGATGGCTGTGATGTGAAGTCAGTACGCAGGGGTCTACTGAAGAAGTCAACGCCTTGAGGACATGCGTATAGGGGCGGGGCTAGGATAAGTATGCAAAAAAGAAGGCAAAATCTAGTGCTCTCCGTATAGAAATATTTATTCTCTTAAAAGAATAGTAGATGCACTTACAAGTGTGGCACAATAAGCCGTGCTAGCTGAAACAGCATTCAGACAAACAGGTCTGGAGATGGCCGCGATGTGACCTCAGTACGCAGCCTCCGCCCCCCATACACGTGTCATCAAGGCATCGACTTCTTCAGTAGATCCCTGCGTTCTGATGTCACATTGTGGCCATCTCAAGACTTCCCTTCTTTTTTGCATACTTATCCTATCCGGTAAGATGATCGGGTTCTTTGGAAGGATTAGAAGTGTCAACACCGCACCAGTAATCTTCATTAACACTGCTGATTTTAACTCGTATGTGAGGTGAGCAGCCTGTGATACGGGTGGAGGAGAGCACCAGCATTTTTTTGAATCTTTGCACTATTGGTGAATTGATAATCTCGGATTCACTTCAATTAGTCACTTGATAATTTTGATGAACTTTGATTCACTTTCATATATTTTTTGGACTTTTTGGACAGTATTTATTCATTTTTGTTTGCATATACCGTTTTATTGAATATATTGATTTACACTTTTGTTTGTTCAGTAGTGCAGCACTGTTTTTGTTATTTTATACCAGATCAAGTTGAGTGAAAGCACTTTAAGTGACAGCGGCTACTTTTATTAAGCGCTTGCCGACCAGCCGCCGTCATTATACTGTGGCAGGTTGGCTCTCCTGCGCAAACCGCCGTAGGTGTAGGTTGGTTTTTGCATAGGAGATAGCGGGCGTCCGCGCCCCTGCCGCGTAAGCCGGAGGACTCGATGTCCGCCAGTGACCCGCAATCGCGGTGTACAGAATGGGGAACTGTAAACAAGGGGATTCTCCGTTCTGCCAGATGACATGTCAGAGATCTTCTGTTCCCAGTCATGTCCCGGTGAGCCCATCCCCCCAGGGTTAGAACACACTTAACCCTTTGATCGCCCCCTAATGTTAACCCCTAACCTGCCAGTGTCATTTATATATTGATCAGTGCATTTGTATAGCACTGATCAATGTAAAAATGTCACTGGTCACCAAAAAGTGTCATGTGGGGCCACATTTGTCCGCCGCAATGTCGCAGTCCCGCTAAAAATCGCATTACCAATAAAAACAATAAAAAAATAAAATAAAAGTCCCTAAATCTATTCCATAGTTTGTAGACGTGATAACCAATCAATATACTCCTATTGTGATTTTTTTTACCAAAAATATGTAGAAGAATACATATCGGCCTAAACTGATGAGTAAATTAGTTTTTTTTATATATATATTTTTTAATATGTATTATAGTAGCAAGTAAAAAAATGTTTTTTTTTCAAAATAGTCGGTCTTTTTTTGTTTATAGCGCAAAAAAATAAAAACCGCAGAGGTGATCAAATACCACCAAAAGAAAGCTCTATTTGTGGGGGAAAAAAAGGAAGTCAATTTCATTTGGGTACAATGTCGCATGACTGCCCCAATTGCCAGTTAAAACGACGCAGTGCTGTATCGCAAAATATTGCCTGGTCATTAAGGGGGCAAATCCTTCCGGGGCTGAAGTGTTTATTAATACTCACTAAATATAATTTTTTTACATTCTTGTTTGCGCTGATTGATATTTGCACATTTATCTATCAGCAGGGCAGAAGGAGCTGCAGATCAGAATGGAGAGCTCCTTCCCCCTGTCCTGCTGATAGGATGCCGGGCAAGAGGGCAGAGCCGGGAGAGGACACATAGACTGATAACAGCCTCTGCCCTGCCAAAGGTGGGGTGGGGGGCAGACTGCAGGGGTACTGTGTTGGAGGAGGATGTGATTGCTAGGGGCACTGTAATATAAAGGGGCATTGTAATCATTACAGTGCAGTTCCCTGTGCATCACAGTGCCCCCTTTACAGAGCAATCCCCGTTACATTAATGTAAAAGGGAACTGTGACGTAAAGGAGTACTGTAATGTAAAGGGGGGCTGTAATGAGAAGGGGAACTGAGGACACTGTGGGACTGCTTAAAAGGTGGGACTGTGGACACTGATATAAAGGGGGGTTGTGCTGTAAAAGGGGGTTGTGGTGTGATGGGGGGGGGCTGAGGACAGACTGTGAATTTTTAGTCCCTGCCTCAACCACATACAACAATATATCCACCACAACCACCCTCATCTCCCACCCCCGGTCCCTGAGAAGATTGGCTGCCGTGAAACTGGTCCCTGGTGCCAAAAAGGTTGGGGACTGCCATTGTACAGGCTCTCTCATGCAAGTGTAAACTTTTCTGAGGCATAATCCAGTGCTGCCATCTTCAGAGCGGACCCCAAGTTAAAAGTCTCTGTTGTAGGCCATAACCGACCACATTCTCCTACTCCTATGGGTTTTTTCTTCCGTCTCGCTCCCCTGTGGGTCTCACACTCAAGGCTGAACCATGCTAACTCAGTTATTCTTGCAGGGCCAAGGACGGCTCTCTGGGCCCCCTTTGGGGGGGAACTCCCTGGACTCTCTAGGACCGGACCACTGTCCCAATTTATATTGCACTGGGCAAGTAGGCCGGACCCAGACAGGAAAACCCACCAAAACGATCGGGAAAGCGGGCAAAACTTTAACCCCCAACCTTCCCCAGCCGGGAACTGACTGCTTTAGCTCGCTTACAAGCTTGTAGTTCTCAAACAGGCAAGGGAAATACGTTTGAAGTTGAAGTTTCATAGGACTTTCAGCTCCGTAAAGAGGTGTAGAATTAGAGTCACTTTCTGTGCAAAAACATTTTTGTCGCATTCTGAACAGGAAAACAGCTTCTCGCTGGTTTGAACTCTCTGCTGTGTTTAAATTAAGCTTTTCCCAGGTGTGGAATCTCTGATGTTGAATGTGTTTTGGTTTATTTATAAACGACTTCTCATGACATAAGACATTTAAAATCCCATATAAACTCTTCCTAATCTTGAGCATACGCTATGATGGGGATGTAGGGTCGAAACTCGTCACCAATCATCCCAACCCCCTCCATAAATTTATCTAAAATATTCCATATGGGTTGGTTGATCCTTTCAGAAGTCCTCATGTTTATTGTTCCATTGTTTTATGGACTAAACACTTCAGCCTACAACACTCCACCATATGTTTTTCAGTGGACTCAGGTGCTGTGTATTCTCTGGTGGAGAATTATTTTTGGGACAGGAGAACGGCTTTTCACCAGTGTGAACTTTCATGTGGTTATCCCGGTTCCTTTTATCGGAGAAGCACTTTCCACACTTGGTACAGGTAAAGGGCTTCTCCCCTGTGTGAACTCTTAAGTGTCTTTTCAGGCTCGATTTCTCAGTATAAGACTTTCCACACTCAGAACATGAGAAGGGCTTCTCCCCGGTGTGGGTTCTCTGGTGTTGAACAAAATGTGATTTCTTTGTAAAGCTAATCTCACACTCGGAACAAGAAAAACGTCTTTCAATGGTGCTGATGCTCTGGGGTACAACCAAGTCATGTTTATTGAATGAATTTTCACATTCCCGAACATGATGGGGAGAAGATTCCTTGGGATTAGAAGGATCTGGTGATTTCACTGCAATATTAAGGCTTGGTTGGACATTTGGGAGAATAGTATGTGGTTTATCGTTGGACTGCTCAGAATTAAACCAACCTGTTGATCTTACCATATGGTTATTTTTGTTTTGCATATTTTGAGTAACAATGCTTACTCCTGGAGAACACTGTGCCAGGCCATTATCTTCTTTGTTATAATGTCCAGATAAAATAAGACTTCCCTCTGGGGTATTCCATCCATTGGGTCCACCTGTTGAAAATGTTTTCTTATTATTAAAAATTATAACATTTTCATTACTCATGTTTTGCAGTTAGGAGTCAGCCATGTATGGTGAGGAACAGAGATGGACCTTCCAGTCTAAACTGAGGAATGGAGATTCAATTGCAGAAATTGCATATGGTGTACAGTATCTCCTCCTCATTTGTCGGGAACATGACATTATATTAAGGAATGGAGAAGGACCTTTCATATGGTGTACAGTATCTCCACCTCATTTGTTGGGAACATGACATTATATTGAGGAATGGAGATGGACCTTTCATATGGTGTACAGTATCTCCACCTCATTTGTTGGGAACATGACATTATATTGAGGAATGGAGATGGACCTTTCATATGGTGTACAGTATCTCCTCCTCATTTGTTGGGAACATGACGTTATATTGAAGAATGGAGATGGACCTTTCGTATGGTGTACAGTATCTCCTCCTCATTTGTTGGGAACACAAAGTTATATTGAGGAATGGAGATGACCTTTCATATGGTGTACAGTAACTCGTCCTCATTTGTTGGGAACATGACATATTGAGGAATGGAGAAGGACCTTTCATACGGTTTATAGTATCTCCTCCTCATTTGTTGGGAACACTACATTATATTGAAGAATAAAGATGGACCTTTCATATGGTGTACAGTATCTCCACTGCACGCATCATAGCTTGCCGATTTTGAATTAATTTGATTAACTTGCACACTTGATGGAAATACATTGAAATAGGAAAGAATGAATGTAAAATAGAAATGTGAAGTGTTGCTTTTTTTGTATATAATACTTACCTGTGCTGACATCTAGAGAAGATTCCTCCTTGGTAATTGTCACCGCTGTTTCGGCTTCTTTCAAAGACTGCTGATTTCCACTCATATACATCTCTTCTTCCTCTTTGACCTCAGTTTTGATACTGAACACTGCTACCCCCTAAAATTGTAAAATTATTGTAAGCACTATTATCCTGAGGCTCCATAGATAGAAGAATATCATCTAATACTGTTCAACATGCTCAGTCTCACCTACCTGATGACGGTGAGGGATGGTGTGATCTTCCTGTGTGGAATCCCAGGAATACAGAGAACGGGGACATCTCTCTGGTGGGTTCCCATTACTGGATCCATCTGTAGGAAACACACACACTGACTGAATACATTGTTTCTATGTGTTTATCAGATGATGGGGAATCTAGGTGGATCCTCCGTACTGCTCTCTCCTTTACAATAAAGTCTCCTCTTACCCCGTGATGTGAGAGGCGGCTGATTCTCCATTGTGACGTCCTTGTAGAGAATCTTGTGTCCTTCTAAATACTCCAGTTCTTTCTTCACACCATCCGCCTCCTCTTCTTTTATCTTTTCTTTTACACTAACATTAATATTGCTCCAGTTTTCACTCTGAATATAAAAATAAAACAAAAGTAGTACAAATGCCTCTGCTCTTCCACAGAGACATCCTGACACCTTATAGCAGGGGTCTCCAAACTTTTTAAACAAAAGACCAGTCTATGGTCCTTCAAACTGGACCATGGTCAGTAGGAGTAAACAAGCCCCATCTTTGGAATTAGGGGGCTGACTAGTGCCCCATTGTTGTTGTCAGTGCAAGGAATAGTGCCCCGTCATTGGTGTCAGTGGTAGGACTAGTGCCCCATGAGCCAGATAAAGCAAGCAAAGGGCCGCAGTTTGGAGACCAGTGCCTTATAGGAACCTGACACACGCAATGATAAAGTCACCATCCAGACACATCCCTTGTCTGTTACTGGATAATGTCCCAGAATTCCCGTCACCGCTCACCTCTCCTGTCAGCAGACCAATGATCTTCTGGGTGACTTCCAGAATCTTCTTCTCATTATTTCTTCCTGGAACCAGTAAGGAATGTAGAGGAATCAATATGGAGTAGTCTCCATCTCCTGATGTCTTCTTTACAACTAGCTTATCCTGTGGAGAGAGATTAGTAATCACTCTAAATATTTCCCAACAAAATAAGTTGTAACTTGCTTCTATTATGGTCCTTCTTTACACCTTTACACCCAAAAAGTTTGGTACTGCTTCATTTTTTGGCTGCATACAGCATACGTAAGAAAAAGTAGAATTAAAATAAGCCCCATCACTGGTGTCGGTGACCGCAATCAGAACCCCCAGTATTGGTGTCAGTGACCGCAATCAGAACCCCCAGTATTAGTGTCAGTGGCTGCAATCAGAACCCCCAGTATTGGTGTCGGTGACCGCAATCAGAACCCCCAGTATTAGTGTCAGTGACCGCAATCAGAACCCCCAGTATTGGTGTCAGTGCCCGCAATCAGAACCCCCAGTATTAGTGTCAGTGACCGCAATCAGAACCCCCAGTATTAGTGTCAGTGACTGCAATCAGAACCCCCAGTATTAGTGTCAGTGACCGCAATCAGAACCCCCAGTATTGGTGTCAGTGACTGCAATCAGAACCCCCAGTATTGGTGTTGGTAACCGCAATCAGAACCCCCAGTATTAGTGTCAGTGCCCGCAATCAGAACCCCCAGTATTAGTGTCAGTGACCGCAATCAGAACCCCCAGTATAAGTGTCAGTGGCTGCAATCAGAACCCCCAGTATTAGTGTCAGTGACCGCAATCAGAACCCCCAGTATTAGTGTCAGTGGCTGCAATCAGAACCCCCAGTATTAGTGTCAGTGACCGCAATCAGAACCCCCAGTATTAGTGTCAGTGGCTGCAATCAGAACCCCCAGTATTGGTGTCGGTGACCGCAATCAGAACCCCCAGTATTAGTGTCAGTGACCGCAATCAGAACCCCCAGTATTAGTGTCAGTGGCTGCAATCAGAACCCCCAGTATTGGTGTCGGTGACCGCAATCAGAACCCCCAGTATTAGTGTCAGTGGCTGCAATCAGAACCCCCAGTATTAGTGTCAGTGACCGCAATCAGAACCCCCAGTATTGGTGTCAGTGCCCGCAATCAGAACCCCCAGTATTAGTGTCAGTGACCGCAATCAGAACCCCCAGTATTAGTGTCAGTGACCGCAATCAGAACCCCCAGTATTAGTGTCAGTGACTGCAATCAGAACCCCCAGTATTAGTGTCAGTGACCGCAATCAGAACCCCCAGTATTGGTGTCAGTGACTGCAATCAGAACCCCCAGTATTGGTGTTGGTAACCGCAATCAGAACCCCCAGTATTAGTGTCAGTGCCCGCAATCAGAACCCCCAGTATTAGTGTCAGTGACCGCAATCAGAACCCCCAGTATAAGTGTCAGTGGCTGCAATCAGAACCCCCAGTATTAGTGTCAGTGACCGCAATCAGAACCCCCAGTATTAGTGTCAGTGGCTGCAATCAGAACCCCCAGTATTAGTGTCAGTGACCGCAATCAGAACCCCCAGTATTAGTGTCAGTGGCTGCAATCAGAACCCCCAGTATTGGTGTCGGTGACCGCAATCAGAACCCCCAGTATTAGTGTCAGTGACCGCAATCAGAACCCCCAGTATTAGTGTCAGTGGCTGCAATCAGAACCCCCAGTATTAGTGTCAGTGACCGCAATCAGAACCCCCAGTATTGGTGTCAGTGCCCGCAATCAGAACCCCTAGTATTAGTGTCAGTGACCGCAATCAGAACCCCCAGTATTGGTGTCAGTGACTGCAATCAGAACCCCCAGTATTGGTGTTGGTAACCGCAATCAGAACCCCCAGTATTAGTGTCAGTGACCGCAATCAGAACCCGCAGTATTAGTGTCAGTGACCGCAATCAGAACCCCCAGTATTGGTGTCAGTGCCCGCAATCAGAACCCCCAGTATTGGTGTCAGTGCCCGCAATCAGAACCCCCAGTATTGGTGTCAGTGCCCGCAATCAGAACCCCCAGTATTGGTGTCAGTGCCCGCAATCAGAACCCCCCAGTAATGGTGTCGTGACCGCAATCAGAACCCCCAGTATTAGTGTCAGTGCCTGTCCCCATTCACACCTGAAGCCTTGTAACACTAACGAGTCACATGACACCAGGGAGGGAAAATGGCTAATTGGGCCCAATTTGGACATTTTCACTTAGGGGTATAATCACTTTTGTCGCCAGCGGTTTAGACATTAATGGCTGTGTGTTGAGTTATTTTGAGGGGGCAGCAAATTTACACTGTTATACAAGCTGTACACTCACTACTTTACATTGTAGCAAAGTGTCATTTCTTCAGTGTTGTCACATGAAAAGATAGAATAAAATATTTACAAAAATGTGAGGGGTGTACTCACTTTTGTGAGATAATATATATATATATATAGTATTTTTTTTCCCCATCAAGTTGTGGATAAAAAAAGGAAAAAAAAAATAAAAATTTGGAAATTTTTTTAAAAAATCATCATCATTAGCAACTTGCAGGTAATTTTTTCTGTCAGTTAAGGAATTGAAAAAAAAAAAGTCACTTAAGATTTTTTATTTTTTTTTAATTTGTAAACAATATGCATATTAGCAACTTGCAGGTAATTCAATGTTGAAATAAAAGTAGAGCAAAAGTATTTTTTCAGGCAGGAATCAATAAAATGAACCAAATACGTTGGCGGAGCTCCCAGAATCCTCCTCACCTCCCCGGTCAGCAGGTAGATGATCTCCAGGGTGAGCCGTAATATCCTCTCCGTCAGGTTGGTGCAGTTTGCCTCCATCGCTCCCAACTCTGTCCCATTCACTTCCTGCAACAATAGTGCCCATCCCCCCCCCCTAACGGTCAGCTTTATGGGTAAAAGGCAGCCTCTTCTGTGATTGGTTCTTCTCAGCCATTTTGTTGTAGCCCAGCAGACATGGAAGAAATAACTGTTCCTCTTAAAGTAATGCTGTATATATATATATATATATAAAAGGGATGATGGCAGGGAAATATAATTCCCACACATGCTTTTTCTCTATCACTTTTGCTTTAATTCATAGTACAGAAAAAAAGGACAAAAATAATGGGGTGCCCCCAGAAAATCCATAACAGAACCCTCCTCCTTGATAAGTGTCCATGTCTTTTCAGGGGGGACCCAACTCAAAAAAAGTGTGGGGTCCCTCCAAACCCTCCGGCAAGGCACAGTGTTCATAGCTTGATGAGCACAAGACCCTGACCTGCTGGTTGTGGGGGTCTGCGGACAGGGGGGCTTATCGAATCTGGAAGCCTCCTTGAAATTAAGGGGGCCCCTAGATATCCGCACCCCAACGTGAATGATCAAGGGGTCCATAGCACCCCTATTCAATTACACACAAAAATGTTAACAGTAAAGTAAACACACATTTTGACATCCATTATCATTCATGTCTTCCAGTGATGCAGATCCTCTTCAATTAGATTGATTTGGGGGGAGGGGGCAATAAAAAAAAAAATGTCATAGTCTGTTATAAAATTTTCGGAGAGGTAATCTTTCTCCTTCACTAATGTGCACCGATGAGGCTGTACTGATGAGCACTGATAGGTGGCACTGATGAGGTTGCACTGATGGGCACTGGTGATGTGGCACTGATAGGCAGCACTGATGGTCACTGATAGGTGGCACTATTGAGGTGGCACTGATAGGTGGCACTGATGCGTCACAGATAAGGTGGCACTGATGGGCATTGAAAGGCAGCACTGATGAGGTGGCACTGATGGACACAGATAAGGTGGCACTGATAGGTGGCACAGATAAGGCGGCACTGATGGGCATTGATAGGCACACTGATGAGACGGTACTCATAGGTGGCACTTATGGGCACAGATAAGGTGGCACTGATGGGCATTAATAGGCAGCACTGATGAGGCGGCACTGATAGGTGGCACTGATGGACACAGATAAGGTGGCACAGATGGGCACTGATAAGGTGAAACCGACGAGGCGGCACAGATAAGGTGGCACTGATGGGCATTGATAGGCAGCACTGATGAGGCAGCACTTATGGGCACAGATAAGGTGGCACTGATGGGCATTGATAGGCTGCACTGATGAGGCAGCACTTATGGGCACAGATAAGATGGCACTGATGAGGTGGCACTGATGGGCACAGATAAGGTGGCACTGATGGGCATTGATAGGCAGCACTGACATGAGGCACTGATGGACAAAGATAAGGTGGCGCTGATGGGCACTGATAAGGTGGCACAGATAAGGCGGCACTGATAGGCATCACGGATGAGGTGGCACTTATGGGCACAGATAAGGTGGCACTGATGAGGTGGCGCTGATGAGGCAGCACTAATGAGCAATTGTTTACCTGTTGCCCACCCCTCAGATAAATTGCTTTTAAACATCTCGAAAGTTAAAGACCTCTTGTGTCCCTTAATGGATCAGAAAGAAAAAAGGGTTTTTGTACCCACTGTGAACCAAATGCAAAAATTGTGGGTCCCAATCCCTGTACCAACCGCTGTGAGTGCCAGCCCAGGACAGAGCTTGACTCGGCTCTAGACATCAATGTATTAGGGAAAGTGACCCATAAGCCAAACATTGCTGCAAGCCCTGTGTGACAGCCTCAACCCGGCTCCAACAAGGCCACAGCCCAAACGTGTTTTGCTCCACCCCAGGGTGGGGGCGAAATGCGTCGGGAGGGGCGTATACTGGTTGCAACCAGGCTGAGGCTGTCGCACACGGTTTTGCAGTGATGTGCGGTTGTTGTACCCACTGTAAAAACCTTTTATTGAAGACATGAGTCCCACCCTTCTGTGTTTATGACCATGCTCTCCGTATTACTTTGCTACAGATTTGAAGCATGTTGGTTGAAGGCGGGGTTGTCCTGTGCTGGCTTACACTTTTTAATTGCCAGTGACCATTTCTCCTGTAGGCGGCAGTATAACCTGAAGATTAGAAACGTCCAGTGTCCCTTTATGGACTCTAAAAACACACAAGTGTTTAACACTCATCTTTCCCCAGTGCAGTATAAGTTTAAAGCACCAATACCTGCCAAAATCTTCTCTAAAGTTTTGGATAAACTTAAAAAGGGTCAAGACCAGTGGTCTCCAAACAGTGGCCCAGGGGGCTGGATGTGGCCCTTTGCTTGCCTTTATCCGGCCCTTGGAGCACTATTCCTAAAACTGATATGAGACACTTCTGCCAACTGACATTAACAAGGGGGCACCACTTCTCTAATTGACACCAACAACGGGGCACTATTCCTCCCAGTGATACCAATGATGGGGAACTATTCCTCCACCTAACACCAAATGTGGTAATGTTCATGCCCACAGATGCCAGGGAAATTTCCATTTCTGCTGGCCACAGTCCTGGCCCCCTTAAATTCTGAAGAACAATAAACTGGCCCTTGGTTAGAAAGTTTGGAGACCCCTGGCCAGGATCATTGTGTAATCCATCTGTCATGACCTCCCTTCATTGTCCATTATTTCCCCATGGTGAACACCTGTACCCTCAGACAGCCACAGGCCAAGAAACTAGATCCTCGGGCTCTCATGTCCCTCTTACACTCTGCTAGAATGTTCAGCAGATGATCTACTTACCATCTCATCACTTAGAAAACATATAACCTTCTCCGAAAGCCAAGTTCCAATAAGTCACCCTCGTAGCGTTGCTGATGAAGAACAAGTAATTGTGATCAGTGGTAACAGAAACAAGAGTCCACACTATGGTATACCAATGAGAATTTTATTGCCTTCACGTAATGCATATATGTTTATGTAGCAAAGGAAGGAAGGACGGCCAGAACTCCCACCATTGTTCCCTGAGAACTTTAGTAGTTAAGTCATTTGAACCCATAAAAGTATATATTCCATTGTCCTCTCCCACCCAAAAGGTAGTATTTCCTGTACCCATCACCACTGCTACAGGTTTTATCTCGCAAGGAACCCTTCTGGTTTTGCATAGGGACATGGTGGTGTTGAGGCCCAGGACATCCTTCTTATCTAAAGGTAGTTTCTTCCATAAACCAGGACATGGTTCTTATGTCCCTCTGTCCAACTCCAGTTTAACCAAAGCACATTTCCCTCCATGGTCATTGTCCATCCTATTCCCTTGCAGTGTAGCTTTCCCCTCAATTCCCGTCTGCATGACACAACAGCGAAGAAGGAAGAAAAATCCCCGGAACAGAGAAAGGTGAAACATTTTGAGTCTTAAGAAAAATTGCAACAAAAAATTTGAACTGGAAAAAATGTACTTATTGTTAGTAAAAAATAAAAAAAAAAGAGAGATACATTACAATAATAAAACTAAAATGTTCCATGTATGTATGCACAAGATTAGGAAGATTTTTTTATATGTTAAAGGGAATATAAATCACAGTTGTACTACACACACTTACCAAAAGTATTGGGACACCTGCCTTTACACGCCCATGAACTTTAATGGCATCCCAGTCTTAGTCCGTAGGGTTCAATATTGAGTTGGCCCACCCTTTGCAGCTATAACAGCTTCAACTCTTCTGGGAAGGCTGTCCACAAGGTTTAGGAGTGTGTCTATGGGAATGTCTGACCATTCTTCAAGAGGCGCATTTGTGAGGTCAGGCACTGATGTTGGACGAGAAGGCCTGGCTCGCAGTCTCCGCTAATTCATCTCCGAAGGTGTTCTATCGGGTTGAGGTCAGGACTCTGTGCAGGCCAGTTAAATTCCTCCACCCCAAACCCGCTCATCCATGTCTTTATGGACCTTGCTTTGTGCACTGGTCCAAATCGTTTGGTGGAGGGGGGATTATGATGTGGGGTTGTTTTTCAGGGGTTGGGCTTGGCCCTTTAGTTCCAGTGAAGGGAACTCTTATTGCGTCAGCATACCAAGACATCTTGGACAATTTCATGCTCCCGACTTTGTGGGAACAGTTTGGGGATGGCCCCTTCCTGTTCCAACATTACTGCGCACCAGTGTACAAAACAAGGTCCATAAAAGACATGGATGAGCGAGTTTGGGGTGGAGGAGCTTGACTGGCCTGCACAGAGTCCTGACCTCAACCCAATAGAACACCTTTGGGATGCAAGCTAGGCCCTCTCATCTAACCCTACGGACTAAGACTGGGATGTCAGTAAAGTTCGTGCCCCTCTCTCTTGGATTATATGCACTACAGTCTTTGCTGTGCACCCGGGCCCATTTTTTATCGCTGATTTGTGTGCGGTGGCAACCATCGGATAATGGTGTGTGTATATATAAAAAAGTGTGGCAGGCAACTTTTTGAAGACCTCTCGTTTACAGTATATACATTTTTCAAAATTAAATGCTTGTGAAAATACACTGTTGTATTGGTGAATGCAGCTTTGCTTCCTCAGGGGAAACGAAAGAGAAGGAATCTATAAATTCACAAAGCATATCTGTCACTTATGATCAAAAACAGACATAACAAATCACATCCATACAGAAATTTTCCAGGACAACAACCTGAGAGATGATTCCTCCTCTACAGGAAACACAAGCAGAACGGTGAGTCCCCTCTGTACCCCACTTGTCCTTCAGTTTAGATTATGTTTCCTACCGTCCAGGAGCAGCAATGGTTTTGTTTTATCTTATCCGGATGGCCATTGGATCAATGGTCGCCCTCTAGATGCAGGTTTGCCTTGGACGTCTGCCTTGATTAGAGGGACCCCCTTTTTTGTTCCAGGATCTTAAATCTTATACATGTGTGAGGTTGACTCCTGAGCCCCCTGGCTGGTAAGCCCCATCCTCATTCTTCCTCTTGTTTGGGGTTTTGAGAGGAGGCCTAAAGTGTGTTTTGGGGCAGCTAGGGTCTCGTGGAGTCCCGAGGCTTTCCGCTTAGTGAACATGTGCAGCCCAAGCCATTGTTTCGGTACCATGACGTTACTTCCATTGGGCTGGGATGAAGCACTTTCAGTTGTGTGTGGACTAAAATGTAGAGGCTGAACAGTATGGGGGAATCGCTGCTACCATTCATAACGGAGAGCAACAGGATGGCTAGCGGCATTGATTACTGCATCCAAAACTTCTTGCGAAAATGACCAAAGGGCCGGATTGGAAAGGTAGCAACCCAAGCCCCCAAGAAGGTTCACTATCCACCTTTGGGCACGACCTACTGGAAGGGACCTCTTCCTCTTTGCCCACACAATCACCCACCCCTGACTATCGACTGATCCAGCCAGTCCAGCGTGGCCTCCAGCACGAATCAGATGCATCTAAGTTTCGACCCACCGTGGTTTGGTGAGCTGGGCAGCAGTTTGACTTTGGTGGTGGGTAGGGGGTGCAGTGTGTTCCTGGGCCTCCCCCCCCCCCCCCGCCCCCAGGAGTTATAGGTGGCTTTTGTGGCTACACACTGCTTCATAATTGCTGAAACCCAGATCCTACAGTTGGGAACCCGTTTCTGTTGTCGCTATGCATTTCTAGAGAGGAAATCTACTTCCCCCAAGGTCTACTTTCTCATTTGGTAGATACAGTTCTCATGAGATGAGGCAAAGGAAATTCCATTCCAAGATAATCTTTGTGGACCTGTAGGAGCAACCAATCATCTCTCAGGTTGCTGTCCTGCAGGATAATAGGGGGAATCCATGTTTTTTAACCTACAGTGTCTATA
This sequence comes from Aquarana catesbeiana, assembly GCF_042186555.1. Taxonomy (NCBI): domain Eukaryota; kingdom Metazoa; phylum Chordata; class Amphibia; order Anura; family Ranidae; genus Aquarana; species Aquarana catesbeiana. Next base: position 286,792,948 of record NC_133331.1, on the reverse strand, counting down.
AACATTAAACCTTTTCTCCTTGGAGAAGAGATGCTTAAGAGGGGATATGATAGCGATATACAAATATCTTAATGGTGATTCCAACAATGGGAGGCAACTATTCAGTCTCAGGTCACTCAAGACACATGGCCACTCAATGAAATTGGATGAGAGGCAGTTTAACCTTAAATGGCTTAGGTTTTTTTTTTACTGTTAGAGCAGTAAGGATGTGGAACTCCCTTCCACAATTGGTGGTTGTAGTGGAAAGTGTCACTAATTTAAAAAATATTTTAGATGGGCATCTTATTGAACACAATATACAGGGATATGAAAGTGGTTGAGACATAGACACACACGCACACACGTGAACTAGTCTTCATTCAACCAACTATGAAATATTCTGGAACTATATACAGTAAGTTCTTCTTAATCTTGTGCATACATTATCCCTAATTATGAAAAGAATGTGGTTATGAGACATACCAATCATTTCAACCCTCTCACTAAGATCTAACTAAAATATTCCATATGGGTTGGCTGACCATTCAGACCTCCTCGTCTTTATCGAAAAATAGTTTAAAGGACATAACTCAACCCACAACACTCCACCATTTGTTTTTCAGTGGCCACATGTTTGTATTCTCTCCGGCATCATTTTTGTCTGGAGAAGAAGCTGGCTTCTCGGCAGTGTGAGTTCTCATGTGCATATCATAGTTCCCTTTATCTGAGAAGCACTTTCCACACTTCTCACAGGAAAAGCCCATGACACTCCACCACATTTTATTTTTTGGTGGCCTCAGCTGGTTAATAATCTCCGGTGGATCGTTTTTCTCTGGCTGGGAAACACCAGAGTGAGTTCTCTTGTGCCTATCACGGTTCCCTTTATCGGAGAAGTACTTTCCACAATCAGAACAGGGAAAGGGCTTCTCGCCGGTGTGAATTCTCTGGTGTCTTTTGAGGTTTGATTTCTCGGTGAAAGACTTTTCGCACTCAGAACAAGCGTAAGGCTTTTCCCCGGAGTGGGTTCTCAGGTGTTGAATGAAATGTGATTTCTTTGTGAAGCTCATTTCACACTCGGAACACGCAAAACGTTTTTCACTGGTGTCGATGCTCTGGGGTACAACCAGGAATGACTTTTCACACTCCTGAAAACTATTGGAAGATGATTCCTCAGGAGTAGGAAGATCAGGAGATATCTCTGCAATGTGAAAGCTTGGCTGGACATTTGGAAGAGTAGTACATAATTTATTTTTGGACTCCTCTGCATTAAACTGATCCATTGATCTTACCATATGGTTAGGTTGGTGATGTATATTTTGGGTAACAATGCTTACTCCTGGGGAATGGTGTGCCATGCCATTATCATCTTTGTTATAATGTGCAGATAAAATAAGACGTCCCTCTGAGATATTCCAGCTAATGGGTCCACCTGTTGGAATGATATCTGTATTATAAAAAAATATTAATAGCATGTGCATTGCTCATCTTTTCCAGTTAGGAGTCATGTATGTTAGTCTACTGTTCCCCAGATCTAGGAATTAGGTACAGTGATAACAATTGTAGCGATGTCCCGGACCCCCTTTGGTCTAATGAGAACCTCTAGGGTTAGGGATAGCTGACATCCTTCTTTGTAGAGTGGGTTACAAGGCATGGTGGGTGTAGTGCAAGATAGATTCATAGGTGCCAGACACTTCTTGAACGAAAAGAGATTTACTGTCTCTTAAACAGAAATGTGGGAGAGAGGGTTTAGGGCCAGGACTCCCTTTAGTAGTTGCAATGTTAGCTAGCAGACTCCGAGATTTCTATAGGTAGACAGTCATGCAGGGAAAGGCACCCAGCCGGACACCACATCTGCATGTGTAGACATGCTGTCTCCTATGCCAACAATATTGAACAGTTTTTAACAAAGGTTACAAAGAACTCTTTCACTTCCTCTACAATCTCCTCTTGTAGATCTTCACTCAACTGAGCTCCTAGTCTCTCTCACTAGACTTGCTGATCCACTGCCACTGGATCACCTGAGCTCTTCCAATCTTCTCACTGAGTATCTCCCTCAAGAGTCACCCCCGCTTCCCTGCTGGGTCCCTAGCTTGGCACTCAGATACTCCTCAAGCTTTGCCCCACTGGCCTGCTCAGTCCCTGGCTTGACACACAATCAGTTCTGGTTGGACTGCAAGCCCCAGTCCCAACCCTACACTGCTCTCTTGCTTCTGGATAGGCACTCAGACAGCCTAGCAGCCAGATATCCCCGGGATAGCCCCTAGGCTCTGGACTAGCAGCCCGGGGCAGCACAACACATGTCCACCCAGACAGCCGTCCAGATGGCACTGAACCCCGATCACCTGGCCTCACCCAAATAAATAGTCTCTCCCAGCAGGCCAAGGGACCCAAGAAGATCCCTGACCACTGGCTGAGACACCCCATCCATTCCTAATCTGTCCTTGCAATGTCCTTGTCTTATCTAATGCCACCAGATACCCAGCCATCTATAGTGACAGAAGAGAGAAGTGCAGCAATTCCAGAGTTAGGGTGGAATCAATTTACCTCCTATCAATTGGCCAAGGCAACTATACCTGGCAGGTAAATTTACTAGCAACCCTGCCTAAACATTAGGGTGCTACATCATAACTGCAGGATAGAAGTCAGATAAGGTGGACAATACTACCAAAGCAAATATAGCACACTGGGTAAAGGTGTACATACACTAATGACTTTGATATGTTAATTCACAGAGATGGATATACGTTGCCTCATTTGTTAGGAACATGACATTATATTGAGGAATGGAGATGGACCTTTCATATGGTGTACAATATCTCCACCTCATTTGTTGGGAGCATGACGTTATATTGAGGAATGGAGATGGACCTTTCATATGGTGTACAGTATCTCCTCCTCATTTGTTGGGAACATGACGTTATATTGAGGAATGGAGATGGACCTTTCATATGGTGTACAGTATCTCCTCCTCATTTGTTGGGAACATGACGTTATATTGAGGAATGGAGATGGACCTTTCATATGGTGTACAGTATCTCCTCCTCATTTGTTGGGAACATGACGTTATATTGAGGAATGGAGATGGACCTTTCATATGGTGTACAGTATCTCCTCCTCATTTGTTGGGAACATGACGTTATATTGAGGAATGGAGATGGACCTTTCATATGGTGTACAGTATCTCCTCCCCATTTGTTGGGAACATGACGTTATATTGAGGAATGGAGATGGACCTTTCATATGGTGTACAGTATCTCCTCCCCATTTGTTGGGAACATGACGTTATATTGAGGAATGGAGATGGACCTTTCATATGGTGTACAGTATCTCCTCCCCATTTGTTGGAAACATGACGTTATATTGAGGAATGGAGATGGACCTTTCCTATGGTGTACAGTATCTCCTCCCCATTTGTTGGAAACATGACGTTATATTGAGGAATGGAGATGGACCTTTCCTATGGTGTACAGTATCTCCTCCCCATTTGTTGGAAACATGACGTTATATTGAGGAATGGAGATGGACCTTTCATATGGTGTACAGTATCTCCTCCTCATTTGTTGGGAACATGACGTTATATTGAGGAATGGAGATGGACCTTTCATATGGTGTACAGTATCTCCTCCTCATTTGTTGGGAACATGACGTTATATTGAGGAATGGAGATGGACCTTTCATATGGTGTACAGTATCTCCTCCCCATTTGTTGGGAACATGACGTTATATTGAGGAATGGAGATGGACCTTTCATATGGTGTACAGTATCTCCTCTTCGATTTTTGGAAGCATGACATTATATTGAGGAATGGAAATGGGCCTTTCATATGATGTACAGTATCTCCTCTGAATGGGGTGTGTTATAGGTACACTTGATATTTTTCCATCACATCATAAAAAGCCAATTTTATATTTTTAACGGATAGCGCTCGCTGTCTAAAAATGCGACACTGTTTGCTGATTTCTCTCTCAGTTTTGTTCAATTTGCATACCTAAACTTGATAGAAATTGAAATGTCAAAGCATGAATGTAAAATAAAAGTGTACCATGCTGCAATTTTTGTATATAATACTTACCTGTGCTGACATCTAGAGATGATTCCTCATTGGTAATTGTCAACGTCATTTCAGCTTCCTTCATTGACAGCTGATTTCCCCTCACATACATCTCTTCTTCTTGTTTAACCTCAGTCTTGATACCAATTACTCCTACCCCCTAAAATCACAAAATGATGGTGAGCACTATTATCCTGAGACTGCATAGAAGACAATCATCTAATACAGTTTAGAGCCAAGTTTGAGTTCAAAATTCTCAGTACCACCTACCTGATCATGGTGAGGGATGGTGTGATCTTCCTGTGTGGAATCCCGGGAATACAGAGGACAAGGACATCTCTCTGGTGGGTTCCCATTACTGGATCCATCTGTAGGAAACACACACACTGACTGAATACATTGTTTCTATGTGTTTATCAGATGATGGGGGGTCTAAGTGGACCCTCCGTACTGCTCTCTTCTTTACAATAAATTCTCCTCTTACCCGGTGATGTGAGGGGCGGCTGATCATCCATCATAATGTCCTTGTGGAGATCGTTGGGTTCTTCTAAACACTCCTGCTCTTTTATCACACCATCCTCCTCCTCTCCTTCTTGTATCTCTTCTTTAACACTAACATTAATATTGCTCCAGTTTCCACTCTGAATATAAATTAAACAAAAAGTAAAAACAGAGTTAGTTACCTGGTAACTCGATTTCCAGGAATCCTCCAGGACAGCACATGAGAGGATCTGCCTACCTAAAACAGCACAGACTTCATCCACAACCAATAAAAAAAAAGTATTAAGCAAAAAGTGAAGGCGATTAATGGAAGAACATGATGACACAATACAACACAGAATATAGGGTGGGAATCCCTGCTGTCCTGGAAGATTCCTGGAAACTGAGCTACCAGGTAATTATGTTTTCCCCACTCACCTTCCAGGGCAGCACATTATAGGACAAGCTAGAAATAACTTATTAGGGTTGGGGCTACTGCTTTTCAGGACCTATTCCACAAGGCTTAGTCCTAACAGGAGAATACGGCTCTATTCTGGATGTCAAACCACCTTATGAAAATTGGTCCAGGTGGAAGCTCTATAGAGCTGTTGAGGCAAACCACTAATTCTCTGTGCTGAGGCCAAAGACCCTGTAAATGACCTTTAAATCCTCTGGAAGGTTCTACTTTTAAAAGGATGTACAAAATGCGCCAAAAAAGGTGAATCTGATCGACCTGGCTACGGTGTTCTTGGTTGCCTTAGCGACTCACTTGGGCGTTGCATATAGGCAACTTCCTTTTTTCTATGGTGTGGATTTCTTAAGATATAATAGTGTGGGTCTGTGTTAATCTAAGCCTGGTCAGTTTGCTTCCGATCAGTGAATGGGTTTGAAAACAAAGAAGGAATCACCAATTCTTAAGCCCCGTGAACTTGGGGTGAATTTTATTTCGATTCCCAGATGTACTATAAAGAACTATCGAGTCTTGAGAAAAAGGCACAAGAGAATTCTATGACAGCTAAACCCCGACTTCCACAGCAATTCCTGATGTGGCCAAATAGCTACTAGCACCACGGTCCTAAAAATAATGTCCTTGTCCAACAGTGTAAAAAACTGGTGAACTAATGAGCTCTATGATCACTATAAATCAATTATATCTCAGGAATTGCTGGATTGCCGTTCACAAAGCCATGCATTGGTACTTCGGGTGTAGGATTGGACAGTGGTATTATAGATCGTGGTTGACTGGGAGTATCCTATAAGAAGTCTTGCACATTCTGTGCAGTACGGAGCTCTTTGGCCATTAAAGCTGGAAGGATATTCCTTTTTCACCATACGGACCCCTGGGTCAAAACCTACACCACAGAAAAGATCCAGGGATATGGAATGTACCTAGGCTCAGGCCACCATCTTTTCCTCTGCTCTTCTATGGAGGCATCTTGACACCTTATAGCAGTGGTCTCCAAACTGTGACCTGGGGGCCAAATGCAGCCCTTTTTTTAGGTTTTATCTGACCCTTGGGGCACTATTCTTTCCACTGACACCAATGATGGGGCACTATTCCTTCATTGATAGCAATGAAGGGGCACAATTCCTCCCACTGACTTCAATCATGGGGAACTATTCCTCCCATTGACTCCAATCACAGGGCACCATTCTTCCCACTGTTTCCAATCATGGGGCACCATTCCTCCCACCGACTCCAATCACGGGGCACCATTCCTCCCACCGTCTCCAATCATGGGGCATCATTCCTCCCACCGTCTCCAGTCATGGGGCACCATTCCCCCCACTGACCCCAATCATGGGACACCATTCCCCCCACTGACCCCAATCATTAGGCACCGTTTCTCTTACTGACCCCAATCATGTGGCACCATTCCTTCCACTGACTCCAATCATGGGGCACCATTCCTCCCACTGACTCCAATCATGGGGCACCATTCCTCCCACTGACTCCAATCATGGAGCACTATTCCTCCCACTGACTCCAATCATGGAGCACTATTCCTCTCCATAATAACAATGATGGAGCATGGTCTACTCCCACTGATGCCGGTATATTTTTGAAGAACGTTGAAAACCCATGCCTTATAGGAGCCTGACACACACGATACAGTCACCATCCAGACACATCCCTTGTCTGTTACTGGATAATGTCCCAGAATTCCTGGCACCGCTCACCTCTCCTGTCAGCATTTTAATGATCTTCTTGGTGACTTTGAGAATCTTCTGTTCATTGTTTCTTTCTGGAACCAGTAAGGAATGTAGAGGAACCATAATGGGATCTTGTCCATCTCCCAATGTCTTTATCACAATGATGTTATTCTGTGGGAGAGATTAGTATCACTATATACATTTCCCAAGAAAAGAAGTTACAACTAACTGCCATCATCGTCCCTCTTTGCTAAGATCTGATTAGAGGTAACGATATTTCTTCTTATATGTGCAAATATTTAGTCTTTGAGTTGTTTCCATTCACCTCGTATCAGATACTTTGCTAAGACAATATCAGTCACATTGCAAGACATCCAACTGTCACTTCCTGCATTAATGGTCCCTCTTTATACTGATGTTGTAATGGCCTAGTTTTGGGGTCCTCCTTATGATGAAGTGGTGTGAGGTCAGACCTTTTTAGTTATGGAAGAAGTCTGACCTAAGACTAAACACTGCACAACGATCGTGGCATGAAGATTACATGGACCAGCGATCATGAAGATTAGGAAGAGGTGAGAGCATAGGTGTGCAAGGCTGGGGAACAGAGGAACACTGTCAGAGGGAGAGCAGAGCTACAGTCAACAGGAAATGGCTATCTGCAGTTTGGGAAGATCTTCATTTTGTGGATGACCCCCCCCCCCCCCCACCTATCAGAAAAGCAGAACTGAGATGTTATCTGTACCAAAAAAGCCTACAGAGCATGTGTAAGACTGACACCTCTTATAAAAGGTCTACGGGAGGCGTTAGACCAGTGGTGAGGGCATTTTTTCTCAAATGGGTGCAGGAACCCCCCCTTTCCGAGGGACCCCTTGTTTCTGCCCCTACCCACCTCCGAGCACTGTTCCTTGGTTCTACCCCCTACCCACCTACGAGCACCGTTCCTTGGTTCTACCCCCTACCCACCTACGAGCACCGTTCCTTGGTTCTACCCTCTACCCACCTACGAGCACCGTTCCTTGGTTCTACCCACTACCCACCTACGAGCACCATTCCTTGGTTCTACCCTGTACCCATCTATGAGCACCATTCCTTGGTTCTACCCCCTACCCACCTACGAGCACCGTTCCTTGGTTCTACCCCCCACTCACCTACGAGCATCGTTCCTTTGGTTCTACCCTCTACCCACCTCCGAGCACCATTCCTTGGTTCTACCCTCTACCCACCTACGAGCACCGTTCCTTGGTTCTACCCTCTACCCACCTACGAGCACCGTTCCTTGGTTCTACCCTCTACCCACCTAAGAGCACCGTTCCTTGGTTCTACCCTCTACCCACCTAAGAGCACCGTTCCTTGGTTCTACCCTCTACCCACCTAAGATCACCGTTCCTTGGTTCTACCCTCTACCCACCTAAGAGCACCGTTCCTTGGTTCTACCCTCTACCCACCTACGAGCACCGTTCCTTGGTTCTACCCTCTACCCACCTACGAGCACCGTTCCTTGGTTCTACCCTCTACCCACCTAAGAGCACCATTACTTGGTTCTACCCTCTACTCACCTCCGAGCACCGATCCTTGGTTCTACCCCCTACCCACCTCAGTGGTGAATAAATAACACCAAAAGAAAGCAGGTATACATATATGAGAACATAAATGCTAAACCATACCATTTCAGTTCATCAATTGGGGGGGGGTGAATACAACAAAAATTTCAATAATAATAAAGAGAATTTTTATTATTACTACTACTACTAATACTATTATTATTATTAATATTATTATTATTAACATAATACATTCTGGTTAATACATGGACCTAATGAGAATAAATATATTTTAAAAAATAGTAACATATAACCCAAAGCTGATATCTGTATAACTTGAGGCACACATTATACAAGTGCAATATTATTATTAATAAAATAATACATTCTGTTTAATATAAAAGGACCCGAGACATAAGAATAAATATATAAAAAAATGATTAAACAATATCCCAAAATGTATGTATGTGTGTATAACTTACATTATACAATTTGACTGTACAATCGCTAAACAATACAAAAACATTTTTTAAAAATACTAATACTACTAGTAAAAATAATAATAATAATATTTAAATAAAACATTATTGGGAAAATGTGGACCTAATAGGAATACATTTATAAAAATAAGTAAAAAAATATATGCCAAAACTAATGTTTATAACTGGATTCATGCATTATACAATCTGTACAATCACTAAACAATAATCATAAAAAAAATATTATTATTGAAATAATACATTTTGGTTAAAATGTGGACCTAAAAAGAATATATATATATATTTAAAAATGAGTAAAATATATCCAAAAAACTGATATGAGCCATACACTATACAATCTGATTGTACAATTGCTAAACAATAAACAAAAATAATACTAATAATACTAGTGAAAATAATAATAATACATTCTGGTTAAATAGTGGTCCTAATGAGAATATATAAAATACAATTAGTAAAATATATCTCAAAACTTATATGTGTACAACTTGAGTCATACATTATTCGAATTTATAATTGATAAACAATTAAAATATATATTATTATTTTTTATTATGAATATTAGTATTATTAATAATATTAATAAAATAATACATTCTGGTTACAATGCGGACCTAATAAGAATATATAAAAAAAAATGTAAAACATATCCAACAAAAAGGTATGAGCGACACACTGTACACTCTGATTGTACAATTACTAAACAATAAAAAAAAAAATACTAGTAATACTAATAATAATATTAATATTAAAATAATACATTTTGGTTAAAATGTGGACCTAATAAGAAAATATAAAAATGTGTAAACTATACCCCAAAACGGATAGGTTTATAACTGGATTCATGCATTATACAATCTGTATAATCGCTAAACAATAAAAAAAATATTATTATGATTATTATTATTGAAATAATACATTTTGTTTAAATTGTGGACCTAAAAAGAATATATATATATTACTCGTGAAAATAATAATAATAATACATTCTGGGTAAAATGTGGTCCTAATGAGAATATATAAAATAAAATTAGTAAAATATATCCCAAAACTGATGTGTGTATAACTTGAGTCATACATTATGTAATCTGATTGTAACATTGATAAACAATAAAAAAGTTTATTATGATTATTAGTATTATTATTAATAATAATAATAATAATAATAATAATAATAATAAAATACATTCTGGTTACAATGTGGACCTAATAAGAATAAATATATATATATATATTTTTAAATATATCCCAAAAATAGGTATGAGCCATACACTATACAATCTGATTGTACAATTACTAAACAATTAAAAAAAATACAAGTAATAATAATAATAATCATAATATTAAAATAATACATTTTGGTAAAATGTGGACCTAATAAAAATATAAAAAATGTGTAAATTATATCCCAAATCTAATATGTTTATAACTTGATCCATGCATTGTACAATGCTGATTGCTAAACAATTAAAAAAAAAAAGAATCATAATAATTATCATCAAAATAATACATTTTGGTTAAAATGTGGACCTAATAAGAGTAATTATATAAAAAAAAAAATTGTAAAACGTATTAAAAAAACCCCTGATATGAGCCATACACTGTACAATCTGGTTGTACAATCGTTTAACAATTCCACCCAGCCTTACCAAACTCATGTATTATGAGGATGAACCCATACAACCCGACCCATTAGTGGTGGATCCAAAGGAAAATATACAATCAGATTGTATTATGTGTGTGTGCAGTATAGAAGGTGATCAAAGAAAAAGAAACGCTGTAAAAAAAATAAAAATAAAAATAAAATAAAAATAAAATTGTAACTTGTCAGTTAAAAAAAAAAAAATATTACTATCCCATGATTCCTTCTGTATTGAATTGTGACTGTACTGTCTGCCCTAACGTTGTAAAGCACTCCAAAAACTGTTGGTGCTACATAAATCCTGTATAATAATAATAATAAATACCTAATCTAGTGGTGAGTACAAAAAAGTTTTTAGAATAGATATAGAAATGTCTCAGTTTTTGTCACTTAAAAAAATGTTGCACAATTTTTATAAACAAAAACTATCCACAAGCAAGTTCCCGGTGATTTGTTGCTGGAATAAAACTGGAGGAAAGTTATTTTTTCTGGCCGGTATCAATCAAAGAAATTAAACCAAACGTGTTGGCGGTGCTCCCAGAATCCTCCTCACCTCCCCGGTCAGCAGGTAGATGATCTCCAGGGTGAGCCGTAATATCCTCTCCGTCAGGTTGCTGCAGTTTGCCTCCATTGCTCCCAACTCTGTGCCATTCACTTCCTGCAACAATAGTGCCCATCCCCCTCATCCTAAGCATCATGGGTAAAAGGGAGGCTACTCTGTGATTGGTTCTTCTCAGCCATTTTGTTGTAGCCCAGGAGATCTGAAGGAACATGCTGTCCAGCTTAAAATAATGCTCAAACCTGAGGACTTCTATTAGTAACCACCAAAAAGTCAGCTGAGAGTAGGATACATTTCTAAGACCCGTCACATGCTTCTTTAGTTGTATGCCAACATGTCTTCATATATGAGCTACAAAAATATGGCTGCCCCCAGAAGCTTTATCCTCATTGATTACTTGGGATGAAGTTTGAGTTTTGGCCGCAATGTTCTCTGAGTTCTCACGGTTCTCTGAACAGGCAAACCAATTTTGGCTTCTTCACCCAAGTTAACTTTAGGATTTTTTAAAATTAATAAATAGTTTTGAGGTAATCATGAGGCTTTTGCACCACTTTTTTGGGGGTTTTGTAGTCTCCCCAATCAGAGGGAGGTTGCGTAGTCTGAAGCATCATCTTTAATTGCAGTGAAGTCCTGGATCGATGTCCTTTGCTTTAAGGTGACTTTTCCTTTTTCCCTCACATCACTTGAGCTCTGTTGAGTTTTCCTTCTTCCACTGCAGCTGGAAGATGTTCTTTTAGCGGTGATAGTAATACCACCACTAAATAACTTCCCACTAAAGGGGCCACACGGGGCTGTGGTTGCTAGGATGCCGGGAGCCACCTGTGTCCTAGCATCCAAGAACACTGTGTGGGACAGACCCCTGTGTCCTAGCAACCAGTGACATCATTGGTTGCCAGGATGCCAGCGGCCACAGAAACATTGGTTAATGTGGTGCACCATGACAATGTATCAAGGACACTGTGTAAAAAAAAAAGAAAAATGTTTATGACCATAATTAGCCAATTAAATCACCCGAGATCTCCTCGCTTTCATTCAGCTGCCAAGCTGGGAAATGTCATTCATAGCAACAGTCTTTTAGGAGCGCAGAGTGTTTTGCTTCAGAGGGTTGGTGGGTATCGTTCGTTGGTATTGGCGCCAATCTGCATTGCTGGACGTTGTGATTGGCGATAAATTTATATTGTGGGTTTTGTTAACCACTTGCTGACTGCCTCACGTAGGAGTACAGCAGCAGAGCATCTCTTCTGTGCAGAAATCCTCTACCTTCCCCCCAGCACATAAAGCCTCTTACCCCAAGATATTGACCATCTGGAAACAAGCAGTCAAACAGCGCTCAAATGGACCAAAGGCAACATCAGGCTCCAACCATATCCTATGATGATCATAAACTGCAGGTGCTCTTCCCCTAAAAAGGGTCTCTCCAGGGTTCGGGCCATCAAACCACACAAATCAAAAGGAGAAGCACCCGCCTCATGGTGTAGAAGTAAAAACGCTTATACGTTTATTAAAAAATCCATGCACTCACATTATTCATGATATAACAGGCATGTCATCAGCATAGAAAAGTTTCAAACCACCAAGATGGCCTCAGTCCTCATACGCAATGAGGTCAAACCAGCAAGATGGCCGTGGTCCTCATACAGGATGAAGTCAAACCAGCAAGATGGCCGTGGTCCTCATACAGGATGAAGTCAAACCAGCAAGATGGCCGTGGTCCTCATATGCGATGAGGTCAAACTAGCAAGATTGCCTTGGTCCTCATACACAATGTTGTCAAACTAGCAAGATGGCCACAGTCCTCGTGCACAAATACGTCAAACCAGCAAGATGGCCACGGTCAAGCTATGAATAAGCGCCATGATGGGGCGTGAAACATGTTAGCTATCTTTCCTGTTCCTCCCTGTACATGAGGTGACTGCATTTGGATTTTATTTCTTCATATCAATAAAGATGTCTTCTATGGTGTGCGGCCGTCCAGGATATTTTTCTCTTTCCTCAAGCTTGTGCAGAGCCAGCACCTGTGAGTTCCATTAGGGTGGGTGTCTTGATATGGATTTGAGAGATTGGAGCGGCAATCTTTTGCTTAAGATGGCCACGGTCCTCGTACGCCATGAAGTCAAACCAGCAAGATGGCCAAGGTCCTCGTACACAATGATAACAAACCAGCAAGATGGCCACAGTCCTCATGCGTAAAGAGGTCAAACCAGCAAGATGGCCGTGGTCCTCGTGAACAATGACATCAAACCAGCAAGATGGCCATGGTCCTCGTACATAATGACGTCAAACCAGTAAGATGTAGGCGGTCCTTATACACAATGACATCAAACCAGAAAGATGGCTGCAGTCCTCGTATGCGATGGCGTTAAACCAGCAAGATGGCCGTGGTCCTTGTACAAAATGACATCAAACCAGCAAGATGGCCGTGGACCTTATACGCGATGACGTCAAACCAGCAAGATGGCTGTGGTCCTCATATGCGATTGCGTTCGAGGACTGTGGCCATCTTGCTGGTTTGAAACTTTTCTATGCTGATGACATGCCTGTTGTATCATGAATTATGTGAGTACATGGAGTTTTTAATGTTTAAGTGTTTTTACTACTACACCACAAGGCGGTTTTGTTTCTCCTTTTAATTTGTATGGTTTGACGGCCTGAACCCTGACCTGGAGAGACCCTTTGTTGGGGAAGAGCACCTCCAGTTCTTTTTATAGGAAATGGTTGGAGCCTAATGTTGCCTTTGTACCAATAGTGTCCCAATATTGGTGTCAGTGGGTGGAATAGTGCCTCATCATTGGTATCAATGGGAGGAATAGTGCCTCAACGTTCGTATCAGTGGGAGGAATAGAGCCCCGTCATTGGTGTCAGTGGGAGGAACAGTGCCCCATCATTGGTGTCAGTGGGACGAATAGTGCCCCATCATTGGTATCAATGGGAGGAATAGTGCTTCAATGTTGGTATCAGTAGGAGGAATAATGCCTCAATGTTGGTATCAGTAGGAGGAATAGTGCCCCATCATTGATGCCAGTGGGAGGAATAGAGCCCCGTCATTGGTGTCAGTGGGAAGAATAGTGCCCCATCATTGGTGTCAGTGGGAAGAATAGTGCCCCATCACTGGTATTCGTGGGAGGAGTAGTGCCCCATCATTGGTATCCGTGGGAGGAATGGTGTCACATCATTGGTGCTAGTGGGAGGAATAGAGCCCCGTCATTGGTGCCAGTGGGAGGAATAGAGCCCCGTCATTGGTGCCAGTGGGAGGAATAGAGCCCCGTCATTGGTGTCAGTGGGAAGAATAGTGCCCCATCATTGCCCCATCAACAAACCAGATAGTCGGGATTCCTTATTCCTTTTTAGCTATCCCAGAATATTCAACAGATAATCTATGTACAGTTTTTATACGAGGTGGTATCAAAAAGTTTTGAGACTAGTTTTGTAACACGTCAACAGATCACAGAGAGCTGTTCCATCATGGACAGCAAGTCAGAACAAAGAGCAAACGTGAAATTCTGTGTGAAACTGGGCAAATCTTTCACAGAGACGTTTGATTCAGCAAGTTTACAGTGATGCTGCAATGAGTCGTTCAAGGTGTTTTGAGTGGCATGCGCGCTTCAAGAGCAGGAGAACATCACTGGAAGACGACGAAAGATCAGAAAGACCTTCAACAAGCTCAATCCCCAAAAATGTTAAAAACCATTCGTTCTTGATGATCGTTGGAGAACAATCCACAATGTTGCTGCCATTGTTGGTGTGTCATACTAAACAATCCAGGCATTTCACACGTGTAATTTGAACATCCGCAGTGTTGCTGGCAAGTTCGTCCCAACGGCATTCTGACAGAGTTCTTGGTAGACTTCAACGTGGCGTTCCTGGGTCAGCAGCATGGGGTCAACTCAAACTAAAAAACACCTTGAACGACTCATTGCAGCAAACTTGCCGAATCATGTCAAACGTGTGGAAGATTTGCCCAGTTTCACGCATAATTTCACGTTTGCTCTTTGTTCTATTTTGCTGTCCATGATGAAATAGCAGATGTGGTAACGCACAGCTCCTGACGTAGACAGGATGATGTCTTTTGGCACACAGACTTATGAAGGTCGGTGCTCCCTGTGATGGTGCATGCAGCCTTGTGCTGCCATCTGTTGGCATGTTACAAAATTAGTCTCGAAACCTACCTCGTACTTCTTCTCTAAAGACCAAGTCCCAATAACCTGTAGCTTTGCCAATGAAGAACAAGTAATTGGTAACAGGATCAAAACTAAAGTCCACACTATGGTTTACCAAAGAGAACGTTATTTCTTTGCTGTGATGCACTGCATATCGTGAGTAGTGTAATAAGGAAGGACAGACAAGAAAACAAAATGAGTGTAGCGCTAAGGAAGGGGATAAAAATATATGGCCTAAGAACTGGCAGTTCAAAGTTCAAATGCTGACAAAAAACGTCCTTGGAGAGAAGTTGGAAGATGGAATATAAAGTCCACTGGAACAAATTTCAACCACAGTACAATCCTCTGTGAAAGAAGCCCACACACCACGGATGATAATAAAGAGGCTTACCAGACTTGGTGGACCCGACAAGGCGTACGCCAGGTGGGGTCAATCAGGCTTAGGCGGTGTTGGGCTGGAACAGGTACAGAAGAGCAGGGATGGTGGAATGACTTCCACGTGGCTGTGTCCCTCAGACGTAGTCCGGCTCAGAGGTCATAGCACTCGAATCCATGTTGGAATGAATGGAGGAAGAAAAGGATGGGCCAAATAGTGTGAATCCGTTTAAACAAAAATTTATTAAAATATAATATACACTTACATGGAAAGTGTCTAGAAAACAGCGCTGTTTTCTAGACACTTTCCATGTAAGTGTATATTATATTTTAATAAATTTTTGAATGAAACACATGGACCAATTGTGTATATATAATCACAACTGTGATCTTTTTAACCTTTTGCCAACCGCCAGCAGTAAACTTACTGCTGGCAGGCAGCAGCCCCAGGCACCGCGACATACTTTACATTGCAGTGTACTTCCTGGTTTAGAGGCGTGCATGCGGGCGCCCCCTGCTCACCTGTGCTGTGATTGAACGCAGCACGTGTTTGTCAGCAGGTTACAGCCAATCATTTTGGCTGTATACTTACTGATCGGCTGCGACCAATCATAGCACAGAGATCTGTGTGTTGGTAAACACAACACACAGATTCTGGCTGGATATCTCCCTGCTATCAGTTACCGTTCAGAACTGAAAGTGAGGAGAGACCCCAGCCAAATGATCTGTGATTAAGCCCCTGGTTCACACCAGTGCGGCTTTGAAATTGCACAGATCAGTCCGATTTGGACCTCCGATTTAATTGTGGCTTGCAACTTCATTTAACAGAAATCAATTGCAATAAAATCAGAAAAAAAGTAGTGCAGGAAGCTTTTTCAAAGTCGCAACAATTTGAAGGGTTCCATTGCCGGCAATGGGGTGCAACTTGTCATTAAATTTTGAACTGTCCAATCTCATGACAAATCGCACTGAACCAGAGCTAAAGGCAGCACACATACACACTCTTGTTAGGCACACAGTTAACCCCTTGATTGCCCTCCTGATCAATCCTGTCACCCAGCCAGTGTCATTATTACAGTGTATAGTATTATCATTGATCACTGTATTAGTGTCACTAGCGATATCAGTGTCAGTTAGCGCCAGATTGTCTGCCACACTATCACAGTAACACTATAAGTCACTGATCACCACCATTCATAGCCGGTACGGGGGGGGGGGGGGTGGAAGGGGCGGATCAATATTTTGGGGGTGGGGGGGTGCAGTGAAGTGTCCTTCTAAAACAGCCGTCACTAAATGGCGGGTTTCCCCAGCAACCAGTGACGCTGCGTGCATGCGCCCGCCCCTGCTCCTCACCGCAGGTCTCGGAGTTGACAATAGACCAACTCGCACTCACGGGCCGCAAATAGGGTTGTGACGTCACGTGCGCGCCCCGCCCCCCTGCTAATCGCGGTTACCGGGTCCTGGCTCTCCATATCTCGCAGCTTCCACCACTTCGGTATTTCAGTTGTGCCCTCCTGCATTCAAGGTATGTGGGCCACATGTTAACTAGTGATCATTAATGGGCATATTTTTATCGTGCACACTGCTGGGCATATTTTGTTAAAGGTCACGCTGATGGGCACCTTTTTTTATGTTAAGGGGCACTCTGATGGACAAATTTTATTTTAAGGGGCATGCTGATGGGTATATTTTTAATGTTCACACTGATGGACATATTTTGTTGTGCCCATCAGAGTGCCCCTTAACATAAAGTGTGCCCATCAGCGTGCACATTAAAAATATACCCATCAGCGTGCCCCTTAAAATAAAATGTGCCCATCACAGTGCCCCTAAACATAAAAGGTGCCCATCAGCGTGACCCTTATTTTATGTTAAGGGGCACTCTGATGGGCATATTTTAAGAGCAGCACTGATGGGCACATTTTGTATTAAGGGGCACTGTAATGGGCAGATTTTATGTTAAGGGGCACGTTTTGTTGTGCCCATTAATATAAAATGTGTCCATCAGGGTGCCCCTTAACATACAATTTGCCCATCAAAGTGTCCCTTAATATAATAATAAGTATATTCTTGTTTTGAAACAGCATTGATTCTTTCTTAAAAACGAGGGGGGGGGGGGGACAGTTTGCCATCTTCGCCCTGGGCACCAAATGGCCTTGTCCCAGCACTGCTGCCATTACTAGTATAGTGTCTGTATGGATCAGTATCTTGATCCCAATCAGAACTAGGCTAGTGTCCCCAATAGTATAGTGTCCCCAAAAATGCAGTGTTAGCAGGGTGAGCCCCGATCACAGCCAGCAGTTGCGACATGTAGCAGAATACATGTTGGCCTAAATTTATGAAGAAATTAGAATTTATTGGATTTGTTTTATAACAGAAGTTAGAAAATACTGTGGATTTTTTTCAGAATTTTTTTTTCGTTTATATATTAAAAAAATGAAAAACCCAGTGGTGATCAAACACCACCCAAAATAAAAGCTCTATTTGTGTGGAAAAAATGATATGGTATTACCAATTATAGTAGTGCAGTGCTGAATAGCAAAAAGTGATCTGGTCATGGAGGGGGTAAAACCTTTTGGAGGTCAAGTGGTTAAATATTTATGTTTGAAATAAAATATATTTTTATTTATTGCCAATAAATATACCAGCACCTTTAAATTCCCAGATAAATCTTCTGCAATCATCTCAACCTTCTCACTAAAGTTTAATTAAAATATTCTATCTGGGTTGGCCGACATTTCAGACATCATCTTTATTGTACAATTGTTTTACAGACATAATACTTCAGCCCACAACACTCCACCATTTGTTTTTCAATGGCCACATGTCATTTACATTCTCCGGTGGAGAATCTTCTTCTGGATGGGAAGATGGCTTCTCACCAATGTGAACTCTCATGTGCCTATCGCGGTTCCCTTTATCTGAGAAGCGCTTTCCACACTCAGAACAGGGAAAGGGTCTCTCACCGGTGTGAACTCTCTGATGTCTTTTGAGATTTGATTTCTCGGCGAAAGCCTTTCCGCACTCAGAACATGAGAAGGGCTTTTCCCCGGTGTGAGTCCTCAAGTGCCGAAGTTGTTCTGTTTTCTTCGTGAAACTCAACTCACACTCGGAACAGGAATAGCGTCTGTCAATGGTGTCGATAGTCCTGAGTACAACCAGGTCATGGGTTTTTATGAGTGTGTTTTCACAATTCTGAGAAGGATGCAAATTATTGGGAGAAGGTTCCTCTGGATTGGGAGGGTCTCTTGAGTTCTCTGCTCTGTGAAAGCTTGGTTGGACATTTGGGAGAATAGTAAGCAATTTATTTTTGGGCTCCTCAGAATTAGGGTGATCTGTTGATCTTACCATATTAAGTTTGTGATTTATATTTTGGGTAACAATGCTTACTCCTGGAGAACATTGTACCATGCCGTTGTCTTCTTTAATATAATCTGAAGATAAAATAAGATTTCCCTCTAAGGTTTTCCAGCCATTGTGTCCACCTGTTGGAAATATATTTTTTACTATAAAAATAATAATAGCATGATCATTGTTCATGTTTTGCAGTTAGGAGTAAGACATTTTGGTCTATAAGTCAACGGTTTCTCAGATCTCTAGTACTGAATTAGGTACAGCGACGACAACAAAGGATGGAAGTCAGATAAGGTGACATTATAATGAAGAATGGAGATGGACTTTTCATATGATGTACAGTATCTCCTCCTCATATGTTGGAACATGACATTATATTGAGGAATGGAGATGGACCTTTCATATGGTGTACAGTATCTCCTCCTCATTTTTTGGGAACATGACATTATATTGAGGAATGGAGATGGATCTTTCATATGGTGTACAGTATCTCCTCCTCATTTGTTGGGAACATGACATTATATTGAGGAATGGAGATGGACCTTTCATATGGTGTACAGTATCTCCTCTGCATGGGATGTGGTATACAGTAGGTACCAATGGCAGCCCATCCATAAGGGGTTCCGCCCCCCTAATCCATGCGTCCGGCCCCCTAATCTACAGGCAGGGCACTGGACGCATGAATTCCAATGGGTTTTTTTTTTTAAGCACATGAGTAGAGCCTGAGGCTCTAGATGGCTTCAAAAAAGGGTGGGCTTGGGGCGCAGAGCACTGTGCCCCAAACCCATCCACTTGTGTGACAATAGCGAATTAATATTCGCTATTGTCTTCCTGATTCTCCTCCCTGCAAATCAGGAAGCAGCTCCTGAGACCCGATTGGCCAGGGAGTCTTAGACCTTCCAATCGTGTCTCAGGACACACGTCTCAGGACACACTTCCCGTTCAGCCCGGAGGAGAACAGAGAGGAGAATGGCCCGGCTCTTCATTCCCCCTGTCATCTATGTCAAGGTTAGTCTCCGCCGCGGCCTTCTCGTCCATCTAATGCCCGGGGGAGGGGTCATCGGTATTGGTGTGCTTACGGCGATAGCCACCTTCCCATCCACTGTTCGCCTCCCGCGGGGAGGGGGTGTTAGTTTGCCGCCCCCCCCAAATATTTAGCACCAGGTACACTGGAAACATTTCTGTCATATCATAATAAGCCACTTTACTTCTATCAAAGGATAGCATACTCTGTCTAAAAATGTGTGACGGTCTGCTGATTTTTCATAATATATGATCAATCCACATACCTAAGCTAGAGGGAAAGAAAGTAAAATGTGAACAAAGGAACATAGAATAAAAACTGTGGAAATTTTCATACATAGTACTTACCTGTGCTGACATCTAGAGAAGATTCCTTCTTGGCAATTGTCACTGCTGTTTCAGCTTCCTTCATAGACAGCTGGTTTACTCTCACATACATCTTTTCTTCCTCTTTAACCTCAGTTTTCATGTCAATCACTTCTTGCCCCTACAATCAAAGTACATTCCGAGTACTATTATCACGAGGCTACATATAAGAATATCATCTAATACAGTTTAAGTTCAACATCCCCAGTCCCAGCTACCTGATGATCATGGTGAAGGATGGTGTGACCTACCTGTGTGGAATGCCGGGCACATCTCTCTGGTGGGTTTTCATTACTGGATCCATCTGTAGGAAACACACACACACTGTCTGAATACATTGTTTTTATGTGTTTATCAGATGATGGGGGATCTTGATGGACCTTCCATACTGCTCTCTCCTTTACAATAAAGTCTCCTCTTACCCGGTGATGTGAGGGGTGTCTGATTCTCCATCATGACGTCCTTGTAGAGATCCTTGTGTCCTTTTAAACACTCCCGATCCTTCATCACACCATCATCATCTTCTTCTTTTATCTCTTCTTTGATACTAACCTTAATATTGTTCTGCTTTCTCTGAATAAAAATGTAAAACAAAATAGAAAGAATGTCTCTGCTCTTCCATGGAGACATCTCAACATCTCGTAGGAACCTGCCATGAAGACATCATAACTACCTATAAGAACCTGACACACACAATGATACAGTCACCATCCAGACACATCCCTTGTCTGTTACTGGATAATGTCCCAGAATTCCCGACACCGCTCACCTCTCCCGTCAGGAGGTCAATGATGTTCTTTGTGACTTCTAATATCTTTTGTTCATTGTTTCTTTCTGGAACCAGTAATAAATGTAGAGGAACCATAATGGAGTAGTCTCCATCTCCCGATGTCTTCTTTACAACTATGTTATCCTGTGGAGAGAGATTAGCAATCACTATATACATTCCCCAGCAAAGGAATTTAGAACTTGCTGCCATTATCATCCCTCTTTGCTAGGATCTGATCGATGGCCTCTCTCTTTCAGAGGTAAAGATATTTTTTCTCATATTTGTATATAAGCCTTTGAGTTGTTTCCAGTCACATTGTATCAGTGACTACTCTGCTAAGACAATATCATTTACAGTGCAGGACATCTAACTGTATCTTCTTGCCTTCATGGTCCCTCGTTGTACTGATCTGTTAAGGGCCTAGTTTGAGGGTCCTCCTTATGAAATGGTGGTGTGAGGTCGCGAGGAGAAGAATTTTTAATAAGGAAGAAGCCCTGACCTTAGGCTAATCACTGTCCAGCTAGGGGTGAAGTATGAAGGTAATGGGGACAGGCTCACTGATAGTGATCTGAAAGACGTGGAAACTTAGTTGTTGTGCAAGGCTGGGGCACAGAGGAATATTGAGGAGGTGCTGAGCCTGACCCGACTTAGGAGGACAGCCCTTCAAGGCAGAATGAGAACAGATCTACAGTTAGCAAGGAATGTCAGTGCAGTTTGGCAAGCTCCCCATTTTTTGGCAGCTCCAACCATCAAAAAAACAGTACTCTTCTGTACCAAAAAAGCCTACACAGAGCATCTGTAAGAATGACCGACTTTATCAGCACTGTTCAGAGCAGCACAAGGCTGTCATTTCATATAAGATGTCTATAGGAGTTGTTAGACCACCAATGGTGGCAAATTTATAGAAGGCCCCAAGTTCAAGAGGCCTGCACAATAGCAGCCCATTTCCCTCCTTTGAGATGCATTGCCTCAAGTTCGAAAACCTGTTCAAAATGAATGGTCTGTAACGCACCTTAGTGCCCACAAAATGTTAGTCCTGCTGCATCGTTCTGCAACATAAACGGAAGAGAAAGTGGGATTAAAATGAGCCCCAACATTGGTGTTAGTGACAGTAAAACAATACGCGTATTGAAGAGGCGATATTAAGCCTCTTCACTGCCTGTCATATGCCCTCTGAAGAACGATCTACGGTTGGATCACTTTTCAGAGGGCACCACACTCGACTGCGAGTGTGAAAGCGCCCTAAATATGATGCAGCCTGGACACTTTATTTTTTTTTATTTTTCAATAAAAAATTGATACATGGGAGAAATGTTAAATTTTCTCAACAATCTTTTTTTAGGAAAAATATATATTTAAAATTATTTTAGGAAAATAAAACCTGTAAACAAAATCTGGGTATGATTTAGCAAAAAAAAAATTGGAATTCTCCAGCTGTCAGTAAAACAAATTTTGTAAGACTTAAAAAAAAAATTCCGTAAAAAATAATATATTATTAGCCAGAAAAAAGCATTTGCAGGTTAAGAAATGTTACGAAAATTTTGTAAGCAAAAAATGATGTCCATTGGTAACATCCCTGAGATTTGTTGCCGGAATAAAACTGGAGAAAGTTATTTTTTCGCTCGCCTATCAATCAATAAAATGAACCAAACGTGTTGGCGGAGCTCCCAGAATCCTCCTCACCTCCCCGGTCAGCAGGTAGATGATCTCCAGGGTGAGCTGTAATATCCTCTCCGTCAGGTTGCTGCAGTTTTCCTCCATTGCTCCCAACTCTGTTCCATTCACTTCCTGCAACAATAGTGCCCATCCCCCCAATGCTCGGCATCAGGAATAAAATGCAGGCTCTTCTGTGATTGGTTCTTCTCGGCCATTTTGTTGTAGCCCAGCAAACCTGGAGGAACACTGTTCATCGTAAAATAATGCTCAAACCTGAGGACCTCTAGTAACACTCAGCAAAAATGACCAAGGGATGAATTTCTAAGGCATGTTTATTTAGTTGTATGCCAACATCTCTTCATATATGATAAAATATGGCTGCCACCAGGCAGGAGCTTATACTAATTGATTACTTGGGATTAGGTTTGCTGCAATGCAAGTTTCGCAACATACTTTATCTGCTTATGGTTCACCAAATCGGCAAAATAAATGGCCTGGTTTGGCCAGTTTACATGCACAAACCTGAAGCTGCTGCTGGCAAAAAAAGTGGGGATTCCCCATAATTCATACCAGGGATAAAGATCTGGTATGAAATTCAGGGGGAACTGGCAAAGATGTTAATGGGGGGCACAAAACAATTGGAGTGGGTATTCTTCCCCATAATTCAAACTCGGTCCTTCAGGCCTGGTATGGATTTACGGGAAAACTCCATGCAAAAAACCAAGAAAAAATGCATGGGGTCCCCCCCAGGGCTGGACTGGGACAAAAATTTGGCCCTGGACTTCATCATGACCGGCCCACTTTAATTTTGAGTGACCCCAACAGCATCCCACTTACTCCCTTACATCAGTGTGTTCCCAACAGCGTCCCCCTTACATCAGAGAGTCCCAATCAGCAGCTCCTTTCACAGAGTCCCAATCAGCAACCCCCTTCACATCAGAGAGTCCCCATCAGAGAGTCCCCATCAGCAGCCCCCTTCACATCAGAGTCCCCATCAGCAGCCCCCTTCACATCAGAGTCCCCATCAGCAGCCCCCTTCACATCAGAGTCCCCATCAGCAGCCCCCTTCACATCAGAGTCCCCATCAGAGTCCCCATCAGCAGCCCCTTTCACATCAGTGTGTCCCCATCAGAGAATCACCATCAGCAGCCCCCTTCACATAAGTGTGTCCCCATCAGAGAGTCCCCATCAGCAGCCCCCTTTACATCAGTATGTCCCTATCAGAGAGTCCCCACCAGCAGCCCCCTTCACATCAGTGTCCCCACCAGCAGTCCCCATCAGAGAGTCCCCACCAGCAGCCCCCCTTCACATCAGAGAGTCCCTATCAGCAGCCCCTTCACATCAGAGTCCCCATCAGCAGCCCCTTCACATCAGTGTGTCCCCACCAGCAGCCCACTTCACATCAGTGTGTCCCCACCAGCAGCCCCCTTCACATCAGTGTGTCCCCATCAGAGAGTCCCCACCAGCAGCCCCCTTCACATCAGAGTCCCCATCAGCAGCCCCCTTCCTATCAGTGTGTCACCATCAGCAGCCCCCTTCACATCAGTGTATCCCCACCAGCAGCCCCCTTCACATCAGTGTTTCCTCACCAGCAGCCCCCTTCACATCAGTGTGTCCCCACCAGCAGTCCCCTTCACATCAGTGTGTCCCCACCATCAGCCCCCTTCACATCAGTGTGTCCCCATCAGAAGCCCCCTTCACATCAGAGAGTCCCCATCAGCAGCCCCCTTCACATCAGAGAGTCCCAATCAGCAGCCCCACCAGCAGCCCCCTTCACATCAGTGTGTCCCCATCATAAGCCCCCTTTACATCAGACTCCCCACCAGCAGCCCCATTCACATCAGAGTGTCCTCCCTCTCCCACATGTACTCACAGTTTTGAAGGCAGCTTCTCATTCCTCTCTCCAGTCATGTGATAACAAGTGATAAGGGGAGAGAGGAAGGAAAGTATGCCGGCTGTCTATCTCCCCCTGCAGGCTGGATGGAGCAGAAAGCCTATTGCTCTCTCCAGCAAGTGACGGAAGCTGCTCCTCCTGACAGGAGTGAAATCGCAATCACTCACTGTCAGAGAGGAGCGGCTCCAGGACTGCATCTGACTGGCCCACTGAGCCATCGGCCCACCGGGAAACTCCCCGTAGTCCCGATGGCCAGTACATGCCTGGGTCCCCCTAAAATTCCATACTAGACCCTCAATCCAAGCATGCAACCTGGCTAGACAGGAGAAAGGAGGATGAACATAGATTTATAAGAAAACCTCACGCAAGCAAAAAAAAGAAACAAGAAAAAAAATTTGTGGGGTCCCCTAAAAATCCACATCAAACCCCTAATTAAGCATGCAACCTGGCTGGCCAGGAAAAGGGTGGAGTCGAGCGTGGATTTACGAGAAAACCCCACGCAAACAAATAAAAAAAAAAAAAATGTGTGGGGGTCCCCTAAAATCCACACTAGACCCTTAATTTAAGCATGCAACCTAGCTGGCCAGCATAAGAAGGGGTGAGCATGGATTAAAGAGAAGACCCCACCCAAAAATATCAATAAAAAAATGTGTGGGGTCCTCCTAAAATGCCATACTAGACCCTTAATCCAAGCTTGCAGCCTGGCTGGTTAGGAAAAGGGGAGACAAGCGTGCTCCCCCTCCTTAACCATACCAGGCCACATGCCCTCAACATGGAGGTGGGGTGGCACAGCACCTTGACCTCATGTTGATGAGGACAAGGGCCTCTTCCCCACAAACCTGGCCCTGTGGTCGTAGGGGTCTGCAGGCGGGGGGCTTATTAGAATCTAGAAGCCCCTTCAGAAATTAGGGGACCCCGAGATACCTGCTCTCTACAGTAGCTGATGACAGCTCAGGTAACTGTCATTCAGTGAGGAGTAAGGTAAGTCATGTGGCAGGTCTGTCATTTTTTTATTTGGCAAGCTGGCATTCTGATTGACGATGGATTTTCAATAAGGGACCTTTTTGTGATTTTTTTTTTTTGCTAAACTAACAAAAAAAAAAAAAAATTTTGAAAAAAAAAATATGTTCATATAGTTTGCTATAAATTTTGCAAACAGGTAATTTTTCTCCTTTACTGATGTGCGCTGATGAGGCTGCACTGATGAGCACTTATAGGCTGCATGATGAGGCGGCATTGATGGTCACTGATGAGGCTGCACTGATAGGTGACACTAATGGAAACTGGTTGGCAGCACTGATAGGTAGCACTGGTGGGCACTGATTAGCAGTACTGGTGGGCACTGTTGGGACTGCACTGATAATCAGGAAATTGATAATCAGTGCCCTGATTACCAGTGCCAATGACCCTTTAACAGAAACCGGTTATCAGCTCTCTTCTCTCCTCGCGCTGTCCGCGTGAGGTAAAAAAAAGCTGATCACAGGATGTAAACACAAGCCGGTTATCAGCTGTCATTTGCTGACAGCTGATCACGTGGTAAAGGGCCGCTGTGATTGGCCCTTTACCCTGATTTGTGATCAGCTGAGTCTGAAAGACTCGTCAATCACAAAGCGCACTGTGGGAGAGTGTGGGCAGGGCGATTACGAGAGGGCGTCCATGTACGACCTCCCGGCAAAGTAAGCCCACGCTATAGCCATCTTTCGGCTATACTGTGGGCAGGAAGTGGTTAAAGGAGTTGTCAGATGTTTAGGTGTCTTTACTTTGTACTCCTTACTTATTTATGTAGGGGGGCAGGTATGTGCCCCTTCCAGATTCCAATAAACCCCCTGCCTGCAGACCCCCACAACCACCAGGCCAGGGTTGTGGGTAAGAGGCTCTTGTCTTCATCAAAATAGGGTCAAGGTGCTTTGCCACCTCCCATGTTGAGGGCATATGGCCTAGTATGGTTAAGTGGGAGGGGCATATGTTCACCCCCCTTTTTCTGACAAGCCAGGCTGCATGCTTGAATTAAGGGTCTGGTATAGATTTTTAGGGGGGCCCCATGCTTTTTATTTTTGTGTGTCTTTTGCTTAGGATTTTCTTCTGGGATTTCCAGACCTGAAGGGCCTGGTATGAATTATGGGAAATCCCCACTTCGTTTTTTTTTTCGTGTCCTCCATTAACATCTTTATCAGGTCCCCACCCAAATTTCATACCAGATCTTTACCAGGAAAGGGAGAGGGACAAGAGTGCTGCCCCCTTCCGGAACCATAACAGGCCATATGCCCTCAACATGGGCGGGGTACATTTTGCCCATGTTGTTGAGGATAAGGGCCTCTTCCACACAACCCTGAGACCCCATTCACACAGGGACGACTTGTCAGGCGACCTAGTCGCCTGACAAGTCGCCTCCCGTTCTGTACTATGGAGCCGTTCTAAGGGGAGCGACGCAAGTCGCTCCGACTTAGAAAAAGGTTCCTGTACGACTTCGGGGGCGACTTGGGGCGACTTGCATAGACTTCTATGCAGAAGTCGTTTTGCAAGTCGCCCGGCCATTCGTTTGCAGGTCGCCTCGCTGAGGCGACCGGCAAGTCGTGTTGCCCCTGTGTGAATGGGGTCTGACGCTGTGGAGTTTTGTGGGCTGAGGGGATTTTCAGAATCTTAAACAATATGGGGGCCCTCGGATACCAACCCCCAATGTGGATTTATGGGGGGTGGTATCTGTAGTATTTATTAACCTTTTACTGCTGATCTTGCATCTTGGATTCAGGAAATGGGCTTGGATGGCTTCTCACTGGAGCTTAGCTCCTGTCCCCTCCTCGATTTTCCTCTTCTGTCCTTCCTGGGTCAGTGCACACTTTAATAGATCTCATTCATCCCTCTCAGTGCAAAATCATCAGGTTTGTCTGCACTAGGGAGACTATCTGGCTTCTGTGGGCATCAAGGATGAGTGCGTTCAGTGTTTCCTATGCTTTTCTGTGGAGCCCCTATATTACCAGTTGTGGCCCTGCCCTTCAGCCTCTTGTCTGGAGCTTGTCTTTAAAATGCTGGCCCCAATATCAGCCCTACTGCACTGACGTGGCATCCCCATTGTGGGATACTACTTCTCGAGATTGGCATGGGCTTTGTGTGACAATGTGGCTTTGACTGTACAGACATTACAATGGTTCGGATGGATCCTGAACCTCCAGAATCTTTGCTGGAACTGACTTATCATTTGGAGTATCTGGGTAAAGCACTGGACACAACTCAGACCAGAGTCTGAGAGTTTCTTTCACACAAGACGCTTTAGCCTCTCCAATCTCAATTTCCAGTTCTCCAGTGCAAGAGTCATCTGACTTTCCAATTTGAATGAGAGTCTTTGTGCAGAGTCCTTTAATCCGGATTCAGATGGACAATGCCAAGGTGGTGGTGTACTCAACCATCAGGGAGGAACCAGGGCCAGTAGTTCAGATCCTGTCCTGGGCAAAATATCATGTTCCTGTCTTGTCTGCTGTGTACATTCCAGACGTAGACTACTGGCAGGTAGAGCGCCTCTACCAACAGTTCCCCATACCCGAGGGAGCAGTCGCTATACCAGGAGGGGTTCCAGGACCTGTGTCCCAGACATGGAACAGAAGATGTGGACCTCTTGGCATCCAGGTTTACCAACAAACTGGACAGTTTTGGCTCCAGGTAAAGGGATCCTCTAACACAGTGGTCACCAAACTGCAGCCCAGGGGCGAAATGTGGCCCTTTACTAGACTTTGTCCGGCCCTTTGGGCATTATTCCTCTCACTGACATCAAGAATGGGGCAATAATTTTTGCACTGACACCAACAATGGGGCACCATTCCTCCCACTGACACCAACTATTTGGCACTATTCATCCCACTTACAACAACAATGGGAAACTATTCCTCCCACTGACACCAACGATGGGACACTAAAAATTCCCCTAATACCAAAGATGGAACGTTTTTTACTCCCACTGATGCCAGGACATTTTCTACTCCCACTGGCCATGGTCCAGCCCCCATAAAGTCTGAAGCGCAGTAAACTAGTCCTTTGTTCAGAAGGTTTGGAGACCCCTACTTTAGCAGAAGCAGTGGATGCTATGGTGGCTCCATGGCATCAGTACACTCTAATCTGCACCTTTCCTTCCTTGAAACATTTTCATCTGATTAGCAGAATCAAGATGGAGGGCATTTTGGTGATCCTCATTGCTCCAGAGTGGGCTAGATGGATCTAGTACGCCGACTTATTTTGATGGATGCTCTGTGGGCTCCTCCATATTATCAGAACCTTTTGGATCAAAGGCCAATTAACTATACTGCTTCACGATTGCTTGCTTTAATGGCATGGCTGTTGAAGCCCAGCTTTTTGGGACAAGGGCATGTCTAAATCTGTGGTTGCTATGATGGCAAAAGCTAGAAAGGCTACTTCTCCTAAGGCCTATTATAAGACATGGAAGGCATACTTTCCCTGGAATGTGTTTTGTTGCTTCCCCCTCAGGAGTTTTTTTGTGGGATGATTCCTCTCTTTCCCACAGCTGGGTCCGAACCAGCGTTTGGCTCTTAGCCCTATGAAAGGTCAGGTTTCTGACTCACTGTCATTTAAAAACCATAAAGGATATTCTTCTGTCTTCCCTCAGTTTTAGGTAGTATATCTAGTCATTACCTCTACAAGTTTAATGTCTTAACTGGAGGTCTTATCTTGCAAGGAACCCTTCTGGTTTTGTATAGGCACATGGTGGTGTTGAGGTCCAGGACTTCCTTCTTACCTTAGCCAACCTATGCCTTTCACTGCAACCAGGATATTGTTCTTCTATCCCACTGTCCAGTTCCAGGTTCACCAAAAGAAAATGACCCTCAATGGTCTGGATGTGAGAAATTATCTCTGCCACTACTTCTTTAAAGAAGTCAGATTACCTTTTTGTTTTCCTGGCCTTTAAGCGTGCACCGGTTTCTCGTTCCATCTACTCTAGGTGGCTCAGGCAAACTATCATCTATATTTATGGTCTAAAGCAGGGGTCTCCAAACTTTTTAAACAAAGGGCAAGTTTACTGGCCTTCAGAATTTTAGGGGGGCCAGACTGTGGACATTGAGAGTAGAAAAAGTCCCAACATCAGTGGGAGAAATTCTGCCCTATCGTTCGTGTCTTTGGACCCAATTGTTGGTGTCATTGGGCGGAATTGTGTCCCATCATTGGTGTCATTGGGCTCAATTGTTGGTGTCATTGGGAGGAATTGTGCCCCATCATTGGTGTCATTAGGAGGAATTGTGCCCCTTCATTGAGGTCAGTAGGGGAGAGGGGATTATGCCCCATTGTTGGTATCAGTGGATGAAATAGTGCCCCAAGGGATAGATAAAAGCATGCAAAGGGTCACATCTGCCCCTCAGGCCACAGTTTGGAGAGCAATGGTCTAAAGGTTCTTTTTGGCATTAACCAAATTTTTCTAAATTGGCAAGGCTACAACCTGGACTTCTCTGTTGTTTTCCTAGGCCTGTCAGTATTTGTTTGCCTGTTGCCCACCATTTTCATTGCTTTGAAACATCTCAAAAGTTAAAGATGTATTGTGTCCCTTAATGGATGAAAATGAAAGGAAGATTAGTCTTTCATTAAGAAAAGAGGAGGGGGTGGGGCCTAGCAGCATGTCATCGGAGGGCTGCCGGCTAAACCCGAAATAGCTGCCAGCCTCCCGATGACGTCACTGAAAAAGATGGCATTGCGAGACCGAGGGGGAGGGGGGGGGGGGGGATGGGGGATAAGAGAAGCCAATATCAGCAGGACAATGCTGGATCCCGCTGGGCAGGTGAGCACCTTAACTGTGCAGAAATGGCAACAAGGTAAGTGGAGGGGGGACAGAGTGAAGATCCGCTTAAAAATTTCAGGGCCATATTATTACATTACGGGATGTCATATTGACCATCAAACCAGTATCTTCACATGGTGGTGTCAACGTGGTGGCACATTGTGATTGCTGTAACAACAGTTCAGAGCTGGAAGGTGCTGCTGCATCAAAGTTTCACCGTGCATTATTATTTATGGTTATGGCAAGGATTAGCCCAGTAGTGCCCCCACAATATAGCATGTGTTTCATACCCATCTTCCCTCTGTAGACTGCAGTATGAGATACCTGCCAAAACTTTTTGGAAAACTGAAAAAGGGCCATGACCATTGTGTGATTTTCTCTCTGTCATGGCTCGCCTACACCATCCATTGCCATTTCATCATGGAGAGTAACCCCTACCCTCAGACAAGCATAGGTCAAGAGACCTATGTTGGGTTCAGTATCTTGTTTAGCATTTTGGGTTCACATGTCCTACTTTAGCTCTGCCAGAATGTTCAGTAGATAATCTATTTACTGTCATTTCTTTTAAAAAACACAAAACACCCTTTGCAGTGTTGCTGCTGAAGAACAAGTAATTGTGATTAGTGGTAACACAAACAAAACGAGAGTCCACACTATGGTTTACCAATGAGAACTTTATTTTATTGCTGTCACACAATGCATATCTTTATGTAACATAAGAAGAATAGACAGCCAGGACTTCCACCATTGATCCCAGAGGACTTCTCTAAGTAAAATGGAAGTCCAGTGGAAAAACGAAGGACAGCCTGAGACCCAACCACTGTTCCTAGAGAACTTCTCTAAATAAAATGGATGTCCAGTGCAAGAATGAAGGACAGCATGAGACCCCACCACTGTTCCCAGAGAACGTCTCTAAATATTATGGAAGTCCAGTGCAAGAACGAAGGACAGCCCAAGACCCCACCATTGTTCCCCAAGAACTTCTCTAAATAAAATGAAAGTCCAGTGCAAAAACGAAGGACAGCATGAGACCCCACCACTATTCCCAGAGAACTTCTCTAAATATTATGGAAGTCCAGTGCAAGAACGAAGGACAGCCCAAGACCCCACCATTGTTCCTAGAAGACTTCTCTAAATTAAATGGAAGTCCAGTGGAAGGATGAAGGATAGGCCAAGACCCCACCATTGTTGCTAAAGAACTTCTCTAAATAAAGTGGAAATCCAGAGGAAGAACGAAGGACAGCCCGAGACCCCACCATTGTTCCTAGAGGACTTCTTCTAAATAAAATTGAAATCCAGCCAACACTTTTTTCTTTCATGACAGAATGGAGAATATGAGAGCCTCTGTCAGATTATTGTTATCTGTATCCCTGTAGCGGAACTCTCCCTGACTTCTTGTCCCAGTGACAGCTATCACCGGGACAAAAAGTTAATCCAGGGGACACACACACACATAAAAGCAGATCCAACTCTTCCACAGTCTACTAAATAATTCATGGTTTTCTTGATGCCGGTGTCCTTGTTGGAGACACAAAACAAGAGAGGAAAATCCCCAAAATGGAGAAAGGAAAAAAAGTTTGAGTTTTAAGCAAAACAGCAATATTAAGAAGCAAAAGAAATGATAAAAAATGTACTTTTTATACATAATGAAAATAAAAAAAGATCACACCACAACAATAAAACTAAAATATTCCACATGGGTTGGCTGATCCTTTCGGACTGCCTTATCTTTATCGTACAGCTGTTTTATGAACATAACGATTCAGCCTATAAAACTCCATCATAAGTTTTTCAGCGTCCTCCTGTGGTGTGTCATCTCTGGTGGATAATTAGTGTGAATTTTCATGTGCCTATCACAGTTCCCTTTATCAGAGAAGCTCCTTCCACATGCCGAACAGGAAAAGGGCTTCTCGCCGGTGTGCACCCTAATGTGTTTATTGAGTTTTGATTTCTCAGTAAAAGACTTCCCGCACTCAGAACACATGAAAGGCCTTTCCCCGGTGTGGATTCTCTGGTGTTGAATAAGTTTTGATTTGTTTATGAAGGACTTCTCACACTCAGAACATGAATAGGGTTTCTCACTGGTGTGGGTTCTCTGGTGTTGAACAAAATGAGATTTCTTTGTGAAGGACTTCTCACACTCGGAACATGAAAAGGGTTTTTCAATGTTGCGGATGGTGTGGGGTACAACAAGGTAATGTTTTTTTGAGAATGATTTTTCACAGTCCTCAAAAGGATGCAAATAATTGGGAGAAGATTCCCCAGGATTAGAACCATCTGGTGATTTTTCTGCACTCTGAAAGCTTGTTTGGCTATTTGGGTTAAAAGTATGTGATTTACGTTTGGAATTAAACCAAGCTGTTGATTTTGCCATATGATTAAGTTTGTGTTGTATATTTTGAGTAACAACGCTTACTTCTGGAGAATATTGTGCCACGTTGCTATCATCTTTGCTATAATCTTCATATAAAATAGGACGTCCCTGTGGGGTATTCCATCCATTGTCTCCTCCTGTTGTAAATATTTTTTTTATTATAAAAAAAATTATAGAATGTTCATCGTTCATATTTTACAGTTTGGAGTCATGTAAGTTGGTCTATCAGTCAACTGTTCCTCAGATCTCTGGCATGGAATTAGGTACAGTGATAACAGCAATGCAAGGATAGGAGTCAGATAAGATGTACAATGCAACAAAAGCCATTGACAATAATATGGTAAAGCATACAGAGGTTACATTAAGTCATGGAGATGGACCTTTCATATGGAGTACAGCATCTCTTCCTCATTTGTTTGGGAACATGGCGTAGCATTGAGGAATGGAGATGGACCTTTCATATGGTGTACAGTATCTCCTCCTCATTTGTTGGGAACATGACATTATATTGAGGAATGGAGATGGACCTTTCATATGGTATACAGTATCTCCTCCTCATTTGTTGGGAACACAACGTTATATTGAGGAATGGAGATGGACCTTTCATATGGTATACAGTATCTCCTCCTCATTTGTTGGGAACACAACGTTATATTGAGGAATGGAGATGGACCTTTCATATGGTGTACAGTATCTCCTCCTCATTTGTTGGGAACACGACGTTATATTGAGAAATGGAGATGGACCTTTTATATGGTATACAGTATCTCCTCCTCATTTGTTGGGAACATGACGTTATATTGTGGAGTGAAGATTGACCCTTCATATGGTGTACAATAGGGGCAACCTGGGGCCCTTCAGCTGTTGTGGAACTATATTTCCCATGAGGCATTGCAAAGCTGGCAGTTACAATTACTCCAAGAGGCACGATGGGACTTGTAGTTCTGCAACAGCTGGAGGGCCCCGGGTTGCCTACCCCTGGTGTACAGTATCTCCCATACATAACATGTAGTATAAAGTACAATGGATACTTTTCTATCACATCAGAACAAGACAATTGTATTCTTTTTATCATTTTTAATCAATCTGCATACTTAACCGTGATAATAATTAACTTAAATGTTAAAGAATGAACCTGAATTAAAAATGTGAATTGCTGAAATGTTTAAAAATATATAATACTTACCTGTATCATCTACAAAAGAGTCATTTTCGATAACTGTCACCATCATTTCAGCTTCCTTCATAGACAGGTGATTTCCCCTCACATACGTCTCTTCTTCCTCTTTGAAATCAATTTTTATAGCCATCACTTCTTCCTCCTAAAATCACAAAATGATTATGAGCACTATTATCATGAGACTGCATAGAGAAATATCATTAAACACAGTTTCCAGCCAGGTTTGAGTTTGCCATCCTCAGTCCCACCTACCTGATGATGGTGAGGGATGGCGTGATCTTCCTGTGTGGAATCCCGGGAATACAGAGGACGGGGACATCTCTGTGGTGGGTTCCCATTACTGGATCCAGCTGTAGGAAACACACACACTGACTGAATACATTGTTTCTATGTGTTTATCAGATGATGAGGGATCTAGGTGGACCCTCCGTACTGCTCTCTCCTTTACAATAAAGTCTCCTCTTACCCGGTGATGTGAGGGGCGGCTGATTCTCCATCATGACGTCCTTGTAGAGATCCTTGTGTCCTTCTATATACTCCCACTCCTTTATCACAATATCCCCTTCTTCTTTTATCTCTTCTTTGATAAGAACATTAAATTTGCTCCAGTTTTCGCTCTGAACAGAAGTATAAAACAAAATTTTAAAAATGCTTGAGAAGATACAGATCCATGGTGGAGCAAGATGGAACTTCCTGAACCACTGGTAAGCAATAGGCAATCAAAATACACATGAAAAACACACAATTTTTAAATTAAATATTAAACTCCTCCTAGGAGGATGTGTGAAGGGTGGCTAATTCTCTCATGACGTCCTTGTAGAGATCCTTGTGTCCTTCTAAATACTCCCACTCCTCCATGGAGAAATAGACAGTGACATCCTGACACCTTATAGGAACCTGACACACACAATGATACAGTCACCATCCAGACGCATCCCTTGTCTGTTACTGGATAATGTCCCAGAATTCACCGCTCACCTCTTCCATCAGGAGGTCAAGGATCTTCTGGGTGACATGTAAAATCTTCTGCTCATTGTTTCTTTCTGGAACCAGTAAGGAATGAAGAGGGACCATAATGGAGTTCTGTCCATCTCCTGATGTCTTCTTCACAACTATGTTATCCTGTGGGGAGAGATTAGCAATCACTATATACATTTCCCATGAAAAGAACTTACAGCTTCCTGCCATTATCGGCCCTCTTTTGCTATGATCTGGTCGATGGCATCTCGCATTCATATTTGCCTATGAGCCTTTGGATTGTTTCCATTCATAATGTATCAGATACTACCCTACTAAGACATTATCAGTCACAGTGCGGGACATCCAACAGCAACTTTATTGCTACATTTATGGTCCCTCTTTGTACTGATGTTAATGTGGGCCTAGTTATGAGGTCCTCCTTAAGATGTGGTGGTGTGAGATAATGAGAAAGGGACTTTTTAACATGGGGGAAGCCCTGACCTTAGATTAAGCACTGCGCAATGATGGGTGGGGTATGAATGTTCTATGGATCAGCTCATTGATAGTGATCAGAAAGGAATGAAAGCATAGGTTTTGTGCAAGGCTGGGCATAGAGGAACACTGTGCATTGAGAAGGAGCGGAGTCTGATCAGGCCTATGAGGATATCCTTTCAAGGCAAAGTGAGAGCAGTGCTGCAGCATACAAGTAATGTATAGCTGTGGTTTGGCAAGCTCTCCATTTTGTGGCAGACTACCTATCAGAAAAACAGAACTGAGATGTTATCTGTACCAAAAAGCCTACAGAGCACATGTAAGACGGTCACCCTATCAGTACTGTGAAGAAAAACAGAAGTCTGTCACCCCTTAGAAGATGCCTATGGTAGACTTTAGACAAGTGGTAGTCAACTTGAAAATACTAGAAGGACCCCACTGCACCATGCTGCCATTTGGTGTCCAACAGGTGGTGGACCCAACCCAGTCCATGGGGGACTGGCCATGTTTTGGTCACCAGGGTTTTTTGAACAGCTTGTTCTGTCACTATTTTTGTGCTGTTGGTAAGCTTTCATCTGAACCATGTCAGCTGTGCTTCATTCCTCTCATAGCCCAAACAGGAACACTGATGTGACCTGAATGGTCCTGTTTATGGCTGGAGCTTGTCTAAAATCCCTATTGAAAAGGACAGATTGTGCGTATCAGATATTGTTCTAATATTTTAAGGACAAAAGTCTCCAAAACTGAGTTTCAAAAAAATATCAGGCACCCCTGCCCTATTTCAACCTGAACTATGCAGTAAAATCGAAATATAACATACTTTATCCTAATGGGATACTAAAGAGGTGTAACCACATGTTAACCCTTACATATTCATAGAAAACCTTGCCTTAAAAAAATAGGAATTCTTAGTTCACATACATTGCAATGCACATTGAAGCTGGTCAACTGCATCAAAGTAATCCCTCTTGGGTCATCTGCCTTAAAGGGATCCTTTTTGGGCCAGCTGCATCGAAGGGATCCCTCTCGGGCCAGCCGCCTCAAAGGGATCCCTCTCGGGCCAGCCGCCTCAAAGGGATCCCTCTCGGGTCATCTGCCTTAAAGGGATCCCTTTTGGGCCAGCTGCCTCAAAGGGATCCCTCTCGGGCCAACTGCCTCAAAGGGATCCCTCTCGGGCCAACTGCCTCAAAGGGATCCCTCTCGGGCCAACTGCCTCAAAGGGATCCCTCTCGGGCCAGCTGCCTCAAAGGGGTCCCTCTCTGGCCAGCTGCCTCAAAGGGGTCCCTCTCTGGCCAGCTGCCTCAAAGGGGTCCCTCTCCTGCCAGCTGCCTCAAAGGAATCCCTCTCCTGCCAGCTGCCTCAAAGGGATCCCTCTCGGGCCAGCTGTCTCAAAGGGATCCCTCTCGGGCCAGCTGCCTCAAAGGGATCCCTCTCGGGCCAGCTGCCTCAAAGGGATCCCTCTCGGGCCAGCTGCCTCAAAGGGATCCCTCTCGGGCCAGCTGCCTCAAAGGGATCCCTCTCGGGCCAGCTGCCTCAAAGGGATCCCTCTCGGGCCAGCTACCTTAAAGGGATCCCTCTCGGGCCAGCTGCCTCAAAGGGATCCCTCTCGGGCCAGCTGCCTCAAAGGGATCCTTCTCGGGCCAGCTGCCTCAAAGGGATCCCTCTCGGGCCAGCTGCCTCAAAGGGATCCCTCTCGGGCCAGCTGCCTCAAAGGGATCCCTCTCGGGCCAGCTGCCTCAAAGGGGTCCCTCTCTGGCCAGCTGCCTCAAAGGGGTCCCTCTCCTGCCAGCTGCCTCAAAGGGATCCCTCTCGGGCCAGCTGCCTCAAAGGGATCCCTCTCGGGCCAGCTGCCTCAAAGGGATCCCTCTCGGGCCAGCTGCCTCAAAGGGATCCCTCTCGGGCCAGCTGCCTCAAAGGGATCCCTCTCGGGCCAGCTGCCTCAAAGGGATCCCTCTCGGGCCAGCTGCCTCAAAGGGATCCCTCTCGGGCCAGCTGCCTCAAAGGGATCCCTCTCGGGCCAGCTGCCTCAAAGGGATCCCTCTCGGGCCAGCTGCCTCAAAGGGATCCCTCTCGGGCCAGCTGCCTCAAAGGGATCCCTCTCGGGCCAGCTGCCTCAAAGGGATCCCTCTCGGGCCAGCTACCTTAAAGGGATCCCTCTCTGGCCAGCTGCCTCAAAGGGATCCCTCTCTGACCAGCTGCCTCAAAGGGATCCCTCTCTGGCCAACTGCGTCAAAGGGATCCCTTTTGGGCCAACTTCATCAAAGTGATCCATCTCTAGTAAATTCCATCAAAGTGATCCCTCTGTGGCCACTGGCCAACTGCATTAAAGTGATCCCTGTCTGGCCAACTGCCAATCTCTACTCTTCCTTGCAAATTGCCAATGTCCTACTTGCTAAATAGCATACTTTTAAGAGCACGATGGGGACATGTGATGGATGAGGACAGTTGACATAAGGGGGCACTGCGATTATGGTTGCCACCTCATCCCTTTAAACCCGAACCCATATTAATTACACAGGTTCTGTGGCTGATTAAGGTGGTAATTAAACTCACTTAGTGCCTTATCTGCATTTAATTAGTCTCAGAACCTGTGTAATTCATAGGTGTTCGAGTTTAAAGGGATGAGGTGGCAACTCTAACTGTGATATGGACACCAGATATAGCGAGACACTGTGATGGGGAGACCTGGGGGATGGGGACACCTGATATAAGGGGGTGCTCTAATGGGGACACCTGATGTATTGAGACACCTGATATAAGGGGGAGACCTGATACAGAGGGGTACTCTGATGGGGACACTTGATGTGTGGGGACAATGTGATAGGGACACCTGATGCAGGTTGGTAGGGGCCCCAGTGCATTACTTTGCCCAGGGACCCATGATGCTATTATGATAGCACTGCCTCTCTGGCCAGCTACGTGAAAGTGATCCCTCTCTGGTCAGTGTCTACTCTTCCTTGTAAATTGCCAAATTTCTACTTGCTAAATAGCATACTTTTAAGAGCATGGACATATAGTGCCAATATGGGGCAAATGGGCACAGCTGGAGCTGAGCTCCAGACCCAAACCCAGCATGTCTACAATGAGAGAAAACACACCGTTTTAGAGGGTGGACGTCACCGACAGGTAAAGATAGTGATCTATGCACGCAACCAAGCGTTCCCCCCCCCAAAACACCACAATAAACAAAATACAAAAGGGGTTACAGCACAAACAGCATAATACATCCTATTGAGAAATATTTTCACCCGTGATGCACGCATTTTTCTATTTAAATCTAATTGGAGTGATGTGTGAGTCTTGGGGAGCACTGTGAAATTTTGGGGTGAAAACCTTTATAAATAGACCCCTAAGTAAAATACAGTCGCAACGTTATTATTTTTTTAATAAGAAGCCACACACAGAGCTCTGCCTTTTGACCCCATTGATTTTCTCTAATTTCCTCCTACTAAAGTGTGTATTTAATTTGAAAAACTCAAATTATATATATATATATATATATATATATATATATATATATATATATAAATAATCTTAAAAATAAATAATAACAATAATAATAATAATAAAATTATTATTATTAAATAAAAAAAATACAACATATATTGAGTGTTAGCATTTTTCAATAATTTTGACAGCAAATAATTGTTTTAAATGCCCGGATTTCAGAAAATCTGTAAAGAAATGTGATGATTTAGCAGCTTGTCAAAGAAAGATTCTTTAGAAACAAAACATTTTGTAATTCTCCAGCTGTCAGGAACACACGTTCTGTAAAACTTTTGTCTTATAATTTTGTTGCCTGTATAACAATAAAAAATAAATATATATTTTATCCAGTTGTGAGTACAACAAAAATTGTTTAAAAAAAAAAAGTGTCTGGCAATTAAAATTTTCCAAAAAAAAACGTAAGAACAAAAAAACGTTGTCCATTAGACTCTTCCCAGGAAATCTGTTGCTGGAATAAAACTGGAGGAAAGTTATTTTTTTTTCTGGCCGGTATCAATCAAAAAATATGAACCAAACGTGTTGGCGGTGCTCCCAGAATCCTCCTCACCTCCCCGGTCAGCAAGTAGATGATCTCCAGGGTGAGCTGTAATATCCTCTCCGTCAGGTTGGTGCAGTTTGCCTCCATTGCTCGCACTCTGTGCCATTCACTTCCAGTAACAATAGTGCCCATCCCCCCCAATGCTCAGCATTATGGGTAAAAAGCAGTCTCTTCTGTGATTGGTTCTTCTCGGCCATTTTGTTGTAGACCAGAAGATCTGGAGGAACATACTCTAGATACATACTCTATAGCACCATAGACTAATGCTCAAACCTAAGTGAGGACATCTGTTGATAGCCACCAAAAATGACCACCACCGAATGAAGTTCTTAGGCATACGACATGTTCGTTTAGTTGCATACCAACATATCTTTGTATATACAGTATATATATATATATATATATATATATAAGCTTCATTGATTCCATACAGAAACGAGAAAGTGGTACCAAGTGTTGGAGTTCTCTGCTGCTCCAATGACATCAACTCCACCTTCGTAAGAGTTTTGCAATGCAAAATGATAATATGCTTTAGGTTGTCCACATTTAGTGTTTGCAGCCAAGCCACTCCGAGCTCTGTTTATGCCATCCGGGTTCAATAGGTTTCCCTTAAACCCAAGGACATGGTTTACTTCACCTTCTTCTGAAGAGTGATCTCCAGTAGAAGGAGCGCGAAATTACAAGGTATGGAGTTCTGAATATTTTTTCCTGTCCTTAGCCAATCACTGAGGGGTGTATGCCACTGATGTGACCCGGGGATAGGGAAAAATATTTGAACTGACCATCCAGAAGGGTACTTGGTAGACAAGTGCGATTCGTTTCGTTACGAATTTCGGATGAAATTTTTGTTATTCGGACCTTTGGATGTATCCGAATTTCCAAATTACAATAGTAATGAATCTGTAATAAATTAGAACGAAAATAGATCCGAATTAGAATTTGAATATAAATTTGAATTCGAAATGGTAACATATTACAATAAATACAGTAAGGTATAAAAGTGAAATAAGATGATTACTCTGACTTAGGTTGCCTAATAGAATAGAATAGAATAAAATAGAATAGAAAATAATAGAATTAAAAATAGTTTAATAAAACAGAATAGAATAAAACAGACTATAATAGAATAGAAAATAAAAGAATAGAATAAAACAGAATAGAATAGAAAATAAAAGAATAGAATTGTAAATAAAAGAATAGAATGGAATAGAGTAGAATAGAATAGTGTAGAATAAAATAAATATATAAATATAAATATAAAAAAATAAAGAATATAGCCATTGAATAGAATGGAGTGGAATACAATAGAATATAATAGAATATAAAAGAATATAATAGAATAGAAAAAAAGAATAGAATAGAAAAAATAGAATAGATTAGAATAGAATGAAATAGAAGAAAAAAGAATGAATACAGCAGTTGAAATGAATATAATAGAGCAGAATAGAATAGTATAAAACAGACTAGCATATAAAATAAAATAATAGAATAGAATAGAAAATACAAGATTAGAATAGAAAAAAATAGAATAGAGTAGAATTG
This sequence comes from Aquarana catesbeiana, assembly GCF_042186555.1. Taxonomy (NCBI): domain Eukaryota; kingdom Metazoa; phylum Chordata; class Amphibia; order Anura; family Ranidae; genus Aquarana; species Aquarana catesbeiana. The sequence continues at coordinate 286,752,081 of NC_133331.1, read as the reverse complement.
ATTAGAATAGAATAAAATAGAACGAATACAGCCGTTGAAAGGACTAGAATAGAGTAGAATAGAATAAAACAGACTAGAATAGAATAGAAAAATAAAAGAATAGAATAGATTGAAACAGAATAGAATAGCAAATAAAAGAATAGAATAGATTAGAATAGAATAGAATGAATAAAGCTGTCTTCTAAAATTCGTTTTTCGAATTTAAAATTTCGAAAATTCTAACTTTGAATCGATTTGAAAATAACTAATATAGTAAACCAATCTCAATATAGGAAAGGAATTCCGATAACGAATCATTCTAACATAACGAATATGATGAAACAAAACACATTTTTGCACACCTCTAGTTTTCACCTCGCAGGCTCTGCCTGGTCAGGATGTGTGTTTAGTAGGGTCCAGGATTTGCCGAAAGAAATTGGTCCTTGAGAGGTCCTTGCCTCCAAAGTCTGTCTGGGGAGGGTTTAGCTGAAGAGAGGTCCAATATTTGCTCCCTAGACTCTTTGCCTGGGGGAGGAGGCTGAAGCCAAAGAAGAATTCTGTTCTGATAATTGCTCATCTGGGCTTAAAGGTCCACAACTAAACTGTAAGATCGGTCTGAAGAATCCTAACCTGGTCTGAGGCAGAGGTCGTAGATATTTATAGGTAGGCACCCGCCTGGGTCTACAGAGTTCACATTAGCCTGTGGCAGAACCATAAAGAGTTCACCTGTCAAAAAGGCATAAAGATACTACTTTTGAAAACTGAGGATTTTTACTGAGATACAGTAGAATTTTCAAAGGTAGATTACAGGGTAACCACAAAGTATGTACACAGAGGTATTTATTAATGGAGTTGTTAAGGTAAGCGGTTAGGTACTTCATCTTCTTTAATTCCCAGATCCTTGTGTGAAGTTCCATCAAGGAAGGGAGCTCTGTGCAATTGCATTTGAGGGCAACTAGGCAACTGGCTCCTGACAATGTATGCGTCAGTAGCTTTTTGGGAAGTTTTAGATAATGCACAAGGTGAAAGCCCCAAAAGAAAAGTTATTCTTAATATTATATCGTCCATCCCATGTCCTCCTCTAGTTGCAACTCCTTCTCCTCCAGTTGCATCTCCTCCATTCTATGTCCTACTCCAGTCCCATCTTCTTCATGCCATGTCCTCCTCCTTCTCTATTCATTCCATGCCCTCCTTCTCCAGTCCCATCTCCCCATCCCATGCCCTCCTCTTCCAGTCTCATCTCCCTTATCCCATGTTCTCCTCATCTCCATTCTTTGTCCTCCTCCTCCTCCAGTCCCATCTCCCCCATCCCATGTTCTCCTCCTCCATCCCATGTCCTCTTCCTCCTCTGTCCCATGTCCTCCTTCTCTTCCAGTTCCTCCTCCTGCAGTCCCATCTCCTCCACCCCATGTCCTCCTCTTCCTCCAGTCCCATCTCCTGCATCCCATGTTATCCTCCTCCTCCAGTCCCACGTCCTCATCCTCCTGCAGTCTCATTTCCTCCATCCCATGTCCTCCTCCAGTTCCATCTCCTCCATCCCATGTCCTCCTCCTCCAGTCCCATCGTCTTCATTCCATGCCCTCCTCCTTCTCCATTCATTCCATGTCCTCCTTCTCCAGTCCCATCTCCCCATCCCATGCCCTCCTCTTTCAGTCTCATCTCCCTTATCCCTTGTTCTCCTCATCTCCACCCTTTGTCCTCCTCCTCCTCCAGTCCCATCTCCCACATCCCATGTTCTCCTCCTCCATCCCATGTCCTCTTCCTCCCCCATCCCATGTCCTCATCCTGCAGTCCCATCTCCTCCACCCCATGTCCTCCTCTTCCTCCAGTCCCATCTCCTCCATCCCATGTCATCCCCCTCCTCCAGTTCCATCTCCTCCACCCCCTGCAGTCTCATTTCCTCCATCCCATGTCCTCCTCCTCCTCCAGTTCCATCTACTCCATCCTATATCCTCCTCCTCCAGTGACCAGATGTGACTGTCTGATGATACTGTGTTGGTTTAACCTTTTCCTGGCTCCGAAGGGCCACTGAGTGACCTAAGTGGTGGCAAAGAAGAGGAAGACTATGTGATCAAGAAGGTAGCTGGAGAAACTACTGCACTGTGCTGCCGGAGCTATGAATGTGAGTTAGGGACCTTTGATTATAAACTCTGTGAGGGCAGGGACTGATGTGAATGTACAATATATGTGTTAAGCGATGTGTAAATTGATGGTGCTATAAAAGCACCTCTCATAATAATAGGTTGCGTCGGGTGGTGCAACCTTTGTTGATACTGGACTACAAATGCAACCATGGAGAAGTCTGGCCCTGTGCACCATGAGTGGGTATGAGATTGCGGTAATTGCATGTGAAAAATGTAGGCTTTTGGCTGATATCAAACCTTGGAACCAGTGCCACCACTACAGTGACTTTCCGCTATCAGTGCTACAACCTCATTTAACACCAGAAGTATTAAGAATGGACTGGACACACCATTAAGGAGTTTGTGACTGCCACGACCTCCATCAGAATTTATTGTGCATCATCTGGGATATGCCCTGGCCTTCCAATGCCATGGTTGAGTCCTGCAAGTACAACTGCTTGTGATGTAGAAAAACCAAGGAGCAGTCCTTCACCTGGGGAGGACATCTGTGAAGAACTACCTAGTATCCTTAATGTCTCTAGTGCCTTAATCTTTACTCTGGCCCCTTCCCAGGTTATCCCAGTGAAGACTCTATTGCCTTAAGCCTTGCCCTGGCCCCTTCCCAGGTTGTCCAAGTGAAGACCCTAGTGTCTAGTGCCTTAAGTCTAGCTCTGGCCCCTTCCTAGGTTGGCCCAACGAAGACTCTAGTGTCTCTAGTGCCTTAAGCCTTGCTCTGGCCCCTTCCCTGGTTGTCCCAGCGAAGACCCTAGTGTCTCTAGTACCTTAAACCTTGCCCTGGCCCCTTCCCAGGTTGTCCCAGCGAAGACCCTAGTGTCTCTAGTGCCTTTAGCCTTGCTCTGGCCCCTTCCCAGGTTGTCCCAGCGAAGACTCTAGGAAACTCAGAGCATTAGCCACCCGTCTTTAGTTGAGAGAGTAAGTAAAACTGCATAAAGACAATTTTTCTCAATTGGGGATCCCACTTGTAGTTTCTGGGCCCGGCTGAGCATGTCAAACTGGTCATCAGATCAGTAGCTTCACATGTACCCAACGGTGGTACATTGCCATTGCTGTAACAACAGCTCCAAGAGCGGGGGAGCTGCTGCATCAAAATTTCCCTGTGCATCATTATGGGGGCTTGCCACCCATCTTTCCTCTATACAGACTGCAGTATGAGTGTAAAGCCCCAAGCCCCTGACCAAAACCTTCTCTTTCATTTTGAATAAGCTGAAAAAGGACCAAGACAATTGTGTGATTCCCTCTCTGTCGCAGCCTCTTTTTATCATCCACTGCTATTTCTCCATGGTGAGTACCCATACCTTCTGACATCCACAGGCCAACAGACCAGATACTCGGGCTCCCATGTCCTTCTTCAGCTCTGCCAGAATGTTCAGTAGATAATCTATTTACCATCTCAAAAACACATAGCCTTCTCCAAAGGCCAAATTCCAAAAGTTACCCTCGTAACATTTGCTGATGAAGAATGAGTAATTGTGATTAGTGGTAACAGTACATGAAACGAAACTCCACACCATGGTTTACCAAAGAAAACTTTATTTTATTGCTGTCCCGTTATGAATGTCTTTATGTAGCCTGGGAACCCACCACCGTTCCCAGAGAACTTCAGTAATTTTAAGTGGAGATCCAGCTAATTTTTTTCCCAATTTTTGACAGCATGGAGAAGGTGGGAGCCTCTATCCGGTTATTGTTATCGGTATCCCTGTTGAGGAAACATTCCTGACTTCTTGTCCCAGTGACATTGGGACAGAAAGGAAAAATCCCTACAACAGACAAGGGCAAAAACTTTTATTTTTAAAAAGATGCACAATAAATTATTCATTTAAAATTTGCATAAAAACTAAAATATTCCATATAGGTTGGCTGATCTTTTCAGACTGCCCCATCTTTATTCTATGGACATAACGATTCAGCCTATAAAACGCCATGATAAGTTTCTCGGTGGCTTCAGGTGGTGTGTGTTCTCTGGTTGACAAATAGTGTGGTATGTGTTTTTTGGTGGACAATTAGTGTCGCTTTCTCCTCAAAACATTTTCCACAATCTGAACAGGAAAACGGCTTCTCGACAGTTTGGTTTCCTGGGGAAACATTTGCTGCACTTAAAAGGGGAAAAGGGCTTCTCGTCGGTGTGGTGTGTGTTCTCTGGTGGATAATTAGAGTCACTTTCTGCGCAAAACATTTGCCGCAATCTAAACAGGAAAATGGCTTCTCGCCGGTGTGAATTCTCATGTGTTTGTCACGGTTTCCTTTACTGGGGAAGCATTTGCCGCACTCAGAACAGGAGAAGGGCTTCTCGCCGGTGTGGACTACCTGGTGTGTATTGAGTTGTGATTTCTGGGCGAAAGACTTTCCACACACAGAACACGAGAAAGGCTTTTCCCCGGTGTGGGTTCTCTGGTGTCGAATGAGTTCTCGTCTATTTTTAAAGGACTTCTTGCAATCAGAACATGAAAAAGGTGGCTCACCAGTGTGACTTCTCTGGTGCACAAGAAGATCATATTTTCTTATGAATGATTTTTCACAGTCAGGGCAAGAGAAGATCTCCTTACCGGTGTGACCCCTTTGATGTACGTGGAGTTCAGATCTCTTTTCAAATGACTTGCCGCACTCTGAACAGGACAAGGAAGCCTTATTTTCATGAAGTTCTGCATGTCGATCAAGACAAAATTTCACTTTGAAGCACTTGCCACAATCCTGACAAGGAAATGGGCGCTCATCGGTATGAGTTCGCTGGTGCATAATGAGAGAACGTTTCTGGGTGAAACTTTTCCCGCACTCCGAACACAAAAATGGACCCTTCCCTGTATGCATCTTTTCAGTAACGGGGCTTGATTTTGGAGAATATTGTGCATTACTGTTATCATCTTCAGTAAAATCAGGAGATAAAACAAGTAGTTCATCTGAGGTATTCCAGCCATCATGGCTGCCTGTTGGAAATAATGTTTTAAGTAATGATTAAAAAATGCTCATTGTACATGTTTTGCAATCTGGAGTCAAATATGTTGTTCTAGTATTCAGCTATTTACCATAACTAGAAATCATGAGCTCATTTGTTGGGAACATGACATTATACTGATGAATGAAGATGGACCTTTCATATGGTGTACAGTATCTCCTCCTCATTTGTTGGGAACATGACGTTATATTGAAGAATGGAGATGGACCTTTCATATGGTGTACAGTATCTCCTCCTCATTTGTTGGGAACATGACATTATATGGAGGAATGGAGATGGACCTTCTATATGCTGTACAGTATCTCCACCTCATTTATTGGGAACATTTGATTATATTGTGAAATTGAGATGAAGCTTTTATGTGCATCTCCACTGAATTTGTTGGAAACATTAGGTAGTGTGGTAAATGCAATGATTACATTTTCTTAGTGAGGCCTAGAGATTGGTGTACCATATGGCGTGGGACATCTCCACCTTATTTGTTGCCATCCCTGATGATGTGGTGCAATGCATGCGCTGTAGAGTACTCCACGGTCTCCTGGGGACAAGGTATACTGTATGTGATTTTTTCCCTAAGAATCAGTTCCTTTTGGGAGGCTCCTTTTACAGTATCTGGGGCCACCGAAACAGGTATTTAAAGGATCCATTGTCATTGGGAGACTGAAAAATCTAAGACCACCATTTGCTCTACTCTAACTAGAGGTTGTCACTGAAACACAAGCGCTGACTTGGATATTACCTGGAGGCTGCTACTAGAGAAATTAGTCAATATTGTCACTGACAGGAGAATGCCAGATGTGCTTTTGCCATTCTTAGGTATTATGTATGAACCCTCTATTCTCCTCTCCCCCTACACATTGAGCCAATAGATTTTGCAAAAGATATGGAGGCCTTGAAGTGGTTCTGATGGTTGCTACTGGTGGATGGGTAAAGTGTTTTGGTGCAGCTACCGGATGGGTCAACCAACAACACCTTCAGGGGTCATTGCTACATGTGAAGTGCTGTATTTTATGTATGTAATACTTACCTGTGCTGATATCTAAAGAAGATTCCTCCTTTGTAATTGTCACCATCATTTCAGCTTCCTTCATTGACAGCTGGTCACCTCTCACATACATATCTTCTTGTTCCTCTTTAACCTCAATTTTTACATCAATCACTTCTTCCCCCTAAAATCACATAAAGATTGTGAGCACTATTATCCAAAGACTACATAAAAGAGTATACTCTAATATAGTTCAGAGACAAGTTTAAGTCTGATACCCTCAGTCCTACCTACCGAATCATGGAGAGGGATCTCCTGATCTTCCTGTGTGGAATCCCGGGAATACAGAGGATGGGGACATCTCTCTGGTGGGTTCCCATTACTGGATCCATCTGTAGGAAACACACACACTGACTGAATACATTGTTTCTATGTGTTTATCAGATGATGGGGGATCGAGGATGATCCTCCGTACTGGTCTTATAAAGTCTCCTCTTACCCAGTGATGGGAGGGGAGGCCAGTCTTCCATCATGACATCCTTATAGAGATCCTTGTGTTCTTCTAAATACTCCCACTCCTTCATGGAGAAATAGACAGTGACATCCTGACACCTCATAGGAACCTGACATACACAATGATACAGTCACCATCCAGACACATTCCTTGTCTGTTACTGGATAATGTCCCAGAATTCCCACCACCGCTCACCTCTCCTGTCAGCAAATCAATGATTTTCTGGGTGACTTCTAGAATCTTCTTATCATTGCTTAACTCTGAAATCAGTAAGGAATGTAGAGGAACCATAATTGAATCCTGTCCATCTCCTGGTGTCTTCTCCACTACTATGTTATCCTGTAGAAGGAGCATATTAATTACAATATACTGTACATTTCCCACCCATATGAGTCGCCTACTGAAACTTATACCTAGTGGAGCTTTGGGCCACAACATTTTTTTCCTCATGTTTGGAACTCAGCCTTTGAGTTGTTTTTTTGGTTACAATGTATTATCAACTACTACTCTGCTTCAACAATATTGGGTAAGGGGTGCAGGCAATGAAAGATTGAAGGGTGTAGGAGTAGTGGGTTTGAGAGAAGAGGGTGAAGGCATGGTGCATATTGAGGGCAGGGGGAGCAGACGCTATGGGTGACAAAGTGGTTGGATGACATTGTTCTCTGAGCCCTGACAGTTTGCAGAGTATAGTAAGGGTTCAGAGATCAATGAGGACTAATTCCCCCCCACTGGCAAAACAAAAGTCAATTTTTTTATAGTTTTAATAGGGATAAGAGTGATGTCATGTGACCTCCTAGAATCCACCTCACCTCTCCGGTCAGGTCTGTGTTTTATTAATAGAGATAAGAGTGATGTCATGTGACCTCCTAGAATCCGCCTCATCCCTCCTGTCAGGTGTGTTTTATTAATAGAGATAAAAGTGATGTCATGTGACCTCCCAGAATCCTCCTCACCTCTCCGGTCACATGTGTGTTTTATTAATAGAGATAAGAGTGATGTCATGTGACCTCCCAGAATCCTCCTCACCTCTCCGGTCAGCAGGTAGATGATCTCAAGAGTGAGGTCTAATATCCTCTCTGCCGTTTGACTCCGCTCTTTCTCCATTATTAGTCAAGTGACCTAAGTAGAGGTAGAAAAACATGAAATTAAAAAAATATAAACAGTTGTTTAGATTTAAAAAAAAAAACACTTCGTGGTCACCTTTCTGTGTTAGGAAAAAAGTGGTCCATTCATTCAGATCTTTGGATGTTAGGGCTTGTGTTAATGGGCTTTTTGTAGACGTGTTTTGCATTTCCATACAAGTCTACAGGGATGCAAACCCTGCTTGAAGCAGGTCAAAAGAAGGTCCACTGCAGGTCAGAAAGAGGTCAACCATAGGCCAGAAGGAGGTCAACTGCAGGTCAGATGTAGATCACCTACAGGTCATAAGGTGGTCATCTGCAGGCAAGAAGGAAGTCAACTGCAGGTCAGATGGTAGTCATTTGCAGGCCAGAAAGTCAACTGCAGGTTAGATGGTAGTCATTTTCAGGCCAGAAGGAGGTCAATTGCAGGTCAGAAGATCAACTGCAGATCAGGAGGTTGTCAATTGCAGGTTGGAAGGAGATCAACTGCAGGTCAGAAGGTGGTCAACTGTAGGTCAGAAGGTGGTTAATCACAGGCCAGAAGGAGGTCAACTGCAAGTCAGAAGGTGGTTAACCGCAGGCCAGGAGGTCATAAACTGCAAGTCAGAAGGTAGTCATTTGAAAGCCAGAATTGCAGGTCACAAGGAGATCAACAGGTGGTCAATTGCAGGTCGAAAGGAGATCAACTGCAGGTCAGAATGTGGTCAACTGCAAGTCAGAAGATGGTTAATTGCAGGCCAGAAGCAGGTCAACTGCAGGTCAGAAGTTTGTTAACCGCAGGCCAGGAGGCCATCAACTTCAGGTCAGAAGGTAGTCGTCTGCAGGCCAGAAGGAGGTCAATTGTAGGTAAGAAGGCGGTCAAATGCAGGCCAGAAGGAAGTCAACTGCAAGTCAGAAGATAGTCATCTGCAGGCAGAAAGGAGGTCAACTGCAGGTCAGAATGAAGTCAGCTACAGGCCAGAAGGAGATTAGCTGCCAGACAGAAGGAGGTCAACTGTAGGTCAGAAGGTGGTCCATTGCATGTCAGAAGATCAACTGTAGGTCAGAAGGAGGTAAATTCGCAGGTCAGAAGGGGTCCATTGCAGGTCAGAAGATCAATTGCAGGTCAGAAGGAGGTTAACTGCAGCACAGAAGATGGTCCATTGCAGGTCAGACAGAGGTAAACTGCAGGTCAGAAGGTGGTCCATTGCAGGTCAGAAATATATCTGCTGAAAGTCATAAGGTGGTAAACTACAGGCCATAAGGAGGTCACCTTTTCTACTACAAGCATTTCTCTAAGGTAGCACTTCGGAACAAATGGGCTGCCAATGTGCCAGAATGTCCTAAAAAGTCTGAGAAATCACAACTCATTTATAAAACACGATAGCGCCTGGCCATGCATTGTGGCGCACTACATGTGTGTTCCCTTAGGATGCCATTCAGAATGAAACTAACGTACATTGTGGTGAAGCAAAGATGTGAATGGGCCCCTAATGCAAGAAACACATGAGAGCACCAATGTTTTGCACAGTCACATAAACCGGCCATACATCTGGCGTCTGCACCCCTTTAACACGTATCGATAGGCATGGGGGGGGGGGGGGGTTAAAATTTGAAGGGGGCTCATAGAAATCAGGATACCTGACAGGTGTATGTATGTAAACATGACTAGATGAAGTAGGTTTAGAAATCAAGCATGGGGACAGAAGGTAATGTACAATACATAGTGACCCCACTCACATGATCACATGACCCCCCCCCCCATTCCAATCCAGACAGTGCTGGGACCCCGTTCTCTCATAATAAGAAGACATTATTACCTCCTCCTCATTGGGAACACACTCTCCAGCCAAACAACCCCTCCAGGAGGTGTCCTGAGCTAAAATCACACCCCCCACCCCTCCTTTTCTACTCTTTCGGTCTACAACAAAATGGCCGCCGTCCCTTCCTGCACTGAGGACACTTCCTCCTCTTACATAACAAACTGTCTCCCTCTAGTGGTGGACGCTGTGTGTCACTGTCTAAAGAGTTGTCCACCTGTCGCTATGGCAACCAGAAAGCAGCTGAGCGGCTGTGAAACGCACAGGGCGAAAGTGAAGGAGCCACAAGGCGGAAGTAGGAGGAGTAGTTCAGGGACAAGGGAATAATTGGCTGGGATGTGCGCGTATATGGGGAGGTGAGTAGGCGGGGTCTGACCAGATGTTTATTGAAAGAGGAGTGTGGTATGGAGGCGAGGAGGGCGGAGTGTTTAGCGGGGAGGCGGGCTTAGTGTGCGCTGTGCTGTTTCCTATTTTACCCCCCCTCCCCGGAACCAGAACACATGACTTCACGTGCGCGCTTTATTTTGTTCCCCCATTGGCAAACCGGAAGTTAGACTTTTTCTATTTTAATAATTATATATATATATATATATATATATATATATATATATAAATATACATACATACATACATATATTTAAATTTTTTTTTATATATATAATTTTTTTCTGTAGTAAAAACAAAGTACACAACACTTTGTAAAATAACATGGAGGATTTCCTTAACCACTTAAGGACCGGGCCTATTTTGTGCACTTGTTTACAAGTTAAAATCATTTTATTTTTGCTAGAAAATTACTTCGAACCCCCAAACATTATATATTTATTTTTTCAGACACCCTAAGGAATAAAATGTCGGTCATTGCAATACTTTTTGTCACGCCATATTTGTGCAGCGGTCTTAGCAACGCAATTTTATTTTGGAAAAATACACTTTTTTGAATTAAAAAAAAGAAGAAAACAGTAAAGTTAGCCCAATTTGTTTTATATTATGCCGAGTAAATTGATACCCAACATGTCACGCTTCAAAATTGCACCCGCTCGGGGAACGGCGACAAACTTTGACCCTTAAAAGTCTCCATAAGCGACGTTTAAAAATTTCTAAAGGTTAACAGTTTTGAGTTACAGAGGAGGTCTAGGGCTAGAATTATTGCTCTCGCTCTAACGATCACGGCGATACCTCACATGTGTGGTTTGAATGCCGTTTACATATACGAGCGCGACTTACATGTGCGTTCTCTTCTGCACGCGAGCTCGGCGGGGAGCTTTAAAAAAAAAAAAAATTACTATTTATTTTACTTTTTATTTTTATTTTTAAAAAACATTTTTTGGATCACTTTTATTCCTATTACAAGGAATGTAAACATCCCTTTGTAATAGAAAAAAAGCATGACAGGACCTCTTTAAGGTGAGATCTGGGGTCAAGAAGACCTCAGATCTCACATTTACACTTAAATGCAACAAAAAAAAAAAAAAGAAGAAAAAAGTCTTTTTTTTTCATTAATAAAAAAAAAAGTTTTTTTAAAGCGGAGTTGCACCGATTTTTTTTTAAAGTCAGCAGCTACAAATACTGCAGCTGCTGACTTTTAATATATGGACACTTACCTGTCCAGGGCGCCCGTGATGTCGGCAGCCGAAGCCGATCTGTCCCTCGGCTGTCGGGTGCTGCCGCCATCTTCGGTAGGGGAATCAGGAAGCCTTGCAGCTCCACTTCCTGGTTCCCTACTGCGCATGCGCGACTCGCGCTGCGCTATCCCACTGGTCCCTGCTGTGTTCTGGGACCTGTGTGTCGGAGAAGGCGCCGGAAGTGGCGTAGATACCCGCGGGTGGCTAGGGTATCTATGCCTGGAAGTGGGAGCAAAATACCTGTATTAGACAGGTATCTGCTCCCTCCTCCCCCCTGAAAGGTGCCAAATGTGACACCGGATGGGGGGAGCAACCGGAAAAGCGGAAGTTCCATTTTTAGGTGGAACTCCACTTTAAGGCCATTGGGCGTAAGTGACGTTTGACGTCGTTTCCGTCATCCAACGTCATTGAGTCGAGTGGGGGTCATCATTCCCTCACTCGGCACGGTGCCTCAGAGGGGAAAGGATCAGATCGTCTCTGCCGCTACCGACGGCTCTGGTAAGCGGCGGAGATGACCGGAACGTGGCGGGAGGGGAGTGGACACCTCTCCCGCCACCGATAAAAGTGATCTTGTGGTGAATCCACCGCGTTGACCTGGAAGCGGACCGCCCGCATTTTAAGAATATACTGGGGTTATGGCAGCTATCTGCTGCCATAATGGTTTTCAACATCAAAGTACCGACGTATAACGACGGCGGGCGGTCCAGGAGTGGTTAAAGTGGAACTAAACCATCTTTTAATTTTTTTTTTTTATAAGAGAAGCTCCAAACACACCACATGTCCTTAAAAATGTCCCTGTCACAAATCCACTGCCCCCCTTAAGTAAAGGAGATGGCTACACACACATGCACGCGCTCCCACCATGGACCATAGCCACGCAGAGTGCCCAGAAAGCCACCAAACCTCCCACTTAAGCCATCTTATAATTGTCCTGCAAAAATTACAGGAAAAAAGAATAAAAAAATAAAAAAAACTCCCACTTACATCAAAGTTCCCAGCATTCCCCCTTAAATTAGGGTTCCCAAAGCCCCCCTTACAGCAGAGTGCACAGGGCACCCCTTACATCTGAGTCCCTCTTACCTTAGTGTACTCACTCCCTCGGAGGTAGGAGAGAGAAGAGAGTGAGGGGGTAGACTTCAGTCACAGACATTGAATGTGGAGCTCACTCACCCGAGGATGGAGGCTCGGGCATAGACACCTTTCATCCACCATGTATCTGCCGGTTGCTGAGCCTCAAACTTCCAGCCCTTTCCAGAATGTCAGGGATTGGTGTCTGGGCTGGCAGACAGAGGGGTGGGGGAGGAGCAGGTCAAGCTCTCTCTCCTCTCCTGTCCATGTATGGGGGTGAGGCCCATGTGCACACCTATGCACTCGGCCGTTGTGGTACTCGGTTACATAGGGGGGCCCAGTCCATTCTGAATATTGTGCCTGGGTTTCAAGGGACCTGAAACCCGGACACACAATTCAAAACCCGGACTGTCCGGGTGAATCCAGGACGAGTGGCAACCCTACTATCACCTCATCTGCTGTTATAATCATCTGATCTGAATGACTTCCAGCTGGGGGGAGCGGGGGGGGGGGGGGGGGGGGGCGATTTCTCACGTGGCACGTGGGCATAGCTCCTAACTAACCCTGATTTTGAGGGACAGTCCATACCTCCCTCTGAGTCTCCACCAATGCCACCGGTTCTGGATGTCAGAGAGCTGCAGGAGGGCTAATTATACAATGCATGGTGATGAGAGGCCCCAGCTTCCTTACCCACTTCTTAACCACTTGTCTACTGCGCACCTTTAACCCCCTTCCTGACCAGGCCAATTTTCAGCTTTCAGTGCTGTCACACTTTGACAGTTACGCGGTCATGCAGCACTGTACCCATATGGAATTTTTATCATTTTTTTCACACAAATAGAGCTTTCTTTTGGTGGTATTTAATCACCACTGGGGGTTTTTATTGTTTGCTAAATAAATGAAAAAGGACCAAAAATTTGTAAAATAAAAAGTTTTTTCTTAGTTTCTTCACTGATGTGCACTGATAGACTGCACTGATAATCAGTGTCCTGATCAGTGTGAACGAAGTCCTGACAGCCTTGCCGGTTAACCATTGATCACATGGTAAAGGGCCGCTGTGATTGGCCTTTTAACCCCGATCTGTGATCAGCTGTGTCCAAAGGACACAGCAGTCACAGAGCTCGTCCGGTGCACGCCGAAGGAGGCACGCAGGGGGCTTGGTTCTAGGAGGACTTCTATTGACGCCTTCCCAGAACTGGACGACTGCGATGTAGCCGTCATTAGGCTATAGCAGGGTCGGGAAGTGGTTAAAGGGACAGTGTCACCTTGCCTTGGGATACAGTTTGAGTACTTACACCCTGTACCATGGGATCCCCTTTAAACCTGAGCCCTCCAACACAGGAACTATGGGACAACCCTTAATAAGTACACTGGCCAGTGGAGGGTTTTAGAGAGACTGAAGGACCTGTTAACTTCCAGTACCGCCCCTTTAGTTAGGACCTCCCCAGATAAAGGGTTCAGATGAAGACCCATTTGCGCCTGTCATTATTTTGTTGCGATGTGCAAATCTGTTTTACCTTGTTTATTGCTATATTTGTTTTTAATTGTTGACTTGCCAGGATGGTCATCCGGGATCAGGGAAACCATACATTGGCAGCTCGTTTTGTGGGTACATGCTACCTATCTAATCTATCTTGTTCGCAGGAACCCTTGAAATAACTTTCCTGCCTCAGGGAACACCTGCTAAAAATGACTATATCTACATCTTATGATACAGTAGTGTGATGGTCAGTGGGAAGAATGTTCCTAAAGCCTCGTACACACAATGAGAAAAACGGACAAATCTTTTTTTTTTGCATGCAAGTCTCATATCGAAAACCAAGAGGTTACTAAAGTTATGACAATTCTCGTACGACAAAATACAACTTCGGACGTGATGTCATGTGTAATGGATTCTTTCATTTCCGAGGTCTTGGTCTTTCAATTTTTTTTCAGTACTCTACTAATTAAAGGAAAATTGTACATTCTGGTATCGTACGAGAACATTTTTTTTGTTTTTCCCTTAGGATAATTTTGCATGAACTGTCGTGATCGGCTCTCGAGAGCTGTGTACTAACCATCAGATTATCGTACGATCGCTTCGAAAGCGGTATTTTTTGCCCAATTTTCACATCGTGTGAACTAAGCATAAGGCGTGGTCATTGGGAAGAATTACTCCCTTGCAGATAACGAAAAAGATCAATGGATGCCAGTAGGAACTTATCTGAGAGGCAGAACTTGGTCAAAGCTCAAGGAACCCTTGAAGCAGTGATGGCAAACCTTAGCACCCCAGATGTTTTGGAACTACATTTCCCATGATGCTCAACTACACTGCAGAGTGCATGAGCATCATGGGAAATGTAGTTACAAAACATCTGGGGTGCCAGGGTTTGCCATCACTGCTCTAGAGGAACTCTAGGGTTCCATGGAACCTTGGTTGAGAGACCCTAGTAGAACACATGTTCCCTTCTCCAAAGCCCAAGTTCCAATTAAGTTACCCTTGTAGTGTTCCTGATTTAAAACACGTATTGGTAATCAGTGAGAACAGTACAGTGAAACAAACAAGATCTCACAACACAGTTCAGCAGTGATAACTTTAATTTTATGCATATCTTTAGGTAATATGAGAAGGGAACATCTAACTCCCACCATTACTCTTGTCCTTGTTGGAGGTTTCCCCTCAGCTCCTATCTGGATGACATAATAGAAAGAAGAGAAAATATTCTTATCGAGAACACAGACAAGGGCAGAAAGTTTGAGTTTAATATAATCCTCTACAGCAGTGGTCTCCAAACTGTGGCCCTTTGCGTGCCTTTAATCGGCCCTTCCTCCCACTGACACCAAGAATGCAGCACTATTCCTCCCTCTGACACCAACAATGGGGCACTATTCCTCCCACTGACACCAACGATGGGGCACTATTCCTCCCACTGACACCAACGATGGGGCACTATTCCTCCCACTGACACCAACGATGGGGCACTATTCTTCTCACTGACATCAATCATTTCTCCAATTTACATCAACGATGGGGTAAGATTTCGCCCACTGACATCAATGATGGGGCACTATTCCTCCCACTGACACCAACAAAGGGGGCACTTTTTCTCCAATTTACATCAATGATGGTGTACGATTCCTTCCACTGACACCAACAATGGGGCACTATTCCTCCAATTTACATCAACGATGGGGCACTATTCCTCCAACTGACACCAATGATGGAGCACTATTCCTCTCACTTGCATTAACGATGGGGTACGATTCCTCCCAATGACAGTAATAATGGGGAACTATTCCTCCCAATGAATGATGGAGCTCTATTCCTCTCACTGGCACCAATGATGGGGTACGATTCCTCCCAATGACACCAATGATGGGATATGATTCCTCCCACTGACACCAAAAATGGGGCGCTATTCCTCCCACTGAGACCAATGATGCGGCACTATTCCTCCCAATGATACCAATGATGGGGCACTATTTCTCCCAAGGGCACCAATGATGGAGCATTATTGTTCCCACTGACACCAAAGATGGAGCACTTTTTCTGCCCTAATACCAAAAATGGGGCATTGCTTACTCCCACTGATGTAAAGGCATTTTCTACTTCTGCTTCCCCCCTAAATTCTGAAGGACAGTAAAACTTGGCCCTTTGTTTCGAAAGTTTGGAGACCACTGCTCTACAGACAGATTCCGAGAGAGCTCCTCACATGTGGACCACAGGAGTCATCTTTGTAATGAACAAAATCCTAAACAAAGAATGCAATACAAAAACAGAGATCACCCCAAAACCCCTAAAACTAAAATATATTATTTGGGTCAGGTGACCTTTACAAACTGCCCCATCTCTATCGCACGATCGTTCTATGGCCATGACAATTCAGTCTACAAAACACCACCGTAGTTCTTCAGCCAACTCAGGCGGTATGCGTTCTCTGGTGGATAATTAGTGTTCCTTTTTGAGCAAAACATTTGCCGCATTCTGGACATGAGAAAGGTCTCTCGCCAGTGTGAACCCTCATATGTTTATCACGGTTTCCTTTACTGGGGAAGGATTTGCCGCACTCGGAACAGAAAAAGGGCTTCTCGCCTGTGTGGACCAACTGGTGAGTTTTGAGTTGCGATATGAAGGGGAAAGACTTTCCGCACTCAGAACACGAGAAGGGCTTTTCTCGGGTGTGGATACTGTGGTGACGAATGAGGTCTCGCTTGCTTTTGAAGGACTTCTTGCACTCAGAACATGTAAAGGGTAGATAACCAGTGTGAATCCTCTGGTGTACCACCAGTTCATTTTTCCTCATGAATGCTTTTTCGCAGTCAGAGCAAGAAAAAATCTCCTTACCAGTGTGACCCATCTGATGTACATGGAGCTCATATTTCTTTTTAAATGACCTGCCGCAATCTAAACAGGACAACAAATCCTGGGGGTTCACTTGTTGATCATGAAGTTTTGCATGTCGTTCGAGACAAAATTTTACTTTGAAGCATTTGCCACAATCTGGGCAGGGAAATGGGCGCTCGTTGGTGTGGGTTCTCTGGTGATTTACAAGAGCGTGATTCCCATTAAAATCTTTCCCACATTCTGAACAAGAAAATGAGCACTTCCTTGTCTGTGTCTGATGTATATTTTGATTAACAATGCTCACTTCTGGAGAAGTTGGTACCATGCCATGGTCTTCTGCATTATCTTCTGGAGGTAAAATAGGATGTTTCTCTGAGGTATTCCAGTCATTATTTTCACCTGTTGAAAATAAAGGTACCATGCAACCAAACCAACAATGGCTCACTGGGTCAAGGTGTACACACGCAGATGACATTGCTATGGCAAGGATGGACCTACCGCCACCTCATTTGCTGGGAACAAAGTTACACTATAGTATACAATATCCTAATTGCGTTTGTTGGGAAGATAATATTAATTTGAGAATTGGTGATGTACACTGCTTCAAATGATGTACAATATCTACACCTCTTTGGTTGGAAATATTTTTTATGTCCATCTCCATTTCTAAAAAAAAAGATCATCTTGATTCCTCAAAAGTCAATGGTTTCAACAAATGAGGTGGAGAAACTGTATACCATATGAAAGGCCCATCTACAGTTCTTGGTATATGATGTGCAATATCTTCACCTAATTTTGTTGGAAAGATGATGTTGTTTGAATATTTGAGATGGACCTTTCATATGATGTACAATATATTTGCTTTATTTTTTGGGAACGTGATTTTATCGTGGAATGGAGATGGACCTTTCATGTGGTGTACTGTCTCTCCTCCTCATTTGTTGGGAACATGACATTCTATCAAGGAATGGAGATGACCTTTCATATGATGTACAGTATCTCCACCTCATTTGTTAGGAACATGACGTTTTGTTTGGGAATTGGAGATTTACCTTTCATGTAGTGTACTGTCTCTCCTCCTCATTTGTTGGGAACCTGACATTATATTGAGGATAATGGAGATGGACCTTTCATATGGTGTACAGTATCTCATTTGCTGGGAACATGACATTATATTGAGGAATGGAGAAGGACCTTGTATATAGTGTACAGTATCTCCTCCTCATTTGTTGAGATCAGTAGAGTATTTTGAGGAATGGAGATGGTCCTTTCATATCATATGCAGTGTATCCACCTCATTTGTTGGAACATCACATTATACTAAGGAACAGAGATGGACCTTTTTTTATAGAGAGAGCTCCTCACATGTGGATCACCATATGAAAGGTCCATCTCCATTCCTCAATATAATGTTATGTTTCCAACAATTGAGGTGGAGATATGGTATCTTAACCTCATTTATTGGGAAGATTATGTTATTTTGAGGATTGTGGATTAATGACCTTTCACATGATTTACACCTCATTTGTTGAAAACAAGATGTTAAAAAAAAGGTCTCTCTCTATTTCTCAATATCATACTAAAGAATAATCTTCATTCCTCAACAAGACAATGTTTCCAACAAATGAGGTGCAGGTACTGTACACCATATAAAAAAGGTCCATATACAGTTTGCAGTATTTGACGTACAGTTTCCACCTAACTTGTTGGGAAGGTGAATATTTATATTGAGGAATGGAGATGGACCTTTCATATGATGTACATTATCTCCTCCTCATTTGTTGGGAAAATGACATTATATTGAGCAATGGAGATGGACCTTTCATACAGTGTACAGTATCTTCTCCTCAATTGTTGGGAACATGACATTATATTGAGCAATGGAGATGGACCTTTCATATGGTGTTCAGTATTTCTTCCACATTTGCTGGGAAAATTGCATTACACTGTGGAATACCTTTCACATAGTGTACGTTATCTTGATTTGTTGGATACCTGAGCTCATGGGGTGAGTACATTGAAGATGCTCTCAAAGACAATAATGAAAATGTGTCCATCTTTTTTGTTGTTTGAAGATGTTATTATACTAATGAAATAAATTATTTTTGTCCTTTAAAAAATAGTACATCCTGTGTGCAATTATTGAACTACCAGTCCATTTTGTACTATTCAAAGACTAACCAAGACTTTTCCCGGTCAGCTTGCGATAGTTTTTGGTACCCTTACTTTTCTGGTCTATGATGTATAATGAAGTCTTCTCTTACTGGGTGGTGTGAAGTTCTGCTGATTTTTCTTCACTTTCAGTCAACCTTAATGAAGCCTGTGATTTGTCTATGCAGGTTTTCTATACTACCCCCAACAATCAATCACTTTAGCACCACTCAATTTTTTTGTTGAAAATCAAACTTAGCAGTGAAAGGAGGGGATAAAGTATGTATATACTGCTTGGGACTTGTTGCTTCACCACACCTTGGCAAAGCATTATGTTTACCCTGATCTTGAACTAAAATGAAAACATGAGGCCCTACATTTTGTGTCTAATACTCACCTGTGCTGCTTTCTAGAGAAGATTCCTCTTTTATTATTGTTGTAATTATTTCACCTTCTTGCATAGGCTGCTGATTACCCCCCACAAATGTCTCTTCCTCCTCTTTCTTGACCTCAGAGAACAAAAAGGGCTTTTCACTGGTGTGAATTCTCTGGTGTTCAATAAGTTCTTGTTTATTTCTGAAGGATTTTTTGCATTCGGAACATGAAATAAGCGGTTCACTGGTGTGAGTTCTCTGGTGTAGAAGCAGATCATGTTTGTTCATGAATGGTTTATTGCAGTGCTGACAAGGTAATGGGCCCTCGTTGGTGTGGGAGCTTTGGTGGAAAACTAGAGCGCGTTTCCTGGTGAAACCTTTCCCGCACTCCAAACAAAAAAAAGGACCCTTCCCTGTGTGCGTCCTCTGATGTCCGCTGAGGGAAGAGATCGATGTGAAACATTTTCCACATTCAGAACAAGGAAATGTCTTATTGCCTGTCTTTGTGACTGCATCCAAATTATTGGAAGATGATTCATTGAGTTTAGAAGGGTATGGAGATCCGTCTGTACTGTGATAGCTCCGTTGGACATTTGGGAAAATAGTATGTGATTTATCATTGGACTCCTCAAAACTAAATACATCAGTTGCTTTCAGCATACGACCAAGTCTGTGATGTATATATTGGGTACCAAGGCTTGCTCCTGGAGAATATTGTGCCATGCCATTATCTTCATTATAAGCTGAAGATAAAATAAGGTGTCCCTTTGGAGTGTTCCAGCCATCGTGTCCACCTACTGGAAAGAATTTTTTTAATCACTAATAACATAACGCGCTTTGTTCATGTTTCATAGTTAGGCATCATGCATGCTGATCTAAGAGTCTAGTGAGCCCAAGACTGTTGGTTGAAATAATACCAATAAAAGGATAGAAGTCAAAGCTTACAATACAACCAAAGCATCTATGGCATGTTGAGTTAAGGTGTACATAAGTAACAGAGAATGACCTTTCATCTCTTCATTTGTTGGGCACATGACATTATATTGAGGAATGGAGATGGACCTTTCATATGGTGTACAGTATTCCCACCTCATTTGTTGGGAACATGACGTTATATTAAGGAATGGAGAAGGACCTTTCATATGTTGTACAGTATCTCCTCCTCATTTGTTGGGAACATGACATTATATTGAGGAATGGAGATGGACCTTTCATATGGTGTACAGTATTCGCACCTAATTTGTTGAGAACATGACGTTATAGTGAGGAATGGAAGTAAGACCTTTCATATGGTGTACAGTATCTCCTCCTCATTTGTTGGGAACATGACATTATATTGAGGAATGGAGATGGACCTTTCATATGGTCTACAGCATCTCCTCCTAATTTGTTGGGAACATGACATTACAATGAAGAATGGAGATGGACCTTTCATATGGTCTACAGCACCTCCTGCTAATTTGTTGGGAATTCATATGGTGTACAATATCTCCTACTCATTTGTTGGGAACATGATGTTAAAGGAGAAATTTAGCCAAAGCTTTTTCTGGTCAGACTTCTTTTGTAGGTCACAGGAGTGCACTTACTTTTGCACGCCTGTGTCCCAGAGTGGGCTACTGACCACTGTCAGCTGATGTGACAAAGCCACAATATTTTCAGGATCTGCCTAGCTGCCGATTGACAATTCTCTGTGCATGGCTGAGAGCCGAAGCCAAGTGTGCCCACCTTCTCTTCAGCTTGGCGCTCCAATGAGCGTTGGAGAAGCAGACCAAGAGCTCAGTGATCAGCGGTCATGAGATCACCCAGTTCTCAGGCTTTGAGCTGACGTGTGACAGCTGTAGCATTATTGTGAATCAGAATAGATTCAACGTTTTCTTTTGATACCATTTTTTTTTAGTTGCCCAGAGTTGGACTTCAATAATAAAATACAATCAAGAGATATCCATTATCATTTACCACCAAATAAAAGCCTAAGATTTACAGTTTCATTAACGCATGACAAATTTGCAAAACTGCTTAAAGGCTTGTTTTACCTTTTAGCATTAGGCAGTTAATGTGGAGTGCTGCATGTCATGTACAGTACTTACCTGTGCTGCTATCTTGAGAAGATTCCTCTTTTATTATTGTTGTGATAACTTCACTTTTCTGCATGGACAACTGATCACCCCCCACACGGGTCCCTTCTTCATCTTTCTTGGACTCGGAATAGGACAAGGGCTTCTCACTGGTGTGAGTTCTCTGGTGTTCAACAAGTTCTTGTTTATCTTTGAAGGACTTCTTGCAATCAGAACAGGAAAAGGGTGGTTTACGGATGTGCAGTTTCTGGTGTTGAAGCAGGTCATGCTTTTTCATAAATGGTTTATTGCAATACAAGCAAGGGAATGGGCCTTCTTCGGTGTGGGAGCTCTTGTGAAAAATGAGAGCCCGTCTCCGGGTAAAACCTTTCCCGCACTCCAAACAAAAAAATGGACCCTTCCCTGTGTGAGTCCTCTGATGTCCACTGAGAGAAGAGATGGAAGTGAAACATTTTCCACATTCGGAACAGGAAAATGTCTTATTGTCTTTCTTTGTAACAGTATCCAGATTGTTGGAAGAAGATTCCTTGTGATTAGAAAGATCCGATGATTCATCTGCCTTGTGAAAGCTTGGTTGGACGTTTGGAATAATAGTTTGTGATTTATCATTGGATCCCTGGGAATTGAACCGATCTGTTGATATTGCCACATCATTAAGTCTTTGATGTAAATATTGGGTACCAGGCCTAATTCCTGGAGGGTATTGTGCTATGCCTCTATTTTCTTCATAAAAATTTGGAGGTAAAATAGGATGTCCCCCTGAGGTATTCAAGCCATTGTGTCCACCTATTAAAAAATGTTTTTATTATTAATACACACATCTACATTGTTTACATTTTGCAGTCAGGTGTCATGTATGTTGGTCTAGTTCTGAACTTTATCCCAGAGCTTAAAGGGGTTGTAAACCCTCGTGTTTTTTCACCTTAATGCATCCTATGCATTAAAGTGAAAAAACTTCTGACAGTGACCGGCCCCCTAGCCCCCCCCCCCCCCCCCGTTTTACTCACCTGACCCCCTTCGTTTCCTCGGCGGAGACGCGCTGGACCTCTCTGCCCGGGGTTCTCGGCTCTTGATTGGATAGGTTGATAGCAGCGCAGCCATTGGCTCCTGCTGCTGTCAATCAAATCCAATGACGCGGGCGTTGGGGGACGAGGCCAAGTCCTACATTCTGCGTCTATGGATGCAAATGCTGGACTTGGGAGCACCCCCGCAAGGTAACCCCCTGGGAGAGCGCTTCTCCTAGGGGGGTTATACGATGCTGGGAGGTCGCCTAATCTGACGGAACACCGGCAATCAGTTCAAGAGGGGGCGGGGAGGAGGATCATTTTATCTTGGAGATGGGCATTAAGGTGCCATTTTTATAGCTTGAAGATGTCCACTATCCTGATAAAAAAAATATATCAATACTTTTTTTTTTAAAAAGATGAACACTCTGTGAAATTATATAACTGTGCATATTTGACTAACTTACAATTGATAAAAAAATTTTTGCTTTTTCTAGGTTAACTTACAAAAGTCACAATAGAAATTGGCATCCTTACTTTGCTGGTCTACCTCTACCGTTTATAACCAAGATGTGAAGTGCTGCATATCATGTACGGTACTTACCCGTGCTCCTATTTTGAGACAATTCCTTCTTTGTTATTGTTGTAACCACTTCACCTTCCTGAACTGACAGCTGATCATTCCTTACGCTCGTTTCTTCACTCTTCTTGAATTTAGAATATGGCAAGGGCTTTTTACTGGTGTGAGTTCTCTGGTGTTCAACAAGTTCTTGTTTCATTTTGAAGGACTTCTTGCAATCAGAACAAGAAAAGGGTGGTTTACGGATGTGCAGTTTCTGGTGTTGAAGCAGGTCATGTTTTTTCATAAATGGCTTATTGCAATACACACAAGGAAAGGGACCTTCGTTGGTGTGGGAGCTCTGGTGAAAAATGAGAGCACGTTTCCGGGTAAAACCTTTCCCGCACTCCAGACAAAAAAAGGGACCCTTCCCCGTGTGAGTCCTCTGATGTCCGCTGAGAGAAGAGATTGATGTAAAACCTTTTCCACATTCAGAACAGGAAAATATCTTATCCTCTTTCCTCGTAACAGTATCCACATTAGAAGGGGATTCCTCAGGATTAGAAGGGTCTGATGATCCATCTGCACTGTGACTGCTTGGTTGGACATCTGGATTAAGAGTATGCGATTTATCGTTGGGTTCCTCAGAATTAAACATATCTGTTGTTCTTACCATATGATCAAGTTTGTGATGTATATATTTGGTGACAAGGTTTAGTCCTGGAGAATATTGTGCCATGCCATTATCTTCTTCATTACAATCTGGAGATAAAGTCTGTCCTTTTGAGGTATTCCGGCCATCCTGTACACCTGATGAAAAAGTTATTTTTTATTAATAATAAAACAATTGTCATTGTTCATATATTGCAGTCAGGAATCAATAATGTTGTCTAGTAGTCAAGTGTTTACCAGATCTTTGGCACTAAATTAGGTACAATAATAACACCAACAGAAGGATATAAATCAGAAAAGGTGTTCAATGGGATCATTTGAGATGGTTTGGGGACATGAAGTTATATTGAGGAATGGAGATGGACCTTTCATATGATGTACAGTATCTCCTCATTTGTTGGGAACATGACGTTATATTGAGGAGTGGAGATGGACCTTTCGTATGGTGTACAGTATCTCCTCCTCATTTGTTGGGAACATGACGTTATATAGAGGAATGGAGATGGACATTTCATATGGTGTACAGTATCTCCACTATATTTGTTGGGAACATGACGTTATATTAAGGAATATAGATTTCTTGGGATTCGATATTATACTTAAAACAAATATTATATTTTTCAGATAAGTACTGAAGATTGATCTAGTATATGGCATACAGTATTAGCTCAAAGAGTAGGTATACTGATTATGTTCTTCTAAATAACAATGGAGAATTTTTCTTTCAATATCTCTGGTGGGTTCCCATTACTGGATCCATCTGTAGAAAACACACATACTGACTGAATACATTGTTTCTATGTGTTTATCAGATGATGGGGGATCTAGATGGACCCTCCGTACTGCTCTCTCCTTTACAATAAAGTCTCCTCTTACCCGGTGATGTGAGGGGAGGCTGATTCTCCATCATGACGTCCTTGTAGAGATCCTTGTGTCCTTCTATATACTCCCACTCCTCCATGGAGAAATAGACAGTGACATCCTGACACCTTATAGGAACCTGAGACACACAATGATACAGTCACCATCCAGACACATCCCTTGTCTGTTACTGGATAATGTCCCAGAATTCCCGGCACCACTCACCTCTCCTGTCAGCAGCTCAATGATCCGGTTGGTGACCTCCAAGATCTTCTTATTGTTCTTCGGAATCGATAAAGAATGTACAGAAGCCATAATGGAATTCTGTTCACCTCCTGAGGTCTTTTTCACAACTATGTAATCCTGTGATGGAGAATACAAGTCACATTATATATTTCCCACCTAAACAAGTCTCCTGAACAAACCCTAATGCACCTTCAAGCATTGAACCTTACTTTCAAAGGCAACGATTCTTCTCCAAATATATGCTCAGCCTAAATTCACTCTGCAGGTCAGTATGACTTTAGATTTGGATAGAAAAGGTACTTAGAACCACTGTCAGGTTTTCATTGTTGTCTGTGTCCCCGTTGGGGAGAGTCACATTTTCTCGAAATGTGCAGATCACCAAAGCCTCGTTTCCACTGAGTGGATTGGTTCGGTTCGGTACGGTACGCTATTTTGGGTGTTTCCATTATGAAAGCGGCCCATACAACCGAACTGCTCCATTCAGGGTCCTGCTTCAGATGTGGGGCCATAGAAAATGGAACGGTTCGGTTAGGGCGGAGCTACGATACATTCCACTGATTGGCTGACAGAAAACCCTCTGCTGTGCTATGCTGAGGCATTTTTTCTAAACCCTGTATGGCCCCTTGTGGTCCCACTTGCAGTGGAAACGCTCACCAGAATAGACCGGACCATTCTAGGCCATTCAAACTGTACCGACCCCAACCGATCCACTCAGTGGAAACAAGGCACAATTTTACCAGGAATGAAAGTGAGGGAAAAGCCAAAATTTTGAGGCAGAATATGGATAGAGAGGAAAATCTTCCAATGGGGACCCATGACAGATATCTAAGAAGGGATTTCTCCCACATTGGCAAGGATATCCTGATCCTACAGAACAGGAAGTGAAGAGAAATCTCCCCAATGAGATACATTTTGAGCCAGAACATGGATAGAGGGGGAAATCTTCCAATGGGGACCCATGACAGATGTCTAAGAGGGGATTTTCTCCCACATTGGCAAGGATATCCTGATCCTACAGAACAGGAAGTGAAGAGAAATCTCCCCAATGAGATACATATGACAAAAAAACCTGACAGCTGTTTAATCACCTGTCTACCCGGGAAATTTTTTACATTTTGTGCATTACAAGTCTGCAGTGTTTGCTAGAGATGACTGTAAAGCATCCAAAAAAAGTATATATTTTCTAAAAGCAGAGGCCCTGGAGAACAAAATGGTGGTAGTTGCATTTTTTTTTTATGCTGCACAATGTTTGTACAGCTCTATATCAAATGCATATTTTCAGGAAAAAAACAAAACCCTTAAATTAATTTTAGCGCAAATAAACACAATGGGCTCCATTCACGAAGCGGTATCTACCTCATTACGAAAGGCGGTAAAATACTGTTTAGCGCTTTCCAAAATTTGTTTTGCAATTCGCTAAAAAAATGCTACTAAAATACTGCTTGCGCTACTATATGAAGTGGTGCGGTATTTACGTGTCCTTAACAAACAAGTAACTGGCATGGTTGATAAAGAGTGGGCGGCCGCCACATCCTTAACAATCATGACTCATCTCCACTAAACATGTTGGGGGGGGTGGCCTGGTATGGCTGAGGAGGGGGGGGGGGGGGGCGCTTGCTCACCCCCCCTTTCCTGCCCTGCATGGTCGGATAAAGGTCTGGGATGAATTTTGGGGCAGGATGGGGACCCCCATACTGGAATTAAAAAAAGATTTTGATGTGAGGTTCCACTTAAAATTCACAGCAGACCCAAAGGGCCTGGTATGGATTGGGGGGTGGACTCCACGCCGTTTTTTTTTTCAGAATTTTTGCCAGCAATTCTTTTGTTTACAGTCAGCGGGGAAACCGTGTCATTTTTAGCCATTTTATCAGTAAAAAAAAAAACAAAAAAAAAAAAATGAAAAAAGAAGTACTACATTCTTAAAAATGCTTTATCTTTTACGTTCAGCTGTCAGCGGGGGAACCCGTGTCATTTTTAGACATTTTATCAGTAAAAATAAAAGAGGAGTACTAAATTGTTAAAAATGCTTATCTTTTATCAGGAAAAAAAAAAAAAAAACCTTAATGAAAAGAAAGAGTATGTTGTTAAAATGCTTATGTTTTACCAGAGAAATAACAATCTGTAAAAAAAAAAAAAAAAAAAAAAAATTGTAAGAAAGGAAGAAAAGCAATACTCCATTATTAAAAATGCTTATCTTTTATCAGAAAAAAAAAAATCTAAAAAAAAAACTTTGTTAATGAAAAAAAGAGTAATACTATGTTGTTAAAAATGCTTATCTTTTACCAGAGAAAAAACAAAAGGGAAAAAAAAATGCAATACTACATTGTTAAAAATGGTTATCAAAAAAAAAGAAAAAAAGAAAAGAAACCTAACTAAGATATTTTAGCAGCAAAAAAAAAAAAAAAAAAAAAAAAAAAAAAGCACAAATTCTTGAAAAAAAAAATTGTCTTTTAAATTACCAATTGTCAGTTTAAATGTAGGTTACCCAATCTGTAATATTTTATTTCAAGGCAAGTAGCATAAAAGCAGTTTAAAAATGTATAATTTTTACAAAAGTTAAAAGCGATAAGCAAAAAAATAAATAAACAAAAAATGTCTCCACTGGCAATTTTGCAGTGATGGGTCCTTGAAATAAAACTGTAGCAAATAATGTTCTTAGGCAGGTATCGGAAAAAAAATGAAACAAACTTAGCCACTGCGCTCCCAGAATCCTCCTCACCTCTCCGGTCAGCAGGTAGATGATGTCCAGGGTGAGCCGTAATATTTGCTCGGAGAGGCGCTTGCAGTCTGCCTCCATGACTCTCACACTCTGCTCCACTCTCTTCCTGCAACAATACTGCCCATCCCCCAATGATTAGCATTATGGGTAAAAATACAGGCATTGTAGTGATTGGTTCTTCTCGCCCATATTGTTGTAGACCAAAAGAAAAAGCTTTAAATAGTCAGCCATTGATGTGCTTATTGGGCTGTATTCCTAGTTGTCTTCACTTATGGGCTACAGTAAAATGGCCTTACAGAGGCTTACATTTATTCATTCAGGAAATGCAGAGGAAAAAAAAAACACACACACAATACAACAACAATAAAATACATAAAAAAAAAATAAATAACATAAACACACAAAAAAAATTGCAACGCAAAATGGTAAGCATAAAACAACAATAAAATACAGAGGAAATACAATAGAAAAAGAATCAAAACAAAAATACATATGCAAAAAAATCAGCAAAGCAAAATAGAAAAAATAAAATACAACGGAAACACAAAGGAAAAAATACAAACGCACACACAAAATTGCAATGCAAAATGGGAATTTTTTTTTATAGATATATTTTTTCAAGCATACAGTATTTTAACTAAAGTTGGCCATACACTGGTAGATTTATGGATGAACGTTCGTAAGAAAAGATTCTCAGTACATTTAATGACTTGACGAATGCTGATTGAAAGTACTTCAAAATATTGTTTGCTTATAAATTAGATTTGGGAACAAATGTACTTTACATACACTGTTATAAATTTGTTTATTTGAGAAAAAATTTACATCCTGCTCCTTCAAAGTTTTCTCAACACTGCTAATAAAAACAAATGTTGATTTACATTATTAATGCTAACGATTAGAAAATTGAACGAGCGTTCTTAAAAAAAGAAAGATTGCAAGTGGAACACACAGGAAAGTCTCCACATTGTCAATATGTTAATTAACACTCTCATATGTTAATTCATTGTACTATTGCAATGCTAATGGTGGTTTTGCATATCCTGGAGTATGATATATATGTATAGGCATTATAAAATAAGAGACATAAAAAAGAGGGTTCCTCATATCTCATCCACAGACAGCATCATTGATAGGCAACAAGTACTGACACGTTGTGTACATCCTCCTCTCTCACCTCAGTTCTTCTCTATCACCTCAGTTCTCCTCTATCACCTCAGTTCTCCTCTATCCCTAGGGTTGCCACCTTTTCTTCAAGTCAAACCCAAACACTTTAACGGAAACAGCACCATTTTTATATAGTATAGTATAAACTATACGTATATTTTGATACTAAATAACATTTCTAATCATATGAAGTTAATAACAAGAGTCCCCCTTTACATCAGAGTCCACAGAGTTCACCTTTTACATCTGAACTCGCAGAGTTCCCTTTCACTGTAAGGGGGGACTCTGCAGACTCTGTAAGGGAGAACTCTGGGGACTCTAACATAAGGGATGCTCTGGGAACCCTGATTTAAGGGGGAACACTGAGAACTCTGATGTATGGAGAGGATTCTGATGTAAGGGGGAACACTGTGGCCTCTGAAGTAAGGGGTTCTCTGAGAACCCTGATTTACCTTAGTGTACTCACTCAGAGGCAGGAGAGAGAAGGGGGGAGACTTCAGTCACAGACAGGGATGGATCCAGATGTATCTGAGACTGCTGGACTTCACATTTCTAGCCCCCACATTCCTTTTCGGAGGCACAGTGCCGGGGATTGGAGTGGGGTAGGAGGAAGAGGTGCCGATCAAGCCCTCTCTCCTCTCCCGTCTGTGTGTGTTTGGGGGGGATTGTTAGTGATGGCTTTGGACAGTGTGAAAGAGAGTGTAACAGACATTCTCAGCTTAGACAACTGCAGCCAGAAACCCTGCTGGGAAACCATAGTCCAGTCTGAATCATGTGTCCGGGTTTTAGGCAGCCTGAAACCCGGATGCATGATTCCAAACTCGAACTGTCTGGGTGAATCCCAGACAGGTGGCAACCCCAATCTATCACCTCAGTTCTCCTCTTTCACCTAAGTCCTCCTCTATCACCTCAGTCCTCCTCTGTCACCTCAGTTGTCCTCAATCAACTAAGTTCTCATCAATTGCCTCAGTTCTCCTCTATCACCTCAGTTCTTCTCCTTATCACCTCAGTTCTTCTCTCTCACCTCAGTTGTCCTCCCTAATCTCAGTTCTCCTCTCTGTTATCCCAGTTCCTCTCTCTCAGCTCAGTTCTCCTTTGTTACCTCAGTTCCTCTCTATCACCTCAGTTCTCCCTTCTATCACCTCAGTTCTCCTCTATCACCTCAGTCCTCCTCTGTCATCTTAGTTGTCCTTGATCAACTAAGTTCTCCTCTAATACCTCAGTTCCCCTCTATTACCTCAGTTGTCCTCTATCACCTCAATTCTCTTATACCTCAGTTGTCCTCTATCACCTCAGTTGTCCCCTATCACCTCAGTTCTTCTCTTTGTCATCTCAGTTCTTTTCTCTCACCTCAGTACTCCTCTCTGCTACCCCAGTTCTTCTCTCTCAGCTCAGTTTTCCTTTCTGTTACCTCAGTTCCTCTCTATCACCTTAGTTCTCCTCTATCACCTCAGTCCTCCTCTCAGTTGTCCTTGATCAACTAAGTTCTCTTCTATTACCTCAGTTCTCCTCTTTGTCATCTCAGTTCTTCTCTCTCACCTCAGTTGTCCTCACTAATCTTAGTTTTCCTCTCTGTTACCCCAGTTCCTCTCTCTCAGTTCAGTTCTCCTCTCTGTTACATCAGTTCTCCTCTCTGTTACCTCAGTTCCTTTCTGTCACCTCAGTTGTCCTCTATCAGCTTAGCTCTCCTCTTTCACCTCATTTCTTCTCTCTCACCTCACCTTTCTTCTATCACCTCAGTTCTGCTCTGTCACCTCAGTCCTCCTCTATCACTTCAGTCCTCCTCTGTCATCTCATGAATGAATGAATGAATGATTTGTATAGATCCGTCCTGTGTTGTCCAGCTTCTTAGAAGAGGTAGGTCTTGAGTTTTTTCTGAAGGCCTGATGGTTTTTCTTCAAATCTCAGTTGTCCTCGATCAACTAAGTTCTCCTCTATCACCTCAGTTCTCCTCTTTATCATCTCAGTTCTTCTCTCTCACCTCAGTTGTCCTCACAAATCTTAGTTCTCCTCTCTGTTACCCCAGTTCCTCTCTCTCAGCTCAGTTCTCCTCTCTGTTACCTCAGTTGTCCTCTATCAGCTTAGCTCTTCTCTTTAACCTTAGTTATTCTCTCTCACCTCAGTTGTCCTAAGTTCCCCTCTGTCACCTCAGTTCTCCTCTTAACCTCAGTTCTCCTTTATCACCTCAGTTTCTCTGTCACCTCAGTTGGTTGCATGTGATTGCAACAATTGGTTCTTTTACTATTTTGTATGAAATGGAACACCATGTTGGACCTTCATCGTTGCGATTTCAGCAATGTGCTGTGATTAGGTTCCTGAAGGCAGAAGGTGCTCCTCCAGTCAAATGTATTGATGTTTGAAACCTGTTTATGGTGATATAAGGAAGGGGGTAAGGGTTCTCCTCTATCACCTCAGTTCTCCTCTATCACCTCAGTTCTCCTCTCTCTCACCTTAGTTCTCCTCTATCACCTCAGTTCTCCTCTATCACCTCAGTTCTCATCTATCACCTCAGTTCTCCTATGTCACCTCAGTTCTCCTATGTCACCTCGTTTCTCCTTTCTATCACCTCAGTTCTCATCTGTCACCTCAGTTGTCCTCAATCAACTAAGTTCTCATCAATTGCCTCAGTTCTCCTCTATCACCTCAGTTTCGCTTTGTCACCTCTGTTCTCCTCTATCCTCAGTCCTCCTCTATCACCTTAGTCCTCCTCTGTCATCTCAGTTATCCTCGATCAACTAAGTTTTCCTCTATCACCTCAGTTCTCCTCTTTGTCATCTCAGTTCTTCTCTCTCACCTCAGATGTCCTCACAAATCTTAGTTCTCCTCTCTGTTACCCCAGTTCCTCTCTCTCAGCTCAGTTCTCCTCTGTTACATCAGTTCTCCTCTCTGTTACCGCAGTTCCTTTCTGTCACCTCAGTTATCCTCTATCAGCTTAGCTCTCCTCTTTAACCTTAGTTATTCCCCCTTTACCTCAGCTCTCCTCAGTTCCCCTCTGTCACCTCAGTTCTCCTCTTAACCTCAGTTCTCCTTTATCACCTCAGTTTCTCTGTCACCTCAGTTCTCCTCTATCACCTCAGTTGGTTGCATGTGATTGCAACAATTGGTTCTTTTACTATTTTTTTATGAAATGGAACACCATGTTGGACCTTCATCCTTGTGACTTCAGCAATGTGCTGTGATTAGGTTCCTGAGGGCAGAAGGTGCTCCTCCAGTCAAATGTATTGATGTTTGAAACCTGTTTATGGTGCTATAAGGAAGGGGGTAAGGGTAAGGTAATACCTCAGTTTTCCTCTTTGTCATCTCAGTTCTCCTCTCTGTTACCTCAGTTCCTCTCTCTCACCTCAGTTCTGCTCTATCACCTCAGTTCTCCTCTATCACCTCAGTTCTCCTCTATCACCACAGTTCTCCTATGTCACCTCGGTTCTTCTCTCTATCACCTCAGTTCTCATCTGTCACCTCAGTTGTCCTTGATCAACTAAGTTCTCCTCTATTACCTCAGTTCTCCTCTATCACCTCAGTTTCGCTCTGTCACCTCTGTTCCCCTCTATTCTCAGTTCTCCTCTTTGTCATCTCAGTTCTTCTCCCTCACCTCAGTTGTCCTCACAAATCTTAGTTCTCCTCTCTGTTACCCCAGTTCCTCTCTCTCAGCTCAGTTCTCCTCTCTGTTACATCAGTTCTCCTCTCTGTTACATCAGTTCTCCTCTCTGTTACCGCAGTTCCTTTCTGTCACCTTAGTTGTCCTCTATCAGCTTAGCTCTCCTCTTTAACCTTAGTTATTCCCCCTTTACCTCAGCTCACCTCAGTTCTCCTCTATCACCTCAGTTGGTCGCATGTGATTGCAACGATTGGTTCTTTTAATATTCTTTATGAAATGGAACACCATGTTGGACCTTCATCGTTTTGATTACAGCAATGTGCTGTGATTAGGTTCCTGAAGGCAGATGGTGCTCCTCTAGTCAAATGTATTGATGTTTGAAACCTGTTTATGGTGATATAAGGAAGGGGGTAAGGGTAAGGTAATACCTCAGTTCTCCTCTTTGTCATCTCAGTTCTCCTCTCTGTTACCTCAGTTCCTCTCTCTCACCTCAGTTCTGCTCTATCACCTCAGTTCTCCTCTATCACCTCAGTTCTCCTCTATCACCTCAGTTCTCCTATGTCACCTCAGTTCTCCTATGTCACCTCAGTTCTCCTCTCTATCACCTCAGTTCTCATCTGTCACCTCAGTTGTCCTTGATCAACTAAGTTCTCCTCTTTTACCTCAGTTCTCCTCTATCACCTCAGTTCTTCTCTTTGTCACCTCAGTTCTTTTTTCTCACCTCAGTTGTCCTCACTAATCTCAGTTCTCCTCTCTGTTACCCCAGTTCCTCTCTCTGTTCGGTTCTCCTCTGTCATCTCAATTGTCCTTGATCAACTAAGTTCTCCTCTATTACCTCAGTTCTTCTCTCCCACCTCAGTTCTCCTCTATCACCTCAGTTCTTCTCTCTCACCTCAGTTCTTCTCTCTCACCTAAGTTCTCCTCACTAATCTCAGTTCTCCCAATCTCCTCTCTGTTACCCCAGTTCCTCCCTCTCAGCTCAGTTCTCCTCTGTCATCTCAGTTGTCCTTGATCAACTAAGTTCTCCTCTATTACCTCAGTTCTCCTCTTTGTCATCTCAGTTCTTCTCTCCCACCTCAGCTCTCCTCTATCACCTCAGTTCCCCTCTTTCACCTCAGTTCTTCTCTATCACCTCAGTTCCCCCTGTCCCCTCAGTTCTCCTCTATGGTTCTTTTACTATTCTTTATGAAATGGAACACCATGTTGGACCTTCACCATTGTGACTTCAGCAATGTGCTGTGATTAGGTTCCTGAAGGCAGAAGGTGTTCCTCCAGTCAAATTTATTGACGTTTGAAACCTGTTTATGGTGATATAAGGGAGGGGATAAGGGTAAGGTAATAAACCCTATAAACTAGTGCTGTATACTGCTGTATACTGTATACTAGATTTATGTACAAAGGGAGAGTTTTGCGGTCGTGGATTTAGCATGTGTGAGAGTATAAGGTATAGGCTGGCAACTCCTTCTCCCAATAAAATTACTTTATTGATAAAGGGTACAGTGTGGAGTTACAGCCTCTTGCGCATTTCGGTAAAAAAGTATTCATAGCCAGCAAGGTCTTTTTACTGAAATGCGTAAGCTGCTGTAACATGCACACTGTACCCTTTATCAATAAAGTACTTTTACCAAGAGAATGAGTTGCCGGCTTTTTACCTTATAGCAGAGAGAGATATAGTGGCTGTATTAAAATGGTACCACATCCTTTAAAGACGATATATACAAAAAGACCTAGGAAGTTGCACTTTACTGGTACCAAAAAAGGGAACGACTCCATAAATGTATATATAAAAAATATATGTATTTTATTAACTCACCATTAAAAATGAATAAAAACATGTATGCAGAAAAGCCTGTATTAGGGCTACATCAATAAAACATCAAACCAAGCAACAGAAAGTCGCCTCATATACACATTATACTTTGCAGGTCCAGTATAGAAGGCCGACGCGTTTTGCCTAATAGTTTCCTCATGGCCTCATCTTAGTTGCAAAAGTAGCAGAATGGCGGATCGCCTAAACACTGTAGTCTAGGGAGGACATGGTCATATAATGTGACATAGGATATGAAAGGAGGGCAGCAAAAGTAAATCAGTGGTAAAGGATGCTGTCAGACAGAGTGTGTGTACTGAAAGGTAGTATATGAGAATAATGATTGCTTACTGAAACAAGATTGAACAACAGGTAGAGACAGCATCTATTCAGAATATGTAACTTTCACCACATGACCCCTACAACCCCATGCCAACATAATGATAATAAAGTACAATCGCAGGACTCACCTAACCACCACATTGACTTTCCTTTCCTTCTCCACCTCAAGTTTTCACCCAAGGTCCCTCAGTGGATTGGGGAAAACCTGTTTGAGGAGCAACCTAACTGCTTTATTGACACTACTGAATCTACAGTCCTCTGTATTATTTGGACCTAAAAAATTCTCAGATCCAGCCCCACTTCAAACCAAATCCTCCTTTGATAAAAAAAGGCTTTTTATTAGTGGGACGCAGCATGGATCCTGCAGTGGGTGTGTCTGGGAATTTCTTCCTACATCACAAGTCAGGATTCCCAGATGTTCTCCCAACCCTATCCTCCCTCATAATGAGTTGGATGTCTACTTATAATAAAGGACAATGATAGAACTCACATAACCACCTCATTGATGCACCTTTCCTTCTTCAACTCAAATTTATATCCAAAGTCCCTCAGTGGATTGGGGAAAATCTGGTTCAGGAGCAACCTAACTGCTTTGCTGACACTACGGAACCCTACCGTCCTTTATATTATTTGGACCTAAAAATTTCCCAGATCCAGCACCACCTTCAACCAAACCCTCCTTTGATATAAAAGACTTTTTATTAGTGAGACACAGTGTGGATCCTGCAGTGAGTGTGTCTGGGAATTCCTTCCTTTATCACAAGTCAAGGTTCCCAGATGTTCTCCCAACCCCATCCTCCCTCACATTGCCTTAGATTTCCACTGATAATAAAGGAAATCATAGAACTCACCTAACCACATCATTGGCTCTCCTTTCCTTCTTCACCTCAAGTTTTAACCCAAGGACCCTCAGTGAATCTGGGGAAACCTTGGTTCTGGAGCAACCTAACTGCTTTGCTGACACTACTGTCTACACTACAGTACAGTCCTTTATATTATTTGGACCTAAAAACTTTTTGGACCAACCAAACCCTCCTATGATAAAAAAAGGCTTTTTATCAGTGGGACACAGCATGGATCCTGCAGTGGGCATGTCTGGGATATCCTTTCTACATCAGAAGTCAGGGTTCTCAGATCTTTTCACTGCTGGGTACAATGCAGGGGGACTGGTGCACTACAAAAATTCCTTGTAAGATCACACCAAAACAATTCAAACAAAAATATCCCATTTGGGTGGGCTGACTCCTTCAAACGGCCTCATCTTTATTGCACAGTTGGCCCATAGGCCAAACGATTTATTCTATAAGTGATGACCTTATGTTTTTTGGCAGCCTCAGGTGGTGTGCTTACTCTGGTGGAGAATTAGTGTCACTTTCTGCGCAAAACATTTGCCACATTCTAGACAGGAAAACGGCTTCTCGCCGGTGTGAATTCTCATGTGCTTATCACAGTTCCCTTTATTGGAGAAGCACTTTCCACACTCAGAACAGGAAAAGGGCTTCTCACCGGTGTGAACCCTCTGGTGTGTATGGAGTAGCGATTTCTGGGTGAAAGACTTTCCACACTCGGAACACGAGAAGGGCTTCTCCCCGGTGTGGATTCTCTCATGTCGAATCAATCCAGTTTTGTGATTGAAGGACTTCTCACATTTGGAACAGGAAAAGGGCTTCTCTCCGGTGTGTATTCTCTGATGTGCATAAAGTAGCGATGTGTGGGTGAAAGACTTTCCGCACTGAGAACAGGAGAAGGGCCTTTCCCCGGTGTGGATTCTCTCATGTCGAATGAGTTCTGCTTTCGTTATAAAGGACTTCTCACACTCAGAACATGGAAAGGGCTTCTTCTCGCCGGTGTGGACTCTCTGGTGTATTCGGAGTTGGGATTGGAAGGTGAAAGACTTTTTGCACTCAGAACACGAGAAGGGCTTTTCCCCGGTGTGGATTCTCTGGTGTCGCACTAGTTGTGATTTCTTTACAAAGGACTTCTTGCACGTGGAACATGAAAAGGGTTTTTCACTGGTGTGCATTCTCTGATGTACAACAAGGTCTTGTTCTTTGATAAATGACTTTATACAATCTTGGAAAGTACATGGAAATAACTTATTATCTCTATGTGTAATGTTAACATTATTAGAAGTAATTACCTTAGGATTAGAAGGATCTGGTGACCCATCTGCATTGTGAAAGCTAGGTTGGATGTTTGAGATAATAGTATTCGATTCCTCAGAATTAAACAGATCCGTGGTTCTAACCATATGATCAAGTCTGTGATGTATGTATTGGGTAAAAAGGCTTACTCCTGGAGAACAATGTTCAATGTCATTATTTTCCTCATTAAGATTTGGAGGTGAAATATGATGTCCCTCTGGAGTATTCCATCCATTGTGTCTACCTGTTGAAAGAATGTATTTATTAATAATAGCAAAAACAACATGTTGATTACAGCATGTACAGTATATTGGTCTAGTATTATAGCACGCCAGTTCAGGATCTCCATACATTAATGACCTTCCTTTGGCAAGGAATAAAAATGGCCCTATCTTTACCTCATTTGCTGGAGACATGGCATTATAATTAAGAAAAGGAGATGGTCCTTTCATGTGATGTACAGTATCTCCACCTCATTTGTTGGGAAAATAACATATTGAGGAACTGAGATGGACCTTCATATACTTCATCTGTTAAGAACATGATTTTTTACTAAGGAAAAGTGATGGACCTTGTAGACGCCATATAGTAAATCCATTGCATTTGTAAGAATTGTTTTTTATGGTGTATATATACCATGATGTTTTTTTTTATAGAAAACAATGCAGAGGTTTTCATTTGCGTTTAAAGCTTAAAGATATTCTATTAATGGATGAAACAAACTTTTTTTTTATCTTTTAAAAAAGTATACTCTGTGTAAAATGGCAAGGTTTGCCAAATGTTTTCCGGTCTACTTGCATACCTTACATTTGATGAAGTGAAATAAAAACGTGAAGTGTTGCATTTTGTGTATACAGTATAATACTTACCAGTGCTAACGCCTAGAGAAGATTCCTCCTTTGTAACTGTCACCATAACTTTAGCTTCCTTCATACTCAACTGATTTTCTTTCATGTACGTCTCTTCTTCCTCTTTAACCTCAGTTTTCATATCGGTCACTTCTATCCCCTAAGATCACAGAATGACGGTGAGCACTATTATCCTGAGACTACATAGAGGAATATCATTAAACACAGTTTAGAGTCGGATTTGAGTTTGCCATCATTAGTTTCATCTACCTGATCATGGTGAGGCATGGTGCAATCTTCTTGTGTGGAATTCCAGGAGTACAGAGGACGGGGACATCTCTCTGGGGGGTTTCCATTACTGGGTCCATCTGTAGGAAACACACATACACTGAGTGAATACATTGTTTCTATGTGTTTATCAGATGATGGGGGATCTAGTTGGACCCTCCATAATGCTCTCTACTTTACAATAAAGTCTCCTCTTACCCGGTGATGTGAGGGCCCGCTGATCCTCCATCATGACGTCCTTGTACAGATCCTTGTGTCCTTCTAAATGTTTCCATTCTTCCATCACACCATGTTCCTTTTGTTCTTCTTTTATCTCTTCTTTGATACTAATATCAAAATTACTAACGTTTCCACTCTGGATGTAAATTTTAAACAAAATGGTAACAATGCAGATAATGTGAAGACCATAATGCAACTATCAATGACTATTATCTTTTACCTGATGGTGGTGAGGGATGGTGTGATCTTCCTGTGTAGAATCCCAGCAATACCGAGGACATCTCTCTGGTGGGTTCCCATTACTGGATCCATCTGTAGGAAACACACACACTGACTGAATACATTATTTCTATGTGTTTATCAGATGATGGGGGATCTAGGTGGACCCTCCGTACTGCTCTCTCCTTTACAATAAAGTCTCCTCCTACCCGGTGATGTGAGGGGTGGCTGATCCTCCATTAAAATATCCTTGCAGACATCCTTGTGTCCTTCTAAGTACCTCCACGCCATGATGGAGACCTCCTGACACCTTATAGGAACCTGATACACACAATGATACAGTCACCACCCAGACACATCCCTTGTCTGTTACTGGATAATGTCCCAGAATTCCCGACACCGCTCACCTCTCCTGTCAGCAGATCAATTATCTTCTTGGTGACTTCTAAAATTCTCTTGTCATTGTTTCTCTCTGGAATCAGTAGAGAATGTAGAGGAACCATAATGGAGTTCTGTCCATCTCCTGAAGTCTTTTTCACA
The DNA here is from genome assembly GCF_042186555.1 of Aquarana catesbeiana. Classification (NCBI taxonomy): domain Eukaryota; kingdom Metazoa; phylum Chordata; class Amphibia; order Anura; family Ranidae; genus Aquarana; species Aquarana catesbeiana. The sequence continues at coordinate 286,713,742 of NC_133331.1, read as the reverse complement.
ACTATGTTTTCCTGTGAAGAGAGATTAGCTACCATTATATCTATTTATCACTGTAAGCCCTTTTAATGATACAGCCATAGCATTATGAACTGTTATTGCTGGACAGTAGAGGATGTAAAAAAAAAGTGTGGTGCAGTTATAAAACATTTTTATGTTATTGTTTTAGTCCTGAAAATAACAACCTCAACCTCATATCAACCTCAGTTAAATCCTCTTTTTCGCCAACAAATCCTCCTTCGCCACAAGAATACCGCTCTTTCCTATCCCACAACCTGAAAACTGGACCCCCAATATATAGAGCCTTTCCCTTTCCTTTGCTTTCCTTATCCACTCTCCCTTTCCTGTTTCCCTTTTGCTTTGCTTTCCTCTTTCCCTTTCCTCTCTCCTTTTCCTCTTTGCCTTTTCTTTCCTCTCTCCCTTTGCTCTTTCCCTTTCCTTTTTCCCTTTTCCTTTCCTTATTCCCTTTTCTCTCTCCCTTTCCTCTCTCCCTTTCTTTTCCACTTTCCCTTTCTTTTCCTCTTTCCCTTTCCTCTCTCCCTTTCCTTTCCTATCTTTCTTTCCCCTTTCCATTTCCTCTTTCCCTTACCTTGTTCCCTTCCCTCTTACCCTTTCCTTTACTCTCTCCTTTTTCCTCTTTCCCTTTCCTCGCTCCTTTTCCATGTAGAAGAGGTTGAGTCTTGAATGCACAGGGAGGGAGATAACCAGGGCTCAAATTGGGCCCAGAAGAAGCCCACAAGATGGCACCTCAGTTCACTCACGTGCTCCCTTCCCTACTCGCCAACTTCAGCACCCCCACATCTACTTGTGTTACCCCCCCCTTATTAAACCCCACCCCTCCCCTCTTTATTTACATACAGCAGACAACACTCGCCTCCACCAGATCCCCACCCAGGAGGGTGCACATAACGTGGGGTGCTAACCTGGGGTAGTTGCCTGCTGCTGCTGGGTGGTCCAGGGACAATGCAGTGTTGGGTACAGGGGGGAGTAGAGGAGCGCAAGCACAGGGGTGGGCATCTTGAGCCGATCTGCAGCATTGTCAGTGCGGGCACTGCACTCATCGCGATTCCCCCACTACCACCTCTCCAGGCCAGCCACGGGTGGGAGATCCCTCTCCTTCCCCCTCCTCCTGACCGGACTGCTGCTCCCGCCTCTTCCTTTGCTTGGATCGGGGGGGGGGGGCTGATTACACCATCCTCAGTGCCCTGTGCGCCGCCCGAGCCGTCCCCCATACCTCCACGCGCCACTGCCTGTGCGACCACCTCTCCAGGGCAGCCCAGGCACTTCGCTCACTAGAGCCTCACACTGGAAACTGTCACCCTCTGGCAGGTGCCTTCTGCATAACCATAGCATCGTCACTGGGAACCGCATGTGATTCGTTTTTGTGTGGATGCAAATCGCACCACAAAGTATCGGTTTCGGGTATCGGACCATTTTCACGAGTACACGTGAAAATGCTCAGTATCGGTGCAACCTTCATTTGTATACTAAACGTTCATAAAAAATGAAACGTTTATGTTTCATACATTGGCATGGCAATCAAACTACATTTTTTAAGAGCTTTGGAATGGAGTTTGCTGACTCCACGAATGCTCTGAAGAACAATTTCTCAGAAGGTTTGAATGAAAATCCAACCCCGTATGGCCAGCTGTAGGCCTCGTTCACACCGGCCTCTTTGGGTTGCATTGGACAGCTCTGACCAAAGCAATCCCAACACATATACAAGGCAATTTGCCTTACGTCCTAGAGCAGGGTTTCTCAACCGGGGTTCCATGGAACCCTAGGGTTCCTCCAGAGGTTGCTAGAGGTTTCTTGAGCAATGAGCAGTTTCTGCCTCTCAGATAAGTTCCCACTGACACCATTGATCTTTTTAGCTATCTGTAAGGGGGTAATTCTTCCCAATGACCACAAATGTAACGAGCATTCTTCCCACTGACCATCACACTAAATCATGTATCATGAGTTGTACATATAGTCATTATTAGCAGGGGTTCCCTGAGACCGGAAAGTTATTTCAAGGGTCCCCCCCACCGTATTGAAAAGGTTGAGAAAGGCTGTCCTAGAGCTTCAATTTGCTTCAGATGAGTTGCAAAAGGTGAGTGCTACAAAAAAAAAGGGACATGTTGTATTTTTGCGCAAGGCGTTATGATGCACTGGCACAGAGAGTTAAATAGAGTTTCAAGTTAAATAAAGCTTGAAATATAAAAAAAAAAAAAAAAAAAAACAACAAAAAGCATAGTGACGTTTTTTCTTTCACTTTCATTATGCGCACCTTAACGCATGCCTGCTGGTGGTATCCAGCCCCCTAATTACTGAGCCAATTGTTTTTTTTTTTTAATTAAATTCATTAAATTAAAAATGTAAATGAATAAAAACTAGTTGTGAGCAAGATTTTTTTTTTTTTTTTACTTCTGTACATTTTAGAAAGTTAAAGATTACAAATTAATTGTAAACAAAAAATGTTTTCATTATTTAAAAAAAAAATAGTAGGAAAATTATTTTCTCAGGCAAGTATCTGCTAAAAAACAAAAAATAAAATAATAAAAAAAAAATTAATAAAAAACTAATTAAAAAAAAAGAACCATTTTTTTCAGAATCCTCCTCACCTCCCCGGTCAGCAGGTAGATGATCTCCAGGGTGAGCCGTAATATCCTCTCCGTCAGGTTGGTGCAGTTTGCCTCCATTGCTCCCAACTCTGTTCCATTCACTTCCTGCAACAATAGTGCCCATCCCCCCCCAATACTCTGCGTCATGGATAAAAGGCTCTTCTGTGATTGGCTCTCCATGACCATTTTATTGTAGCCCAGCTCAGTGTATTCCATCTGCTTGTTGGGCTACAACAAAATGGCAGAGGATACCCAATCACCAAGAGTGTGTATTTTACCCATGATGCTGAGTATTGGGGGATGGGCTGCAGGAGTGAGTGCAATAGAGTGCAAGCTATGGGGCCAAACTGCAACAGCCTGACGGAAAGGATATTACAGCTCACCCTGGAGATCATTTACCTGCTGACCAGGGAGGTGAGGAGGATTCTGGGAGCACCACAAACATGTTTTTTTTTTTTTTTTATTGCTGATACCTACCTGAAAAAATAACTTTCCCACACTTTCATTTCAAAGACAATCAGCAGTAGATTGCTAGTTTCATTTTTATTATTGTTACATTTTTATTATTAGTACATCTTGTTACATTTTTTATTATTTTTACAATTTTGTTACATTTTTATTTTGTTGTGTAATTTGTTAATCAGTTTGTGTATCAAACAACTTTTTTTTTTTTCTACCCTCAAATACAGTAGATAAAATCTTAGATATTTTGTCAAAGAGGACAATTGGCTTAATGAGTTACAAGACTGATTTTTTACAGAATTGGTGGCTCTTTGTACTGAAATTTAGACACTTTTAACAATGTGGCATTGTTTACTATTATTAGGGATAGAATTTGATTTTAAAAAAAATTACAGTGATTTTCATTTATGCAAGTTCTAATTAAAAATAAATATATGTATTTTTTTTAGTCCCGGCTGCATTACACTCAGTGTACCTATTGGGGGCGATACAATTTTGCACAGGCAGTCGAAATTCTCTTTAAATTATTAGTAAAATCTAGAAAATTGAGGAAAGGTGTAAATATTAGCACTTTCTTGTGCTGAATATTAAGCTGGGTATACACAAGTGGAATTTTGAACAAAAATTCATTCGAAAATTCTTAGTGCATTCAAATATTTCAAAGTAGTTCAAGATTTCATTTACACTGTTAGAAATTCGTAAATGCAAGAGATTTTCCATCCTGCTCCAATCACCCCTCATTCCCACCACACCAACCACCACACCGAACCCGATCACCCATCATTCCCACCACTGCACCTTCCACCACACCAAACCCGATCACCCCTTATTCCCACCACTGCACCTTCCACCACACCGAACCCGATTACCCCTTATTCCCAACACTACACCTTCTACCACATCAACCACCACACCAAACCCGATCACCCCCTCATTCCCCCACAGCACCTTCCGCCACACCAACCACCACACCGTACCTGATCACCCCTCGTTTCCAACACTACATCTTCTACCACATCAACCACCACACCGCACCTGATCACCCTTCATTCCCAACACTACAGCTTCCACCACACCACACCCGATCACCCCTAAATTCCCAACACTACACCTTCGACCACACCAACCACCACACTGAACCAGATTACCCCTCATTCCCCCACAGCACCTTCCACCACACCAACCCCGATCACCCCTCATTCCCACCACTGCACATTCCACCACACCAACCATCACACCGAACCTGATCACCCCCTCATTCCCCCCACAGCACCTTCCACCACACCAACCCCGATCACCCCTCATTCCCACCACTGCACCTTTCACCACACAAACCATCACACCGAACCCGATTACCCCTCATTTCCACCACTGGACATTCCACCACATCAACCATCACACTGAACCTGATCACCCCCTCATTCCCACCACTACACCTTCCACCACACCTACCCCGATCACCCCTCATTCCCAACACTATACCTTCCACCACACCAAACCCAATCACCCCTCATTCCCATCACTGCACCTTCCACCACACCAACCACCACACCAAACCAGAACACCCCTCATTCCCAACACTACACCTTCCACCACACTGAACCCGATCACCCCTCATTCCCACCACTGCACCTTCCACCACACCAACCACCACACCAAATGCAATCACCCCTCATTCCCAACACTACACCTTCCACCACACCGAACACAATCACCCCTCATTCCCACCACTGCACCTTCCACTACACTGAACCCGATCACCCCTCATTCCTTTCACTGCACCTTCCACTACACCAACCACCACACCTAACCCGATCACCCCTCATTCCCAACACTACACCTTCCACCACACTAAACCCGATCACCCCTCATTCCCAACACTACACCTTGCACCACACCGAACCCGATCACCCCTCATTCCCACCACTGCACCTTCCACCACACTGAACCCGATCACCCCTCATTCTCATCACTGCATCTTCCACCACACCAACCACCACACCAAACCCGATCACCCCTCATTCCCAATACTACACCTTCCACCACACCTGGTCCCATTCAAACTCCGCATGCCCAACTGCAGATATTAAGCATTTGCACGAATACTCATACTTTTGCAAATGCTCCGATACCTGAAACCAGTACCTTTTGCAGTGTGATTTGAGCGCATACAAAATGAATGGGCTCAAATTGCACTGCAAAGAATCGCATGCAATTTGAAGAGGAATGCAGTGTGATTCCTGTCAGAATCGCATGCGGTTTCTCCAACCGCTCCTGTGTGAACTCAGGCTTGCCATAGTGACCTCAGCCAGGGTTCAAAGGGGCGTTGCGGGAAGCCGCATGCAATTCGGACCAAGATTGCACCCCATTTCTGGCTAAATCACATGCGATTATTTGAAGTGCGAACGAGCCCATTCATTTTGTATGGGCTCAAATCGCACTGCAAAGGCATGGGTACTTAGTATCGCCGAGTACTTGCCTGAAAGTATTGGTACTCTTACTCACCAGTAAAAATCTGGTATCGATGCAACCCTAATATATATACAGTATATGAGCGAGAATGTGGTTCCTCTTAAATAAGCCTCATCTGGAGATGCCCTGCAGACATCAGTTGGTAAAACTGCCACTTTAGGAGACTTTTTGTCCATAAATACTGGAGAGCAGTTGGACCTGCACACAGAAACCCGTGATATATTTTGACCCAACTTGTACTATGAAAGAAGGGAAGGACAGATGGCATGCAATGATCTACTGGACCAGATGATCAAACTTATCCGACTGCTTTCTCCAATGGTCCGCTGGATAAAGGTCGTCCAAAGCCACCTACAGACATCTTATAAGGTTATGATTATGGCGACAGACATATAACTTCTCTGTAGGTTTTTTTGGTACAGAGGACAAATCGGTACAGCTTATCTGACGAGTGGGGGTCTGGCATATAATTAAAAGCCTGCCAACAGCTTGACATAACTAAAACACTGCAGATATGCTCTTACTCTTCTTTGAAGGAGAATCCCGCTAAGCCCCAACTAGATTTAGCACCTCCTCGAGACCCAGAGTTGCATGACACATATGTTCTTACATCTTCTATATCACTATTAACTAGCCGGCCCATATAACCCCTATATCACATCAATCATCATACAGTGCCCAGTCCAAGGCTAACATCAGGACTTTTCCCAAGCTTGAGAGTTTCCCTCCTCATGACCACACACACACCACCACCCCATAAGGAGAACCCCAACTAGGCCTTAACAGACAAGGATAAAAAGGGGGCCATAAGAGCAAAGAGTAGCAACTTCTTTAGTTGGAAATATACGGTATATACTAATTTCTAATCTACCTCCACAGGATAACATTGTTGCAAAAAAGACATCAGGAGATGGACAGAATTTCATTTTGGTTCCCCTATATTCCTTACTGCTTCCAGAGAGAAATAATGACAAGATTTTAGAAGCCACCTCCAAGATCACCGAGCTGCTGACGGGAGAGGTGAGCACTGCTGGGAATTATGTGATATTATTAAGTAGCAGACAAGTGAGTGTATCATTGTGTGTGTCAGGTTCCTATAAGGTGTCAGGATGTCTCCATGGAGGAATTGAGGTACAAGGATATCATAATGGAGGACAACCAGGCTGTTACATCACAGGGTAAGAGGAGACTTTATTGTAAAGGGGAGAGAAGTACGGAGGGTCCACCTAGATCCCCCATCAACCGCTAAACACATAGGAACAACATATTCAGTCAGTGTGTGTGTTTCCTACAGATGGATCCAGCAATGGGAACCCACCAGAGAGATTCGCCCATCCTCTGTATTCCCACGACTCCACACAGGAAGGTCACACCATCCATTACTATGATCAGGTAGAAGATTTACAGTCATTGATAGTTACACTTCACATTAATTGTGTTTTTACTATTATATTTTACATTTACTTTCAGAGTGGAAAAATTAGCAATATTCCTATTAAAGAAAAGATAAAAGAAGAAGATGATGGTGTAATGGAGAAGTGGGACTATTTAGAAGGAAACACGGATGTCATGGTGGAGAATCAGCCACCCCACAAATCACCGGGTAAGAGGAGACTTTATTGTAAAGGATAGAGCAGTACAGAGGGTCCACCTAGATTCCCCATCATATGATAAACACATAGAAACAATGTATTCAGTGTGTGGGTGTGTTTCCTACAGATGGATCTATTTATGGGAACCCACAAGAGAGATGTCCGCCAGAGAGATGTCCGCCAGAGAGATGTCCTCCAGAGAGATGTCCTCCAGAGAGATGTCCTCCAGAGAGATGTCCACCAGAGATATGTCCAAGTCTTCTATGTTCTCAGGTTTCCACACAAGATGATCACAGCATTCCTCACCATGATCAGGTAGAATATTTAAAATTATTCATAGTTACATTATGACCTGTACATTGGCTTCATTTCTGCTATTTTACATTTACTTTTAGAGTGGAAATATGAGCAATATTGCTATTAAAAAAGAGATAAAAGAAGAAGAGGAAGAGGGTGTTACAGAGGAGCTGGACTGTTTAGAAGGACACAGGGATCTGTACAAGGACGTCATGATGGAGAATCGGCCGCCCCTCACATCCCCAGGTAAGAGGAGACTTTATTGTAAAGGAGAGAGCAGTACGCAGGGTTCACCTAGATTCCCCATCATCTGATAAACACATAGGGGTTAATTTACTAAACCTAGAGAGTGAAAAATCTGGTGCAGCTCTCAAAAACCAATCTGCTTCCAGTTTTTTTTGTCAAAACTTAATTGAACAAGCTGAAGTTAGAAGCTGATTGTCTACAATGCACAGTTGCACCAGATTTTTCACTCTCCAGTTTTAATAAATCAACCCCATAGAAACAATGGGGGGAATTAACAAAGACTGATGCACAATAAAAAATTTGCAAAGTTTGATATGCCTTAATGCTTAACTAGTACTTCCTACAACAAATAACAAGATTTCGTTAATTTGTCCCATGGTGGTGGTTCACCAGATTCGAGCATGGACACTGCGGCATGCGCCAATGATTTGGTGCAATTCTGAGAAGATCTTCCACTGGGATCATCATAAATTTTCTCCTTCTGTCCTTCCTGGTTTTCTGCACCCTGCTAGCTGTCCATACACATCCGCTCTCCTCTCATTGCTGCAATGCCGATGTCGCTGTCCACCCCTCCTCACTACAGTATTCACACCACTCTGGTAATGGTGTATATTTTAGAACTATTAATTTAGAACATTGGCACAGGTGCATCATTAATTAATTTGGTGCACACAATGAGGCATTATTAGAAGCTGTCACATAGCTCTTCTAAAGTGATTAACAACGCCACATAAAACTTGTCTTATAGCATTGTTAAATTATTACAATATTGACATAGTAAATTTATGCAATATTTACACCACAAAGCTGACGTATTTCCTTTTGTTAGTTCCTCAAAATGTATTCAGTCAGTGTGTGTGTGTTTCCTACAGATGGATCCAGTAATGGGAACTCACCAGAGAGATGTCCCCGTCCTCTGTATTCTCGGGATTCCACACAGGAAGATCACACCATCCCTCACCATCCTCAGGTAGATGGATCCAGTAATGGGAACCCACCAGAGAGATGTCCCCGTCCTCTGTATTCCCGGGATTCCACACAAGAGGATCACACCATCCCTCACCATCATCAGGTAGATGGACCTGAGAATGTCCAACTTAAACTTGATTCTAAACTTTATTAGATTTTTTTTTTTGTGGTCTCAAAATATTTTTGTGATTTTAGGGGGAAGAAGTGATGGGTATAAAAATTGTGGTTAAAAAGGAAGAAGAGACATATGTGATGGGTGATCAGCTGGATATAAAAGAAGATGAAATGATGGTGACAATTACCAAGGAGGAATCTTCTCTAGATATAAACACAGGTAAGTATTATACACACAAAATGCAAAACTTCACATTTTCATTTGACTTCTTCAAGTATAAGATACACAGATGGACTGGGAAATAAAGGAATTGGCCAACATTTCTTGCCATAGAGTTAGAGAAGACTTAAAAATGGTAGACCGGTAAAGACTGGATGTCAATTTTATTTTCTATTGTAAGCTGACGTGGTAAAGTCTTTCATATTGGCTGGTGAAATAGGGACAGTTAATTATAGAATTTCAAACAGAATGTGCTATGCTTTCAAAGAAAAAACTATTTTTTTTTCAGTAATACATAAAAGACTTTTAAGCTAAAACGGAAAAATCTCCAACATAATCAATGAACACACACCACTAGCTAATATGCCCAACAATAAGGTGGAGGTATTGTACACCATATCTTCATACACATCTCCAGGCCTCCCTGGAAGAATATAATCTTTGTATTTATCACACCATGTTTTCAACAAACGCTGAGGAGATGTACACTTCATAAAAGGTCTGTATACATTCCTCAATAATAAAGTTTTCTTACCAACAAGTGGATATACTGTACATCATATGAAAGGCCCATCTCCATTCCTCAATAGTATTGCCTTGCTATCAAGAAAGGAGGTGGAGATACTGTACACCAAAATAAAAGCCCATCACCATTCCTCAATAAAAATGTCTTGTTATCAACAAATGAGGAGGACATACTTTACACCATATGAAAGGTCCATCTCCATTCCTCAATATAATGTCATGTTCCCAACAAATGAGGAGGAGATACTGTACACCACATGAAAGGTCCTTCTCCATTCCTCAATATAATGTCATGTTCTCAACAAATGAGGAGGAGATACTATACCCCATATGAAAAGCCTCTTCCATTCCTCAATATAACATCATGTTCTCAACAAATGAGGAGGAGATACTGTACACCATATGAAAGGTCTATCTCCTTTCCTCAATATAATGTCATGTTCCCAACAAATAAGAAGAAGATACTGTACACCATATGAAAGGTCCATCTCCATTCCTCAATTAAAAGTCATGTTCCCAAAAAAAGGAGGTGGAGTTACTGTACATCATATGAAGGGTCTATTTCCATACCTCAATATAGCATCATGTTCCCAACAAATGAGGTGGAGATACTCTACACCATATGAAAGTTTCATCTGTATTCGATAATATAATCCCATGTTCCCAACAAATAAAACCTAACAATATAATCCATGTATTTACCTCTTGACCGAGTGTACCATTGTTTGGTTTGGCTGCACTGTATATTATTTTCCAACAGGTGGAAGCAATGGATGGAATACCTCAAAAGCACATCTTACTTTATTTCCTGAAGATATTGACATGGCACAAAAATATCCAGAAATAAGCATTGTTACTCAAAATACACATCAGAAGACTCATACAAGGAAGTGCTCATTTTCTTGTTCAGAGTGCGGGAAAGGTTTCAATGGAAATCACGCTCTTATTAATCACCAGCGAACCCACACCAACGAGCGCCCATTTTCTTGTCCGGACTGCGGCAAACGCTTCAAAGTAAAATTTTGTCTTGATCGACATGTGAAACTTCATGAAAATAACGATTCACTGTCCTGTTTAGAGTGTGGCGAGTCATTTGAAAAGAAATATGACCTCCTCGTACACCAGAGGAACCATGCTGGTAAGGAGGTCTTTCCTTGCACGGAATGCCAAAAAATGTTCTTAAAAAAATATGACCTGGCTGTCCATCAGCGAATCCACTCAGGAGAAAAGCCATACTCGTGTTCTGAGTGCAGCAAGTCTTTCAAAAATAGACGAGACCTCATTCCACACCAGAGGATCCACACCGGAGAAAAGCCCTTCTCATGTTCTGAGTGCGGAAAATCTTTCACTCACAAATCTCAACTCAAAACTCACCAGAAGGTCCACACTGGCGAGAAGCCCTTTTCTTGTTCTGAGTGCGGCAAATCCTTCCCAAGTAAAGGAAACCGTGATAAACACATGAGAATTCACACCGGCGAGAAACCGTTTTCTTGTTCAGATTGCGGCAAATGTTTTGCGCAGAAAGTGACGCTAATTATCCACCAGAGAACGCACAACACCTGAAAATCTTATGGTGCCGGTTCTACCATTTCTTGGACTGATTTTTCATAGTCTATAGAACAATAATGCAATACAGATTAGGCAGTTTGGAAGGGTCAGTCACCCTAAAATGGAATATTTTAGTTTTAGGTGCTATGGCTTAGTCTGTATCTTGGATCTAAGTCATTAGAACAAGTACTACTTCAATGCCTAATTTTTTATTATGTTCTAGTTTTGTTCTTTATCTGACAAGGCATTGCTGTAGTGAACAGTGCCCACCTACCCTGACATCAGTAATCTGATTATTTGGGACCCCGACTTGTAATGCAGGAAAGAATTCCCAGAGACACACCCACTGCAGGCTCTTTGCTGGCTCCCAAGCTGGCACAAGCAATGTTGATGCAGAGATCTCTCCTTTTAACTCAATTGTATTCTGACAGCAGGGACCCCCGCCAGAATACACTGAACAGCGCTCGCAGTCATGAGCTGCAAGAGCTGATCGAATGCTTATTTTCTACCCAATACCCATTCGACTGAAGCTGGTTGTTAGATCGGCTTCTGTTACCCGCTTCTGTTGAACAGATAGCTCTACACACAGACTGAAAGTCAGCCGGTTCCTGCTGAACTGGCCAATGTTCGGCCTGTGCATACCCGGCTTTACCTACAGAAAGTCCAATGTATCAAAGTGTCATTACTAAGGGACCATTCCTACTTATGTGTTGCAGTGCATTAGGGTGCCTTTTATAATGAATGGCTCTCCACTGCACTAACACAGTTATGGGCAACATACCCACATCACAACCACCATGATACATGTTCTGGAAGCAGACCAACACGTAAAGGAGCTCTTTGAAATCTTGCTGCAGTGAATTACAATAAAAACACAAATTTCCACCTCTATCTGTGTCCTCATTGAAGGGATTGTCCTCCCAGACCAGAATTGAGGGAAAATCTCAACAACAAGGACAACCCTGGGGTCTCAGGCTATCCATCCTTCCTACGTTACATAAGGATATGCATTGTGCAACAGCAATAAAATAAAGCTCTCATTGGTAGACCATGGGGTGGACTCTTGTTTTGTTTCATATAAATTGCTACAACTGATCACATTTACTAGTTCTTCATTAACAATTCTATGAGGTCTATATATTGGAATGTGGCCTTTGGAGAAGGTGATGTGTTTTCCAAGCTGAACAATCTGACAAGGTTAAAGAGGAACACGAGAACCTGAGTTTCTAGTCTGTTGGCCTTTGGTTGTTAGAGGGTACAGGTGCTCACCAAGGGGAAATAGCAATTGTATATGAAGGTAGAACGTGACAAAAAAAGAACTGCAAAAAGGTCTCAACTATGGATGAGAAAAATTGAAATGTCAAAGAAAAATGGGACATTTTGCTGAAATATTACCATTTTTTTCTTAATACGTTGAAGGCAATAGAGAAGGCAAAGTAAAGCCTAACTCCAGGCCACTTACTTTAAATAGTTGGTTTGGCCTAAGCACTGCCCAGTGCAGATCAGTAATTAAAATGGGTGGGAGGCCTGAAGTTGTTAAATCATTATTTAATAGAGTCATAAGTTATTTTCTCTGAGCCCCACACAGCCTATTCCTAAGCCCCACACCAGTCTGTTCCCGAGCCACACACCAGCCTGTTCCTGAGCCCCACGCAAGCCTGCTTTTGAGCCCCACACCAATCTTTTACTGAGCCCCACACCAGCCTGTTCCTGAACCCCACACCAAGCTGTTTCTGAGTCCTGCTACTGCCTGCTTTGGAACCCTACTACAGCCTTCTCCTGAATCCTACACCAGCTTGTTCCTGGGCCAAACACCAACCTTCTCTTGAGACCCACACCAACATTTTCCTGCAGTCCCACAACAACCTCTTCCTGAGTCACACACCAACCTGCTTCTGAGCCCCACACAAACATGTTCCTGAGGCCCACACCAGCTTCTCCCTGAGCCCCACACCAACCTGCTCCAGAGCCCCACACCAACCTGCTCCAGAGCCCCACATCAGCCTGTTTCTGAACCCAACAATAGCCTACTCTTGAACCCCATACCAGCCTCTTCCTGAGCATCACAGCCACCTGTTCCTGAGCCTCATACCAGCCTGTTCCTGAAACCCACAACAGCCTACTCCTGAGCCCCACACCAACCTGTTCCTGAACCCCACAACAGCCTATTCCTAAGCCCCACACGTACCTTCTCCAGAGCCCCACACCAGCCTGTTCCTGAGCCCCACAACAGCCTACTCCTGAGCCCCACACCAACCTGCTCCTGAGCCCCATACCTGCCTGTTCCTGAGCCCCACAACAGCCTTTTCCTGAGCCCCACACCAACCTGTTCCTGGGCGCCAAAACAGCCTACTCCTCAGCCGCACACCAACCAGCTCCTGAGCCCCACACCAACCTGCTTCTGAGCCCCACACCAACCTTTTCCTGAGCCCCACACCAACCTGCTTCTGAGCCCCACACCAAGCTGTTTCTGAGCCCCACAACAGCCTGCTTTGGAGCCCTACAACAGCCATCTCCTGAATCCCACACCAGCTTGTTCCGGGGCCAAACACCAACCTTCTCCTGAGCCCTATACAAACCTGTTCCTGGAGCCCCAAAATAGCCTGTTCCTGAACTTCAAAACACCCTGCTTCTGAGACCCACACCAACCTGTTCCTGAGCCCCACAATATTCTGCTTCTGAGCCCCACACCAGCCTGCTTCCATCATGCCTCAGAACCCCTTCTCTCACCACCCACCACACATGTACCCCCCTACTCTCACTGCTCCAATGGGCCTATACCCCCCTTCACTCCCCAACTATTATGTATACCACCTGCACACCCTTCTCTTAACACCCACCATGGCTTCAGCTCCTCTTTTCTTACCATTCATTGTGCTAGCACAGCTTCTACTCTCTCATACATTGATTTGCACCCCCCTTCTCTCAGCACCCACTGATTCTGCCCCCTCCTTTGTCTTAGCAACCATCAAATTGCACCCCTACTTCTTTTAGAATCCATTGTGCTTGCAGTCCCCTTTCTTTTAGTTTCTAACATGCATGCTGCCCCCCACACCATGCCCTCACCTTACTTTTTGACCCATAACCAGACTAGGAATTTATAAGCCCCTTTAAAGGGGAAGGCGCATTCTGACCTATATTTTTATGGGTCACAAAATAAGGTAAGCACATTGTGTGGAAGGTGAAGGATACGAGGTGATTACAATTGCGGATAAATGTGGAGCACAAAAAGAGTACTCTTTATCCTAATGTCGCGTACACATGAGCGGAATGTCCGACAGAAAAAGTCAGACGGAAGCTTTTCATCGTATATACCGATCGTGTGTAGGCCTCATCTGACTTTTTTTTTTCGAAAAATCTGACGGACCTAGAAATGGAACATGTTCTAAATCTTTCCGACAGACCCAATTCCTATTGGGAAAACCGATCGTCTGTATGCTGGCCCGACGGACCAAAAAAGACACATGCTCTGAAGCATGTATGAGATGGAAGCTATTGGCTACTGGCTATTGAACTTCCTTTTTCTAGTCCCGTTGTAAGTGTTGTACGTCGCCGCATTCTGGATGGTCGGACTTTGGTCGGACTTTGGGTTGACCGTGTGTAGGCAAGACCGCTTGAAGGGAATTCCGTCGGAGTTCCGTTGGAGAAACCGTTGGAGTTTATTACAACGGCTAAACCGGTCATGTGTACGCGGCATTAGTGGAACTTTATTATACACGTAGTGCTGTTAACAAGTAATGTGAAGATTTTCCAACACACTGGGGAATTTTGGAACAAAAAAAACTTAGATTTTTGGATTCATTTTGTTGTATATAAACACGCATATGATTGGTTTTCTGGTGTATATTAAAGTAGATTGAATGCATCATAACTCTTTAATTACATGATTAAAAGTGTGTGGAACATTGGAGGATATGAGAGGCAGCAACTAAGATGAAAAATAGACACAATAAAACTTTGGCATACATTTTTGGTAAAAGGAATAGTGATTGCAGAAAGGGTTTTTTATTGAATGAACACAGTTCTAACAGTGTATGTGGTTTTCATTTAGAAAATTCCATTTATTCCAAAATGGAATGTTAAAAGCAATCAAAATATTAAAGTGCTTTCAAACAACATTTGTCAAGTCTCTGTTATCACTGTCAAACTAACAATGAGATTTTACTTATGAACATTTGAAGGAAAATCTACCAGTGTGTGGCCAGCATAGACCTACGAGGAGCTTACAACAATTTGTAATCCATCCACCAAACAGATGCATGAAAAACCGGTACAATATAATTTGTTACCAGTGTTTGTAGTCATGTCCCTGGATGATGTCCTTTTTCTTTTCAGATAATCTTCAGGAGTGTTCTTAGTATGATATAATGGGTTGGAAAGAATCAGCTTTACATGAAATGAGTTTGGGCAAAGCCAGATCCAGCTCTTGGGCGCCACGGATTCTACAGAAGGGTTGGGCATTGACCCTGGTATGATCAAAGAAGTTGGGAAGTGGCCAGTTGGGGCAATTCAGAAGATTGTTGGATTTTTTTTCTTTAGAGTAATAGCACTAATTACCCAGCTAACAAAGAATGGGAGGTTGAGTTTATGGTTACCCGAGGCTGCCTTTACCAAACTAAAGACTCTTAATTTCTGTGCCTATAATATTCCATTTGAAGCCCAACTCCTGGAAAGTTGAAAATTCCCTCTTTGCAGTAGGGATGTACCTGCAATGCCAGGTTGTCTGCTCGTTTAGGTCTTGAGGGCATAAAAAAGTAGATTTACTTAGCCAATCCTCTGCTCTTCTGTGCTGCTAAGCTGGTCCCCACAGCATCTCCTCTCCCACGTTCCAGCGGTGTAAGGTCGTGACATCATCAAGACCATTGCAGAATCCATAGCCCTGTACATGATGAGGGACAGTCCACTGCCGGAGCATGGGGGAGAGCCCTCTGCAGATTGGAGGATCGGGTAAGTAAAATGCTACTCTCCCACTGAAACGAGGAATGTTCAGATTTCCTGGAGTTGGGTTTTACACTCTAAACTATACTTCATCTTAGAGGGGAATACTTGAGATTCCACTATGGAGGTGTGTAGAAGGTAAGATGAACCTCCACCCATATGCTGGTGTAGCACCCTCCTACAGTAGTGAAAAACAGGGTTCTCCAAATCTTCCATCCTTAAAAATTTAGAGGGGCCAGACTGTGGCAAGTGGGAGAAGAAAATGTCATCAGTGGTAGCGTCCCATCATTGGTACCAGTGGGAGGTATAGTGTCCCATCATTGGTATGAGTGGGGGGAATAGTGCCCCATCATTGGTGTCAGCGGGAGGAATAGTTCCCCATCATTGGTGTTAGCAGGAGGAATAGTGGCCCATCATTGGTATCAATGGGAGGAATAGTGCCCCATCATTAGAATCAATGGGAGGAATAGTATCCAATTATTGGTGTCAGCGGGAGAAGTAGTGCCCTATCATTGGTGTCAGCGGGAGGAATAGTGTGTAATCATTGATGTCAGTGGGCGTAATAGTGCCCCATTGTTGGGATCAGTGGGAGGAATATCGTCCCATCATTGGTATCAATGGGAGGAATAGTCCCCCATCATTGGGATCAATGGAGTGAATAGTGCCCCATCACTGGTGTCTCCTGAGGCAGGAGCAGCAGAGTTCCTGGTCCAGTCCTACTGGAGGAGACCCCTTTGAGGATTTCTGGAAGTGCCACCTAGAAGACATCAAGGTCGTAGCTGGGGCTTCAGCTGGGGGGACTATTTACAAAGTCTATTCCTGGAGTTTGTTTGGGTCTGGAGTTCACTGGAGAGTACCAGGAGGAAGTTGGGGGAAAGGTGTCCAGTTGTTCTATGGTGGTGTGAGTTTGTATCTCCCTCACTGGAGAGAGTCCGGTGAGGAGGCAATTGATGATCCTGTGGCTATGTGAGTAAATGATCCAGTGCTGGAAGTTAGTGACCGTGTACAGAGTTTGGTCTTTTGGGAAAGTCCCAGTCACCTGCCAGAGATTCTGTGAGACATTTTTGTGTAGCTCAGTAAGCTAAAGAAGAGTCCTCGAAGTGTTCAGTTCCCCAGTTTTGGGGTGTCCCATGCTCCCTTCACCCCATCCAAGTTCATTGTTCCATTAAAACCCTAAAAGACACCTCTAGACTGTTCCATTTAGCGCGTAGAAGAGTGAAGAAAATGCTGTGTGCCAGGCTCAGTTCACCAGTGGCTCCCAAGGGGTGCCCTACACTTATTTCTCTTTTTTAATGTCTTCTGCAGAAAAAGAATGATGACACTGGAATTAAAGAACCAGTAAGAAAGTTCCATTAAATATTTCTTCACAAATCAGCCTTCCAGCAGCGATCCTGGAAGGAGGAGTTGGTACTGTAAGGATTTGGACCCAGAAACTCCTTTGTGTCTAACCTCAGCCCATCTCATTGAGCCACCAAAAATCCTCATAAGCACTCTGTCAGATATCTGTGCCCACCTTCTTTGATGCCTGGTTTTATGATGAACCTTCTTAGCTTAACCCCTTTACTTCCCAGTTAAGCCATGTCTGTGGTAATACAGGTGAACAGCTGGCGGGATCCGAGGCCCAAGGATTGGGGGGGGCACATACTGTATACTTACCTCCGCTCAGTTTCTAACGCCTCTGGGAGGCAGAGTATCATTGTCGTACTTGCCAGGAGAGCTAGAAGGTTGAACTTCTGAGGGACCTATTCTGGTGGAATTAAAGTCACCCAGCTCTCCCAGGAAGCAGTGGTTACAGATTGGCCTTCTCCAAAGGCCAAATTCCAATAAGTCACCCATGTAGGGTTGCCGAAGAAGAACACATAATTGTGGTCAATAGTAAAATTACATATGAAACAAAACAAGTCCACCGAGTCCGCCCTATGGTTTACCAAAGAGAACTTTTATTACTGTGGCAGTAAACGAATATTACAACATAAATAATGACTATGCACAATAAATTATACATCAAAGGAGTACTTTCTTTATTTTTTATAAAGTATTAATAAAAAAAAATAGACATAAAAAAAATAAACAACCCATTTGGGTACTTTTCTCTCTCCTGTATTAGAAGTCAGGGTTCCCAGCAAGGGCCCAACTACAAATCATGGGGCCCTATTGCAATATTCTGATGCAGAACTACAAACCTCAGCTGTCTTGTCAGTTTTTACACACTAATTGGAACCCGTGATGAACACGTAGGGTTAATTTCACAGTGCTGGCCGGGCTGCACTAGAAGCTCTGGAGGCAATAAATCTACTCCTGGGTGAGGAAAAGGAACGAACTAAGGAAATGAGCCCTGGACCAAATGATAAAAGAGTCTTTATCACTTGAATGGTTAACATATGAAACCTTCAACGCGTTTCAGCGGCCAAATCACTCCCTTTTCATCAGAGTTCCAAAAAGTATAAACGTAAATAATCATATACTGTGAATATGAACACTATAAACATGAAGATGTATGTAATTACTGTAAATACACATATATAAAATTGTAGAATTAATTACATTTTGTAATGTATATTTATAGCAATTACACAGATATTCATGTTTATAGTGTTTATATTTATTTTTTTATTTATCTTTGTACTTTTTTGTAGTCCTGATGAAGGGGGAGTGGTTTGGCCCCTGAAACGTGTGTTTTTTTTTTTTATATGTCAACCTTTAAAGTGATTTAAACTCCTACTTACCATTTGGTCTTGTACTCCCTTCATTTGTTTATGGAACCCCAATCAAACATGTAGGGCTCCACTTATTCAGTCATTCAGTGATTCAATCCCTGTTGGGTGCAGCTCCCACAGCGCTCATCTTGCCCAATACTCAGAAATATCCAAGGGAGAGATAGAAGCATGCCCCGCTTCATATGATCAAGCCCATGATGGGTGAAATGAGTTTAGCCTATGTACACATGATATGATTTTCCGACAACAAAACCGTGTATTTTTTTCCGAAGGATGCTGGCTCAAACTTGTCTTGCATACAAACGGTCACACAAATGTTGTCGGAAATTCAGAACGTCAAGAACACATATGACAAGCCGAGAAAAATGAAGTTCAATAGCCAGCGCTGCTCTTCTGCTTGATTCCGAGCATGCCTGGACTTTTGTGCGTCGGAATTGTGTACACACGCTTGGAATTTCTGACAACAAGAACCTGCTCTCAAACATTTGCTGGCGGAAATTCCTATCGTGTGTACGGCCCATTAGAGGGTGTGGTTTGGGAGGTGATGGAGGTGAAGCATTCTTGTCATATTTGCAACTGAGCTGCTCTTGGTGTGCGCTTCCATCTTTCCCTTGTAGGCTTCTTTTATATGTTTATGCTTTAAATAACCTTCTGGGTAAGGACGAGCTTGCCCATGTGGTCATAATAGGTTAATAATGTCATGTCATGAGCATCGTTGATCCTGTAAAATGGGGAATCCCTCACCCATAGTTCATTGGAGTAAGAATGACAACTGGCTTCCAGGTTTGGACCCATGTGGTCATAATAGGTTAATGATGCCATAAGCATCATTGTCCCTTTGTAATGGGGAATCCCTCACCCCGAGCTTATATGAGCAAGAATGACAACTGGCTTCCAGGTTCGGACCCGAGCATGGTCCGAACAAAGGCAAGCTCATCCCTAATTCTTGGTACCCATTGGAAGGTAATCTTGTTTCATGTAAGCTGCTTCACCACAGCCAATGAAGATGTTCACTTTCCAAGAGGAATGGGCTGCACTGCTAAGACACCCAGGACCCTCTGCAATAGCGATGAGCCCAAAGCTCCTCCTGTGCTTCCAACATCAGCTCTTCTAGACTGGAGATTTCACAGGGGATCAGAGTCAACATGATCTGCAACCTATCCAACCGCTTATGATACTGCACTGGATCTGTGTTATCCCTACATGCACAGGGACCCATAGCAGCCATGTGGCCTGCTACAGTAACTTTACTGGATCCCACTTTGTCAGATTTCCCACCAAACTGGCACTATCATTCTACAGACAAAACTATTCAGCTTTTGCAAGGCCTCTGGAACTTTTACAGTGGTTTCTTTGGTGGACAACCAGTGTCTCTCTCCGCGCAAAGTGTTTACAGCAATTTGGGCAAGAATAAGGCTTCTCACCAGTGTGAATCCTTAAATGATTGTCACGGTTTGCTTTAGTGGAGAAGGATTTCCAACACTCGGGACAAGAAAAGGGCTTCACTCCAGTGTGGACCAAATGGTGTCTTTTGAGGTGCATTCTGAGAGTGAAAGACTTTCCACACTCAGAACACGAGTAGGGCTTTTCCCCTGTGTGCGTTCTCTGGTGCCGAGTGAGTTGTTGTCTTTTTCTGAAGGTTTTCTCACACTCAGAACAGGAGAAGGGCTCAGAGTGGACTTTCTGGTGAGCAGTGAGTTGTGATTTGAGGCCGAAACACTCTCCACACTCAGGACACTTGAAGTCCTTTTCGCCGGCATGAAGTCTCTTGTGTGCTACCAGGCCACAATTTGAAAGGTACAAATTTTCGCACTCTGGGCAAGAGTATATCTTCTTGCCAGCATGGCCCATAAGATGTATGCGGAGCACTTTCTTGCTTTTAAAACCTTTCCCGCACTCTGAACATGGAAATGGATGCTCGGCTGTGTGATTTATTGGGTTAACTGTATCCAAAGTATTATAAGAATATTCCTCGGGAATTGAAGGATCTGGCGATTCATCTCCACTGTGACAGCTTTCCTGGACATTTGGGATAGCAGTACGTGGTTTGTCATTGGATTCTTCAAATATAAAAGAATCTGCTGAGCTCTCCATGTCATCAAATCCGTGATGTATATATGGGGTGCCAAGGCCTTCTGGAGAATATTGTGCCATGCCATTATCTTCATTATAATCTGAAGGTAAAATAAGATGTCCCTCTGAAGTACTCCAGCCACCGTGTCCACCTGTTGAAAATAAGTTTGAGCATGACGTTATATTGAGCAGTACAGATGGACCTGTCATATGGTGTACAGTATCTCTTCCTCATTTGTTGGGAATATGACGTTATACAGAGGAATAGAGATTGACCTTTCATATGGCGTACAGTATCTCCACCTCATTTGTTAGGAACATGACGTTATATTGAGGAATGGAGATAGACCTTTCATATGGTGTACAGTATCTCCACCTCATTTGTTGGAAACATGATGTTATATTGAGGAATGGAGATGAACCTTTCATATGGTGTACAATGTCTTCTCCTCATTTGTTGGGAACATGACGATATATTGAAGAATGGAGATGGACCTTTCATATGGTGTACAGTATCTGCTCCTCAATTGTTGATAACATGATGTTAAATTGAGGAATGGAGATGGACCTTTCATATGGGTGTACAGTATCTGACCCTCATTTGTTGGGAACATGAAGTTATATTGAGGAATGGAGATGGACCTTTCATAAGGTGTAAAATATCTCTTCCTCATTTGTTGGGAACATGATGTTATATTGAGGAATGGAGATGGACCTTTATATATGATGAAGAGTACCTGAGGAACAAGCAATTACTTTATATTTGGTGTTCAGTATCTCCACCGCTCCTACAGCGCTCCATGCGGCTTGCAGGACTTTTTAGACTGCCCTGCAAGCGCACTGCTCCAGTGTGAAAGCCCTTGGGGCTTTCACATTGGAGTGCATTGAGCAGCTCTTTCGGGGCGCTTTGCAGGCGCTATTTTTAGCACTTTAGCACCTGCAAAGCGCCTCAGTGTGAAAGGAGCCTTATAATCACGAAATGAAGACCTTTCCAGGCCAGCTTACAATGGATTACAAATAAAATTATCATCCCAACTTTACTGGTCCACCATTTATAATTGAGCCTCACCTCACTGTATAATGATAAAATCTTCTTTTTCTTTCTTTAGGTCAATATGCGTATCTTAAATGAAGTAAAATAAAATAGTGGAGTGCTGCATTTTTTGTATACAATACTTACCTGTGCTGATATCTAGAGAATGTTCCTCCTTGGTAATTGTCATCATCATTTCAGCTTCCTTCACAGACAGCTGATCACCCATCACATATGTGTCTTCTGCTTTAACCTCAGTTTTCAAATCATCCCCCTGAAATCACAAAATGATGGTGAGCACTGATAACCTACAGAAAATTCCATAAAATCTATAGAAGGACATAATCAAATACTGTCAAGTCAAACTTGAGATCAACATAGCCCCAACTACCTGATCATGGTGAGGGATGGTGTGATCCTCCTGTGTGGAATCCCGGGAATACAGAGGACAGGGACATCTCACTAGTGGATTTCTGTTACTGGATCCATCTGAAGGAAACACACACACTGACTACACTGTGTTTATGAGATGTTGAGTGGATCTAGGTGGTGCTGGTTATGTGGTGGACAATCTAAGAGACACAGAACATGGACTCTGCATAGACACCTGAGGCTCAGTGCTCCGCCCTACACATTATGTCAAAATGACTTCCCCCTGATGCCAATTACTTGGCAAGGTCAGTGATCTGTTCATTCCTTAGTTCACTGTGATAGTTATCATCGCTATTTATTAAAGCATACCTTTACCCAAAACAACTTGATTCTGCAGTGGACAATCTAGGAGGGGCCTCCAAAGCAAACAATTGACACAATTGCTGGGTGTTGCTAACCTCTAGTATACCAACTGTCACTTAACTTGGGTCCAATGGGATAGACATCTGAGGCTTAGCGCTCCACCCTACGTGTTACGTCTAAATGACCTCCCCCCTAATTAGGTTAGTGATCTGTTCATTCCCTAGTTCACTGTGAGAGTTATTAACACTATTTATTAACCCACTATTTATTATCCATAACAACTTGATTCTGCGGTGGACAATCTAGGAGGGGCCCCCAAAGCAAACAATTGACACAATGCTGGCTGTTGCTAACTTCTAGAATATCAACAGGCAATTTAAAAGTAGACCAACACAGAATGTAAGGGACCACCTAACATGGGTCCAATGGGAGACACAGAACATCGACTCTGCATAGACACCTGAGGCTCAGTGCTCTGCCCTTACGTGTTACACCACAATGACTTAACGGGGGCCAACACTAGAGCAAGGCTAGGAGGCACTAGGCCACATTAGACTTGCAGTCAATTTATAAATATTTAGTGTTTATACCTCACCTGTTTTGATCTCTGGATGGATCTCCTCCACTTTCCTTGGCCGATCACCCCTCACCCATTCCTCCTCTACTCCATTATCTTCTACTTTAATATTGTCGACTTTGTGACCTTCCAGTGGGTTATAAAAAGATCGGGAAACCTGACACACACAATGAAACAGTCACCATCCAGACACATCCCTTGTCTGTTACTGGATAATGTCCCAGAATTCCCGGCACCGCTCACCTCTCCTGTTAGCAGCTCAATGATCTTCTGGGTTACTTCTAGAATCTTCTTGTCATTGCTTATCTCTGAAGTTAGCAAGAAATGTAGTGGAACCATAATGGGGTTTTGTCCATCCACCGATGTCTTTTTCGCAACTATGTTATCCTGTGAAGAGAGAGTAAAAAATGATAACATACATTTGGAACAATAAATCTGTACCACACTGTGCAGCTAGCTAAACTAAACCCATAAGCTTTGCCGAGTAATTGACAGTGGAAAATGAAAATGCATTGTAGAGTAATCAGCAGTGGAAAATTAAAATAATAGTGATACAACACTAAATAATGTGAACTGAAAACAGCGGTACTCAAAGTTGCAATGAAACAAGGACCCTATGGCACGCTGCACAACTAGCCAATCGGCATATAATAAGCATTGCCGAGTAATTAGCAGTGGAAAATTTAAAGAATTGTGATACAGCACTAAAATAGTGAAGTGAAAACAGCCATTGTAATAAAACAATGAACCTTTGGCATACTGTGCAAGTTAATCTGAAAATCATAAGCATTGCTGAATAATCAGCAGTGGAAAATTAAAAGAATTGTGATACAAACTCTTAATAAATAGTGATAATAACTCTCACAGTGAACTAAGGAATGAACAGATCAATAACGTTTCAAGAGTAATCGGCATTAGGGGAAGTCATTTTGACATAACGCGTAAAGCGGAGTGCAGCCTGGCTGCTGCAAGACACAGAACAGTGGTACTCAAAGATATAATGAAACAATTAACCTGTGGCACACTGTACAACCTGCTAATCGAAAAATCATAAGCATTGCCAAGTAATCAGCAGTGGAAAATCAAAAGAATTGTGATACAAACTCTTAATAAATAGTGATAACTCTCACAGTGAACTAATGAATAAACAGATTACTAATATTTCCTGAGTAATCGGCCTCAGGGGACATAACGCCTAGGGTGGAGCACTGAGCCTCAAGTGTCTATGCTGAGCAGATGTTCTGTGTTTTGCAGCAGCCTGGCTTACTACACGGCATTAACAGAGCTGTCAGCTGGATTAGCCCATTGTAGTGAGCTGCGGGAGTAACCCCCGCTCGGAGTTACAGTACATGTGAAAAGTTCCTCACCCTAGCCACTGGTGTCACAAACAAAAGCAGCAAGTACCCAAAGTTATAATCACTTTCATAATAACGAAACAATAAACCTGTACTGTGCTGTTCAACTAGGGTATCTAAAAAACCATAAGCGATGCCGAGTGATCAGCAGTGGAAAATCAAAATAATTGTGATACAACACCAACAAAATAGTTAACTGAAAACAGCGGTACTCAAAGTTAATTAGCAGTGGAAAATCAATCAAATCTAGTGGCTGATTTCTGACACAGTGCTGAAAAATAAAGAGTAACTGAGTATGTTCAGAGCAGGGTGAGACAGTCTATTACTGGATTTCAAACATAAGCACTTATTTTTAACAGTTTACAAGGCATTACCTGCAAAAGGGGCCAGCCTGAAGTTATCCAGCAGGATTTCCACTTTAATGCCCTGTACACACGGTCAGACATTGATCGGACATTCCGACAACAAAATCTATGGATTTTTTCCGATGGATGTTGGCTCAGACTTGTCTTGCATACACACGGTCACACAAAGTTGTCGGAAAATCCGATCCTTCTAAACGCGGTGACGTAAAACACCTACGTTGGGACTATAAATGGGGCAGTAGCCAATAGCTTTCGTCTCTTAATTTATTCTGAGCATGCGTGGCACTTTGTGCGTCGGATTTATGTACACACGAATTTTCAACAACGGATTTTGTTGTCGGAAAATTTTATAACAAGCTCTCAAACTTTGTGTGTCGGAAATTCCGATGGAAAATGTGTGATGGAGCCCACACACGGTCGGAATTTCCGACAAGGTCCTATCACACATTTTCCATCGGAAAATCCGACCGTGTGTACAGGGCAAAAGAATGTGTTTCACAATTATTTTGATTTTCCACTGCTAATTACTCGGCAAAGCTTATGATTTTTTTTTCTATTGGCTTACTGATTGTAAATTTGAGTATCACTGTTTTCAGTTCACTATTTAGTGTTGTGTCACAATAATTTTGATATTTTACTGCTGATTACTCGGCAACACTTATGATTTATTTTGATTGGCTTGTTGCACGGTGTGCCACAGGTTCATAATTTCATTATAATGTTGAGTAACACTGTTTTCAGTTCACTATTTAGTATTATATCACAATTATTTTAATGTTCCACTGCTGATTACTCTGCAATAATTTTTTCGATTATCTCATTGCACGGTGTGCCACAGGTTTATTGTTTCATTATAACCTTTAGTGCCACTGTTTTCCGTTCACTATTTATTTAGTGTTGTATCACAATTATTTTAATTTCCCCATGCTGATTACTCGGCAGTGCATTTTAATTTTCCACTGCTGATTACTCGGCAACGCTTATGTTTTTTTAGATTACCTAGTTGAGCAGCACGGTACAGATTTATTGTACCTTTGTACTTCTGGTTTAGTTCATTTGTGACACCGGTGGTTGGGGTGAGGAAGTTTTCACATATGCTGTAACTCCAGCTCTTATCCCAGAGCTCCCACAGCACACCAAAATGGGCCGATCCACTCTGTTAATGCCATGTAAAAAGCCAGGCTGCTGCGAGACACAGAACATCGGCTCTGCATAGACACCTGAGGCTCAGCTCTCTGCCCTACACGTTACGTCAAAACGACTTCCCCTGATGCTGATAAATCGACAAGGTTAGTGATCTGTTAATTCCTTAGTTCACTGTGAGAGTAATCATCGCTATTTATTAAGAGTTTGTATCACAATTCTTGTGATTTTCCACTGCTGATTACTCGGCAATGTGTATGATAATTCAACTCGCTAGTTGCACAGTGTGTCACAGATTCCTTGTTTCAATATTACATTATAAGTATGTCTCAGTTTTGCATGTTCTTTATCATTGTTTTAGCATTTCCAGTCTACCCGACACCACTGAAAAATCTGTAGATTCTCAGGCAGGTATCTGCTAAAAAACAAAACAAAAAAAAACAACACAATTTTTTTCCCAGAATCCTCCTCACCTCCCCGGTCAGCAGGTAGATGATCTCCAGGGTGAGCCGTAATATCCTCTCCGTCAGGTTAGTGCAGTTTGCCTCCATTGCTCGTAACTCTGTCCCATTCACTTCCCGCAACAATAGTGCACATCCCCTCCCCCCCACGCTCAGCATCATGGGTAAAAGGCGATTCTTTGTTGGATGTCTCCATACATGGACTACAATAAAATGGCCACCACCAGAAGATCATTACCTGCAGGAAGAGAGAGGAGCTCAGTGCTTCCCATCACCTTCCCGAAAGTTTGTACACGTGTGTCCCATCACAGATATCCATCCATACTATAGGGGGCTAGGATCATTTTAAATATTTTGCACCGTCCATCCATCAATCTATTCATCCATCCAATCCATCCTTCTATCCAATGAGTCCATCCATCCATTTATCTTTCTTTCCAATCCATCCATCTATACAGCCATTCATTCATTCTATTTGTTCCATCCATCAATCCCTTCTTCTATCCAGTCCATCTATTTTTCCACCCATCCATCCATTAATCTATTCATCCATCCAATCCATCATTCTATCCAATTAATCCATCTCTTCATCCATCCATCTATTCTTCCATCAATCCATTCATCCTTCCTTCCATCCAGTCCATCCATCCAATCCATCCTTCTAGCCATTCCATCAATCAATCAATCAATCAATCTATTCACCCACCCAATCCATTCTAATTTCCAATATAGCCATCATTCAACCATCCTTCTATACAGCCATCCATTCCATCCAACCATCCATTCATCCTATCCATCCATCAATTAATCTATTCGTTCATCAATCCATCCATTTATCTATCTCTTCACCCATCAATCTATTCATCCCTCTATCCCATCCATCCCTCCACCCATCTATCCATCCATCAATCTATTCATCCATTCAATCCATCCCTCCACCCATCTATCCATCCATCAATCTATTCATCCATTCAATCCATCCCTCCACCCATCTATCTATTCATCGCCATCCAATCCATCCATCTATCCATCCATCAATCTATTCATCCCTCTATCCCATCCATCCCTCCACCCATCTATCCAGCCATCAATCTATTCATCCCTCTATCCCATCCATCCCTCCACCCATCTATCCATCCATCAATCTATTCATCCATCCAATCCATCCATCCCTCCACTCATCTATCCATTCATCGATCTATTCATCGCCATCCAATCCATCCATCTATCCATCCATCAATCTATTCATCCATCCAATCCATCCCTCCACCCATCTATCCATCTATCAATTTATTCATCCATCCAATCCATCCATCTCTCCACCCATCTATCCATCCATCCATCAATCTATTCATCCATCCAATTCCGTGATGAAGTCACGTGACCGTAACGCCACGTGTAGGGATGGAAAGGCACTTAGACTGACGCTGGCAAACAAGCTCGGCACTCGTGGAGTATTGTCCATGCTTTGTTATACAGTGTGAGTACCCTCACTGTTTTATACTAATAAAAGCAACCTAAATTACTACACTATCCGGAACCCCAATTCTTTTTTAATATTCTCCTTGCATCCACTGGGAGACAAAGACAAGTACAGATCCATACTGGTCCAGGATTATAAGGAAGAAGCATTTATTACAGATTTATATATACATGCGGTTAGCTCATTACTACAAGGTAAGAGGCCACTTTCACTAGTGTGTGTCTCTACACAAAGAGGAGATTATCATATTCCTCAGCATCTTCTGTTTGCACATTTATGTCCGTTGCACAAAGAAGAAATTATTTTATTGCATTCCGCACAGTTTTTTTACATTTTGCACATTTTGGACTTTATTGCATCTTGCACAGTAGTTTATTTGCACTTTGCACAGGAAGACTTTTGCTGGTCTTGCACAGTTGATTTTGCAATTTTTGCACAGTTCATTTATATTTTCTGCACATATCCTATACATAGAAGAATTAATACAGTGTTGTAATATATATTATCAATATTAATTATGCACTTTGCACTTTGAAAACAGTCACTTTATTTTTTACCGTGGATATTGTTTGCATCATTTATTCATTTCTGTCTATATATTTGCATGTATACTGCTACCTTTAGCAGCACAATGCTTCTTTATTCGTTTCCTTTTGAACAGCGCAGCACCAACCCCCACTTGTTTTAATCTCTGTATGGGTATGGATTGACCCCTATTCGGTGCTTGCAGCAGTTCCATTTCTATCTTCCACCTGTACATGGTAGTGAAGGAATAAATACATACTCCATCTATACAGCCATCCATCCAACCAACCAACCATCCATTAATTCTATTAATCCTATCCATCTGTTCATCCATCCTTCTATTCATCAAATCATCCATCCAACACATCCATTCATCACCAATCCACCAACTGATCCTTCCATCCATCCAAGCCATACAATCATCATCCATCTATCCATATATACAGTCCACAAAGAAAAAACGTCCTACCGGGGATTACCTGGGAGATTGGAGACTGGTGTTCTGGCCCAAATGCCTTTGAAATGTAGCAATAATCCTCTGATCCAATGAAGCCAGCAACTCGGTAACATCCATTGGACCAGTTCTTTATTGGCTGCATAGCAGGATACAGCAGTAATATGCTAACGCGTTTCAGCTGAGGCCTTACTCATTGCATTTATGAGTTATGAGTAAGGCTTTGGCCGAAATGCGTTAGCATGTTATTGCGGTATCCTGTTATGTAGCCGATAAAGAATCACCCTCAGGGTGTTTCAGATTTTATTGGCATAAAACATTGAATTGCGGTCAAAATTTTACTCACACAAATGGACTCTTCGGTGTCAAAATGAAAACAGACATCTGCAAAGTGATGTAAATATATTACAATGAAATCAACACAAACAGCTGACTGCATAAGTATATCACACCCCCCTTTAATATCACACCCCGAAAACCTTCCCCGGCATGGCCAAGGTTTTATTCCAGAGTCACATGATTAGTAAGGTGGAGATCACCCGAGTCAGGGAGTGATTGTAGTATAAATCCGGATATGTATCCGCAAGGTCCATCTTCTGGTTAGTATACAGCGGAGCAGAAGCTGGGTGTCCTGTACTGACACACCCCTGTGCTCTACCACCCGGCAATGAACTGACCTGTCAGGTGAAATAATCTCTGCCCGTCGGTACAAGTATAGTCCCAGCTTCATTGGGAAGAAATAGAGAGAGCAGTGTGGGATCATCTGATGAGGTAGGTAACCCTCTGCTTAGGTTTCACTGCCACTGACCACCATTGCTGGGGGAGAAGGGTCAGCCAAGGAGAACACTGCCACTGACCACAAATGTGGAGGGGGGGGTTAATTATAGTCGCTAATGCCCACGCTGGGGGTTATTATTGCGTCCACTGACACCAATGCTGGGGGTTATTATTGTGTCCACTGACATCAATGCTGGGGATTATTATTCTGTCCACTGACACAAATGCTGGGGATTATTATTGTGTCCACTGACATCAATGCTGGAGGTTATTATTGTGTCCACAAACACCAATGCTTGGGATTATTATTGTGTCCACTGACATCAGTGCTGGAGGTTATTATTGTGTCCACTGACACCAATGCTGGGGGTTATTATTGTGTCCACTGACACCAATGCTGGGGGTTATTATTGTGTCCACTGACACCAATGCTGGAGGTTATTATTCTGTCCACTGACACTAATACTTGGGGTTATTATTTTGTCCACTGACACTAATGCTGGAGGTTATTATTTTGTCCACTGATGCCAATGCTTGGGGTTTTTATTGTGTCCACTGACACCAATGCTGGCGATTATTATTTTGTCCACTGACATCAATGCTGGGGGTTATTATTGCAGCCACTGACACCAATGCTGGGGGTTATTATTGTGTCAACTGACACCAATGCTGGGGGTTATTATTGTGTCCACTGACACTAATACTTGGGGTTATTATTCTGTCCACTGACACCAATGCTGGGGATTTTTATTGTGTCCACTGACACCAATGCTGGGGGTTATTATTGTGTCCACTGACACCAATGCTGGAGGTTATTATTACTGTCACTGACACCAATGATGGGACTTACTTTGCCCCTGCTTATTCTTCAGTATACGCAAGAGGGTTGAACTTTTCAGATGATGAGGTACCTTACAGCCCATTCATTTTGAGTGGGTTTCCTAACGCAGTGCACCTCAACACACAAAAACACGCTGCCATTGTGCGCCCCTCCTATAGTGTCTTTACTTGAGGCTCTCTATCATTTTCAAGTTGACCACTAATGCTTAAGATGTTCGATTTTTCTGTGCTCTATTTGCATTCGAATCGCTGTACTGCCTTCTCAATGGCTGGCTGCTCCATCAGTGCTGACAAATAATCACCACCACCTCCGTGTGCAATGCCTGCTCACCTCAAATGAAGACCCCCTTGGGTCTATTGGCACTTTCAAAATAATCCACACAAGGATCAGCCCGATCGATACACGGGTTTTCAGCTAATGGCTCCACGATTACCAGGACTTCTCCATAAACAATTACTTTCTCCAATCAGCATGAAGCGGGTTGATCACTGCTCCGCCCGCAGGTCAGTAGTTTCCACAAGAACGAGCACCAGTAAAGGTGAATCTGAGAAATGTGTCTCATGCAGTGTTGCGCACGTTGGGAACCAAGGGGTACAAGAGACCTGCATGCAGCGCCTCCTGGCTGTCCGCTGGAACTGGTCAGTGCAGGCTGGTCTCTGGCTGCCTGTGGTTGGGGGCTGAGGGGGGAGCCTGATTATTCAGTTCACCAATCGCCTGACTCCTCCAACCAGCGGGCGCTTAGTCTAAACAGGCCAGACACTGGGGACACCGCGTACCCGCCTCAGGTGACCTCAGCTCGGCCAGTCTTCTCTTCCCCCCCCCCCCCTTCGGCTTCCTGCGTGTATTTACAGTCTATCGGCTCCCCCTCAGCCCCCCGACCACAGGTAGCCAGAGCCCGGCTTGCCCCGACCAGTCCCAGTGGGCAGCCAGGAGGCTAGGGTTGCCACCTTTTCCTCAAGTCAAACCCGAACACTTTAGCGGCACACAGCAATTTTTTTTTGTAGTATAAACTATACATATATTTTGCTATTAAATAACATTTCTAATCATATGAAGTTAATAACAAGAGTCCCCCTTTACACCAGAGTTCCCTTTCACTGTAAGGGAGGACTCTGCAGACTCTGATGTAAGTGAGAACTCTGGGGCCTCTAACATAAGGGATGCTCTGGGAACCCTGATTTAAGGGGGAACACTGAGAACTCTGATGTACGGAGAGGATTCTGATGTAAGGGGGAACACTGTGGCCTCTGGTATAAAGGGGAACTCTGATGTAAGGGGTGCTCTGAGAACCCTGATTTACCTTAATGTACTCAGAGGCAGGAGAGAGAAGGGGGAGACTTCAGTCACAGACAGAGATGGATGGTGAACTCACTCACCCCTTGGCAGTCAGCACCTCTCATCCAGATGTATCTGAGGCTGCTGGACTTCAAATATCCGGCCCCCACTTTCCTTTTCTAAGAAGTGTGAACAGACACAGAGGGGTAGGGCCGAGAGGAAGAGGTGCAGATCGAGCCCTCTCTCCTCTCCCGTCTGTGTGTGTGTTTGGGGGGGAGGGGGATTGTTAGTGCTGGCTTTGGGCAGCATGAAAGAGTGTGTAACAGATACTCTCAGCTTAGACAACTGCAGCCAGCAACCCTGCTGGGAAGCCATAGTCCAGTCTGAATAATGTGTCCGGGTTTCAGGCAGTCTCAAACCCGAACTGTCCGGGTGAATCCCGGTCAGGTGGCAACCGTACAGGAGGCGCGGCATTCAGGTCTCTTGTACCCCTTGGTTCCCAATGTGTGCAACACTGCTTGAGACACATTCCTCAGATTCACCTTTTCTGGTGCTCATTCTTGTAGAAACTACTGACCTGCGGACGGAGCAGTGATCAACCCACTTCATGCTGATTTAACAGAAATTGAATTTGGAGAAAGTAATTGTTTATGGAGAAGTCTCTTCAGCATTCAAGAGTTTTATTTATATTATTGTGCATGTGGACTTTTTGCATATATCTTTTAAGATCACGAGTTTATTATGAAGCATATATCTGAAATCTAGCGCACTATTATTTGTTTTTATTATTCACATGGATCCCCAATGAAATGGTCTATTCTCTATACTTACCTCCAATATAAGGGGCGTTTTTCCTCTCATTGAACATAGATGTGATTTGTTTTGTATATTCATTCTTTTCAAATCGATTCTAAATTCCAATTTCAGGAGATGGCTATATTCGTTCTATTTTATGCTATTCTATTCTAATCTATTCTTTTATTTTCTATTCTATTCTATTCTATTCTGTTTTATTCTGCTCCTATTCTATTCCTTTCTGTTTCATTCTATTTTTTTCTGGTCTGTCCTATTCTACTCCTTTCTGTTTTACTTTATTCTATTTACTTATTTTCTATTCTATTCATTTGTTTTCTATTCTGTTTTATTCTATTCTGTTTTTTCTATTCTATTCTATTTTATAATCATCTTATTTTATTTTTATACTTGACTGTATTTATTGCAATATGTTTCCATTTCAAACTCAAATTCATTTTTTATTCAAATAATTTGTTTAGTTATAATTAATTTTGAATTCACTGACATTCATTGCTATTGTGATTCGGATACATCCGAATCTCTGAATATAGAAAATTTTTGTTATTTTCAAATCAATTCCAAATTCACATTTCGGAAGATGGCTATATTTGTTCTATTTTATTTTATTCTATACAAATCTATTTTATTTTTTCTATTCTAGTCTACTCTGTTCTATTCTATTCTACTTTATTCTTTAATTTTAAATCTCTAAATCTATTAGTTTATTTTCTATTCTATTCCTTTGTATTGTATTCTGTTTTATTCTATGTGTTTATTTTCTGTTCTGTTCTATTCTATTCTATTCTTTTACAGTATATTATATTCTTTTTTTTCTATTCTAAAAAAAACTGCCTAAGTACTGTATTTTATTGCAATATGTTTCCATTTCGAATTCAAATACATTTTCGAATTCGGATAATTAGTTTAGTTATAATTCATTTCGGATTCGGAAATTTGGATACATTAGAATAATTAAAATTTTGTCAGAAATTTCGATCCATAACAAAACGAATCGCACAAGTCTACTATCTACAGTGTGCTGTAATATCTAACAAATAATGTTCCTCAAAGGCCAAGTTCTTACAGGTCACCCCCATAGTGTTGCAAATTAGGAACGAGCAATGGTGCCATTGCTCATTGGAAACAAAAGTCCACATTATGGTTTAGCAATGAGAACTTTATTTTATTGCTGTCATACAAGGCATACAGTTGGCTATGTAAGGTAAGAAGGAAGGACAACTGGAACCACACCATTGTTCCTGTCCTTATTGTGGAAATATTCCTAAATTCCTAGTGATCAAGTTAAATAAAATGTCATCAGCACACCAAGGATTCCTCAAAAGGGTCCAAAGCTTTTTTTCCGTGGTCACATGATAAACATACAGCAACGTTTCGGAGCCACGCAGGGCCCCTTCGGCAGGCAAGTGACCTTTCCCAAATTCCTGTTTTGTTGACACAGCAGGAGGAGATACCTAAGGATTTCTGTAAATTAGAGACAGCAGTGGTTGTGTGTGGGGATTCCATCCTCCACCACAAGTCAGGAATCCCAGATCAGATGACCAACAAAACATGGTGGTGATGGGGGGTCGAGTGCAACACAGTATTACACTACGACATGTAAATCTCCCATCTGGGAGGAATGACCCTTTTAAACTGCCCTCACCCTAATTATGATTGGTCTCCAGACAAAGCGGCTGAGCCTATAAAACACAATCATAACTCTTTAGCAGTCCCTGCTGGTGTGATGGTGCTTTTTCTGGTGGACGGTTAATGCCCCTTTTTGCGTAAAACATCTGCAACAATCCGGACAGGAATACGGCCTCTCGCCGGTGTGAACTCTCATATGACTATCACGGATCATTTTAGTGGAGAAGCATTTATGGCACTCTGAACAGGAAAAGTGCTTCTCGCCGGTGTGGACTCTGTAGTGTCTTTTGAGTTGGGACGTTCGTGCGAAAGACCTTCCGCACTCAGAACAAGGGAAGGGCTTTTCCCCGGTGTGCGTTCTCTGGTGATGAACGAGTTCTTGTTTTGTCATGAAGGACTTCTCGCACTCGGAACATGAGAAGGGCTTCTGCTCATAGTGGACTTTCTGGTGGGCAGTGAGTTGCGATCTGAGCCTGAAAGACGCCTCGCACTTGAAACATGTGTAGGGCTTTTCACCGGCGTGAAGTTTCTTGTGTGCAACAAGGCCACAGTATGTTATGTACAGTTTTTCGCAATCTGGGCAAGAATAGATCTTCTTGCCAGTGTGGCTCATCTGATGTATGTGGAGTGACCTTTTCATTTTAAAACCTTTCCCACATTCTGGACATAGAAGTTGAAACTCGACTTTTTGATTCCCTATGTTATGGACAGACTCTGATGGAAGTATCTCATTACCTCTCTTTGTACATGTATCCAAATGAATACAGGATTCCTCTGGATTAGAAGGATCTGGTGATCCATCTGCACTGTGACAACTTGACTGGACATTTGGAATAATGGTTTGTGATTTATCATTTGATTCCTCGGAATTAAAAGGATCTGTTGATCTCTCCACTTGATCAAATCTGTGATGTATGTATTGGGTACCAAGGCTAACTTCTGAAGAATATTGTGCCATGCCATTATCCTCTTTGTTACAATCCTGTGATAAAAAAAAATGTCTCTCTGGGGTACTCCAGCCTCCACCTGTTGGAAAGATATTTCTATCAGCACGTTCATAGAAGTTGAATAAGGTGTACAATACAACCAAAACAGCTATGACACCCTGGATAAAGGTGGCACCTACAATGATGACATTGTTATGTTGAGGAACAGAACTGATCCTCTGCCCCCTGATTTGTTGGGAACCTGACATAGCATTGAGGAATGGAGATAGATCTTTCATATGGTGTACAGTATCTCCACATCATTTGTTGGGAACATGATGCTATATTAAGGAATGGAGATGGACCTTTCATATGGTGTACATTATCTTATCCTCATTAGTTGGGAACATGACGTTACATTGAGGAATGGAGATAGAACTTTCATATGATGTACAGTATCTCCACCTCATTTTTTAGCAACATGACGTTATATTGAGGAATAGAGATGGACCTTTCATATGGTGTACAGTATCTCCTCATTTGTTTTGAACATGATGTTATATTAAGGAATGGAGATGGACCTTTCATATGGTGTACATTATCTTCTCATTAGTTGGGAACATGACGTTACATTGAGGAATAGAGATGGACCTTTCATATGGTGTACAGTATCTCCTCATTTGTTTTGAACATGATGTTATATTGAGGAATGGAGATGGACCATTCATATGGTGTACAGTATCTCTACCTCATTTGTTGGGAACATGACATTATATTGAGGAATGGAGATGGACCATTCATATGGTGTACAGTATCTCTACTTCATTTGTTGGGAAAATGACATTATATTGAGGAATGGAGATGGACCTTTAATATGGTGTACAGTATCTCCACCTCATTTGTTGGGAACATGACGTTATATTGAAGAATGGAGATGGACCTTTCATATGGTGTACAGTGTCAACACTTCATTAGTTCAGAACATGATGTTATAATGGAGAATTGAAGTGGAGCTCCAGTCCTCCCACCAAAAAATTTTAAGTCAGCAACTACAAATACAGTAGCTGCTGACTTTTAATATTAGGACCCTTACCCGTCTAGGGATCCCGCAATGTCGGCACCCCAGCCGATTTTTCGGCTCTCAGGTAATGCCGCCGCCATTCCTTGTAAGGGAAACCGACAGTGAAGCTTTACGGCTTCACAGGCGGCTCCCCTACTGCGCATACGCGAACCACGCTAAGCTTTGTGAATGGCACGGAAAGGATGAGGGGGGCTGAACTTCCAGGGGACCTTGCAGCTGCAAGGTCACCGGAAGTGGGGACAGTCCCTGACGAAAACGGTAACACCCCCCCCCCCCCCCCCTTGAAAGGTGCCAAATGTGGCAGCAGAGGGAAAGGAAGCAAACAAGTGGACCTCTCATGTAGTGTACATTATTTTCTATTTATTGGGGACACTGTGGATTGTGGTGAATACAAAGATTGTACTCTTCAGGTGAGGCCTATCAAGTTGATCTATCATATGATGTACAGTATCTCTACCTCATTGGTTAGGTACATAAGCTGGCGGTGTAGTTAAATGGATGCTGTTCTTATAAACAACAATGGGGATTTTTCCATTTTATAGATTGGCATATAACTTCAAGAACTGTCCATAGTTGCCAAAATTAAAATTAATTAGGAAATTAATATTTCCAAGTCGACTTTGTAAATAGTTTAAAATAAAATTGGCATCCTTCCTTTGCTGGTCTACCTTGTCTGTGTCAGTGTGCATATCTTAAACGTAATAAAATATGTAAAATAAAATCAAAATGTGAAGTGCTGCATTTTGTATATATAATATTTACCTGTACTGATATCTAGAGAAGATTCCTTCTTAGTAATTTCCAGCTTCATTTCCGTTTCCTTCATAGACAGTTGATCATCCCTCATATACAACTCTTCTTCTGCTTTAACCTCAATTTTCATATCAATCATTTTTTCCCCCTTTAATCACAAAATTTTGAACTGAGACTACCTAGAATATTATAATCTTACTGTCAAAGTTGAGATCGACTTCCTCATTCCTGTCTACCTTATAATAGTGAGGGATGGTGTGGTCTTCCTGTGTGGAATCCCGGGAATACAGAGGATGGGGACATCTCTCTGGTGGGTTCCTATTACTGGATCCATCTGTAGGAAACACACACACTGACTGAATACATTGTTTCTATGTGTTTATCAGACGATGGGGGATCTAGATGAACCGTCCATACTGCTGTCTCCTTTACAATAAAGTCTCCTCTTACCGGGTGATGTGAGGTGCAGCTGGTTCTCCATCATGATGTCCTTGTAGAGATCCTTGTGCTCTTCTACATACTCCTCCTCTTCTTTAAAAGTAATATTAAAGTTGCTCCAGCCTCCACTCTGAATGTCAATGTACAAAAAAAAAAAAGAGCAATATGTAAGTAGAAAACTAGAGCACCACTGAAAAGAAGAGGTCAGCCAGTATAGGCTGAACACCAAAACAAGACCAGAAGGTACCAGACCAAAATCTGTCTGTAAATATATTTTGTGTTTAGTGTTTGTACCTCACCTGTTTCCCTCTCTAATTTGATTTTCAACTCCTTATATGGCCAGTCACCCCTCACATCTTCTTCCTCTTCTTCATTTGTATATTCTACTTTAATATCATTGACGTTGAGACCTTCTGGTGCAGGATAAGAAGTATGGAGAACCTGACACACACAATGATACAGTCACTATCCAGACAAATCCCATGTCTGTTACTGGATAATGTCCCAGAATTTCCGGCACCGCTCACCTCTCCCATCAGGAGGTCAGTGATCTTCTTGGTAACTTCTAGGATCTTCCTTCCATTATTTCTTTCTGGAAATAGTAAGGAACATAGAGGAGCCATAGTGGATTCCTGTCCATCTCCTGTCTTTTTTGCAACTATGTTATCCTGTGAAGAGAGAGTAGAAATGGTATATACTTTTCCCAACCAGATAACGAAATAACCCTAATTTATGCCATTATGGTCCCTCCTTGCGCTAATCCTGTATGGAACCTTGTTGGGGGCCCGCCTTATATTGTGGTGAACTTCTCAGGCATGGGTGAAGTCCTAACCTTACTCTAAAATGTGCGATAAAGGATGAGGCATGGAAGTCATATGGGTCAGCTAATTGATAGCGATATGAAAGACAGGAGATCAGAGGGGTTGTGCAAGGCTGGAGCACAGAGGAATTTTGTGCATTGAGAAGGTGCCGAGCCTTAGGAGGAGACCCCTTCAAGGCAGAGTATAGCAGAGCTACAATATACCAGTAATATAAAACAGGGGCAGACTCCCACCCATCAGAAAAACTATGTACCAAATAAGTCC
Organism: Aquarana catesbeiana; assembly: GCF_042186555.1. Lineage (NCBI taxonomy): Eukaryota > Metazoa > Chordata > Amphibia > Anura > Ranidae > Aquarana > Aquarana catesbeiana. Next base: position 286,675,217 of record NC_133331.1, on the reverse strand, counting down.
GAGTTGTGCTCTGAGAAGCCTCCTTACCTCCCGGTCAGCAGGTAGATGATCTCCAGGGTGAGCTGTAATATCCTCTCTGTCAGGTTGGTGCAGTTTGCCTCCATAGCTCGCACTCTATTGCACTCACACCTGCAGCACATCCCCCTACACTCAGCATCATGGTTAAGAAGGCAGGATCTTCAGTGATTGGTTCTTATTGGACATTTGTTTTGGTCTTCATACATGGGCTACAATATAATGGCCACTACCAGACACAAAGGGAGTTTTATTACCTACAGAAAGACAGAGAGGAGTGTATCCATCCATCACTTACAGGAAGAGAGAGTGGAACTCAGCTTGTCTCCAGGAAATTTTTTACACATGTTTGTCACATCACGGATTAAAATACACCCTATTACCAAAAGTATTGGGACACCTGCCTTTACATGCACATGAACTTTAATGGCATCCCAGTCTTGGTCTGTAGGGTTCAATATTGAGTTGGTCCACCCTTTGCAACTGTAACAGCTTCAACTCTTCTGGGAAGGATGTCCACAAGGTTTAGGAGTGTGTCTATGGGAATGTTTGACCATTCTTCCAGAAGCGCATTTGTGAGGTCAGGCACTGATGAGAAGGCCTGGCTCGCAGTCTCCGCTCGCATTCATCCCAAAGGTGTTCTATCAGGTTGAGGTCAGGACTTTGTGCAGGCCAGTCAAGTTCCTCCACCCCAAACTTGCTCATCCATGTCTTTATGGACCTTGCTATGTGCACTGGTCCAAATCATTTGGTGGAGGGGAGATTATGGTGTGAGGTTGTTTTTCAGGGGTTGGGCTTGGCCCCTTATTTTCAGTGAAGGGAACTCTTAAGGCATTAGCATACCAAGACATTTTAGACAATTTCATGCTCCCAACTTTGTGGGAACAGTTTGGGGATGGCCCCTTCCTGTTCCAACAGGACTGCGCACCAGTGCACAAAGCAAGGTCCATAAAGACATGGATGAGCGAGTTTGGGGTGGAGGAACTTGACTGGCCTGCACAGAGTCATAACCTCAACCCAATAGAACACCTTTGAGATGAATTAGAGTGGAGACTGTGAGCCAGGCCTTCTCGTCCAACATCAGTGTTTGACCTCACAAATGCGCTTCTGGAAGAATGGTCAAACATTCCCATAGACACACTCCTAAAACTTGTCGACAGCCTTCCCAGAAGAGTTGAAGCTGTTATAGCTGCAAAGGGTGGGCCAACTCAATATTGAACCCTACGGACTAAGACTGGGATTGCATTAAAGTTGATGTGTGTGTAAAGGCAGGCGTCCCAATAATTTTGGTAATATAGTGTATATGTGACTGGTACCTTTTAACATATTTGTAGCCTCCATCTATCCACCCAAACTATATATCCATCTAATCCATCCCATTTATCCATCCATCTAATCCATTTATCCAAACTATACATCCACATAATCCATCCATTTATCCAAACTATACATCCATCTAATCTATCCATCCATCCATCTAATTCATCCATCTAAACTATGCATCCATCTAATCCATCCAAACTATACATCCATCTAATCCATCCATCCATCTAATTCATCCATCCAAACTATACATCCATCTATTCCATCCATCTCATTCATCCATTCAAACTATACATCCATTTAATTCATCCATCCCAATTATCGTAACTATACATCCATCTAATCCATCCATCAAAATGATATATCCATCCAATCCATACATCCATCAACTCCACCCATACCATTCATCCAATCCATCCATCGCATTCCCTCCAATCCATCTGACGATCCTTCCATCGATTCAGTCCGTAATCCATCCATCCATCTATTGGTGTAAGTGGAAGGAATAGTGCCCCATCATTGGTATCAGTGGGAGAAATAGTCCCATCATTGGGGTCAGTGGGAGGAATAGTCCCATCATTGGTGTCAGTGGGAGGAATAGTCCCATCATTGGTGTCAGTGGGAGGAATAGTCCCATCATTGGTGTCAGTTGGAGGAATAGTCCCATCATTGGTGTCAGTGGGAGGAATAGTCCCATCATTGGTGTCAGTGGAGGAATAGTCCCATCACTGGTGTCAGTGGGAGGAATAGTCCCATCATTGGTGTCAGTGGGAGGAATAGTCCCATCATTGGTGTCAGTGGGAGGAACGATGCCTCATTGTTGTTGACAGTGGAAGGAATAGTGCCCCAGGGGCCACATAAAGCCAAGCAAAGGGCCACATCTGACCCTCAGGCTGCAGTTTTGAGACCCCGATTTAATCTATCCATCCATTCCTTCTATTCCTTTCACTTACACCAATGAATGGATTCATGGACTGAATGGATGGAAGGATCATCAGATGGATTGGAGAGAATGCGATGGATGAATTGGAGGAATGGGATGGATGGATGAAAGAAGGTGTCTTCAAGGTATTGACTTGGCCTCCAAATTTTCCAGATCTCAATCCCATCGAGCTGTGGAATGTGCTTTAAAAACAAGTCCGATCCATGGAGGCCCCACCTCACAACTTACAGTACATAAAGGATCTGCTACTGACGGCTTGGTGCCAGATACTACAGCATACCTTCAAAGGTCTAGTGGAGTCCACGCCTCAACAGGTCAGGGCTTTTTTGGCAACAAAATGGTAACCTTCTTGATATTAGGTGGATGGTCATGTTATAGTGGGTGGTCATAATTTTATGGCTGATCAGTGTAAGTGCATTTATTACATTTTTACAAAAGATGGACTATGCCTTTAATTACAATTGAAAAACACACAAAATAACTATCTGCATATGTGTACACTAACCATCACTGGTGCAACCAATGTTTTTCAAAATCGCATTATTAGTAAAACAGAGATCATCCAAGTCAAGGAGCTTCAAGTATTGTAGTATAAATTCACATGTATCTGAAGGGTCCAACTTCTGGTGAGTCGGTATCCTGCAGTAATATTCACCATGAAGGCAAAAAAAAAATTCCGAGCAGCACCTTTTGGAACTCAGCACAATCTTACATTGATGGTGAGTGGAGAAGGGCTCACATAGATTGTTGATTGGGGCAGGGAGACCTTCTTATATTGGTGGTCAGTGAAGAAGGCCTTCTTAGATTGGTAATCAGGGAGAGAAAGACCTTCTTACATTGTGGGTCAGAGAATAGGGGTCCCTTTAGATTGGTGGTCAGGAGAAGAAGATTTAAGGTCTAGTTAATACCTAGTCCATATACATTATTTTCTATCTCAAGCCCTGATGAAGTGAGTGCTTTTGGACCCCTGAAATGCATTGTATACTCTCAATTGTCTCCCTCAAACTTACTGGAATAAAGTCATATCTGGACCTTTTAGCAGTGTCAAATGTGGCACCTCAATTCACATTTTTGCTACACTACCCTCTTACTTTAGTGGTCAGGTGAAGAAGGCCCCTTTTACATTGGTAGTCGGTAGAGAACGGCCCTAAGATTGGTGGTCAAGGTTGGAAGGGAACTCTTATGCTGCCAAACCAGCTGGTGATGAGACTTGTGATGACGATCACACTGAAAGATATAGAATTGAAGGTCTAGTAAACATCAAGCCAATATACTTTGCTTTCTTTCTCAAGCCCTGTTGAAAAGAGTGTTTTTGGACTCCAGAAATGTGTTGGCTCATCTTTAGATTGTCCCTCTGACTTATACTGGAATAAAGTTGTATCTGGACCTTTTAGCACTGGTGTGGTGCTTCAGTTCAAATTTTTGCTACATTTCTACATTGGCCTTTTACTTTGGCGGTCGGTGGAACAAGGTCCCCCTATGTTGAAGGTCAGGGAAAGAAAAACCTTCTTACATTGGTGGTCAGGAGAAGAAGGGCCCTCTTACACTTCCAATCCAGCTACTGATGACACCTGTGCAGATTATCACACTGAAAGCAATACAATTAAATGTCTAGTTATCATTTAGTCCATACAGTATACCTTTATATTGTTTTCCATCTTAAGCCCTGTTTAAGGGGGTGTTTTTGGACCCCAGAAATGTGCTGGCTCCTCTTTTGATTGTCCTTCTGATCTATATTGGAATAAAGTTGTATCTTGACCTTTTAGCCCTTAGATTGGTGGTCAGGGGGAAGCAACCTCTTATATTGGTGGTCAATAGAGCAGGCCCCCCTCGGATTGGTGGTCAGGAGAGGAAGTAGCCTCTTACATTGGTGGTAAATGGAGAAGCCCCCCTTAAATTGGTGGTCAGGGGAAGAAGCAACCTCTTACATTAGTAGTCAGTGGAGAAGGCCTCCCTTTACATTTGTGGTAAAGATAAGAAGGACCCCCTTACACTTTCAAACCAGCTGCTGCTAACATCTGTGCAGATAATCACACTGGAAACAATACCATTAAGTGTCTAGTTAACATCTAGTCCATAAACATTGTTTTTTATCTCAAGCCCTGATGAAGGGGGTGTTTTTGGACCACTGAAATGTTTTGGCTACTCTTTTGATTTTCCTTCTGACCCTTACGGGAATGAAGTCATACCTGGACCTTTTAGCAATGGTGTGGTGCTTTTTTTTCTATATTAGCCTTTTACTTTAGTGATCAGTGGAGAAGGGCAACTGTAGATTGGTGGTCAGGGGAAGAAGCATCCTCCTATATTGGTTGTCAATGGAGAAGGCCCCCCTTAGATTGGTGGTCAGGGGAAGAAGCAACCTCTTACATTGACGATCAGTGAAGGCCCCCCTTTAGATTTGTGGTCAGGAGAAGAAGGGTCCTCTTACACTGCCACACTAGCTTCTGCTGATACCTGTGCAGATAATCACACTGGATACCATTAAATGTCTAGTTAACATCTAGTCCATATACATGGTTTTCTATCTTAAGCACCTGAAGAAGGGTGTGTTTTGGACCACTGAAATGTGTTGGCTAATCTTTTGCTTGTCCCTCTGCCTCCTAAAGGAATAAAGTTGTATGTGGACCTTTTAGCAAAGGTTTGGCTAATCTTATGCTTGTCCCTTTGCCTCCTACAGGAATAAAGCTGTATGTGGACCTTTTAGCAAAGGTTTGGCATTTCAGTTCAAAGTAGTCAGAGGAAGAAGGACCTTCTTACATTGGTGGTCAATGGAGAAGGGTCCCCTTGTATTGGTAGTCAGGGGAAGAAGGACCTTCTTACAATGGTGGTCAGTGAGAAGATTGCCTCCGAGAGGCAGAATTTTAAAATTTTTCAGGAACCTCTAGTAGCTTCTGGAGGAACCCTAGGGTTTCCACAGAACCTTGGTTGAGAAAGGCTGATCTACAGCATCTATGTAGTATCTCACAAAAGTGAGTACACCCCCTTACAATTTTGTAAATATTTTATTATATCTTTTCATGTGACAACACTGAAGAAATTACACTTTGCTACAATGTAAAGTAGTGAGTGTACAGCTTGTATAACAGTGTAAATTTGCTGTCTCCTCAAAATAACTCAACACATAGCCATTAATGTCTAAACCGTTGGCAACAAAAGTGAGTATACCCTTAAGTGAAAATATCCAAATTGGACCCAAAGTGTCAATATTTTGTGTTGCCACCATTATTTTCCAGCACTGCCTTAACCCTCTTGGGCATGGAGTTCACCAGAGCTTCACAGGTTGCCATTGGAGTCCTCTTCCACTCCTCCATGACAATATCACAGAGCTGGTGGATGTTAGAGACCTTGCGCTCCTCCACCTTCCATTTGAGGATGCCCCACAGATGCTCAATAGGGTTTAGGTCTGTAGATATGCTTGGCCACTCCATCACCTTTACCCTCAGCTTCTTTAGCAAGGCAGTGGTCATCTTGGAGGTGTGTTTGGGGTTGTTATGTTGGAATACTACCCTGCAGCCCAGTCTCAGATGGGAGGGAATCGTGCTCTGCTTCAGTATGTCACAGTACATGTTGGCATTCATGGTTTCCTCAATGAACTGTAGCTCCCCAGTGCCGGCAGCACTCATGCAGCCCCAGACCATGACACTCCCACAAACATGCTTGACTGTAGGCAAGACACACTTGACTTTGTACTCCTCACCTGGTTGCCGCCACACACGCTTGACACCATCTGAACCAAATAAGTTTATTTTGGTCTCAGACCACAGGACATGGTTCCAGTAATCCATGTCCTTAGTCTGCTCGTCTTCAAACTGTTTGCAGGCTTCCTTGTGTATCATCTTTAGAAGAGGCTTCCTTCTGGGATGACAGCCATGTAGACCAATTTGATGCAGTGTGCGGCATATGGTCTGAGCACTGACAGGCTGACCCCCCACCCCTTCAACCTCTGCAATACGTCTATTTCCCAAAGACAACCTCTGGATATTACGCTGAGCATGTGCATTCAACTTCTTTGGTCGACCATGGCAAGGCCTGTTCTGAGTGGAACCTGTCCTTTTATACCACTGTATGGTCTTGGCCACTGTTCTGCAGCTCAGTTTCAGGGTCTTGGCAATCCTCTTATAGCCTAGGCAATCTTTATGTAGAGCAACAATTCTTTTTTTCAGATCCTCAGAGAGTTCTTTGCCATGAGGTGCCATGTTGAACTTCCAGAGACCAGTATGAGAGAGTGACAGCGATAACACCAAATGTAACACATCTGCTCCCCATTCACACCTGAGACCTTGTAACACTAACGAGTCACATGACACCAGGGAGGGTAAATGGCTAATAGGGCCCAATTTGGACATTTTCACTTAGGGGTGTACTCACTTTTGTTGCCAGCGGTTTAGACATTATTGGCTGTGTGTTGAGTTATTTTGAGGGGACGGCAAATTTACACTGTTATACAAGCTGTACACTCACTACTTCAGTGTTGTCACATGAAAAGGTATAATAAAATATTTACAAAAATGTGAGGGGTGTACTCACTTTTGTGAGATACTGTATATATTTAGTACCTAACACATAATCTTCTCCAAAGGCACCAAAATGTCACCCTGCTAGTGTTGCCGATTAACAACTGTTGCATAGGAAACAAGAGTCCACAATATGGTTTAGCAATGAGAACTTTATTTTATTGCTGTCATTCAATGCTGAGACCCCACCACTGTTCCTGTCCTTGTTGGAGAGACCCCCACTCAATTCTTATTTTGATGAGACAGTAGAAAAAGATACATAAGAATTAATGAACATGAGGGAAACAATAGAAGCATGCAGTGGTTGTATGTGGGTACTAATTCATCGGTTGATAGTCAGGGATCCTAGATAATTAGATTACCAACAAAAGACGGTGGTGGTAGTAGTGATGGTGGGGAGACTAGTCCACCACAGCTCTACACTACAACAAGAAAAATGTGAAATAAATGATAAACCAGAGAAGACCTTTTTGTAAAAAGTGAAAACAAAAACAAATCACACCAAAGCACCTAAAAGTAGAATCTACCAGCTGTGTGGACTGACCCTTTTGAACTGCATCATCAGTTCAGCCTATCAAACATCACCAGAATCTGATGTTGGGGTGATGACTTTTCTGGTGGGAAGTTAGTGCTCCTTTGAGTTTAAAACATTTGCCACATTCTGAACAGGAATGCGGTCTGTCACTGGTGTGACTTCTCATGTGCCTATCGCAGTTCCCTTTATCGGAGAAGCACTTTCCGCACTCAGAACAGACAAAGGGCTTCTCTCCAGTGTGGACTCTGTGATGTCTATTGAGTTGCGATTTATCGGTAAAAGACTTTCCACACTCAGAACACGAGAAGGGCTTCTCCCTGGTGTGTGATCTCTGGTGAAGAATAAGTTCTTGGTTGGTCACAAAGGACTTTCTGCACTCAGAGCAGGAGTAGGGTTTCTGCTCATAGTGGACTTTCTGATGGGCAGTGAGTTGTGATCTAAGGCCAAAAGACGCTTCACACTTCAAACAGTTGTAGGGCTTTTCACCAGCGTGAAGTTTCTTGTGTTCCATCAGGCCATGATGCGTCATGTACTTTTTTTTGCAATCTGGGCAAGAATAGATCTCCTTGCCGGCATGCACCAACTGATGAATTTGGAGATCTCTTTTTGTTTTAAAACCTTTCCCACACTCTAAACATGGAAACAGAATCTCGACTTTGTAATTTATTCTGTTGTGGACAGACTTTGATAAAAGCATCTCATTGTTTCTCTTTGTAACTGTATCCACAATATTTGAAGAAGATTCCCCAGGATTAGAAGGATCTAGTGGTCCACTTGCACTGTGACAGCTTGGTGGGATATTTGGAATAAACGTTTTGGATTCTTCACAACTAAAGGAATCTGTTGATCTCTCCAAATGGTCAAATTTGTGATGTATATATTGGGTAAATAGTCTTACCCCTGGAGAATATGGAGCTATGCCATTATTTTCATTACAATCTCGAGACAAGGAAAGATGTCTTCCTGAGATATTCCAGTCATCACCACCGCCTGTTGGAAAGATGTTTTAAATAAATGACAACAGCATGTTCATTTTCATGTTCTGCAAGCAGAAGTCATGTACGTCATGTCATGTATGATGGTTTGCATGTTAACTCTTCCCAAGAGATCTGGCACAAAATTAGGTAAATCAATTATACCAACACAAGGATAGAAATCAGATAAGGTATGGTAAAAGAATATGGCCTTTCATATGGTGTACAGTATCTCCTCATTTGTTGGGAACATGACATTATATTGAGGAATGGAGATGGAACTCGCATATGGTATAAAGTATCTCCTCCTCATTTGTTTGGAACATGACATTATATTGAGGAATGGAGATGGACCTTTCATATGGTGTACAGTATCTCCTCCTCATTTGTTGGGAACATGACATTATATTGAGGAATGGAGATGGACCTTTCATATGGTGTACAGCCACTGCTCATGTTTGTTGTGAACACGATGTTATACAGAGGAACACAGAGATGGACCTTTCATTTAGTGTAAATTATCACCTCTCCATTTTTGAGATTTGAGAATATTTAGAAAAATACACAGATTATACTCTTCGGATGAGGACTAGAGATTGATCTATCATATGGTGTACAGTATTTTCACCTAATTTGTCGGGAAAATTAGGTGGTGTAGATACATTGATGATGTTCTTATGGACAACAATAGAAACATTTCCATCCTACAGAATGAGGATGTTATATAGATTGAAGTACTGTCCTTACTTGACAAACTTTAAGCTAATTATGAACTTCGGTCAACTTAGTAAAAAGTTTGAAAATAAAATTGTCAGCTATATAAATCCTGTAAAATAATCTCTACTTGGTGGTCCACCATTTATAACCGAGTCTCCTCTTACTGAATGGTATGACAGTCTGATTTGTCACATTCAGTCAGTTTGCATACCTTATACTTGATACAAATGTGAAGTAAAATAAAAATGTGAAGTGCTGCATTTTATGCATATAATACTTACCTGTGCTGATATCTCGAGATGATTCCTCCCTGGCAATTGTCCCCATCATTTCAGCTTCTTTCATAGACAGCTGGTTTCCTCTGTTATACATCTCGTCTTCCTCTTTAACCTCAATTTTCATATCAATGACTTCTACCCCCTTAGATCACACAAATTATTATCAGCACTATTATCCTAAGACTACATAGAAGAATATAATCTAACACAGTTTAGCATCAATATTGATATTGACGCTCTCAGTGATCTACCTGATGATGGTGAGGGATGGTGTGACCTTCCTGTGTGGAATCCCAGGAATACAGAGGACGAGGACATCTCTCTGGTGGGTTCCCATTACTGGATCCATCTGTAGGAAACACACACACTGACTGAATACATTGTTTCTATGTGTTTATCAGATGATGGGGGATCTAGGTGGACCCTCCGTACTGCTCTCTCCTTTACAATAAAGTCTCCTCTTACCCGGTGATGTGAGGGGCGGCTGATTCTCCATCATGACATCCTTGTAGAGATCCTTGTGTCCTTCTAAATACTTCTCCATCACGCTACTCTCCTCCTCTTGTTTTATCTCTTTTGTAATATTAATATTAAAATTGCTCCAGCTTCTACTCTGAATGCAAATGTAACACAAACTAGTAAAAATGCAGCTAATGTGCAGATCATAATCTAACTACCACTGATTGTTAATGCTCTACCTGATGATGGTGAGGGATGGTGTGATCTTCCGGTGTTGAATCTTGGGAATACAGAGGACGGGGACATCTCTCTGGTGGGTTCCCATTACTGGATCCATCTGTAGGAAACACACATACTGACTGAATACATGGTTTTTATGTATTATTTGGGTGATGGAAAACCCTCCATACTGATTCCCCCCCCCTCTCTTTATATTAGTCTCCCCTTACCCGGTGATGTGAGGGGCGGCTGGTTCTTTATCATGACATCCTTGTAAAGATCCTTATGTCCTTCTAAATACTCCTTCATCACACCATCTTCTTTTAACTCTTTTTTAATAGTAATATTAAAATTGGTCCAGCTTCCAATCTAAATGTTAAAGTAACACAAAATAGAAAAATGCAGCTAATGTACAGATCATAATGAAGTGATCAGTGATTATTGATCTTGTACCTGATCATGGTGAGGGGTGCTATGATCTTCCTGTGTGGAATCCCAGGAATGCAGAGGACGGGGACATCTCTCTCGTGGGTTCCCATAACCGGATCCATCTGTAGGAAACAAACACACTGACTGAATACATTGCTTCTATGTGTTTATCAGATGATGGGGGATCTAGGTGGACCCTCCGTACTGCTCTCTCCTTTACAATAAAGTCTCCTCTTACCTAGTGAGGTGCGGTATCTAGGTGGTGCTGATTTGGTGGTGGACAATCTAAGGCCCTCCAAAATAAGCAGTTGGCACAATGTTGGTTACTAACACTAGTGCTCAGTTCTTGTGAGCAATCTAGGAGTAGAAAAACAGAGCAATGCAGAAAAGAAGGGATGACCCAATATAGGGCCAATACCAGAACAAGATCGGGAGGCAACAGACCAAAAACTGTCTCTTTTTGGTGATTATACCTCACCTGTTTCCTTCTCTAATTGGATTCCTTCCATGTTACATGGCCAATCACCCCTCACATCTTCCTCCTCTTCTTCAATTGTATATTCCACTTTGATAGAGTTGACGTTGGAACCTTCCAGTGTGGGATGAGAAGGATGGAAAACCTGAAACACACAATGATACAGTCACCATCCAGACACATCCCTTTGGATAACGTCCCAGAATTCCCAGCATCGCTCACCTCTCCCATTAGGAGGTCAGTGATCTTCTTGGTGACTTCTAGGATCTTCTTTTCATTGTTTCTCTCTGGAGACAGTAAGGAACATAAAGGAACTGTAGTGGATTCCGGTCCATCTCCCAATGTCTTTTTTGCAACTATGTTATCCTGTAGAGAGAGAGAGAGTATAAGTTATATATACTTTTCCCAACCAGATAACTAAACAACCCAACTTTCTACCATTATGGTCCCTCCTTGTGCTAATCTTGTAACAAGCTATTTGGGGGTCCTCCTTATAGTGTGATGGTGTGCAGCAATTAAAAAAAGGACTTCTGTGGGTGAAGTCTTGATTTAAACTGGGCACAGTGCGATCATGGAAGTCAAACTGGCCAGCCAATTGGTAATGACCTACAAGACATAAGAGCCGGTATATTGTGCAAGGCTGGATAAGGTATATCGTCAACACACCGACAAGATTTTTTCGAAGCGAGAAGCTCTTCTTTATTGCATGATCACATAGACAATGTTTCGGGAGTGTGCAGGGACCCTTCATCAAGTATGTGATTCCATCATGCATGATGAAGGGTCCCCTGCACGGTCCCGAAAACGCTGTTTATGCGACCTAATACTTGTTATACACCATTGGTCTCCAAACTGCGGCCCGGGGGCAGATGCAGCACTTTGCTTGTCTTTATCTGGCCCTTGGAGCACTTTTCCTTCCACTGATACAAGACACTATTCCTTCCACTAACACCAACAATGGCGCATCATTTCTGCTACTGACACAAAAGATGGGGTTCAATTCCTCCCACTGACACCAACTATGGGGCACGTTTCCTCCCCCTGACCCCAGGACAATTTCTACTCCCACTGGCCACAGTCCGGTCCCCTTAAAGCCTGAAGGACAATAGACTGGCCCTTTGTTTAGAAATGGGAGTCGCTGCAGTACTGTCTTTACGGTGGATTCCAGTATGATGTTTGAAAAGGATAAGCTTGGGCTCGGTCTGGACCTGTGGGGGGCACTATTCTTCCCACTGACACCAAGGATGGGGCACTATTCCTCCCACTGATGCCAAGGATGGGGCACTATTCCTCTCACTGACGCCAAGGATGGGACACTATTTCTCCCACTGATACCAACGATGGTGCACTATTCCCCCCACTGACACCAAGGACTGGGCACATTTCCTCCCACTGACACCAAGGATGGGGCACATTTTCCCCCACTGACACCAACGATGGGGCATATTTTACCCCACTGACACCAACGGTGGGGCACATTTCCCCCCACTGACACCAATTATGGGGCACTTTTGCTCCAACTGATGGCAGGAAAATTTCTACTCCCAGTAGGCATAGTCCGCCCCCCCCCCCCCCAAAGTCTGAAGGGCAGTAAACTGGTCGTTTGTTTAGAAAGTTTGGAGACCCCTGTTAGTACTGCAGTGACTCCTGAATGGTCACAGTGGATGTCTTTACCGTATGGTTGATTCCAGTATGGTGTGTGAAAAGGATAATGATGTCACAACCATCCCCACCCTTTTATTATGTACAGCTGCGGGGTGGAGAATCTCCCACCAGTGAGGATGCAATCATGTGATAGCTTCCCCCAGTTTCAGACGAACTGGGTTCGGACTAAGTTTGCATCCAGCCATCAGTAGATCTCATTTAGATGTGCGATTGGGGGTGGGGTGCAGTAAAAATGCACGGTTATTTTTAGTGCCCCCAACTGTCCCCCCTTTAGCTGCAATAGGCAGTGGATGAGGGTGTCTACATGCCTCGGTCGTGATCCATTAAGGGAACAGGAAAGCACCACAAACGCATGCAGTTGTGACGCGTCTATCGGCAAAAATGGATCGCTCTTTAGAGGACTGGAAGATTTAGATGCACGTCTAAATCTACACAAATTCTGTAAAAACGTTTAACCAGTTGTATCTCTTATGTAATTTCTTAACATTAAAAAATAAAAAATAAATAAATACCTGCAATAAATGAAAAAAAAAAAAAAAAGAATATAATAATAATAATAATTTTATATATATATATATATATATATATATATATATATATATATATATATATATATATATATATATATATATATATATATATATATATATAATATAAAGAAGTATCAATAATAACTAAATACCTGTAATAAATACATACACATTATAAATAAATAAATGAATAAATATCTGTAATAAATACCCACAATAAAAAAAATCCTGAAATGAATAAATAGTAAGCAAATAAATACCGGAAATAAATAAATACCCGTATTAAAAAAAAATATATCTATAATAAATTAAAATCCGTAATAACTAAATACCTGTAATAAATAAATACCCATTATAGATAAATACCTGCAATAAATAAGCACCCACAATTAAAAAATCCTTCAATGAATAAATTAATAGTAAATAAATACCCATTATAAATAAATACCTGTAATAAAAAATAAAATATCTGTAATACATAAATACCCATAATAAATAAATGCCTGTAATAAATAAATACCCATGATAAAAAATAAATAAATGTAATAAAATAAATACCCATAATAAATAAATGCCCATAATAAATAAATATCTGTTATAAAAGCCTGCAATACATAAATATCTGTAATTAATCCCCATAATAAACAAATAAATTACCGTTAATAAATAAATAATTAGTAATTTTTACGCGTCATCAGATATATACCCCAAAATAAAGGGCGACAAAGTCTGACGCATACTTGTGATTTTAATGTAGCATTTCGGAACGGTAATCCTCTAAGCGAACATCTGCGATTTAATTTAGGAAAGCTCCTCTCCCCTTTTGACACCCAAAATCACTGTAGATTTAAAAAATAGGCACGTATCGGCAATAAAAAAAAAAGAAATAAACATGTTTGTGGTGCTCCCAGAATCCTCCTCACCTCTCCGGTCAGCAGGTAGATGATCTCCAGGGTGAGCCGTAATATCCTCTCCGTCAGGTCGGTGCAGTTTGCCTCCATTGCTCGCACTCTGTTCAACTCATTTCCAATAATGTGCCCATCCCCCAAATGGTTCCATTGCTCTCACTCTGTTCAACTCACTCCCAGTATATATAGTGCCCATCCCCCAACGCACAGCATCATGGGTAAAAGCTGTCTTGTTACAGCCCAGCAGACTTGGAGGCACTGTTCATTAAATAATGCTAAAAACTGAGATTAGCTATCCAAGTGCACCAAAGAATTCATCATGTTGTCTGAGAGCAGTGCACATTTTCTAATGTTTTTGATCTTTTTTTTTTTTTTAATTTAAAAAAAAAAAATTCTTAGCTCTTGTGTCTGCACTTCTGGGCTACAATAAAATGGCTGACACCATTGAATATATATATATATATATATATATATATATATATATATATATATATATATATATATATATATATATATATATATATATATATATATATATTTATTTATTAAAATGAATCATTTATTTATTTTTTTAGTTGTTACAGAGATCCAAGTGATCATAGAAATAATCAACATGGTCCGTATTAGCAGAAGTAGGTATACAACAATATGCAGAACATGGACACATATGTGTGAGCATATTATTTATTACAAGTGGCCACCACCTTCGGACAAAAGAGGTTTATCAGCTACTTTGCCCCAGAGCAAAGAGATGGCAGAACAATAGTTTATAGTAAGATAATAAATCTCAATCATGCAGGCGATAGAAATAAGGGGCTTTCAAACATGCACCTCATGAAGTCATCAATATATACATAAAATCAAAGCATTTTTATTACAATTCATATTAAACCCCCCTAAAAATGTTGGATCATAGAGTTGTATATATGAGAAAACTCCAAACCATCCCATCACGATATTAGTCACGAATAGTCTACGCGTTTCATGGCTATTCCACTTCCTCAGGAGTCAGGACTAAGGATGTGTTCTCATATACAGTTGTGCTCATAAGTTTACATACCCTGGCAGAATTTATGATTTCTTGGCCATTTTTCAGAGAATATGAATGATAACACAAAAACTATTCTTTCACGCATGGTTAGTGTTTGGCTGAAGCCATTTATTATCAGTTAACTGTGTTTACTATTTTTAAATCATAATGACAACAGAAACTACCCAAATTATCCTGATCAAAAGTTTACATACCCCAGTTCTTAATACCGTGTATTGCCCCCTTTAACATCAATGACAGCTTGAAGTCTTTTGTGGTATTTGTGGATGAGACTCTTTATCTTCTCAGATGGTAAAGCTGCCCATTCCTCTTTGCAAAAAGCCTCCAGTTCCTGTAAATTCTTGGGCTGTCTTGCATGAACTGCACATTTGAGATCTTCCCAGAGTGGCTCGATGATATTGAGGTCAGGAGACTGAGATGGCCACGCCAGAACCTTCACTTTATTCTGCTGTAGCCAATGACAGGTCGACTTGGCCTTGTGTTTTGGATCATTGTCATGTTGGAATGTCCATGTATGTCCCATGCGCAGCTTTCTGGCTGATGAATGCAAATGTTCCTCCAGTATTTTTTCATAACATACTGCATGCATCTTGCCATCAACTTTGACCAAATTTCCTGTGCCTTTGTAGCTCACACATCCCCAAAACATCAGAGATCCACCTCCGTGTTTCACAATAGGAATGGTGTACCTTTCACCATAGGCCTAGTTGACCTCTCTCCAAATGTAGCGTTTATGGTTGTGGCCACAAAGCTCAATATTGGTCTCATCACTCAAAATGAATTTGTGCCAGAAGGTTTGAGGCTTGTCAAATGCAGTTTGGCGTATTGTAAGTGGGATACTTTGTGGCATTTGCGTAGTAATGGCTTTCTTCTGGCGACTCGACCATGCAGCCCATCTTTCTTCGAGCGCCTCCTTATTGTGCATCTTGAAACAGCCACACCACATGTTTTCAGAGAGTCCTGTATTTCACCTAAAGTTATTTGTGGGTTTTTCTTTGCATCCCGAACAATTTTCGTGGCAGTCGTGGCTGAAATTTTAGTTGATCTACCTGACCCCTCATTTTCCATTTCTTGATTAGAGTTTGAACACTGCTGATTGGCATTCTCAATTCCTTAGATATCTTTTTATATCCCTTTCCTGTTTTATACAGTTCAACTACCTTTTCCGCAGATCCTTTGACAATTCTTTTGCTTTCCCCATGACTCAGAATCCAGAAACGTCAGTGCAGCACTGGGTGGGAGATGCAAGGGTCTGTCAGGAGTCCAGAAACTCATTGACCTTTTATATACACACACACACACTAATTTCAAGCAAACAGATCACAGGTGAGGATGGTTACCTTTAATAGCCATTCAAACCCCTTTGTGTCAATTTGTGTGCATGTTATCAGGCCAAAATCACCAGGGTATGTAAACTTTTGATCAGGGTCATTTGGGTAGTTTCTGTTGTCATTATGATTTAAAAAGAGTAAACAGAGTTGGTTGATAATAAACGGCTTCAGCCAAACACTAACCATGAGTGAAAGAAAAGTTATTGTGTTATCATTCATATTCTCTGAAAAATGGCCAAGAAATCATAAATTCTGCCAGGGTATGTAAACTTATGAACACAACTGTAGATTTTCATAGTAGTATCAGTCCATCTATAAAGATGAGTGTATATGACAGAATAAATCTCAGCCTCAAGGTACATAGTCTGGTGTTACCTCTGTATAATATGTTCCCAGGAGGGGGTAATAGAGATAAGGACCTCTAGGTACGGGGACAGTGATATGGCAAGAGCAGATCCGCAGCTGACCTAATAAGAGAGAGTCAGGGAGAAAGTGAGAAGTATGTTAGCAGAGTGAAGAAGATGGGGGAGAATGGGGGGAAAGAGGGTCTGAACAATCTGTGGGGAAGGGAAAATCCCTTTTGGGTGGCCATCACCTAGTAGAGCCATCTGAAGGATCTTCAAGCAATTAGCGTGGGGAATTCTTCTGAGAGCATAGAATCCAGCCAACAGGACTGTGTTTTCTGGCACTGTTCTGCCTATTGGTTCCATTCTGCTATAAGTTCTTGTTTAAAATCTACAGTATCTATAATACGAGGTTTCTGCAAAAAGTTATATATAAAAAATGCAGAAACTTTTTGAAGACTTCTCTTATTATGTAACATACTCTCTTTACCATTCCAAGTCGGTATCTTCACATGGCATTTTTCACCACAGGATATTCCATCACCCAAACAAAAGCTCGGATCAGGAGGTTGCCGCAACCCCACAATTTAATCATTGGTCATTATGAAATACAGTATGGCTACACCCCAGTGCATATGGTAGCATATAGTCTAATAGCACCTCTACAGCTACATGAGTGTTTCACAACCCTCCTCACCGTATACAGACTGCAATACAGGTTTACAGTCCCAAAACTGCAGAATCCTTCACTTTAGTTTTGGATAAACTGGAAAATGACCAAGACCATTGTGAGATTCCTTCTCCATGACTGGCTACCGTTATCATCAGTTGCTCCTTCCCCATGGGGAGCCCCAGTATGCTCTGACAGCATCAGGCCAACAGAATAGATCAACCTTTTACCCCAGGGGAAACCTCAAAATTATTTTCCAGTCCTGGGAAACCCCTGCTAATACCAACTCATTGTGGGTCAGTCGAAAAAAATGCCCCTTACCCTAGAGGCTAGCGGGAAGAATATTACTTATATTGGTGGCCAGTGGCAAAAATTCCCCTTTTTCCCTTATAGGGCCTACACACGGTCGGACTTTGTTCGGACATTCCGACAACAAAATCCTAGGATTTTTTCCGACGGATGTTGGCTCAAACTTGTTTTGTCTACACATGGTCGCACAAAGTTGTCGGGAAAATCCGATCGTTCTAAACGCGGTGACATAAAAAAAAGTACGTCGGGACTATAAACGGGGCAGTAGCCAATAGCTTTCATCTCTTTATTTATTCTGAGCATGCGTGGCACTTTGTGCGTTGGATTTGTGTACACACGATCGGAATTTCCGACAACGGATTTTGTTGTCGGAAAATTTTATCTCCTGCTCTCCAACTTTGTGTGTCGGAAAATCCGATGGAAAATGTCCGATGGAGCCCACACACGGTCGGAATTTCCGACAACACGCTCCGATCGGACATTTTCCATCGGAAAATCCGACCGTGTGTATGGGGCATTACAGTGGTGGTCAGAATGCCACCCTTACAGACAGCTCAAAAGATCATTTGTGTCATGCAGTGACCTTGGTTCTGGAACTATGGTGGCATCATCAACTTGGAGGTCCACAACTCAATGAACCCCTAGCAACCTGAAGGGCCCTTGGTTGAGAATAGCTGGGCTAGATACCTGGGATCTAATGTCCTTCTTTAGCTCTGTCAGATTGTTTATGAAAGTTCTCATTTATCCAGGTCTTGATATATCTAGTAGTAGTTAGTGACATTCAACTAGACTTGTTCTGTAACGTTGAAGACGTTTCCTAGTTTGTTCAAGCCACTTCTTCATTTCTGAATCAGAGGTTTGGAGAAGCCACAAAACATCTTCAACATTACAGTTCAAGTCCTATTGAATGTGACTAACAACTACTATCTATTCTGTCAGATTTTTCATCAGATACTTGACCATAGACATGCACAATTCTTCTGTTATGAATTTAAACTCGGACAGAATAAGACTAGAACAGAATAGAATAGAAAATAAAAGACTAGATAGGAATAGAAATAAACAGAATAGACTATAAAATAAAGGAATAGGATAGAATAGAATACAACAGGATAGAATAGAATATAAAATAAAGGAATAGGATAGAATAGAACACAACAGGATAGAATAGAATATAAAATAAAGGAATAGGATAGAATACAATGGAAAATAAAAGAATGTAATACAAAATAAAGGATTAGAATAGATAATAAAATATAAGAATAGAATACAATAAAATAAAAGAGAATAGAATAGAACATAAAGAATAGAATAAAATAGAACAATTACAGCCATCTTTCAAAATTCTAATTGATTGGAAAATAACGAATATAGGAAACTAATCCAAATATACGAAAAACAAATTCTGAAAGCGAATCATTGTAACATAACGAATATGATGAAATGAAGTTAATTAACTTAAAGAATCCAAAACTAAACCAAACAAATTTTTCCATCGTGCACATCTCTACTTGACCATCTCTTTGTTGGAGACGTTTTCTAGTTTTTTCAAGCCACTTCTTCACTTCTGGTTCAGGGGTTTGGAGAAGCTACAAAACGCCTTGAATTGAATGCGACTACCACTAGATATTCTGTCAGATTGTTCAGCAGATACTTGACCATCCCTTTGCTTAGAAAACCTACAACCTTCTCCAAAGGCCAAGTTCCAATAAGTCACCCCCGTAGTGTTGTTGATGAAAAACAAGCAATTGTGACCAGTGGTAACTGTACATATAAAACACAAGTCCATGCTATGATTCACCAATGAGAACTTTATTTTATGAATGCCTTGAGATGTCCTAGGAATAAAGGACAGTCTCCTTTCCCTTTTGGACATTTCCCCTCCATTTCTGTCTGGATGACGCAACTACGAGAGAAAGGAAAACAGGGAAGGGCAGAAAGTTAGAGTTTAAACTATTTGGGTGGGCCGGCCTTTCAAACTGCCTAATTTTGATCACACAATTGCTCTACATGACGATTCAAGCTATGAAACACCAAGGTTTTACTGCGGCTTCGAGGGGTGTGCGTTCTCTGGTGGAAAATTAGTGTCGCTTTTTGGGCAAAACATTTCCAGCACTCCGGGCAGGAAAAAGGCTTTTCGCCGGTGTGAACTCTTAAATGCTTATCACGATTTGCTTTACTGGAGAAGCATCTGCCGCACTCGGAACAGGGAAAGGGCTTCTCGCCGGTGTGGACCCTATGGTGTGTTTTAAGTTGCGACTTGAGGCTGAAGGATTTTCCGCACTCAGTACAGGAAAAGGGCTTTTCTCCGGTGTGGGTTCTCTCGTGTCGGACAAGTTCTTGTTTTTTTATGAAGGCCCTCTTGCACTCGTAACACGAAAATGGCTTGTGGTCTGAGTGAACTCTCTGATGGGCAGTGAGTTGGGATTTCTGGGTGAAAGACTTTCCGCACTCGGAACACGAGAAGGGCTTTTCCCCGGTGTGAATTCTCTGGTGTGCAACCAGGTCACAGTTTTTTATGTATGATTTTTTGCAGTCTGGGCAAGAATAGATTTTTTTACCGGCATGGTCCCTCTGATGGACATGGAGTTCATATTTTTTATTGAAACCTTTCCCACACTCAGAGCATGGAAACAGAAACTCAGCTTTATGATTTCTTGGGTTCTGGTCGGGTGCATGAGAACGTTGTACCATGGTATTTTCTTCTTCATTGTAGTCTGGAGATGAAATAAGACATCCCTCTAAGGTATTCCAGGCATCGTATGCACCTATTGAAAAGCATTGTTTGGTTAATAGTAGCAGCATGTTCATTGCTGGTGGTGTAGGTACATTGATGATGATGTTCTTAAGAATTTTATAACGTATCATAGATAGAAGATGTGTTCTATATGGATTAAACTATTGATTTTTTTTTCTCTTTGAAACATAAAACTAATAACAAAATGAAGACTTTTCCAAGTTAGCCTAGCCAGTCATTTACAAATAAAACATCATCCTTACATTTCTGGTCTACCATTCACAACTGAGTCCCCTTTCACAGGATCCTATGGTATGAGGACACTGCACACCACCAGCTCAGCGTGTGGTACTATGTAAAAATGGCCTCAGCCTAGGTTCTTCCCCATGCCCCTGTCATATTTTTCCCCACCCACGGGCCTTTACGATTAAGCCCTAGGCAGGGCAAAACGCATCAGTGGTTTGGCATAGCGGGAGCTGAGGACATTTTCACATAGTACCACATGCTGAGCTGGTGGCGTGCAGTGTCCTCTATACCATAGGGCTCGGTACTATCTGGATAAGCTGTCAGGATGGCCACGCCCTTATCTAGTTGTGGATCACCGGAACTACAGTGTTGAAGGGCACTTAGATCAGCACCGCAGGTTGCTGAGGGTTTCCATGAGTCCTTTTATACTGGATAGTGTGAAGGTCTACTGATACTTTCTCTTTGTTCGTCAATCTGCATCTCTATACTTACCCATACTATTATCTAGACAAGATTCCTCCTTAGTAATTGTCACCATCATTTCAGCTTCCTTCATAGATGGTTGCTCGCCCCTCACATATGTCTCATTTTCGTCTTTCACTTCAATTTTTATACCAATCACTTCTTTCCCCTAAAATCAGAAAATAATTGTAAGCATTATTATTCTAAATTTTAATGGAAGGTTAGAATCTAATACAATAGCAGCAAAACAAATACTCTTGCGCACAAATGTGTTGACCAGGCGATCCAAAGTTCAGAGCGGATAATATCTTTAGGCCTTGCTGCCCTCCAGAATAGGGGTATCCTAGCAGTCAAAAAAGAGAATAGAAAAAAAGAGGGCGCACCAGCATTGCGCATTATCCTTTGATATATTTATTAGAAGAAAAAGTATTAAAAACTACTCACAAGGATGGAAAGAAAACCACAATGTAACAATCTTTGGCTTATGACAATCCGTCTACTGATAGCAGTCTCCAGATCCTGAAGAGAGGACATGCGAACCACTGCTGGCAGCAGAGGTTCACAAGTCCTCTCTTCAGGATCTGGAGACTGCTATCAGTAGACGGATTGTCATAAGCCAAAGATTGTTACATTGTGGTTTTCTTTCCATCCTTGTGAGTAGTTTTTAATACTTTTTCTTCTAATAAATATATCAAAGGATAATGCGCAAGGCTGGTGCGCCCTCTTTTTTTCTATTCTCTTTTTAGAATCTAATACAGTTTAGAGCTGGAGTTTGACATCCTCAGTCTACCTGATCATGGTGAGGGATGGTGTGATCTTCCTGTGTGGAATCCCAGGAATACAGAGGGCAGGGACATCTCTCTGGTGGGTTCCCATTACTAGATCCATCTGTAGGAAATGCACATATTTGCTGATCTTAAATACATTGTTTCTAGGCATTTATGAGATGAGGTCCAGTAGGATCCTCCATACTGCTCTCTCCTTTACAATAAAGTCTCTTCTTACCCGGTGATGTGAATGGCGGCTGATTCTCCATCATGGCGTCCTTGTAAAGAGCCTTGTGTCCTTCTAAATAATTCTCAATTAATCCATTCTCCTCTTCTTCTTTTATCTCTTTTTTAATATTAAAATTTCTTCCTCCCTGAATGTCAATGTCAACAAAATAGTAAATGCAGCTAATAGCATATGCAGCTAATGTGCAGATCATAATGTAACTTTTAATGATTGTCAGTCTAATACCTGACCATGGTGAGAAATGCTGAGATCTTCTTGTGCAGAACACAGAGGATGGGGACATCTCTCTGGTGGGTTTCTGTTACTGGATTCACCTGTAGGAAACACATACACTGACTGAATACGTTTTTTCTTTGATAATTACATGATGGTTGTAACTCCATACTGCTCTCTCCTTTACAATATGGTCTACTCTCACCTGGAGGTGTGACGGGGGGTTGGTTCTCCATAATGACATCCTTGTAGAGATCCTTGTGTCCTTCTAAATACTCCCACTCCTCCATGGAGAAATAGACGGTGACATCCTGACACCTTAAAGGAACCTGACACACACAATGATACCGTCACCATTCAGACACATCCCTTGTCTAACACTGGATAATGTCCTAGAATTCCCAGCACTGCTCACCTCTCTTGTCAGCAGCTCAATGATCTTCTTTGTGACTTCTAGAATCTTTTTTTCGCTATTTTTATCAGATATCAGGGAAGAGGTTGAAGGAACCATACAGGGGTTTTGTCCATTCTCAGATATCATTTTCACAACCGTATAACCCTATAGGAGGTGAGGTATCACAATCATGAAGTACCAGAAGTTATTCATTAGATTTAAATTGACCAGGCATGACTTTCTAATTAAAACAACATTACCGACAAAAGATCGAAATGGGTGAAATCTGCACAATCATTGTTCACAATCAGTCAAACTATCTAAATTTTTCCACAGGAAAAGGTCCTCTTTGTCCACAATGCATCAAGAGATCTCCATTTTCCAGCAGGAAAACACTCTTGTTGTCCATAATAAGTCAATCCATCTTCTAGCTGTAAAAGGCCCTTATGGTCCACAATGAGTCGAGACCTTCATCCTTTAGCAGGAAGAGGTCCCCACTGTGGCCAGAGATCTCCATCTTCCAGCAGGAAGAGGTCGCTGTTATCCCCAACAAGTCAAGATAACTCCATCTTCCAGCAGGGAGAGGTCCCCACTGTCCACAATGAGTCAAGATCTACATCTTCCAGCAGGAAGAGGTTCCTACTAGTCCAGAGATCTTCATTTTATGCCAGGAAAAGACCCTCAATGTCTACAAGAAGTCGAAACATCTCCATCTTCCATCAGGATTAGGCACTCTTTGTCTACAATGAATTTAGAGGTTTCCATATTCCAGCAGGAAATGCCCTAGTCGAGAAAGCTCCATCTTCCAGCAGGAAAAAGCCCTGGTTATCAATAAGTCAAAAGATCTCAATCTTTCTGCAGGAAAAGTCCTTCTTTAACCACAATGAATCAAGAGAGCTCCATCTTCCAGCAAGAAAAGGCACTCATTGTCCGTAATGAGTCAGAAATCTCCATCTTCTAGATGGAAAAGGCCCTCGTTGTCCACAATGAGTCGAGATCTGCATCTTTCAGAAGAAAGAGGTCTCCATGGTCCACAATGAGTCCAGAGATCTACATTTTCTGTCAGGAAAAGGCCCTCATTGTTTACAAGAAGTTGAAACTAGATCTCCATTTTTCATCAGGATTAGGCCCTCTGTCTACCATGAGTATAGAGATCTCCAATGAGGGCCTTTTCCCACTGGAAGATGGAGTCCTCTTGACTCATTGTACACGAGGGCCTTTTCCTGCTGAAAAATGGAGTTCCCTGGATTCATTGTGGATAATGAAGACCTCCTTCTGGAATATGCATTTGTACTCATTGTGGACAATAGGAACCTCTTCCTACTGCAAGTGTTTTTCTTAGTTTACTGTGCCTTGTGGTGACACCCACCAGAAAATTGAGAAATGGACACCCTGATCAATATTGTATCTTGTGGATTTCCTGAATCAATTTTTCTTTAATTTCTCTGAAGATTTGCATCTTTCAATGAGTCAAGAGAGCTCCATCTTCCAGTAACAAAAACCCTCATTGTGCACAATAAGCTCTCGTTATCCACAATGTGCCCAGAGATCTCCATCTTCCTCCAGGACAAGGTTCACATCTATACAGAGTCAAAGTGTCTCAATCTTCCAGAAAGAAAAGGCTTTTCCTAGAAAGCCAAAAGGTGAGAGAAACGCCCACAGATGGCAGTAAAGTTTGTTTCTATTGGGACACTTATGGCCAATTTAGAGTCACCAGTAGACATGAAGCTTACCAAATTGGCCTACAGATAGCCATGGTCTCCACAGAAGTCCTTGATCTGACACCAGGTGAGTGAAGTATGAGGGCTTTACAGTATAAGCTAAGTGGGTTGTCACCCAAGGGTAGGCTGATCAGCTAATTAGAGGTAAGTATTCTTGTACAGAGGGGATGAGAGGAAATTGTGGGCAAGTGGTACCAAGTGGTACCTGGACACAATGCAAATGTTCATATTTAAATCTAAGTGTGAACAAATTCTATTTTGTCTGCAGGAAAAAAAAAAAAAAAACTAAAAATGTGGTTTATTTATAATATAGTGACAGGAAAAACCTGTAAATTAATATTTGGTTGTGTAGTCATAGCCGTAAAATGGTCCTCACCTCTCCGGTCAGCAGGTAGAGGATCTCCAGGGTGAACTGCAGGATCTGCTCAGTGAGGGGATTACTGTTCTCCTCCATAGCTCACACTCACTTCTGTAGCATTGGTGTGCCTCCTCCAACACTCAGCATTATGGGTAAGAGGAAGTCTCTCCAGTGATTGGTTCTCATCAGCCATTTTGTTGTAGCCCACAATTCAATAGAAATCAATCTGGAGAGAATCTGCCGAAGATTAACCCAGACTGGGAGCAGTTCGGAGATCCCACATGAACCCAACTCCAGCTCCTCCACATTCACTGTACAGAATTACACAGCAAACATTCTCAGCAGACTCAACTCTTTACTGCCCCCCCCCTTACATTAACCCTTTACTGCCCTTGTCTCACATCTACTGTACATTAACTTCTTACTGCCCCCCCTCCCATCTACCGTACATTATCCTTTACTGCCCTTTCCTCCCATCTACCGTACATTACCCTTTACTGCCCTTTCCTCCCATCCACTGTACATTAACCCCTTAGGGACCTCCCATCCACTGTACAATAACTCTTTACTGCCCCCTCCCATCCACCATACATTAACCCCTTATTGCCCTTCTTCCATCCACTGTACATCAACCCTTTACTGCCCTTCTCCAATTCCATTTACATAAACCTCTTTCTGCCCCTTCCATCTTATGTACATTAACCCTTTACTGCCCCTCTTCCATCCTATGTAAAATAACCCTTTAGTGTCCCCATTCACTGTACAGAATTACACAGCAAATATTCTCAGCAGACTCAACTCTTTACTGCCCCCCTCCCATCCACCTTACAATAATCCTTTACTGCCCCCCCCTCCATCCACCGTACATTAACCCTTTATTGCCCTCGCCTCACATCTACTGTACATCAACCTCTTACTGCCCCCCTCCCATCCACCGTACATTACCCTTTACTCCCCTTTCCTCCCATCCAATGTACATTAACCCTTCACTGCCCCCCCATCCAATGTACATTAACCCTTCACTGCCCCCCCCATCCACTGTACATTAACCCTTCACTGCCCCCTCCCATCCACCTTACATTAACCCCTTAGTGACCTTCCATCCACTGTACATTAACCCCTTACTTCCCTCGCCTCACATCTACTGTGAATTAACCCTTTACTGCCCCCCTCCCATCCACCATCTTCCTTTCTCTGTACATTGGACATTTACTGTCCCCTCCACCTCTAAATATATTTAACCCTTTTCACTTCCCCTTTCCCATTCACTTAACAATAACTCTTTCTGTGTTTGTTAGCCCTATAATCCTCCCCTCCCATTCACCACACATTAACCCTTCACTGCCCTTGCCTGTTCTCTGAATATTAACTCTTTTTTACCCTCCCTTTAAAAAGGACATTAATCCTTTGCTACCCTTCCGTTCTCCGCACATTAACCCTTCGTTGTCCCCTCTCTTTACCCCAAATTACAAATATTACTGTGACCCTGGTGAGAGTAATCCATGTTGTATTGATGATGACTGAATAGCCCTTTCCAGAATGATGACCCTTGAATGGTACAAAATATTGACATTGTAACATATAAAATCTGACTAAAAGGGGAATAAACCGATATGGTGCAATCAGATCGTAACATGTGTGACCAGATTATTCCTATAAAGTTATAAAAAAAACAAAAACAAAACAAAAAAAAAACACACACACAAGACTCGGAGCAATTCAGACTTTTTATTTAGTTATAAAAATTAAAAAATACGAACAGCAGACAACCATCCAAGTGTTCATCTGAGTTTTTAAACCATAGAACATTCTATTCCCCGTTTCTGTTGTTCGTTCCCCCCCAAGTTGGTGACGGGTGGATGATCCCTTTAAGCTGCTGACAGATTGTGTAGGGGGGGCTGAGGTGGGACCCAGGTGGTATGTGAATGCTCATTCATTAACCAATGGGCAGGCTGGAAGGGTAATACAGGGAACTTCATATGCTGAATAGTGGTATCAACTTCCTGAATCACAAATATCTCGCCAGGTAAATATATTTCCATCAATGTTCCAAATAGGTATTAGCTGCAATGTTGGAGTTTTGCTTTAAGTCACCCCTTGCACAGTCCTAGAGGTGAAACGCTATTGGAAATGGTTTATAATGACCTTTATTATTCCTAAACATACCCAATGTCCACCGAGCTGGTAAACACACGATTTCTTGAATCGTAAAACTTATCTACAACCAAGAATGAAAATTGTAATATACTGCATTCGTTTTCTTTCCGTTTTCAATCCTTTTTTTTTTTTTTTTATTACCTGGTGATCCTTAAACACACTTCCTGTCCCAGGGTGACAACACTCACCGTATTGTATCTCTGGAGGAGCAGGGTTGTCACTCTAGAACAGGAATACAGAACACCTCCTTCTCTCCATAACAAAAAGGTGGAAGTTTTCTGTAGTCCAGAGTAAGAGCTGAGAACAAAGTAAAAGTGCAGCAGAAGAAGTTATCAGTTCACAAGCTTTCTGGCAGGATCAAAAGGGAGCAAATAGCAGAAGTTCATTCTTGGGATTTGCATAGCCTTCAAGTCTAGAGCATAAACCCTCCACCTCTTCAAAGGCTAAAATTTCCCCTTCAACCTCCATCAAGCCCTGCAATGACCTTCTACAGCTCCACCGCCCAGACTGTAGGACCTTTGGGAAAGGATCCTTCTCTCCTGTTGTGTCCTGTTCCTCTACATGTTTGTTGGGGAGGTGATGAGAAATAAGCCTTCAGCCCCTTTCACACATACGGACGCGGTTACCCGTTTTTCATCCATCCGTTGACGGATGAAAAAAAAAAAAAAAAAACAACAGACATCAGTACATCTCTATGGAAAAACGGATGGAAACAGACGATCATCCATTTACATCTGCATCCATTATTTATATAATTATCAAAGCCCTATTTTTGTTCCGTTAAAGAAACAGAACGGACAAAAATAACAAACAAATGGATGTGAATGGACAAAGGGTCCATTTTTGCATTGGTAGTGGATGTAAAAAACTGACGTAAAAACTGAGGAGAAACTGATAAACAATAAAAAAACTGATGTAAACTTCATTCGTTTTATCCTTTAAACAACCGTGACTGAACTGATGTAACTAGCGGTCCACATGTGTGAAAGGGGCCTTAGATCATATAATAGAAGTATTGCAGTTCCTGGTAGACATCAGAATGAAATCACCTGAGAGTCTCTTCCATCTCTGTGAGACCAATGGCGAGATCCCTGTGCCGAGTTCCTGGGTCTTCACACCTGCTGTGTCCATTATGAGGGGTTTCCACCATCCCTGTGCTGAATTCCCAGGTAAGCACACCCTTATGAGGGGTTCCCACCACCTCTGTGTTGGGTTCCCAGGTCAGCACTCCATTATGAGGGGTTCCCACCACCTATGTGTTGGGTCCCCAGGTCAGAACTCCATTATGAGGGGTTCCCACCATCCCTGTGCCGAGTTCCCAGGTCTGTACACCTGCTATGTCCATTATGAGGGGTTCCCACCATCCCTTTGCTGAGTTCCTGGATCTACACACCTGCTGTGCCCTTTATGACGGGCTCCCACCATCCCTGTGTTGAGTTTCCAGGTGAGCACACCATTAAGAGGGATTCCCACCAGGAGGATAGGAATAAAGCCATGAATTATGGCCAGAAAACTTCCAAACTGAATTTATTATTGGTTCTATATTGTAAAGAATTCAACAGTTATGGTGACATTCCCAGATGAACATATCACATATTTATAGTGGAAAGAAACTATGGCAGGGCAAGCTAACCAATGGAGTCCCAAAGAGATCTAGAAGCCAACAAGTGGCAAAACCCACCAGGCTCATACTTGATGATGCAAGATTGGTCATCATCATCATTGGCTGTGGGATTTCTGATGTAAAACAAGCTGCTCTTCCTCTGAAAAACTTTTCCGGCACTCCGAACAGGAAAATGGCTTCTTGCCGGAGTGGAGTCTCAGATGCTTACTTAGGTGCGCCTTTTGCGAGAAGCATCGGCCGCACTCCGGACAGGAAAAGGGCTTCTCACCAGTGTGGACCCTCCGGTGCAAAGTGAGAAGGGTCCCCGACTTGAATGACTTCCCGCAATCAGAACAAGGGAAGGGCTTTTCCCCAGTGTGGTCTCTCTGGTGGAGAATGAGGTGTGACTTTTTCTTGAAGGACTTTTCACACTCAGAACACGAGAAGGGCTTTTCACTGGTGTGGACCCTTTGGTGGGTGTTGAGTTCCGATTTCGTTTTGAAGGACTTATCGCACTCTGTACATGAATATGGCTTCTCGCCAGTGTGAACCCTCTGGTGGACCTGAAGCTGGTATTTTTTTACGAACAGCTTGTCGCAGTCTGGGCATGAAAAGATCTCCTTGCCCGTATGAGTCCTCTGATGTACATAAAGGTCACATTTCTTTTTGAAAGATTTCCCGCACTCCAAGCAGATCAACGATCCCTCTTTTATACTAAGTTTCTGCAGCTGCTCTTTCTTTTTCAGGAGCTTGTCCCGCCGTTTCTCCAGGTGGTTCTGCTGGTGTATGATGAGCGTGTGCTTTCGGGTGAAACACTTCCCGCACTCCGGACACGAGAACGGCGTCTCACCCGTGTGGATCCTCTGATGCGTTGTTAGATGATACTTTTCTTTAAAGCTCTGCCCACATTCAGTGCATGAATAAGGCCTCTCGTCTGTGTGATGTCTCAAGTGATGGACCAGCCCTGACTTGAATTCAAAGGATTTCCCACAATCCGGACAAGGAAAGGGCAGCAGACCAACGTGATGTTTTTGGTGCTTCAGCAAATTTGATCTTGTTGTGAAACATTTCCCACACTCCGTGCATGGAAACAGGCGCTCCCCTACATGGGTTTTCTCATGGATGGCCAGTGATGATTTTGTTCTAAAATATTCATCACATTCAGGACATGGAAATAGCCTAGTGTCTCCAAGTGTTACCACATCTGAGAAACCTCCCATGAGACTATTGGGAGTGATGGTATTATCTTCTGCATAGCAACCCGAAGGTAAAATAAGGGGTCCCTCTAAGGTATTCTGGACATCGATTCCATCTGCTGGCAAAAAAAAAAAAATAGTATTAGCAATAAATTCAGCTCCAATTCCTTATATTTTGGTCTAGTGATCAACAGTTTCACAAAACTCTGGTATGCGACGGTTTTCAATCCCAACATTGATATAAAAACAGAAATAAAATGTACAATACGATAGTATCTCCATCTCATTTGTTGGGAACGTGACATTATATTTAGGAATGGAGATGAACCTTTTTATATGGTGGGGGGTGCACATTGCAGGGGCTTCTATCCTTAAGGCTTCTATCTCTAAGTGATTCTTTCTACAAGTGATATGCACTTCATTCTCTGCCTCACCTGATCATTCCTTCTGTCTCTTTACAGGTATGTGTCAGCTCATCCACATCTTCCACCGTTAACTGAAATTGGAATCTGCCTGCTGTCTCTGTGTGTGTGTGTCTCTGGTATGTGTCAGCTCATCCACATCTTCCACCGTTAACTGAAATTGGAATCTGCCTGCTGTCTCTGTGTGTGTGTGTCTCTGGTATGTGTCAGCTCATCCACATCTTCCACCGTTAACTGAAATTGGAATCTGCCTGCTGTCTCTGTGTGTGTGTGTGTCTCTGGTATGTGTCAGCTCATCCACATCTTCCACCGTTAACTGAAATTGGAATCTGCCTGCTGTCTCTGTGTGTGTGTGTGTCTCTGGTATGTGGCCTTCTCTATCTGTTGCCCTGTGCGAACAACCATGACATTATTTGTTTTTCTGGACTGTCTTACCTAAGTTTTATGTGTTGATCTTGTCTTGGCCTCTTGCTATTCTGACTTTTGAAGCAAAAAGTTCACTTTGATTGCCAGGCACTCTTATAGTCACTCATGATTAATTAACGAACTTCAACCCCACCCCTATAACAGTATATATTTGAGCATCCTTAAGGGGTCAGCACATTGCTGGGGGGTGCACATTGCAGGGGCTTCTATCCTTAAGGCTTCTATCTCTAAGTGATTCTTCCTACAAGTGATATGCACTTCATTCTCTGCACTTCAGCGATTGCACGAAGCAAACAATTACAGCAATCTGCACTGGAAAGCAGCTAACAGACTACAGGTGACCCTGTCTCTCTCTTAAGCTCTCCTTCCACTCTGTAACATGCACTCTCTACCACTACTTCTGACACTCCTGACCTCTCTCCTCAAACTCTCTTACCTTCACCCCCCCTCTCCACCCGCCTGCTTATACATATCACCCTGCCTTCTGTCTTCCCCCTACTACTGCTCTTACCAACTCTCGCTCATTCTACATCCATACACTGATAAAACCTCCAGTACTCTGAAACATGCCCCTTCACATAAATCACAGTCCCACATTACCTCCCTCACCCTCCTGCTTCTCCTAATCTCTGGTGACATATCTCCAAACCCTGGGCCACCATCATCTGTCATTGCCCATTGCTCCCATCCCCCTACACCCTCTGGCAGGAGCCGCAACCCACAGAACTTGGTCTCTATTCCTCTTTCCAATACCAGCCCCCCCTTTTCCTGTGCCCTGTGGAATGCACGTTCTGTCTGCAACAAACTCACCGCCCTCCACGACCTCTTCATCACAAATTCCTTTAACCTACTTGCCATTACTGAAACCTGGCTTCATGAATCGGATACTATTTCTCCTGCTTCCCTCTCCCATGGGGGCCTTCTCTGGACTCACTCCCCCAGACCAAGTGGACGGAAGGGAGGTGGAGTGGGAATCCTTCTAGCTCCATGCAGCACCTATCAGGTTCTTCACCCACCTCCCTCTCTGATACTCTCCTCTTTTGAGGCACACTGCATTCGTCTTTTCTCTCCCATTTCTCTAAGAATTGCTGTCATCTACCGGCCCCCTGGACCGGTATCAGCCTTTCTTGATGACTTCTCTGCCTGGCTACCCTACTTTCTCTCTTCTGAAATCCCCACAATTATTCTTGGGGACTTCAACATCCCTGTCAACACTAACACTACTATTACTTCTAAACTTCTCAGTCTAACCTCATCGCTTGACCTGAAGCAATGGATACAGGCTCCTACCCACTCCAATGGCAACACCCTTGACCTTGCCTTCTCCTATCTGTGCACTCCGTGCAACCTTTCCAACAATCCACTCCCACTCTCTGATCACCACCTTATTAGTTTTGCTCTCTCCTTGTCTTCCACCTCTTTTCCCTCCAACCGCCTAACAGTTACACGCAGAAACCTTCGCCACCTCAACCCTTCTCTTCTCTACTCTGCTACTGATCACCTCTATGACAAAATCTCCCCCCTGTCCTGTCCCAACCTAGCTACTTTCGTTTACAACAGCTCACTGTCTTCCTCCCTAGACAAGCTGGCCCCCCTCACTACACGCAGAATTAGGCCCCGACTGCTACAACCCTGGCAAACAGATGACACCAGAAGTCTCAGAAAACGTAGCCGCGCTCTTGAGCGCCTGTGGCATAAGACTAAGACCCAGGAAGACTTCACACAATATAAATCTGCCCTCCTAAAATACTACTCCTGCCTTCACACTGCCAAACAGACCTACTTTATCACACTCATCAACACCTTCTCATCCAGTCCACGTCAACTCTTCTCTACCTTCAACACTCTACTCTGTCCTCCACTGCCTCCACCCACCAACTCACTCACTGCCCAGGAGATTGCCAATCACTTCAAAACTAAGATTGATACAATTCATGAGGAGATCGCCAATGCGCAAAAACCTCCCCCATGCAACACTCCATGTCCACAGATACAATCATTACTTCCCTCATTCAACCCTGCTACTACTACTGAGGTTGCTAAACTTTTATCTAGCACTCATCTAACCACTTGCCCCCTGGATCCTGTTCCCTCGCAAATGCTACGCTCACCCTCTGACTCGATTCTACGCTCTCTAACTCACATTTTCAACCTCTCCCTCTCTTGTGGCATCTTCCCAAACTCTCTAAAACATGCGCTAGTCACCCCCATACTAAAAAAGCCCTCACTGGATCCCACCAATCTCAACAACTTACGTCCCATCTCCTTACTCTCCTTCTCCTCCAAACTTCTTGAAAGACTGGTCTACAACCGATTAAGCGACCATCTGACCATGAATAAACTTCTTGATCCCCTTCAGTCCGGTTTTCGCCCTCAACACTCCACGGAAACTGCTCTCCTTAAACTCTCAAATGACCTACTAATGGCTAAAGCCAATGGACACTATTCTGTACTACTTCTCCTGGACCTCTCTGCTGCCTTTGACACAGTGGACCACCCCCTCCTCCTCAAAAAACTCCACTCCTTTGGTCTCCGTGACTGTACTCTTCGCTGGTTCTCATCCTACCTATCCCACCGCTCCTTCAGTGTCACTTACAACTCTACTTCCTCTTCTCCTCTTCCTTTTTCCGTCGGGGTCCCCCAAGGTTCTGTTCTCGGACCTCTCCTTTTCTCAATCTACACCACCTCCCTGGGTCAATTGATTGCCTCCCACGGCTTTAAATATCATCTCTACGCTGATGACACCCAAATCTATCTCTCCACCCCCCAGCTCTCTCCATCTGTCTCCTCACGCATTACCAACTTATTAGCAGACATATCAGCCTGGATGTCACATCACTTTCTCAAACTCAACCTATCCAAAACCGAGCTCATGATATTTCCTCCCTCAGGTGCCACTTCCCCTGATCTCCCTGTCAAGATCAACGGCTCAACTATCAACCCATCTCCCCACGCCAAGGTCCTAGGTGTAATCCTGGACTCTGAACTAACCTTTCGACCCCACATTCTATCACTATCCAAAGCTTGCCGCCTCTGTCTTCGCAACATCTCCAAGATACGCCCCTTCCTAACCAATGACACCACAAAGCTTCTAATCCACTCCCTGGTCATCTCCCGCCTTGACTACTGCAACTCCCTCCTCATTGGTTTACCTCTAAATAGGCTATCCCCACTTCAGTCCATCATGAACGCTGCGGCCAGGCTCATCCACCACACAAACCGCTCAGCGTCTGCTACACCCCTCTGCCAATCCCTCCATTGGCTGCCACTCAGTCACCGAATTAAATTCAAGATACTAACTATAACTTACAAAGCCATCCACAACCTGGCCCCTAGCTACATCTCTAACCTAGTCACAAAATACCAACCTAATCGTTCTCTTCGCTCCTCCCAAGACCTCCTGCTCTCAAACTCCCTTGTCACCTCATCCCATGCTCGCCTTCAGGACTTCTCCAGAGCCTCCCCCATCCTCTGGAATGCTCTTCCCCAATCCGTCCGATTTTCTCCTACCTTATCCACTTTCAGACGATCCCTGAAAACTCATCTCTTCAGAGAAGCCTATCTGGCCCCCACCTAACAACTGTACATTTATCTTCTCAATCAGCACATCACCCACAGCTATTACCTCTTGTATCTCTTAACCTTCCCTCTTAGATTGTAAGCTCTAAGGAGCAGGGCCCTCTGATTCCTACTGTATCAAATTGTATTGTATTTGTACTGTCTACCCTCAAGTTGTAAAGCGCTACGTAAACTGTTGGCGCTATATAAATATTGTATAATAATAATAATATGGTGTACAGGATCTTCTCATGTGTTGGGAACATGACGTTATATTAAGGAATTGAGATGGGCCTTTCATACGGTGTACAGTATCTCCACCTCATTTGTTGGGAACATGACATTATATTGAGGAATGGAGATGGACCTTTCATATGGTGTACAGTATCTCCTCCTCATTTGTTGGGAACATGACGTTATATTGAGGAATGGAGATGGACCTTCCACCTCATTTGTTGGGTACATTAGATGGTGGGGTAAGTACATCAATGATGTTCTTGTGGACAAGACTTCACAATCTTATCATAAATGAAGGATTTTCTCTATGCAGATGAAACAGTGCTCCACTTTAACGAGAAAGATCCCATGTATGACCAACACATTCAGACCTTGAAATTATCATTACTGTATTTGTGGTTATATAGCCAGGATTAGTTTAACTACACTTTAACAAGGTGTTTTTTTTTTTCTCAACTAACGTTTGCATCCCTTTGCTGGTCTACATTTTATAGTCTAAACTGACAGATAATGAGGGTCTACTCAATCACTTTCAGGCTGGGTTCACACCATTGCGAATTGGGTGGGGGCTCCCCCCATCCAATTCACAATAGCAGGAGATTTTGACCAGCTCTCTTTGGAGCCAGTTCACATATCTCCACTGCGGCTCTGGTACAAATTTGCACAGGGGCCCTGTGTGTCTTTTGGTCCGTTTCAAGTCCAAATTCAGCCGAAAATTCAGGCTGAAATCGAACCCGTAACGGTGAACCAGGACGCACAGGACCCCTGCTGGGAGCCGCATTGGTATTAGGTGTGAACCCAACCTCAGTCGATATGCATACCTTTAACTGGCAGACCTACAAAAAAATGGTGAGCTGCATTGGGAAGCGTTCATGATCTACAGTACCGGTTTCATTATCTAGAGAAGGTTCCTCCTTTATAATTGTAACCAAAATGTCAGGATCTTCAGATGACTGCAGGTCATCCCTCTCGTAAGTCTCTTCTTCGTCCGCTTCAACCTTGATTTTAAGATTAATCAGTTCTTCATCCTAATCCCAGAAAATAACAGATAATATCTTTAACCTGTATGCAGTAATATACTACAAGGAAGAATATAAACTCAAAACCGTCTGAGTTCTACTGTACTTCACCTACCTGATCATGGTAAGGGATAGTGAGATCCTCCTGTGTGGTATCATGGGAATAAAGAGGATGGGGACATCTGTCTGGTGGGTTCCTTTTACTGGATATATTGGCTTTAACCTCAAGTTTCATATCTTCCCTCTAAAATCATAAAAATGATTGCAAGCACTAATGACCTACTGAAGAACATAAGTCTAATACAGTTTAGAGTCAAGCTTCATATCAACATAGTCCCACCTACCTGATGATGGTGAGGGATAGAGTGATCTTTCTGTGTGGAATCCCGGGAATACAGAGGAATGGGGCCTCTCTCTGGTAGGTTCTTTTTACTGGATACATCGGCTTTATCCTCAGTTTTCAAATCTTTCCCCTAAGAATCACAAAATGAGCACTATTGAATCTACAGAAGAACATAGTCTAAGACAGTTTAGAGTCAAGCTTGATATCAACATAGTCCCACCTACCTGATGATGGTGAGGGATGGTGTGATCTTCCTGTGTGGAATCCCGGGAATACAGAGGACAGGGACCTCTCTCTGGTGGGTTCTTTTTACTGGATACATCCGCTTTAGCCTCAGTTTTCAAATCTTTCCCCTAAGAATCACAAAATGAGCACTAATGACCTACAGAAGAACATAGTCTAAGACAGTTTAGAGTCAAGCTTGATATCAACATAGTCCCATCTACCTGATGATTGTGAGGGATGGTGTGATCTTTCTGTATGGAATCCTGGGAATACAGAGGATGGGGACATCTCTCTGGTGGGTTCCCATTACTGGCTCCATCTGAAGGAAACACACACACTGACTGAATACATTGTTTCTATGTGTTTATCAGATGATGGGGGATCTAGGTGGACCCTCTGTACTGCTCTCTCCTGTACAATAAAGTCTCCTCTTACCCGGTGATGTGAGGGCCGGCTGATCCTCCATCATGACGTCCTTGTAGAGATCCTTGTGTCCTTCTAAATATTCCCACTCCTCCATAGAGAAATAGACAGTGACATCTTGACACCTTATAGGAACCTGACACACACACACACACACATAATGATATAGTCACCATCCAGAAACATCCCTTGTCTGTTACTGGATAATGTCCCAGAATTCCCGGCACCGCTCACCTCTCCTGTCAGCAGCTTTGTGATCTTGTTGGTGACATCTAAAATCCTTTTTCTGTTACGCGTTTCGGGTTTCAAGGACAGAGATGAAGGAGCTGTAATGGGGTTGTCTCTATTCCCTGATGTCATTTTCACCACTATATGATCCTGTGAAGAGAGAAAGACAACAGTCATTATTAAATTTGAAGAATATCAGTTAGTCCATGTGGGGGGGTGGCCAAAAAAAAAAAAAAAGTCACCCTAATGCCATGTGTTGTGGCATTGCACGCATTACCACAACGCTAAGATATAAATGGGCTCTTAAAGTTTTCAGATCTTCATCAAGTAATCCAAAATATTGGCCAACCAGTGGACACAAGACCCTTCTTTCTTTTTCTAAACCAGGAGACCAGCAGCTAGATATCGGTAAAGGTAACTGTTGTATATGTAAACTGTAACATTGAACTTCTCTTATTTGCTCCACTGAAAGGTTTTCGTTATATCTGTTCTATGCAAAAAAGTAAAAAAAAACACCAGCTGACCTGCCAGAATTCCAGTGAGCTGATAACTTCCTGTGCTGAGATCTTATTAATTGCATTATTCCCGAATATCTCCAAGGACTACTAGACGTGCTACAAATTTTCTTTTAATTTTGGATACATTTGTTCATATAAGAAGAATTTTGTTTCGTCATATTTGTTATGTTAAACCGATTTGTTTTTGGAATTTGTTTCGTATCTTCAGCAGTCTGAGTGGATTTGAAAAAAGTTGGAGTTTTTTCCATAACATTGCCATACATTCGATAGATTAACAAATCGGACGGATTCAAATCAGAAAGATTCAATATTTTCAGACGCTAGTCCAACCCACCAAGTGAAAATGGCATGAACTGATTGGACAATATCAACTGGCGTCATGTGCATCCGAATTACCGAATTTCATTCCATTCGTATCTATTCATTACTCGAATCTGAATTATCAAACAGTTTTCTAAAATTAAATTAATTTCCCATTGGGCCCAAACTACTATCACCACCCGAATGAAAGATGAGGAGAGAGGAAGGTGGCAACTTTGCCACCCTGAGAAATAGATGCCTGATGCTGAAAAGCCCAAGGAGCACTAACGGACCTGGTAGAGTGTGCCGTAACAGGAAACGGAGGAACCCCATACTTTAGGCTATAGGCTTGAATGATAGCTTGCCAAATCCACCTAACAATGGTGAAGGACAAGAAGGAATCCAATTACAGAAAAGAGGCAGTAGATGAGAAGTAGATTCTCACAGTGTGCACCATGTCATGACAGTGGAGAGAAATTTTGTTGGGATGTTTCAGAGAAGGACCTAAGGAGGGGAGCATAATGTCTTTACTGAGGTAGAAGGAGAAAACCAGCTTAGGGAGAAAAAACGCTTTAGGTCTCAGGACACCCCTGTGCTTGTGTAACTAGAGGAAGGGCTCTTTACAGGATAAGACCATGAACTCAGGGACCCTCCACGCAGAGGTGATTGCTATGAGAAGAGACACCTTGCAAGTGAGGTCAGACAAGGGAATATCCCTAATATTTACGGAGGGTGGCCGCTGAAGGGCCAATAGAACAAGGTTAAGTTTCCATAGAGTCACAAGGAAATGTACAGATGAAGAAAAGTGTGCAACACCCTGCACACGTGGCTTAACTAAGGAATGGGAGGCCAATGGTCTCTAAAACAGAATGACAAGGCAGAGTTTTGACCTTTAATGGTCCTTAAAGTTAGATGCTACTAGAGGAAGGATCGGAATGCGTCCCATGGTGTACTTTCCATGATTAAAAGGGTAGAGATGACCAAATTCGATATGTCCCTGTCCTTTAAGACCTGGTCTTCAACAGTATGCCATTATAGCCAGAGACCAAGAAGCACGATTTTGAAGGGCCCATGGAGAATCTGCCAGAAGTCAGAGTGTATCCACATACCATGTCTTCCTGGGCCAATTCACTGCAGTGAAAATTACCATAATGTCCTCTATCTCAATTCTGCAGAGCAGAGAAAGATGATGTAGAGGAGAAAAGGCACAGAACAGGTGGAACTGATCCTATGGAGCCACCTGAGCTTCAGCTGTGAAAGTCCACAGATCCCTGGGCCTGGCAACAAACCTGTCCAGTTTGTTGTTGAACCCAGATAACAGAAGATCCATGTCCAGCTTCCTCCACCTGTGGTAAGGGGCTTAGAACAGATGGAGAGCCTATACTGCCTGAACCAGATGCCAATGGAAGAGAAAAGTTGGATTGCATTTTTCCTGCCTGGGATGTGGATGGAAAACGGGACCAGGACAAGAAAGCATCAAATCCACTTCTCTGCAAACAATGCAACTTCTGGTGAATCCTTGATGGTTGATGTAGGCTTCAGCTGTGCAACTGGATTCTTGCTGGGTGACCTTGCAGCATTCAAGAGACAACAGAAGAAGACGGGGAAGTCCACTACACCAAGAGGGCATCCAGGACTGGCATGCATAATGAGCACTTTCGACGTATTTGGGGGGGGGTTGGAAACCCACCACACCAGGTAGAGTCTGGTCTTAGTTGAGTTGCAAGGGTCTGGAGTAAAACTGAGTATATGGTAGTGCCTTGTAGGAGGCTACCATGGAGCCCAAAACCATCCTGCAGGCATAAATTGAGGGTCAACCCTGGGACTGAAGGGCCCAGGCACCTGAGCAGAGGGACAAAAAAGTTTGTCTTAGAGCAGGAAAATTCTGGACAGGACCTAGCCAATGACAGGCCCAAGTACTCCAAAAAACCCAGAAGGCTGTGGACAGGCCAAAGGGAGGCTGTGCAGTGATTAGACACAGCACAAGCTGATCAGCGGGTACCGGCCAATGGATGACTGCCGACACCCACTGATTGGGGAGGAGGAGGGCAGGACAGAGCTCTGTCAATGTAAATGATGCAGAGCTCTGTCCTGTCAGCGGGGATGTGCTGGTTTTTGTTTCCCTGCAAAGCACCACATAGTACACATAAACACTGGCTAGGCACACAGGTAACCCTTTGATCGCCCCAAATGTTTAACCCCTTCCCAGCCAGTGTCATTAGTACAGTGACAGTGCATATTTTTAAAACTGATCTCTGTATTAGCGTCACTGGTCCCCACAAAGTGTCAAACGTGTCAGTTAGTGTCAGATTGTCCGACGTAATATCACAGTCCCGCTAAAAAAGTTGCTGATCGCCACCATTACTAGTATTAAAAAAAAAAAAAATGCCATTATATATCCCATAGTTTGTAGATGCTATAACTTCCACACAAACCAATCAATATACACTTATTAGGTTTGGCATCTTTGCCCTGGGCTCTGGATGACCTCGTCCCGGCACTGCCCGTACTCTATGACTTAAAATTGACAATTTTTTTTTAACTGCCACCCCCTCTGAAAAGCGATTGGTAGGGGATGTTCGACGTGCGGTCAGGAGGCGATAGGTTACCCCTGAATCACCTGTTTTAAAATATCACCCCACCCCAACATTCTCTGTATCCTGGGTGGGAAGAGGGGGAGAACAGTTGGACTCCTTTAAACTAGTGGCAAAGACTGCCGCTCCTGAAAAGCGACCCCCGAGCCTTGGTCGCTTTTCAGAGGTGTTTGACAGATAGGGCACCTCCTCACTGCCTGTTTTAACCCCCTAAATAACGGCAGTACTCCGCAGCAAGAAAGCACACTGCATATGGTTGCAAGGCAGTTGAAGTGTGGGCCCATTTAATTGAATAGGTAGTGGCTGTCGAATGCAATGGG
This sequence comes from Aquarana catesbeiana, assembly GCF_042186555.1. Lineage (NCBI taxonomy): Eukaryota > Metazoa > Chordata > Amphibia > Anura > Ranidae > Aquarana > Aquarana catesbeiana. The sequence continues at coordinate 286,634,814 of NC_133331.1, read as the reverse complement.
GGGGGGGGGGGGCACCTAATTCCTGCTGCAGCCGTTCAGCAAGCCATCATGACTGGGGCATGTGCATGAGCCATGGATCTTCAGTAAAGGGTCCAACGCTTTATTAAACGAGCACAGCAAAGAACAGCAACGTTTCGGAGCCACGCAGGACCCCCTTCATGATGGCATTTGTGCATCCTCGGGGGTGGGGGGGGGCAGTAAAACCTTGTCTCACCCACATGTTTATAACCCCCCGCCCTAACACTAGCAACATTGTTTACGGTTCCCCTGAAAAGCGATCTGCAGTGGATTGCTTTTCAGAGGACGGTGAAAAGAGGTTTGAGGTTATACTGCCGCCCCCTGATGCCTCTTTTTTTTGTAGAGCCCTATGGGGATTTTGTATGGGGGGGGGGAGCGCACCACAACAGTTGCAGCGCCGCAGTCCCATTCACTTACATTGGAGAGTTTGCTGCCTGTCACACCCGGCTGCACTGGAAGCATTGTGGCCATGTGTGCTGCCGGGGGGGGGAATGCAGATCGCCTGTTTTTACCGCCCCACGAAAGAAGTGTTGCTCAGGTGCAAAGACGCTTGTGTCGTGCATTTATTAAGGGCTCGTTCACACTTGCTTTGCTGTATGAAACATGACCCACACTCAGATAGCTCCTCAGGCAGCAATAGACAGGAGGTGAGGAGTCGTAGTATTGCCCCCCTCAATCGCCTGTTCTAACCCCTCAAATGCCGCAGACCGTGCGCATAGTGCGCAGTTGCGGGCTCGGTTGCAGCGCGGCCCCATTCACTTGAATAGGTTGAGGCGGTAGCGCCCGCCTAGCGCAACTGGTGGGGGGGGTACAAATTCTTGCCGCAAAGCATCCTGGCCGTGGCATGTGTACACCCCTCAGCGGCAAAAGAGGGAGCGGCTGAGGAGGGGGCGTTATAAACACAATAACGGCCCCAACCGCAAATGTAAAACAAGTTCTTGGGCCTTGCGAGTTTTCTAAAACGCACAAAAATTTGCAATTTTTTCCGCAAACTGCGGTTTCGATGCCATTAATTGGTAAGTGTGGGTAGTAGATGCGCGTTTTGCCACTACAAACACGTACTGAAAAAAAAAAATGGCCGATGGCGAGCGAAAATGGAGCTACTTTGGGGCGTTTGTCACACGTAGGGCGCCCATTCCAGTAAAAAAAAAGGTGGGACGCGCAAAAAGAAAAAAAAAAAAAAAAAGCATGCAACGCTCTGCAACCACAAAGGTTCTAGAGCTACTTTGATGTGTTTGGCGTGCGAAGACGTGTGCTTTTTAGTGCACGACACATTTTAATGCATGAAAAACGTGCAAAAAAAAAAAAACGCTCAAGTGCGAATGGGGCTTTAAAGTCAGCGGGGCCAAAAATATATAACACTGCTTTTTAAAAAAATAAAAAATAATATAAAAAAAACCCCAAAACACTCGCATACCTTTTCGAGCCACTGAGCATGGAGACGCTTGAAAATATTGAAAATAAAAAAAAAAAAAAAAAAAAAAATCGCTTCCTGTTGCTGAGTGTCGTACGTAGGCGCAAAATCGCTCGGGTACAAGCGGTGGCTAAAGGTGTCTAGAAAGGACAATTTGTAAAACAAAAGAAAAAGGAAGAAAAACACCAATTTTTGGGGGTGATTTGTCACTGAAAACCAAAGAAATAAAAAGGAGCGGGCTTGGCGCCAGAGCTCCCAGAATCCTCCTCACCTCCCCGGTCAGCAGGTAGATGATCTCCAGGGTGAGGTTCAGGATGGTCTCGGTCAGCCGGTTGCAGTTCTCCTCCATGGCTCACAACCTCCTCCACTCACTTCCTGAACAAGCAGCTTCCACCCTCCCACGCTCAGCATTCTGGGTAAAAAGCCAAACCCTTTGCTGCCTGGTTCAGCTCGGCCATTTTGTTGTAGACCAGGAGGAACTCTTAAAATTGCTGTTTTCTAGCAATATCTGTTTTCTATCAATATCTGCCAAAACAAAACAAAACAAAAAAAACAAAAAACAAGAGAGAACAAATTCAATTTCCTCAGCTTCTCATATGTTCATTTAACTGCATTCCTAGAGGTCTCCACATTGGGGGGGGGGGGGGGGGGCTACTGCAAAATGGCCACCACCATACGCTTATAGTGATTTCCTGCTCCAGGTACCACCTCATCCCTTTAAACCCTTTAAACCTGAACACCTTTGAATTACACTGAGGCTAACTTGATGCAGATAAGGCACCAAATGAGTTTAATTACCACCTTAATCAGCCACAGAACCTGTGTAATCAATATGTATTTGGGTTTAAAGGGATGAGGTGGCAACCCTAGCTCCAGGTGATCTCGTCTTTTGATGTCCCACCAGTCTACAACAAGGGGAGACCTAATCCAGAAAAATAACACTGTGTCTACAGCAAGGCTGGCGGTGGGGGGGGGGGGGGGGGTTAATTTCAAAGTAAATTGTAAAACAATTCATATATGGCAGAAGGAGGGTTAATCCACGGTAAAACAATGCAAAGATGACAGGACAAGGGTTAATACACGGTAAAACAATGCAAAGATGACAGGACAAGGGTTAATACATGGTAAAACAATGCAAAGATGACAGGACAGGGGTTAATACACGGTAAAACAATGCAAAGATGACAGGACAAGGGTTAATACATGGTAAAACAATGCAAAGATGACAGGACAGGGGTTAATACATGGTAAAACAATGCAAAGACAGCGAGGCAGGGGTTAACCCACAGTAAAACACTAACTAGAGGGCAAGGTGAGGGTTAATCCAGGGTAAAACACTGCATAGATGGCAAGGCGAGAATTCAACTTCATGAGCACAGTGGCATAGGGCTAGGCAACAGGTCAAGGGTTAATATCCACAAGAAAACAAAACAATGCATAGATGGTGGGGCAAGGGTTAACCTCAGATAGAACCAATCCCTCTGACAGCAAAGCAAGGGTTAATTCCCAGTAAAACAATGCATAGACACCAAGGTGAGGGTTAATACACTGTAAAACGCCACATGGAATGGCAAGGTGAGGGTTAACCAACGGTAAAACAATGCATAGATGGCAAGGCGGGGTTAATTCACAGTAAAACAATGCATAGATGGCAAGGCAAGGGTTAACCCACGGTAAAACAATGCATAGACACCAAGGCGAGGGTTAATTCCCAATAAAACAATCCATAGATGGCAAGGCGAGGGTTAATTCCCAGTAAAACAATGCATTGATGGCAAGGTGAGGGTTAATTCCCAGTAAAACAATACATAGACACCAAGGTGAGGGTTAATTCCCAGTAAAACAATGCGTAGATGGCAAGGTCAGGGCTAATCAGGGTTCAGCACAACCAATCACTGACAGCAAAGCAAGGGTTAATTTACAGTAAACCAATGGACAGACAGCAAGGTGAAGGTTAATCCACAATAAGAAAAAATAAATAAAATGCGTGGTTGGCAAGACAAGGGTTAATCTAAGATAGAGCCAATCACTGGCGGCAAAGCAAGGGTTAATCCACAGTAAAACACTGCATAGAATGGCAAGGTGTGGGTTAACACATGATAAAACTATGCATAGACAGCATGGTAAGGGTTAATCTACAGTAAACCACTAACTAGGTGGCAAAGTAAGAGTAAAACACTGCATAGATGGCAAGGTGAGGGTTAAACTTCATGAACACACTGGCATAGGCAGAACATCGAAGGGTTAATCCACAGCAAAACAGTGCATAGATGGCAAGGAGAAGGGTTAACCTAAGATAGAACCAATCACTGACGGCAAAGCAAGGGTTAACCCACAGTAAAACACTGCATGGAGAGCATGGCAAGGGTTAATCTACAGTAAAACAATGCACAGACAGCATAGCAGGGGTTAATCTACAGTAAAACAATGCATAGACAGCATAGCAGGGGTTAACCCACAGTAAAACCCTAACTATATGGCAAAGTGAGGGTTAATCCACAGTCAAACAATGCATAGATGGCAAGGCGAGGGTTAATTCAAGATCGAGCCCATCACTAAAAGCAAAGCAAGGGCTAATCCACAGTAAAACACTGCATAGAATTGCACATCAAGGTGTTAATACACGATAAAACAATACATAGACAACATAGTAAGGGTTAATCCACAGCAACACAATGCATAGATGGCAAGGTGAGGGTTAATCTACAGTATAACCATTCACTGACAGCAAGGCAAGGGTTAATTCACAGTAAAACCATAACTAGGCAGCACATCAAGGGTTGCATGCAAGGCAAGGGTTAATCCCAACAGAATCATGCGTCTACAGCAGGGCGAGGGTTAACCCACAGTGACCTATTGCATTCAGAGTAGGCCTGGGATGAATTCATAATAAACGTGTGTGCACAGCAGGGAAGGGGTTAACCCCCCATCTATCAGTCTACAGGGAGGTGAGGGTTAATCTTAGCAGCCCAAGGCTTGATATGTCACCGAGTCTATAGAAAACTACATTACCCACACTCCTGTGCATCCCCTCCCCCTCCCTGAGAGATCATCAGCCGAAGCCCGGAGCAGCAGGAAAGGTGCAGGTATGTGTTCTTCCAGTGTTCCCTCCTGACTACACAACGCCAGTGTCCGACCGCTCACTGTGACCGCTATCTATACTGTTGTCCTACACAATGATGTCATTTTCATGGTGCCCTATGACATCATAATCTAATGGGGAGCTCATAGGAAAGTCACTTCTTCAGATCTCCACATCAAACTGAACGTGGGACAAATGTGGAGGAAGGAGGACACGGCTACCGTGGCATAGATTCATCACATTTGTCTTTTTTATACAATTAATGTTATTCAGCCCATTTTATGAATTATAAACTAATCAATCAGACAATAGATTAATGAAATCCTGAAGAACAATGATGATGGCAGAGCTGAAATTGGCAAAGCCTTCTGGAGACCCAAACAGCTGGTGAGGAACATAAAAGAACATCCAAACCTAACATCGGACAAATGTGGAGGAAGGAGGAGGACACGGCTACTGTGGTACAGATTCATCATGTTTGTCTTTTTTGATACAATTAACGTTATTCAGCCCATTTTACATATTATAATCTAACCAGACAATGGATTCATGAGAACCTGAAGAACAAAGCTGATGTCAGAGCTGGAATGGCCAAAGGCCATACAAAGCTCCTGGAGACCCAAAGAGGTGGTGAGGAACATAGAATAGATTACTACCAATGCAACTCCACTCCATTCTCACAAATGTTTTCCCTCACAAAGAAGATTTGAACGTTGGTGTTACAGAAGGAGTCATAAAATCATCTGGAGGAACGTAGTCATGAATGAAGAGTCGATAAAACTGAACCAGGTCTAGTAGAAGGAATATTGAAGAGAAAATCGCCAATTTTTTTGGCCCTATCTTAAGAAGCTCATCTGGAGAGGACCTCCAGGAGGTGCAAGAGGGCTAGTCAAAGAACAGGAAGGGGAAAATAACATGGTGGAAGGATGACTTCCAGGAAATGAATGGCTGCCCTGATGTACAGTAAAACAGAACGCTAACCTGGCAACAGACAAGGACAAATAGAAAGAGACGGTGGAGGCCAGGTTGGAAGTTCACCAACGACCACAAGAGGTCATGGTGGTGGTAGGTCATCAAGGCTCATGGCTAGAATATGATATCTTCTAGAGCAGCCTTTCTCAACCTTCAATGGCTCAACCAAAGAATGGGAAAGGGAGAAGAAAAACATGGTGGATGGATGACATCCAGGAATTTAATGGCTGCCGTGACGTAAAGCAGAATGCTAACCTGGCAAAAGACAAAGCCAAATGGAAAGAGATGGTGGAGGCAAGGTTCCAAGTTTGAAGTTTACCAAAGACCATAAAAGGGGTCATAGTGGTGGTAGGTCATCAAGGCTCATGGCTGGAATGTGATATCTTCTAGAGCAGTCTTTCTCAACCTTTAATGGCTCAACCTTTTAATGGCTGACACATTTAGAGGGTAGGTAACCTCTTCTTTGTTTTTGCGCTGAAGAAGAGGGTACCTAACCTTGAAACGCATCAGCCATGGAAAGTGCCTTCCCTATGCTGGGATTGACGTAGTGGACGAGAGTGTGTGGGTCACTGTGGATATCGATGAGCTTGATATCATGTGCTTTTTGTGAGTACACATCTGTTTTATTTTTTTATAAAAAGAGTTTTTAAGGTAATATGCAAGGCTGGTGCGCCCTCTGTTTTTGTTTTCCCAGTGTTCTTTGTGGGCTTCCCCAGTCCTCAGGGGGCTGCAAAGTCTTGCCCAGCTTCAAGTTGTCGAAGGTCCTCCTTTGCCGGAACACCCACCTCGAACTAGGAGGTTGTTTGTTTTGCTTGTATTACCATTGGAGGAATCCTAGTTGAGAAACCCTGATCTAGAGTGTCACACGTTCTCTTCCATATCCAAGGGATTTGGGGTTTCTATTAAAGTCCTCTTCAAATACATGGCGTGACCATTTATGATTTGATTACAAGTTCTTATTTCTGATGGTCTTTTTTTGTTGATGGAATGAGTCCAGGGCATTGGATTCCAGTATATAATGTTTGATCACTGGAAACATCCCTACCATAAACATGAGGCCATGTCCACAGATCTGCTCCGAGTTTTATCCAGAGTAAAGCCTTTTTAGGAATCTAAAAGGCAATGGGTTGTTGTTAAATAGGTGGCAAAAGACAAGGCCAAATGGAAAGAGATGGTGAAGGCAAGGTTCCAAGTTAGAAGTTCACCAAAGACCACAAGAGGTCATGGTGATAGTAGACCATCTAGGCACATGGCTAGAATGTTATATCTAGAGTGTCCCGTCTTCTCCTCCATTTCCAGGGGATATTGTACCTTCTATTAAGGTTCTCCTCAAATATATGGTGTGACCATTTATTATTTAATGACAAATTTATATTTCTGATGGTCTTTTGTTCATCGAATGAGGACACAGTTCAAGGCATTGGATTCCAGAATGTAAAACGCCCTCCCATAAACATGAGACCATGTCCTCAAGGCTTATCGAGGCTCATGGCTAGAATGTGACATCTAGAGTGCCCCATCGTCTCCTCTATATCCAATGGATATTGTACCTTCTATTAATGTCCTTTGCAAATACATGGTGTGACCATTTACTGTAAGATTTGATGACAAATTCCTATTTCTGATGGTCCTTTGTTCATCGAATGATGACATAGGCCAAAGCAATGGGTTCCAGTACGTAAAATTATCACTGAAGACAGCTCTCCCATAAACACAAGACTGTGTCCTCAGGTCTGCTCCGAGGTTTATCCAGAGTAAAAATACACGTTTAAGGTTCTACAAGGCAATGGGTTGTTGCTTGAATACATGGTTGCTTATTTAAATGCTTTAGAGTTAGGTCTCCATATTGCCTTGGATATCTTAATATGCAAATGTTACTTGCCAGCATTTTGTAATGTACAAAATTTTACTGACAACTCCATTTAAGGTTTTTTTTTCTTTTTAACTTTGTAATGTTTGGTTTCCACAAGGTCACCACTCATATAAAGGCCAGAGTCTGTTCTATGAGTGAGCAAAATGGACAAGGATGAAATTGGGAAGATATTAAATCTTACGCTGGAGATCATTTACCTGCTGACTGGAGAGGTGAGGAGGATTCTGGGAGGTCACATGACATCTCTCTTATCTCTATTAATAAAATATGGACCTGACCTGAGAGATGAGGAGGATTCTGGGAGGTCACATGACACCACTCTTATCTCTATTAATTAAAAAAGGACCTAACCGGAGAGGTGAGGAGGATTCTGGAAAGTATTACCTCTATCTGTCTTGCCATACACAGGATTGCACAGTAGTTAAGAAGACATCAGATGATGGACAGAGCCCTGTCTTGGTGTTTCCACCTCCCTCCTTGATATCCAAAATTAAAACCAAGCAGAAGATTCTAGTAGTCATCGACAGGATTACTGAGCTGCTGACAAGAGAGGTGAGCGGTGCTGGGAATTCAGGGACATTATCCAGTAACATACAAGGGATGTGTCTGGATGGTGACTGTATCATTGTGTGTGTCAGGTTCCTAGTTGGAAATATGTAGAAGAATGTAAGGACTTATACGAGGATGAGAAGATGGAGAGTCAGCACTCATTCCTATCGCCTGGTAAGAAAATAAGGTCCACCAAGATGCCCCATTAGAGTCCTCATTAGAGCCCCTCTTACATCAGAGTCCTCATCAGAGCTCCTGCTACATAATTTCCACATCAGTGGATGACCCTGACCCTAGCTGTAGGACAGTTTCGCCTATGGAACATAGTTTGGAGCTAGCCTGGAGATATAGTAGAATTGAGCTTAGTCTTAGCAACCAGCATTATGTCAACAGTTTGTTTTTGGGGGCCTTCCTAGATTGTCCACCACTAAATTAGCACCACCCAGATCACCCATCATCTGATAAACACATAGAAACAATGTATTCAGTGTGTGTGTTTCCTACAGATGGATCCAGTAACGGAAACCCACCAGAGAGATGTCCCTGTCCCCTGTATTCCCAGGATTCCACACAAGAAGGTCACACCACCCCTCACCATCATCAGGTAGGTGGAGCTGAGACCCTCAACATGACTTCACTGTACAATCCTTAGGAATGATATGTAGATAATACAAGCCAACATTCTTCCCCTTGATTAAGCTCCGGGGGGGCAGAGCGAAAGGCATTTGGGGCATGGTCTGGTCGGAGCCCAGGCTGAGGCTGCCATTCACGTCTCCATACATGAGTCTGCCATTGATGTGCGATGCATGGGCTCCTGTACTCTATATTGCTGAAGCTTGGAGCCTGGACAAGCTCTTTTCCAGCTAGCACTCTCCACGATGTAGCCTGGACTTCAAATCTTGCCTGAGCGACACCCACATTTTGCTATAAAGTTTTAAATTATGTTATATAATATGTCCCTTTTTTTGGAAACCTTAGAATGAAGCTTTGTCTGAAATGAAGAATGAAGGTGAAGAAGAAGATGACACATATTTTAGGGATTCTGAGCATGTGATGGAGAACACTGAAATGAAGGTGACCATTAAGGAGGAAGAAGTTATTGCAGAGATCAGCACAGGTGGGTAATATATATTGATTACAAAAGATGTTTATATGATGATCTGATGCCAAAAAGTTGGCACGTTCTCAGGCAAAGTCATCATGTTCCTTCTATATATTCCCAGCAGAGAAACGCTACATCAGGAAAACGTCTAAGGATTGCCGTACCTCATCTCCAACCTGTGATGGTAAAGATGATGTTACCACCCAAGAAAATTCAGGAAAAAACGACTCAAATGCAGGACTTCACAGCATAGATAGGTCACCGGATCTCCCTAACCCCAAGAAGTCATCTTCAGATAGGTCTCATACTGTTAGCCCAAATCCAGGACTTCATGGTACAGACAGGCCACCTGATCCTTCTAATCCTGAGGGATTTTCTCCTAATAGACCATATACTAATAACCCAGATACACATGCAGGACTTCCTAGTTCAGCTACATCTCCCAACCCCTCTAATCCTGAGGAACCACCTGTCTCCAAACCAGAGAAGGATGAGCCTGGTACTCATTTTACGTGGGAGCCAAGCCTTCCTGAAGACCAGAAGATGGACACAGACATTAGTTCATTTATCTGTTCGGACTGCGGGAAAAGCTTTGCTTTGCAAAGTGATCTGGAGGTTCATCAGCCAACCCACACGGGGAAAAAACCATATTCGTGTTCCGATTGTGGGAAGCGGTTTCCAGTGAAATCAAAACTCATCCAGCATGTCAGAGTCCACACAGGTGAGAAGCCTTTCCCCTGCCCCATGTGTGGGAGATGTTTCACCACCAAGACCAACTTAACCTCCCACCAGATCATTCACACAGACAGAAAGCCTTTCCCGTGTAAGGAGTGTGGAAAGTGTTTCTCCAGGCAGTCCTCCCTTTTGATGCATCAACAGACTCACAATGGCAACAAGGATTTTACCTGCAACGAGTGCGGGAAGAGCTTTGCCTTCAAGAATTATTTGCGAATCCATGAGAAGATCCACACTGGCGAGAAGCCATTTTCCTGCTCGGAGTGTGGGAAGTGTTTTGTCCAGAGGTGGGCTTTAGTCATCCACGAGCGCCTTCACCGAGGTGAAAAGCCCTACTCCTGTGCGGAGTGTGGGAGGTGCTTTGTTGATAAAGGACAGTTAGCTATTCATCAGCGCATTCACACGGGCGAGCGGCCGTATGCCTGTTCCGAGTGCTACAAAAGTTTCGTCCAGAAGTCGGCCTTGCGGAGGCACCAGAGAACGCACACGGGTGAGAGGCCATTCTCCTGCAACCAGTGTGGGAAATGTTTTGCACAGAAAGCCCAACTGGTCACCCATCAGAAAGTCCACACCACCATGAAGCCACTGTCCTCCTAGTGCAGGTAATTTCCTGTTCCTCAGGAAGACCACATTTTTTCGCTCAGGTGGAAATCATTCCAAATGTGTTCCGATTTTGTACAGACAATATACATGTAATAAAAAAATGTTCACCCAACCTGACCTCCTCCTTCACTTCTCTTACCAGACCAATTCTCCTTATCGGGAGAATAATTCCCTGCCTGCAAAGAGCACCCTCCATATAATCTGCTTAGGTGCATTCATAGACTGTGGTCCTACTCTAGTGGCCAGTACACATGGTAAGAAATTCAGACGAAACTTTCGGTAAGAGGAAAGATCGGTCGTTTATCTGTTTGTTAGTGTAGAGCTTTCGATAACCGATTCCGACTGTTCGGACGATAAAAAATGAAGGCGCAAGCTAGAAAATGATCATAAGTTAAAACAACGTCTGATTTACGTTTGGCTACTTGCTGCCTAGGCCAATTTTGACATTTCTCTCCTACATGTAAAAAGTCATAATTTTTTTTGCTAGAAAATTACTCAGACCCCCCAAACATTGGACAGGAGGTTTGAGTAAGCACTGTGTTTAGCGTGAAATGCGTCACATTTAATTGTTCCTGCCATACCTGTGATGTGATTTGATACCATAAAAAAGTTATTTTGAAGTGCAGCAAATTCCAGACTTTTGTTTTTTTCAAATCCCCAAACATGATTATATATATATATATATATATATATATATATACATACATACATACAGTGGGGACGGAAAGTATTCAGACCCCCTAAAATGTTTCACTCTTTGTTATATTGCAGCCATTTGCTAAAATCATTTAAGTTCATTTTTTTCCTCATTAATGTACACACAGCACCCCATATTGACAGAAAAACACAGAATTGTTGACATTTTTGCAGATTTATTAAAAAAGAAAAACTGAAATATCACATGGTCCTAAGTATTCAGACCCTTTGCTCAGTATTTAGTAGAAGCACCCTTTTGATCTAATACAGCCATGAGTCTTTTTGGGAAAGATGCAACAAGTTTTTCACACCTGGATTTGGGGATCCTCTGCCATTCCTCCTTGCAGATCCTCTCCAGTTCTGTCAGGTTGGGTGGTAAACGTTGGTGGACAGCCATGTTTAGGTCTCTCCAGAGATGCTCAATTGGGTTTAAGTCAGGGCTCTGGCTGGGCCATTCAAGAACAGTCATGGAGTTGTTGTGAAGCCACTCCTTCGTTATTTTAGCTGTGTGCTTAGGGTCATTGTCTTGTTGGAAGGTAAACCTTTGGCCCAGTCTGAGGTCCTGAGCACCCTGGAGAAGGTTTTCGTCCAGGATATCCCTGTACTTGGCCGCATTCATCTTTCCCTCGATTGCAACCAGTCGTCCTGTCCCTGCAGCTGAAAAACACCCCCACAGCATTATTCTGCCACCACCATGCTTCACTGTTGGGACTGTATTGGACAGGTGATGAGCAGTGCCTGGTTTTCTCCACACATACCGCTTAGAATTAAGGCCAAAAAGTTCTATCTTGGTCTCATCAGACCAAAGAATCTTATTTCTCACCATCTTGGAGTCCTTCAGGTGTTTTTTTTAGCAAACTCCATGCGGGCTTTCATGTATCTTGCACTGAGGAGAGGATTGCGTCAGGCCACTCTGCCATAAAGCCCCGACTGGTGGAGGGCTGCAGTGATGGTTGACTTTCTACAACTTTCTCCCATCTCCCGACTGCATCTCTGGAGCTCAGCCACACTGATCTTTATCTCTCTCACCAAGGCTCTTCTCCCCCGATAGCTCAGTTTGGCCGGATGGCCAGCTCTAGGAAGGGTTCTGGTCGTCCCAAACGGCTTCCATTTAAGGATTATGGAGGCCACTGTGCTCTTAGGAACCTTAAGTGCAGCAGAAATTTTTGTAACCTTGGCCAGATCTGAGCCTTGCCACAATTCTGTCTCTGAGCTCTTCAGGCAGTTCATTTGACCCCATTCTTAGCCTTGGAGTCCAGGCTAAGGTTGCCACTAACACATTGATCAGAGGGATTTTTTTCAGATGTGTGGCCAAAGGGAGACCTTTCTGGACAGGACACTATACAATCTAATTGTACAAATTTTCTTTAAATATACCATCAACTAGGGCAAGGGCCTACCTGATTGGATATAAATTGAGTGGATTGTTTAGGGCTGTCCTCATGTTACATCGTTTTGGTAAATTTAAAGGAATTTGTACTATCAAATTATATAGCATATTGCCAAGAGGTTTTGTGGTTACATACAATACAATATATTAATTATTAATATATTAATAATATGATTAAATAAAACTTTTCCATCTCCATTATATACCTTATGTTGGACCCAGTGATGGTATCACTGGGTCTCTGTGCTTCTCTATGCAATGCAAGCAGATCATGGCTGGTGGGAGGGCCTGTACATTGCTTCCTCACAGCACCCAGCCTCAGCCCTCATGGGCCAGCTTTTGATGGGTGGGGGAGTGGGCTTTCCTAGACAAGCTGCCATAGATAACCAACCCCACATGTGATGCTAACCTTTCTTGATTGAAAGCAGTGAAATCCAATGAATGAAAGGGTCGGGGCCAGGGACAGCCAGGGCAGGGAGGAAAGGGCTAGATGATGCTGGACATTCTCCATCCAACGCTATCTGACTTGCTGCAGCTTCTCATGCACATGGTGAGAAGCTCGCAGTGTGCATTGAAATCAGAGTAGGCCATGTCAGTCCAGGAGAAGAACCTGCACAACTGTGCAAAGACTGAAGGTTCAGCTTTAATAATAAACATTATAAAAAGGTATAACAGAGAGCAAAATAATGAGGTGTCTACAGGGAGGGCGGGGTTAATTCATTGTAAAATCGCTCAGACGCAGCGAGGCGAGGAAATAACGCCTTTGTGAGCGTGCTGCTGTATAATAAAGGGTTAATCCATGGTATCCTAGCAAGGCAGGGGTTAACCCGCATTGTAAATCGGCAGCCGAAACCAATCTATGAAGCCATTAATGGCTCGCGGCAAGGCGAGGGTTAATCCACATTAAAGAACGGTAAGCCAATATGAAAATCAGGCGTCGAAGGGTTAAGTCGCTCGGTAGCGTGCGATACAAGCCCTTCCAACGAAAGGTTAGCATACCATGTCCGTTCTAATCCTTAGAATACCAGGTAAGGGTTAATCTGTTCTGGTCTTGGCTGAAGACTCTGAATCCCTTTGTATCAGAATTTGAACCTCTGGCTCCTTGTTGCCTCATCCATGAGCCCGAGGCCTCCATAATGTAAGCTCTAACAAAACCGTCATTAACAAAAGGGTTAATCTCCTGCCAATGAGAAGTTAAAAACTGAGCCTATACTGAATCTACTGGAGAAACTACGTTACCCATAGTCCTCCACACCGGCTTCCTGTGACATCATCGGCTAAAGCCCAAATCCTCGGGAAAGGTATGTTGTGTTCACTGCACATCCAGGCTGCCTGGAGTATTATGTGTCGAGGTTTTGGTCCCTTTTCCGCAAGCTGTAATGTTTGGTCGCTTTGGCGCTGTGCGGATTTATGCACGGATTACCCCAATTCTCAATATTTTAGAACGTTTTACGGGAACGTTTTGCCATACAGAGAATGTTTTAAATATTGTTTTGTAAAATATTTTGCCCGTTTATAAAGGTCGCTGAAAAATGGCAACTTTCTGTTTGGTTGCCGAATTTCGAATAGTCTCGTTTTAATCCCTAAACGTTGAGGTGGAACATTGTGATGTTGATGTGAAGCATACAAAGAGTGTGAAACAATTTGGTAAAAAAAAAAAAAAGACCATCGAAGTGTCAAAAAACCCAGTTAAAATTGGGGGGACTATCAATGAAACAGATCTCTTTAAATTATTTATTTCCACCTGTGTCAAAATTTGGTGAAGAATGGCTTTTATAAACTGGCCAGACCGCCAAAACTGATGTTCCTCACACTTAATAAACTGTCAAAAATTGCTGTAAATTGATGTTCCTCACACTTAATAAACTGCCATAAAATGATGTTCCACACGCTTCATAAATAATATAAAAAGTGCTGCGCAAATAAAAAAGTCCTTAAATCAACATATGAAAATTGTACATATGAAAAATGTAGTGACAGGATCAGAAGACAGGGACCACCAGTGATAATAAGCACGCTGGAATCAATATCTGGATAGTGACTTAAATCCCTCCACCGGGCATGGATGGCCCCTCACCTCAGATATTCGACCTGAGACAGGTCATACCGCTTAAACACATAGTGGCACTTCCTGTTTGTGCTGCTTGAAGATGGCTGACAACTTCTGAGGGTAGTGCTGGGAAGTGAAGGAGGAATCACCAACTATACAGATTGATCCATCTATGTGTTTAAGCGGTATGACCTGTCTCAGGTCGAATATCTGAGGTGAGGGGCCATCCATGCCCGGTGGAGGGATTTAAGTCACTATCCAGATATTGATTCCAGCGTGCTTATTATCACTGGTGGTCCCTGTCTTCTGATCCTGTCACTACATTTTTCATATGTACAATTTTCATATGTTGATTTAAGGACTTTTTTATTTGCGCAGCACTTTTTATATTATTTATGTTGTTGAGGTATTTTTTGAATTGACCTTAGTGCCTGCTTGCATTTATCTTGTTGTGTCCATATACTAGTCAGCGCTGAATTTTATTACCACACGCTTCATAAACTGGCAAATTTGCTATAAATTGATCCTCCTCACACTTTATACACTGGCAAAATTTCTGTAAATTGATGTTCCACATACTTTATAAACTGGCAAAATTGACGTAAATTAATCTTCCTCGTGCTTTATACGCTAGCAAAATTGCCGTTATAGATGTTCCTCACACTTCATGAGCTGCCAAAATTGTTGTAATTGATGTTGTTTACACTTCATAAACTGGCCAAAGTGCAGAAATGTATGTTTCTTACACTTACAACGTAATAAGTTAGCAAAATTGCCGAAACTGATGTTCCTCGTACTTCATAAACTGGCCAAACTGCAGAAATTGATGTTTCTTACGCTTACAAAGTCTTCAGAAACCCTGATCATTCTTTGTTTTAGCCATACATTCTAGTCCTGGATGGTCTACTAGATGATGCTGTTTCATCGAGACCCTATATAGTCCACCATGGTAGATAATAATCTATTATCACTGTACAGAGTCCTTCCATGAAGGATGGAGCAAACTCCTAATTTTCTCTCCTCCAACATCTTGGCTGAACACATTCCACTGTGTGAGTGCAGCTTCTTCTCATAGGTTATTAGAGGAAAATTGTTTTCGCAATTTGCTTGAACACTTGCCTATCTAGCAAACTACCGTGGAACTTTTTTGGCAATGCTGATCTACCACCCATGGACCAATGTTGTTTAATGATGTGATTCACAACTATCTCTGGACCATATAATGATGTTTTCTTGGGTCTACACTTCAGGGACAGCTGCTCCAACACAGATACATGTGTGTCCTCCAAGCAAGCAATGGACAAGCACAACATTTACATAAAAGAGTTGTTAGATCTTACATTGGAGATCATCTACCTGCTGACCGGAGAGGTGAGGAGGATTCTGGGAGGTCACATGACCTCATTCTTATCTCTAATAATATAACACAGACCTGACCGGAGAGGTGAGGAGGATTCTGGGAGGTCACATGACATGACTCTGATCACTATTAATAAAACAGACCTGTCCGTAGAAGTGGGAAGAATCCCGGGAAGGTTATAAAAGATCACTCCCACCTGCATTATTAAAAGACAAATGTGACTGGAAAACAGAGAAACATCTTCTGGGAATTAATTTAGTAAAAGTTGTTTTTCCATATATAGGACTACACAGTGGTCAAGAAAACATCAGGTGATGGACAATATCCCATCAACATGGACCCATCCCACTTCTTGACATCCGAGAGTAACACCAACAAGAAGATTCTGGAAGTCACCAATAGGATCCTTAAACTGTTGACAGGAGAGGTAAGCGGTACTCTGAATTATGAAGTTGTATCCTATTACAGCAGTGGTTCTCAACTGCTATAGTGCCAAGGCCCCTTGATAAAATCTCCCAAGTTGTGGGGACCCCTAACAGTAACATTATTTTCATAGCGTGGGTTGTCAGCTTCCAAGGCAAGGCAAGTAATTTGCGCCCCTAACCCACGGACATTTAGCGCTCCCTGAGTCCCTTCCACTCGTACAGTATTAAAACCCCTTATGGTACATTTTAGGATGTACCACTCTCTTTGTTCTTCTTTCTTTTCCTTTTATCTCTAGCTATCCTAATTTCTTGTCCCCACCCCCCCATCCCTCTCTCTAGCCATCTTTCTTGTTCTTTCTCTTATTCTTTCTCTCCCTTTTTCTTTGTTCCTCCCCCTTTTCATGTCTATTCCATGTATTCTCTATTTTTATTCCTTCTCTTACTCCTTGGTGGGGGGAATGGGATGAGTGGCAGTGCTGGCGGGGATTCTGATCAGCCAACTTAGGTGCTCTTGATCAAGGTCATCTGCTGATCTGAGAACTGTAGTGGGAACTTTTAATGGCAACTATAATCACAGGTAGTGTTACTGACTGTGTCTCCGGCTTCACTGTGTCTCCGACTTTGTGGTGTCTCGCAGCAGTGACACCTATGCCGAAATCAGGAGATAGGGTCTCCTCCAACCCCACCCACTTCATTCCTCACCAGTCAGCTGACCTCTAGTCTCCGCCCCCCAGCCATGCTGTGAACTGAATGGGTGGCTGCGAAGAGGCTGAGTGGGCTGCCGCGGGCTCCAGGAAAAGCCCAGCTGGGTGGCCACAGGCTCCAGGGACAGCCCTTCTGGGCGGCCGCAAAAAGGCTGGGAGAGTGGCGCGGGCTTCAGGAACAGCCCAGGATTTAGTGACCCCTGGCAAGTTGTCATTTGACCCCGTCCCCCAGGTTGAGAACCACTGTATTACAGGGATGTTTATAATTTGGTGTCTATATGTTGCTATTTCTTGATACAGGGTTGGAAGTACCTAGAAGATTCTAAGGATCTGTATACGGATGGGAACTCTGAGATTCAGCAGATTATTCCAACTCTTGGTAAATCAACAGAAGACTATAACTTTTTTCATCTAATGGTCCACTTAAACTACCCATCATCTGATAAACAGAACTTCAGTAAAACAAAGTCCCCCTTACATCAGGGTCCCCATCAGAGCCCCCCTACCCCAAAGTCCACCTTAAGAGTCCCCCCTTACCTTAGAATCCATATCATAGTCCAGAGGTGTGACTAGATCCTTCAGGGCCTTGGTGCAAGAAACCACGGAGGGCCCCCCTTTCCATCAGTTTATCGGTGCTCTTTGTTCTGTGCTTGGGGACCTTCCATTCAAGCCTGGTGCCCTTCCCTCTGGGCCCAGGGACCTTCCCTCTGATCTCAGGGCCTTTTACTCCCGTCACAGGCTCTTTATAAGCCCCAGTTCACATTGCCATAGACTGCTATGTTAAATCACAAAAGTCGCAAGGAAATCACAAGCAAGTCACATGACTTTGGGGTCCCAGCAGTGTAAATCGAGCCTTACGGCCCTGCAGCTGGATTCCCCTATGGTTGCGGAACGCCAGGGCCCAGTTGCAAGTGCGACCTTTGCGACCCTGGTAGTTCCACCACTGTCATTGTTCCCCCTTTAAGTCAGGATCTTCTTCAGAGCCCCCTTACATCGAGGTCCCCATTGGTGATCCCCTTACATCATGTTCCCATCAGTGGGTGACCCTTACTTTGGGATGGTTTTGCCCAAGGGCCGTCGTATGGAGACCTCTGGTCTAGAGATATACTGTAGTAGAATTGAGAGTTAGTTTTAGCAAATAGCATTGTGTCAAAAGTTTGTTATAGGGCCCTCCGAGATTGTTTACCACCGAAGCACTACCTAGACAACACCCCCTCCAACATCTTATAAAATAGCACATAGAAACAATGTATTCAGTCCATGTGTGCGTATCCTACAGATGGATCCAGTAATGGGAACCCACCAGAGAGATGTCCCCGTTCTCTGTATTCCTGGGATTCCACACAGGAAGATCACACCATCCCTCACCATCATCAGGTAGGATTTCATTGTCTCCATTATGTATGATCTTTAGAGATAATGTGAACCAATATTGCACGTAGTTACTTTTTATTCTTTTATGGGTTTAGGTTCAAGAATTGGCTGATGTAAAAGTTGAAGGTAAAGAAGAAGCAGAAGAGATGTGTGTGATAGGTGGCCCGCACTCTACAGATAAAGTTAAAGTGAGGGTGGCCATTAAAGAGGAAGGTATTTTTCCAGAGATCAGCACAGGTGAGTAATCACTTTTGAAAAGCTTAACATTTAGTCATACAAAATTACTTAAAGAGGAAGTAAACTTTCTTTACTACCTTTTACCTATAGGTAAGCCTATAATAAGGCTTACCTATAGGTAGTGTAAACATCTCCTGAACGTGCACTGTTTAGGAGATATTTACATAATATGCTGCCAGTGACATCACTGGCACATGCGCTATGAAGGAATGGCGCTGGAACAGCTTCGTTTTAAGGTAGTCTGCATACTAGCACATTATGACTTTACCTTGCAGGAAAAAACAAAATAAGTCCAGTGGTATACAACCAATTTAAAGCAGCGCTAAATTCTTAAAAATTCAAAATAAACATATACACACACAATTTATGGATGAATAAAGTGCAAAAAGTGCTTAAATATGAGCCGTATACAAATTAAAGTGCTACTATATATAAATTAAAGTGCATAACAAACTGCAAATTAAAGTGCAAGTGCAGTGACAAACTCAAAAACCAGTTCATAAGGTTTGTACCAAATAAATACAAAATAACAGTTCATATGTTGATGACTCGATGTGCATACACACTTCTGGTTTTCAAAGTTTAAACCAGTGCTTCCACCACCATGTACCACCATTAAAAGGACCTTTTACAAAATGACATGGACCATTCGATAATAAATGATCAACAGTGATCAAGCTCACTGCTCATCAAATGGTCCCCTGGTCTAGGCTCCTTCTCCAGTATGGACCACCTCCGGGCATCACCATCAAAAGGAAAAACGGTACATATCCATTGTGAAGTATGTAAAAACGAAGTGTGACCCACAACAAAAATAACAGGTGCAGCTCAAGGCTCCACTAGGCCCTCTTGCATGACAAACCACTAGGAGTGCCAACAAGGACAGAGCTTGTCCCAGATCAAAACATCTAGTAGGGAAAGGAAGTCCTAAAAGTCACACACCATAGCAAAACCCTGTAAGGAGGTGTATAACAGCCTCAGCCCGGGCTCGAACCAGGGGGCGTGGCCTGGTTGGAGCCCAGGCTGAGGCTGTCCTACACCCCCTTACAGGGTTTTGCTGTAAAGTGCAACTTCTAGTAGGGAAAGGAAGTCCTAAAAGTTGCACATCACAGCAAAACCCTGTAAGAAGGTGTATAAAAGCCTCATCCTGGGCTCCAACCAGGGTACGTGGCCTGGTTGGAGCCCAGGCTGAGGCTGTCATACACCTCCTTACAGGGTTTAGCTGTGATGTGCAACTTTTAGGACTTCCTTTCCCTACTAGAGGTAATAAATAAAGCCTTTATTAAGAACTCACAAATTGCGCCCATAACGCAAAAACATTCAAGTTGTATCACGGTAGTGACTAATTCCTGTATAGCAGACTGATCCTCAGTGTCGGACTCCGGGTGGCCCGGCATGCGTGATGACATCATATCGTAGGCACGTCATACATGTTTCGTCAGGAAATTTGATTTTTACTTGTATTTAGTCTTTGCTCTGGTCTATTGATTAGGAGCAGCTTTTTCCACAGTTATGCCCCGTACACACGGTCGGATTTTCCAACGGAAAATGTGTGATAGGACCTTGTTGTCGGAAATTACGACCGTGTGTAGGCTCCATCACACATTTTCCATCGGATTTTCCGACACACAAAGTTTGAGAGCAGGATATAAAATTTTCCAACAACAAAATCCGTTGTCGGAAATTCCGATCGTGTGTACACAAATCCGACGGACAAAGTGCCACGCATGCTCAAAATAAATAAAGAGATGAAAGCTATTGGCCACTGCCCCATTTATAGTCCCGACGTACATGTTTTTTGTCACCGCGTTCAGAATGATCGGATTTTCCGACAACTTTGTGTAACCGTGTGTATGCAAGACAAGTTTGAGCCAACATCCGTGTGGAAAAAATCCTAGGATTTTGTTGTCGGAATGTCCGAACAAAGTCTGACCGTGTGTACGGGGCATTAGAGTGTTATTAGCCAGTAATAGGACAGTGATCATATGTTATAAATATGTTTTAAATTGTTTTCTTTTTTTTATTTGTTATAAACCTCAGATGGGCACCTCGACTGTGACCTAGAAGATAACGTCATAAGTCAAGATTGTCAAGGAGAAAAACCTGCTACGCAAAATAGCCATCACAGTGAGGAAAGTTCATCAGATCTCTCTAATGCCGAGGAATCTTCTTCAGATCAGGCAGATAGTGTTCCTCCAGCTACACTTCCAGGACCTCACATTATGGATGGGCCACCTGATCCTGCTAATCTTGAGGAAACCTCTGCTAATAGCTCACATAGTGTCAGCCCAGTAGTCTACTCAATAGCTAGATCACCAGATGCCTCTAAACCAGAGGAATCTCCTTCCAATAGCTTAGAAACGGCTTCTCCAGGACTGCACAACATAGCTAGATCACCGGTTCTTTCTATCGCTGAAGACCAGCCTGTCTGTAAGTCAGAGAAGGTGGAACCTTGTCCTAGTACTGAAAAAGGTGAATGTCTCGTAAGGGCATCAAATATTGCTGAAGATCCAAAAACCGACACTGATATAATCTCATTTATATGTTCAGACTGTGGGAAAAGCTTTAAGGAGCAAGAAGAACTTGACCACCACCGGAGGACTCACACAGGGAAAAAGCCTTATTCATGTTCTGATTGTGGTAAACGGTTTCCAGTGAAATCAAAACTCATCCAACATCTAAGGGTCCACACTGGTGAGAAGCCCTTCCCGTGTGCAGTGTGTGGGAGATGCTTCACCACTAAGACCAACCTTGCTACGCATCAGTCCATCCACACAGAAGAGAAACCATTCCCGTGTTCTAAATGCGGGAAATGCTTCTCAAGGAAGTCATCCCTCCTGACCCATCTCCGGATTCACAACGGCGACAAAGATTACACATGCGGAGAGTGCGGGAAGAGCTTTACGTTAAAATGCTATTTACGGATTCACGAAAAGATTCACACCGGTGAGAAGCCGTTTGCTTGCTCGGAGTGTGGAAAGTGCTTTCTCCAGCGGTCAGCCTTTGTCAAACATCAGCGCCTTCACAGAGGAGACAAGCCGTTTTCTTGTCCGGAGTGCGGAAGGTGCTTCCTGGAGAAAGGACAACTCGCTATTCATCAACGCATACACACAGGGGAGCGGCCGTACGCCTGTTCTGAATGCTACAAAAGTTTCATCAAAAAGTCTGATCTTCAGAGGCACCAGAGAACGCACACGGGTGAAAAGCCTTTTTCCTGTAGCGAGTGCGGCAAATGCTTCACGCAGAAAGCTCATCTTGTGGCCCATCGGAGAGTTCACACGGGCGAGAAGCCATCTTCCTGTTCAGAGTGTGGTAGGTGTCCAAGGAAGTCTCTCTCTGGTCAGCACCATGAAGGTCATACTCATTGACTCTGATGAAGAACAATCGCAAGTTTTGTAGGTAGCACTTGTTAAAGCAGAGACTAATAATGTGTAATAAAGTGTGGTCTCAACGCTGACCCAACTCTGCCTCCGTTCTTTCTGCTTGTACCCACTTGAAGACCAGGCCTTTTCTGGTACTTTTTGTTTTTTTGCTAGAAAATTTCTTAGAATTCCCAAACATTATATATATTTTTAAAGCAGAGGATCTAGAGAATAAATTTGTGGGTTTTGCCATTTTTTATGTCACACGGTATTTGCGCAGCAGATTTTACAACCCAATTTTTTTACAAAAAATACACTTTAAAAAAAAAATGTTAATGAAAATAAAAACATAAAAACCACAATACATAACACGTTTTTTTTGGTCAAATAAAAAGGATGATGTTACACCGAGTAAATAGATACCAAACATGTCACACTTTAAAATTTGCGCACACTCGTGCAATGGCGGCGAACAACGTAAACTTTATTATCCATAGACAACACTACAGGTTACCACTTTAGAGTTACAGAGGGGGTCTGGTGCTAGAATTGCTGCCCATAATCTGACGTTTGTGGTGATACCCCAAGTGTGGGACAATCGCTGTTTGCGTGCGCGCACAGGGGGGGAAACGTGGGCATTTTCAATTTTTTTTTTTTTCAATTGATGATTTCTTTTATTTTATTTTTACACTGTTGCTTTAAAAAATGTTTTATTGTTTTTATTGCTGTCACAAGGAATGTAAATTGCAAGGCAATGGTCAATGCATAGTATGATGGTCAGTCTACCAGAACATAAAGGTTCATAGTATGACACTGCAAGGTGAGCCTAACTCCACAGTGCAGTCTTCTGCAAGGCCAGTGTTGCTCCAGTGATTGAAAAGTGAGCCCACAGCGAGGCAAAGGTTAATGCCATCAGACCAAGATTACAGCCAGACAAGGGTTAATTCACCCAAAATAGCTGATCCCACAGCAAGGCAAGGGTTGGCATACTGCATGCTAGAGATTTCATGGAAAAGTGGGGGGGTTAATCCACACTGTAAGAATGGACCCATGGCAAAGCAAGGGTTACTGCAAACAACAATAGTTAATGCTGTGCCAAGAAGCTCGCAGCAAGGCAAGGGTTAATCCACACTGTACTAGTGTAGTGAGCCCACGGCAAGGCAAGGGTTAATCCACTCAAAAATACTGATCCCAAGGGTTAATCCACATTGCAGTAAAGGACCCAGGGCACAGCGAGGGTTACTGCAAACAACAATAGCCAGCAGCAAGGAGATGGTTAATGCTGTGAAAAGAAGCCCGCAGCAAGGCAAGGGTTAATCCACACTGTACTAGTGTAGTGAGCCTATGGCAAGGCAGGGGTTAATCCACACCATACTAATGAGCCCATAGCAAGGCAGGGGTTAATCTACAGTATAATAGTGATCCCAGAGAAAGGCAAGGGTTAATCCACATCATACTAATGAGCCAGCAGCAAGGCAAGGGTTAATCCACATAATACTAATGAGCCAGCAGCAAGGCAAGGGTTAATCCACAACGTAATACTGAGCCCACAGCAAGGCGAGGGTTAATCCACAGTGCAATCGTGAGCCCACAGTAAGGAGATGGTTAATGCTGTGATAAGAAGCCCATGGTAAGGCAAGCGTTAATCCACATCATAATACTAAAACCCACAGCAAGGCGAGGGTTAATCCATGTTGTAAAAAGTGTAGTTAGCCCACAGGATGGCAAGGGTTAAGCCACATGTAATACACCAGCGAGTAACCCTTGCCTTGCTGCAGGTTCACTAATATGGTGTGGGTGTGGCGTGGAACCCTATGGAATCCTGGTTGAGAATGACTGCTCTGGAGGAACCCAGGTTGAGAATGGCTGCTCTGGTCAAACCTTACAGAACCCTGGTTGAGAATGGTTGCTCTGGAGGGACTCTACAGAACCCTGGTTGAGAATGGCTACTCTGGAGGAACCATGGTTTAAAATGACTCCTCTGGAAGAACCCTTATAAGAAAGTCAGTCCTAGATAAAACAAATGGTGCCACGTCCATAATGGAATTGGGTAAAAAAAAATACATTGGGTAGGACTTTATAGGCATCAAATTTAGTTAGACCAAAAGTTAAAAATATTATTTTTTTATTTATTTCAAAGATTAAAATCAACCAACAGGTCAGTAATCATAACACAGATATTATAAAAACAGTGAGGACCCCTACAGATTGTGTATCCTATTCTGCATACACCAGTAACTTGTTTTGGAGGAACCCTACAGAAGCCTGGTTGATAATGGCTGATTTATGAGTCTACAGGAGGGTGAGGGTTAATCTCTAGCTGCGTGGGACTGACTACATTACCCAGAGTTCCCTGCCCCTCCAGCTGTGTGATATCATCAGTCAGGGCCCAGCTGACGGCAGGACAGGGAGGTATGTTTGGCTCATCTGGTGTACTCTACCCTGAAAATCTGCAGGAGCTGCTCTGTCATACAATACAGAATACGTAGAATGTACGTCATCTGCGATTACAATGTCATGACAGGTCCTCTCCGTCTGCAGCCCAGAGCAAATGAAACTGCGCTTTTCCAATAATATATAACATATACGTATCAAATGAGACAACTCAGACATGGTATCCGTAAGTTCAAGAGGAATCTGCAAAAATAACCAATCGGAGGTCCTAGCGGTATAGGCACCTGAAGATATATGTCAAAGAATGGGTCAGAGGAGAAGACTTCGACCCATTCTTTGACATATAACTTCAGGCACCTCTGCAGATTGGACCACTGATGGATTATTATTGCAGGCTCCTCTTGTACTAACAAATTCCATACACCCGCCAGAGGACCCGGGACGGGAACCCCCAAAGCATAGAGAGTGGTGGTGCGTGGAGACAGGTTTTCTCCACCCACGTATTTGGAAGGTTGCGTGTTCCCACCCCTAGGAGTCAGCCTCAATAGAGGTAATTCATTTTTTATTTCCTTTCTTCCAATTATGGAATCACATTTCGAGTCACTTCGCTTTTTGAAGCAATTTACTACACTATAAGGGCTCTCCCGCCTCCCTTTTTTCTTTTATAGTGGACACCTTGAGCTAGGAAGTGAAGGGAAAACTACTCATTGGGACACAGATGGCAGAAAATTAATGACAGGGGGTTATAACCCTCCTATTCAAAATGAAAAAAAGTTTTGCCTTTGGTTCCACTTAAAATTCACGTCAGAAGTCCCCATATCACATCAGAGTCCTGCTTCACACCAGAGGTCCCCCCTATCACATCAGAGTCAACACTTCACACCACAGGTCAACCCATCACTTCAGAGTACGCCTTTACAAAAGATGTCCCCCATCACATCAGAGTCCCCACTTCATACCAGAGTATGCCTTCATACCAGAGGTTCCCCCATCACATCATAGTACCCCTTCACACCAGAGGTCCCCCCATCACTTCAGAGTACCCCTTCATACCAGAGGTCCCCATATAACATCAAAGTCCCTGCTTCACACTAGAGGTCCCCCCATCACATCAAAGGTCTCCCGTTTACACCAGGAGTCCACCTTCAAACTAGAGTGCCGCCCTTCCCATCAGAGGCCCCCCTCCATTCCTTTAGAGGTCCCACAGCTTTTCACAGATTGGTGAACCTATACCTATCGTTACTTCTGAGACACTCTGACTAATATGCCCTTTTTATACCCAATCATGTTACTGACCTGTTGCCAATTAACCTACTTAGTTGTGAAATGTTCTTCCAGGTCTTCCTTGTTAGTACCACTTACTTTGCCAGCTTTTTGTTGCCCTGTTCCAACTTTTTGGAGATGTGTTGCTGCAATCAATTTCAAAATGAGTTTATTTTTTTCTTAAAATGGTAAATTTTCTAAATTTAAACATTTAATATGTTTTCTGCTTTATACTGTGAATAAAATATGGGTTTATGAGGTTTGCAAATCATTGTGTTCCATTTTCATGGAGAGTTTACACAATGTGCCAACTTTTTTGGAATTGGGGTTGTATATATTCTAGGTCTTCAATGGTTGCTGCTGCTATGGTTTCTGTGGTGTTGTGTTGAGTATTGTAGTATTGTGTTGGGATTTGTGATGTTGAGTTGTGTTTTTTTGTGTGGGTTCTGTGGTGTTGACTTGGGTCCTGTGGTGCTGTGTTGGGTACTGTGGTGGTGTTTTGGGTTCTGTGGTGCTGTTTTAGGTTCTGTGGTGCTGTGTTGGGTCCTGTGGTGTCATATTAGTCTAATAGCCACTTATCCATCTTATTGATATACTGTTTTTGGTGTCCCAAAGGTCACATTGAAGGTGATCAACTTTTGCACACACCTGAGACGGTACCTCATGCAAAATGAACAAGGGCAAAATACGAATAAAGGAGATAGTAGATCTTACACTGGAGATCATCTACCTGCTGACTGGAGAGGTAAGAAAAGTTGGGAATGTCAGATGATATCTCTCTTATTTTGAATAATAAAATACAAAGCTGACTGAAAAGGTGATGAGGGTTTTGGATGGTTCACATGACATCATTGTTGTTTCTATACACAGAGTTATCCCATTGTGAGGTCTGGCCACCAAGTGTCTATAACATTGCCTCCATCACAATCCATGCTAGCTAGGAGTGCCAATGTGCAAAAGATCCTGGAACTGGTAAACAAGATGACTGATCTGTTGACCAGAGAGGTAAGCTGTGTCAGGAAGTCTGGGATATTATCAAGTAAAAGACAAAGGATAGGTCTGGATGGTAACTGTATCTTTGCACAAGTTAGGTTCCTATAAAGCAACTCAACAAGGGCTCCTCCAGAGGTTGTTTTGGGTTCATTGAATTGTGGATGATTGACCTGTCATTTGATAGTACCTACAAAGTTCCTGGGTCAATGCCACTTGGCAGTGCCAGCTGTATGAACCCAATGATCATTTTAGCTGTCTGGGGAATTCTGACCACCACTGTAAACGTGCATTCTTCCCATGGGCCACCAATGTAAGATGCATTTTTCCAACTGATTACTTAAATCCATTTTAGCAAGGGTTCTCCGAGACCTGAAAATTATTTCAAGAGTTTCTCTTGGGTAAAAAGATCAAGAAAGGCTGCTATAAGGTGTCAGGATGTCACCGTCTTATTCTCCATGAAGAGGTGGGAGTATTTAGGACACAAGGATCTCTACAAGAACATCACGCAGGCTTGATTTATAATTTGTATTACTCTTTTACAGATTGGCAGTAGAGAAGAGAGAGATATCATGGAGCATCAGCCACGAAATGATGAGGTGATTCCTACAAAGAGATGTCTTAATCTTAATTATTCCAGGGATTTCACGCAGGAACATCACATCCCTTACCATATTCAGGTAGACAGAACTGAGGGTCTTGGCAAACACCAAAGTGACTCCACACTGTATGACATGTTGAGATGATGCATGGATGAAGCTAGTTTATCGTTTAAAGACTTTCTATTCTCTTGTGGATTCAGAGTGAAGATCTCAGAGATGTAAAAACAGAAATTTTAAAGGACACTGAGATGCATGTTGAGGCTGATCAGCAGTCTAAAGAGGTGGTCGAAATGGTGGTGAGGATTAAAGAAGAGGAATCCTCCATGCAGACTGGCACAAGTGAGTAACAACTCTTGAACACAAAAGTGGTTTACCTATTTTAAATATTTTCATCTTTCCAACACGTTGGAAAATCTTTGTAAGTGTTTGCTGTTCCCTTCAACGTGGTTGTGACGCCTTAGACATAGTGAAAAGTAAAATTACGGCAAATCTTGGCCATCTGGCAGTCAAGACAAGCAATGGCAGCACCATCTGCCCTTCTTGAGATCTGGTGTTTAAATGGTTGGACTTGCAGTGCACCAACTGGTCCAAAGTAGGACTAATTAAGGTCTGTAATAAGTATTAGAGGTTATTTGATCAGTCAGGATTGTGAAAGAAGACCAATGGACCAACTGCCATTAAGGTGGAGCACCACTGAATTGGAGAACTGTTTGGTAGTCAATGGACTGACCTTTAGAGTGCAGTTAAGCACTTGGCGCAAACTCACGTACATGCATGCGATTGAGTGGCTGCAATCTGTTATACCGGGATGATGCCTACAGCTACAGTCATCAATCCGGTATTGTTTTTTCTGGCAGGCGATGCTGTTTTTTGTAAAAGCAATTCTAATTAGCTGCTGGATTGCTTTTACAGTTGGTGGAAGGGGGTCCTCTCCTCCCGCTGCCTTCTGGTGTCTATACTGGCGGGGAGCCCAGAATCCGTGCCGGTGGTATCGTCGGCTTACAGTAAACATGACCAGAGATCAGATTGTCTCTAATCACCTCTATGGTCTTGGAGACTGGAAGCAATGAGCATTTTCGTCACTTCCGGTTTCCCGGATGTAAACAGCTCCATTTTTCAACAGTGAAAGCACCTGATCTTGGTGTGATCAGAAGCTTTTAAGGGCAGAGGACACATCTGGGGTCTAATAGACCTCAGATCTGTCCGTTAAGAGTACCTGTTTTTGCATTCCTTGTGACAGCAATAAAAGTGATAAATAATAAAAAATATTTTAATTAATAATAACAAGTAAAAGAAACCGTGTAAAAATAAAATAAATAATAAAAAAATGTAAAGCGCCTCCACCCTCCTCTGCTCGTGCGCAGAGGTGAATGCATATATAAGTCGCTCTTGCATATGTAAACAGTGTTCACAACACACATGTGAGGTATCGCTGCAAACTTTATAGCCAGAGCAATAATTATAGTGCTAGACCTCCTTTGTAACTCTAAACAGGTAACCTGTAAGAAATTTAATAGCGTCGCCTATTGAGATTTTTTTTTTAAAGTATCGTAGTTTGTTGTCATTCCACAAGCGTGCCCAATTGTAAAGCGTGACATGTTAGGTATCTATTTACTCAGTGTAACATCATCTT
Organism: Aquarana catesbeiana; assembly: GCF_042186555.1. NCBI lineage: Eukaryota > Metazoa > Chordata > Amphibia > Anura > Ranidae > Aquarana > Aquarana catesbeiana. The sequence continues at coordinate 286,605,986 of NC_133331.1, read as the reverse complement.
TTCTTTTTCCCAAAAAATTGGGTACTATCTACTTCCAGACCAGGCCTTTTCTGGCACTTTTTCTTGCTTGCCTGCGTGCTGGCCCGGTGCGTGCATTCGCCTTTGGGCGTGAGCACAGGGGGACGGGGGCACTTTAAAAAATGTTTTAATTATTTTTTTTACACAGTTACTTTATTTTTCTTATTTTTTTATCACTTTTATTGCTGTCACAAGGAATGTAAACATTTTGTGACAGCAATAGGCATGTTACAGGTACTCTTTATGGAGAGATATGGATCTAAAAGACCCCATATCCCTCCTCTGCCCTTAAAAGCATTGAAAACACCAAGATCGGTGTCTTCAAAAGCTTTTAATTTTTTTTAAATGTCGCCAATGACATCTTGGTAAACTGAAAGTGATGTCAGGTCATCGCTTCCGGGTTACCATAGCCGAGTGCCGATCAAAGCCGACCCCAGCTTTATTCGGCTCTCCGACCAGCCGGCGCATGCACCGGCTGGTTGCTCGGGTCTCCTGGTGGGACGGGAGAGCCAGAGAAAGCCATGCAAGACGGCGGGAGGGGCCTTCCCTCCTGCTGCTTGTAAAAGCAATCCAGCAGCTAGTTAGCCACTAGGATTGCATTTACAAGAGAGCTGACCGTTGGCTCTAAAAAGAGGTACCGGGGTGTAAAGTATATATTTTTTCCCCAAAAAATGCATATGAAAAACCGCTGTGCAAATAACATGTGACATAAAAAATTGCAACACCCACCATTTTATTTTCTAGGGCCTCTGCTAAAAAATATATAATGTTTGGGGGTTCTAAGTAACTTTCTATATAAAAAAAAAAATACAGATTTTTACATGCAAACAAAAAGTGTCATTATAGACCTGGCCTTCAAGTGGTTAAGATGAGATGTCAGCTTGTTCATATCTCAACTAAAGAATATTGAATGTTACTGTTAAGCTGTGGTCAGGTACTGTTAACGGAAAGTGGCAGTCCTCTTTTTATTTTCTTACCAGGGAACCTGCACATGAGGAATATCTTGGAAGGGCACCTTGACGTCACACAAGATTCTCCAGGTGAAAGACCCGTAAACCCAGACATCAATCCTGAGGGATCATCCCACTGCAAATCAGAAACCTGCTCCAAACTGTGTGAATATTCTACATGGGAATTGGGTTTTGCTGAAGATCAGAAGGTGGACACCAACATTGGCTCCTATGGATGTTCAGAGTGTGGGAAAGGCTTTTCTTGTGATGAAGACCGTGACAAACATCAGAGAATACATGCTACAAGGAAGCCATTTTCGTGTTCTGACTGTGAGAAACGGTTTCAGGTGAAATCCAAACTCATCCGCCACGTACGGGTCCATACTGGTGAGAAGCCGTACTCCTGCACTGTGTGCGGTCGATGTTTCAGCAACAAGAAAAATCTGGCCATACACGTTCGCAGACTCCACCCAGATGACAAGCTCTTTTCCTGTTCGGACTGTGGGATGTGTTTCCATGAGAAAGGACGCTTAGTTATGCATCGGAGGATTCACACAAGCGAAAAGGAGAGGCCGAGGCCGTATGCCTGCCCAGAGTGCCAGAAAGGCTTTACCAAAAATTCTGACCTGGTGAGGCACCGAAGGACACATACCGGTGAAAAGCCTTTCTCATGTAGCGAGTGTGGGAAATGCTTTGCGCAGAAGGCTCAACTTATCACCCATCTTCGAGTCCACAGAGTGGAGAAGCCAGCTACCTAATCTCAAGGTGAGAGATGTCCTCTTAGGAAATCACATGGGGCCTTAACCTGACTGTGGACACTGGGTAGTGCCAGGTAGTGGAACATGATAAGAAACAAAGATCTTCTGTTGACCCCCAAAGCTGATCTTCTGTTGGAGGAAACAAGTCATGGTCTTAATTAATCCATGCTGGTCAATACATTTACCCCACTCAAGAACAATCTGTCACAACAAAAAAAGCTTCTTTGAAGGTTACTTTGCAACTTTATTGTAATATGACAATGATTGTTGGCCAACAGTTGTCTTATGTTTTGGATACATGTATATAGCAAGGTGTCTTCTTTAAGAACTGTCTACACTACTTCATCCCCAACAAGCCTTGGTCTCATTCACCATTGTCTAGGAGCGTTTGCTGAAGACCACAGGCATAATTCTTGGCCAACAGTTGTCTTACATAATAGGGTACGTGTATATGTCAAGTTGTCTTCTCTAAAGAATGTCTGAACTACCCCATCCCCAACCAGACTTGGTCTCCTTCTCTATTGCCTTGGTGCATTTGCTGAAGACCACTGGCATGGCTGGCCAACAATTGTCTTACGTCTTTGGATACATTTATATATAAAGGCATTATCTCTAAGAACTGTCTGTACTACTCCATCCCCAACAAGCCTCGGTCTATTTCACCATTGCCTAGGAGTATTTGCTGAAGACCATAGACATGACTTGCCAACTGTTGTCTTATGTTTTTGGGTGCCATTATATATCAAGGTGTCTTCTGTAAGAACTAAGAACTACCATATCCCTAACCAGCCTTGGCTCCTTCACCATTGCCTAGGAGTGTTTGCTGAAGACCACAGACATGATTGTTGACCAACAGTGCTCCTACAGTAAGTCTTTGGCTACATTTACAGTATATAGCAGGGTATCTTCTTCAGAACTGTCCACACTAGCCCAACCTCCAGTCCTCAGCTGCAATTGTCGGTTTGGATCCTATGTGTTTCCGTAAAGCCAGATGCACACATTACAATATGAGATGATCTATGTACAATAAGTTTGGACGATCCCTGTACAATATCATTGATGATGATCATACCTCTAATGATAAATAACTGACCTCAGATTTGATTGTCTTTATCAGTCTGCTGCTTGATAAAAGATGGCTTCACACTACACAATAGAAAAGATCGATTGGGTTTGTCAACAGGAGAAATCGTTCTTTTGGATGAAAATAAATGAAAGTATTTATCAGAAACAGTCAATGTGGAAACTGTAGAGATTGTAAAATCAAATAGTAAGAAATGTGGTCACCTAAAGGCAAAAGCGTCAGTTTAATGACCATCCTGCTGAAATATGGTGATCCTATATTTTGTATATTGAAAATATCTTCAGAATAAACATCTATAAAGAAATAAAGTGTTAAAGGAGAACTCCAGTTTCATTAAAAAAAATAATAATATAACAAAAAAAATTGCTATCTGAGCCACATCTGCTGTGTCTATTACAAAGGGTTCCCACCATCCCTGCATGTAAATTCTGGGTCTGTAAACGCTACACTGAGTTCCTGGGTCCGTACACTGGCTGTGTTCATTATGAAAGGTTCCCACCATCCCTGCAATGAGTTTGCATCTTAAATTCCTGCTGTGCACATTATAAGGGGTTCCCACCATCCCTGCACTGAGTTCCTGGGTCTGTACACCCGCTGTGCCCAATATGAGGGGTTTCCACTATCCTTGTGCTGAGTTCCCAGGTCTATACATCTACTTTGCCCATTATGAGGGGTTCCCACCATCCCTGAGCTGAGTTTCCAGTTCTGAACTCCTGCTGTGCCCATTATGAGGGGTTAATTGTGTTTATTGAAAAAAATTACAAACAACAACTTATATACAATAAAACCATAATAAATAAATAAAACATATTTACAAAATAATTGAATATGACGATACAAAAACAAGAACATAATAAATGGTACAAACCAAATTGCGCACAACACAATCCCTACGGGAGAGCCAGACTAAGGAACATCACCGTCACCATGCATGTAGCCTTTTATCAAAAATATATTTGATCTTGAAAATCTAGGGAAGTGAGTCAAGAATACAAAGAAAAGCCGCACACCCCGAGATCAACAGGCAGCAGCTACAGAGTCCTGATATTCCTCCACGCCCTTATCCAGGCCTCCTGCTGCCACCTGTCTTTCTCAAGACCCTGAATCTTCCCAACCTCACCCAGAATGTCCTGCACCACCACTTCGACAGGGAGGATTTTACTCTGTAAGGATACCTGACACCGTGCACTCCACATGAAATAGCGGACTACTAGACTAACTAAAAAAAAGTGTTTCCAAATCATAATCCCGACGAGTCTGGAATGCCCCATACACCCACTCTGCATAACTCATATGAGGGAGGAAGGGTATACTCAGAGCCCTCCCCACACTCCTGTACACCTCTATATTAAAAGGGCATTGAAGTAGAAAGTGATCCATGGACTCCACCACACTCCACTCTCGGGCAGCCTCAATCACTCATGGAAAGAAACTAAACCACGTTGCCCTTCACATATAGTTTTCCATGAAAAGCAAGCCAAGCCTGATCCCTAAACTTCATTGGGATTCTCTCCAAATTAATCAATCGCAAACCCACCCCCAAAACCAGGCTTGGGCAATCCCTCAAGGCCAGTGGCTCGCAAAAAGCAGAGCTCATGATCCGCTTCTCAAGAAATTTCCTTGGAAGAGATCTGACTTCTCCTGCTGTTACTTGCCACTGCCAAAGCATTTTCAAACACGGGGCAACATAAGCCGGGAGCTTATCATGCTTGTCCCTCAGGCTTTTAACTTGCCCACCATTTTCCCAATCTCGCAGAAAGGGCCTAAACCAGGACTGGAAAATACCAACCCTCCCAGGCGGTCTCTCTGCCAACATGTTACCAAGATTGTACTTCACAAACATCAGAGAGAAAAAGACTACAGGGTTGATCATCCCTAGACCACCCTCCCACCTAGGAAGGTAAGTCACCATCCTTTTGACAAGGTTTATTCTGTTCTCCCATAACAGCTGGAAGAAACAACTATAGACCCTGGTATAGAGAGAAACTGGCAAAACGCAAACAAAACTGGCATACAGAAAAATTGGAATCAGGTAAGTCTTGCTCAGATCAACCTTTTCCCTCAAGGAAAGCTGCCAACCTTTCCAGCTTGCTACCTTGGCATCGGCATTCTCCAGCCTGTTCACCCAATTTGCATGACCACAGTCACCTGGGCCAAATTCAATGCCTAGAACTCAAATTTTTTGTTGGGGCTCCGGGAAGTCATCCGGGAGAACAAAGCTCTCACCTTCCACGCCCATCCAGAAAGCTTCACACTTGTCCTGGTTGACTTTTGAACCTGATGCCTCTGCATACTGCCTTATCACTGAGACCACCTCCTGCGCCTCCCCAGTCCCAGAGACAAAAACAGAAACATCATCAGCATAGGCCACAACCTTCAAAGGAGGCTCACCAGCGATGCCCAAAGGTACCCCACACAAAGGTCCACTCTCTAGCCTTCTAATGAAGGGGTCGATTGCAAACACATATAGCAGAGGACTCAATGGACACCCCTGACGCACACCTGAGCCAACCGCAAAGGGCTGCCTGACCCAACCATTAACCATTATGAAGGGTTCCCACCATCCCTGTGCTATGTTCTGTAGTGGTGTACGTCTTTTCCCTCCTTCCCCAGCAGCCTACTAAGGGCCCTGTAACCCAATTACCCACAATCCCCGGTGGCTCCCATCATCCCCTGGATTCTCCGATACTCCCATGGGATATAAATTACAGATCCTCTACCTTCCTGTGCTCAATGACACTGTACATGAAGGTGGAAGCTGTGACTAGGTAGCGTGCCCCCTGGGTCAGGTGGTAGAGCAGCACTAACCTAAACCCCAGTCAGAGTTCCCAGTACAGCCATTGGGGACAGGATTGCTCACAGCCACTTGGACTGCTGTACCAGAGATCTCTGCAGCCACACCTGTGTGGAGCCGGCAGCAGGGTTCCTGTCCTCTACTACCTGGGATGTCCTGTGCAGCTGGGCCCCCCTAACCACACAGAGACTGGATTCCAGGACCCCCAGTTCATCATCACATGCTTTGTTTGCCAGTGACTATTTCCCCTGTGCTATATCAATAGTTAATGCTGTATCGCCACCTAGAGGGCAAATATAAGAATTGTTGCTGGTACTTCTGTTACTCTGGATGATATTTTTATTACTGTCAGTTGAATTTTAGTTGAATATTTTTGTACCTTTCTGTCGTTTGTGCAGTCATACAGTTGGTAAAGATCAAATGAACTTCACTGCATTGTTTGGTCCCTGGAGATACCGCTACACAATGGTTCCCCTATCTGTACACCTGCTGTGCCCATTATGAGAGGTTCACACCACCCCTTTGCTGAGTTCCTGGGTGTGTACACCTGCTGTGCCCAATATGAGGGGTTTCCACTATCCTTGTACTGAGTTCCCAGGTCTATACATCTACTTTGCCCATTATGAGCGGTTCCCACCATCCCTGAGCTGAGTTTCCAGTTCTGAACTCCTGCTGTGCCCATTATGAGGGGTTAATTTTGTTTATTGAAAAATCTTACAAACAACAACTTATATACAATAAAACCATAATAAATAAATAAAACATATTTACAAAATAATTGAATATGACGATACAAAACAAGAACATAATAAATGGTACAAACCAATTGTCCCCTCTTAGATTGTAAGCTCTAAGGAGCAGGGCCCTCTGATTCCTACTGTATCAAATTGTATTGTACTTGTACTGTCTACCCTCAAGTTGTAAAGCGCTACGTAAACTGTTGGCGCTATATAAATACTGTATAATAATAATAATAATTGCGCACAACACAATCCCTACGGGAGAGCCAGACTAAGGAACATCACCGTCACCATGCATGTAGCCTTTTATCAAAAATATATTTTATCTTGAAAATCTAGGGAAGTGAATCAAGAATACAAAGAAAAGCCGCACACCCCGAGATCAACAGGCAGCAGCTACAGAGTTCTGATATTCCTCCACGCCCTTATCCAGGCCTCCTGCTGCCACCTGTCTTTCTCAAGACCCTGAATCTTCCCAGAATGTCCTGCACCACCACTTCGACAGGGAGGATTTTACTCCATAAGGATACCTGACACCGTGCACTCCACATGAAATAGCGGACTACTAGACTAACTAAAAAAAAGTGTTTCCAAATCATAATCCCGACGAGTCTGGAATGCCCCATACACCCACTCTGCATAACTCATATGGGGGAGGAAGGGTATACTCAGAGCCCTCCCCACACTCCTATACACCTCTATATTAAAAGGGCATTGAAGTAGAAAGTGATCCATGGACTCCACCACACTCCACTATCGGGCAGCCTCAATCATTCATGGAAAGAAACTTCAAGTTGCCCTTGACATATAGTTTTCCATGAAAAGCAAGCCAAGCCTGATCCCTAAACTTCATTGGGATTCTCTCCAAATTAATCAATCGCAAACCCACCCCCAAAACCAGGCTTGGGCAATCCCTCAAGGCCAGTGGCTCGCAAAAAGCAGAGCTCATGATCCGCTTCTCAAGAAGTTTCCTTGGAAGAGATCTGACTTCTCCTGCTGTTACTTGCCACTGCCAAAGCATTTTCAAACATGGGGCAACATAAGCCGGGAGCTTATCATGCTTGTTTCTCAGGCTTTTAACTTGCCCACCATTTTCCCAATCTCGCAGAAAGGGCCTAAACCAGGACTGGAAAATACCAACCCTCCCAGGCGGTCTCTCTGCCAACATGTTACCAACATTGTACTTCACAAACATCAGAGAGAAAAAGACTACAGGGTTGATCATCCCTAGACCACCCTCCCGCCTAGGAAGGTAAGTCACCATCCTTTTGACAAGGTTTATTCTGTTCTCCCATAACAGCTGGAAGAAACAACTATAGACCCTGGTATAGAGAGAAACTGGCAAAACGCAAACAAAACTGGCATACAGAAAAATTGGAATCAGGTAAGTCTTGCTCAGATCAACCTTTTTCCTCAAGGAAAGCTGCCAACCTTTCCAGCTTGCTACCTTGGCATCGGCATTCTCCAGCCTGTTCACCCAATTTGCATGACCACAGTCACCTGGGCCAAATTCAATGCCTAGAACTCAAATTTTTTTGTTGGGGCTCCTGGAAGTCATCCAGGAGAACAAAGCTCTCACCTTCCACGCCCATCCAGAAAGCTTCACACTTGTCCTGGTTGACTTTTGAACCTGATGCCTCTGCATACTGCCTTATCACTGAGACCACCTCCTGCGCCTCCCCAGTCCCAGAGACAAAAACAGAAACATCATCAGCATAGGCCACAACCTTCAAAGGAGGCTCACCAGCGATGCCCAAAGGTACCCCACACAAAGGTCCACTCTCTAGCCTTCTAATGAAGGGGTCGATTGCAAACACATATAGCAGAGGACTCAATGGACACCCCTGACGCACACCTGAGCCACCGCAAAGGGCTGCCTGACCCAACCATTAACCATTATGAAGGGTTCCCACCATCCCTGTGCTATGTTCTGTAGTGGTGTACCTCTTTACCCTCCTTCCCCAGCAGCCTACTAAGGGCCCTGTAACCCAATTACCCACAATCCCCGGTGGCTCCCATCATCCCCTGGATTCTCCGATACTCCCATGGGATATAAATTACAGATCCTCTACCTTCCTGTGCTCAATGACACTGTACATGAAGGCGGAAGCTGTGACTAGGTAGCGTGCCCCCTGGGTCAGGTGGTAGAGCAGCACTAACCTAAACCCCAGTCAGAGTTCCCAGTACAGCCATTGGGGACGGGAATGCTCACAGCCACTTGGACTGCTGTACCAGAGATCTCTGCAGCCACACCTGTGTGGAGCCGGCAGCAGGGTTCCTGTCCTCTACTACCTGGGATGTCCTCTGCAGCTGGGCCCCCCTAACCACACACAGACTGGATTCCAGGACCCCCAGTTCATCATCACATGCTTTGTTTGCCAGTGACTTCTCCTTCCCCTGTGCTATATCAATAGTTATGCTGTATCGCCACCTAGAGGGCACATATAAGAATTGTTGCTGGTACTCCTGTTTCTCTGGATGATATTTTTATTACTGTCAGTTGAATTTTAGTTGAATGTCCTTGTACCTTTCTGTCATTTGTGCAGTCATACAGTCGGTAAAGATCAAATGAACTTCACTGCATTGTTTGGTCCCTGGGGATACCGCTACACAATGGTTCCCATCTCTGTACACCTGCTGTGCCCATTATGAGGGGTTCCCACCACCCCTTTGCTGAGTTCCTGGGTCTGTACACCTGCTGTGCCCATTATGTAGAGTTCCCACCATCCCAGTGCTGAATTCCTGGGTCTGTACATCTGCTGTGACCATTATGAGGGCCTCCTACCATCCCTGTGCTGAGTTCCTGGGTTTGTACATCTGCTGTGCCCATTAGGTTCCCACCATCCCTGTGCTGAGTTCCTGGGTCTGCACATCTGCTGTGCCCGTTATGAGAGGTTCCTACCATCTCTGTGCTGATTTCCCAGGTCTGTACACCTGCTGTGCCCATTATGAGGGGTTAATTTTGTTTATTGAAAAATCTTACAAACAACAACTTATATACAATAAAATCATAATACATAAATAAAACATATTTACTAAATAATTGAATTTGACTATACAAAACAAAAAAACAACAACATAATAAATGGTGTAAACCAAATTGCACACAACACAATCCCTACGGGAGAGCCAGACTAAGGAACATCACCGTCACCATGCATGTAGCCTTTTATCAAAAATATATTTGATCTGAAAATCTAGGGGAGTGAAACGAATACAAAGAAAAGCCGCACACCCTGAGATCAACAGGCAGCAGCTACAGAGTCCTGATATTCCTCAACGCCCTTATCCAGGCCTCCTGCTGCCACTTGTCTTTCTCAAGAGCCTGAATCTTCCCAACCTCACCCAGAATGTCCTGCATCACCATTTCGACAGGGAGGATTTTACTCCATAAGGATACCTGACACCGTGCACTCCACGTGAAATAACGGACTTCTAGAATAACTAAAAAAAAATGTTTTTCTAAATCATAATCCTGATGAGTCTGGAATGCCCCATACACCCACTCTGCATAACTCATATGGGGGAGGTAAGGTATACTCAGAGCCCTCCCCACCCTCTTGTACACCTCTATATTAAAAGTGCACTGAAGTATAAAGTGATCCATGGACTCCACCACTCCTCCACACTCCACTCTCGGGCAGCACCGATCACTCATGGAAAGTTGCCCTTCACATATAGTTTTCCATGAAAGGCAAGCCAAGCCTGATCCCTAAACTTCACTAGGATTCTCTCCAAATTAATCAATTGCAAACCCACCCACAAAACCAGGCTTGGGCAACCCCTTAAGGCCAGTGGCTTGCAAAAAGCAGAGCTCATGATCCGCTTCTCAAGAAGTTTCCTTGGTAGAGATCTGAATTCTCCTGCTGTTACTTGCCACTGCCGAAGCATTTTCAAACACAAGCAACATAAGCCAGGAGTTTATCATGCTTGACCTGCAGGCTTTTCACTGGCCCACCATTTTCCCAGTCTCGTAGAAAGAGCCTAAACCAGGACTGGAAAATACCAACCCACCAAGGCGGACTCTCTGCCAACATATTACCAAGATTGTACTTCACAAACATCAGAGAGAAAAAGACTACAGAGTTGACCATCCCTAGACCAACCTCCCGCCTAGGAAGGTAAGTCACATTCCTTTTGACAAGGTTTATTTTGTTCCCCCGTAACAGCTGGAAAAAACAACTATAGACCCTGGTATAGAGAGAAAATGGCAAAACACAAACAAAACTGACATACAGAAAAATCTGAATCAGGTAAGTCTTGATCAGATCAACCTTTTCTCTCAAGGAAAGCCGCCAACCTTTCCAGCTTGCAACCTTGGCATCGGCATTCTCTAGCCTGTTCACCCAATTTGCATGACCATAGTCACCTGGGCCGAATTCAATGCCTAGAACTCAAATTTTTTGTTGGGGCTCCGGGAAGTCATCTGGAAGAACAAAGCTCTCACCTTCCATGCTCATCCAGAAAGCTTCACACTTGTCCTTGTGGACCTTTGAACCTGATGCCGCTGTATACTGCCTTATCACTGAGACCACCTCCTGCGCCTCCCCAGTCCCAGAGACAAAAACAGAAACATCATCAGCATAGACCACAACCTTCAAAGGAGGCTCACCAGCGATGCCCAAAGGTACCCCACACAATGGTCCACTCTCTAGCCTTCTAAAGAAAGAATCGATTGCAAACACATATAGCAGAGGACTTAATGGACACCCCTGACGCACACCCGAGCCGACCACACAGGGCTGCCCGACCCAACCATTAACCAGAGGAAAGCTTTCAGCCACTTTGTATAAAATATTGAGCCAATCAATGAAACCCCCCTCCAGGCCATATCTGCCATGAAGGAGCCATAAGTACTCATAATTAACCTGATCAAAGGCCTTAGCCTGATCCAATGTCAGCAAAAATTTACCCCAAAAAGCAGCCCCACAACGCTCCAAGACCTCCCGGACAGCTAACACTGCTGAGAACGTTTTCTTGATGGCCAGTTTATCAATAGCCTGGATTACCTCATCTGCAGTAATTTCATCCATCAAAAAAAAAAAAAACATCCTTATCCGATCAAGGTTCCTTCCTCCCAGGAGATCGGCATAGTATGACCTGACAACCTCCAGGATCCCTGACCTAGACTTCGTCAGAGAGCCCGTACTGTCCCTCAAGCCATTGACCATCTTAACTGCTACGCTCTGTTTACAGTTCTGATAAGGGTCAGGAGAATGGTATTTCCTGTAATCCCTCTCCTGAACCAAATAGGTGTGCCAGTCATATTGATGTCTCCTAAGGAGGAGCTTATCCTCAGAGATCGCCCCAGAATCTCCTCCATTCGAAACAAGGCGGTCAAGTTTCCACCGCAAATGCTGGTAGGTGATATACTTATCTTGCTGCTTCTTTCTTCCTATGGCCTTGAAAAGCCCAACAGTCCGCTGCTTTACAAGCTCCCACCGTTCTGATCTACTGTTGCAAAAGTCTAGGGTAGTTACCTGTGCTAGAAAAAAATCCTCAAAGGATTATCTTACTTTCTCCTCTTAGAGGAGAGCCGAATTCAATCTCCAGATACCCCTCCCTCTAAGTAGCATGTCTGAGGCATTCAGAGTCACAAATAGAATACAGTGATTGGAAAACTCCACTGCCTGACACACAGATGCCAAAAAAGCAGAGTCCCCCTTTAAAAAAAACCTATCTATCCTACTCTGACTACTACCTCGCTGAAAAGTGAACCCCGTGCTGTCTGGGCAGCGCTTAATGTGCGCATCTACCATACCTGCTTCCCTAACTAGCCCAGCTTATCTCTTTAATCTCTCCTGTCTTTAGACCTAGTAATGGCTTTTAAATCACCTCCAAAGATAACCTGCTGGGCGGCCAAAATAAAAGGCTTAATCTTTGTAAAGAGGCATTTCCTGTCCCACTTCGTCTGGGGACCATAGATGTTAATCAGGCACAGGTCCTGCCCCCTCACAGAGACATCCAAGACCATGCATCTCCCAATCTCTACCTCAATTACCTGCCGACACGTTACCATACCAGAAAAAAGGACCGCAACCCCGCTGTAAGGCTCGGCCGCAAGAGACCAAAATGAGGGACCACGTCTCCACTCCTTCTTTACCAGATATATAGTATATAGGCCAGACTACTCAGATGGGTCTCTTGCAAAAACAAAATGTCAGCATCAAACTCGCTGATCAAAAATAAGGCCATATAACGAGCACTTACTGATCTTAAGCTGACAACATTAATGGTTGCCACTTTTAACAGAGTGGGAACTGCCATTAGGGTAGTTGAGGCAGACGTTTCTTAGCCTGACTACTCCCTCTCCCTGGAGAACCAGCGCGCTTCATTGCACCCTGGCACTCATCCTCCATAGAGGATGCTGAACTCAACGAGTCCCACTCTTCTGACAGGACCCCAAACTTATTTGCTAAGGCAGAATCTTAGGATTTAAGGTAACAGAACCCCTTTTTTTCCTTCTTTTGCCCTTCTTCCTTCTATCCTCCAACCACTCCATATTATCCTTGGACAAACCGGAATCAACAGCTTCCCCACTCCTACCCTCCCCCCCACTCTTTCTTCCCTTATCTACCACCAGGCCAACCTTTTCACCATTTTCCCCACTCCTCACTCCCCACCCCACGATCCTCAATAGAAACCCTGCAGTGTCGGGGGGAGGGACTGGCACTACACTTGACGCACCTGCCCCAGCACCTCTTGCTGCCTTTGCAATTTTGGAAGACATAGACACAGAAGGATTGGACACATTCTCAGTGACTGATGCTTTACATGCAGACTGGGAAGACGCGGGCACACTAGGCACATGTACAGGTTGGGCCACCACATACTGGGAAGACACAGACATACTGGGTATTGGCACAGACTGGGGCACCACAGATTGGGAAGACACAGACATACTGGGTATTGGCACAGACTGGGAAGACACAGACATATTGGTTATTGGCACAGACTCAGATAGAATCACGAGCACTCCAGCTGCTGAGCTCTGAGCATCCTCCATGTCCAGGCGGAAGAACTCTCTCATGAGCTCAGGATTGTTGTGCATTGCCTCAGGACACTGACTGTAAGGATGTCCCACCGCATTGCACAGATTACACCTTATAATGTTATAATCCTTTGGTCAGCCTGTCCCTCCCCAGGAAAGCTGAGGATGGCAAATGCTGGACGACATTGTCAATGACTTTTAATTTTAACTGCACAGACCACCTGTCTCCATACCTCCTCAACCATACAGATAAATTCCCTTTTGCTATGGACTCATTGCGGACAAGAATTGTAACCATTTTAATGAGTGGCTGGCGTGATATAAGCTCAGGGATGAGACCTACCTAGTCTGGCAGGCCCCTACACACGTGCCCATATTTCTCCCAAAATATGTCCAAAGACTCCGGACTGATAAAGGACAAATCATACTCATAGGAACCGGCCGGACTGATCAGGGCGAAGATATCTCTGGGCCTAAACCCCATCTGCAGAATTTTATCCACCACTGCCCTCCTATGCGGAGGAAGTCCTCTACCCTCCCATTTAGGCAGCACAACATTCCTTCTTTTAAACATTGAGGAAGATAAAACATTTCCATATTCCTTCCCTGCTTGCTCCCCCTTCCCAGATCCTTTAGCAGCAACACCAGCATATGTTTTTCTTACAGACACACCAATTGCAGTCTTGTCCTTAGACACAATCAAACCGGTTGACAGAGAGTCTGATTCAGCTGGGATAGCAGTCTTTGGATCAACAGAGGTGAGACCCTCTCTCTCTCCCTGCTCTGAACACTCAGCTTCTTTTCTGGGCTCCAGCACAGTCCTGTCCACTGCAGACTTCCAGAGAGCCACAGCATCACCGCCCCCCAGCATCCCCTCCACCACTCCCCGGAACAGCTGCAGCGCCCGGCCCAGGCAAAGTCACCGCACCATCCATGGTGCTACCCTCCGTAGACTGAAGCCAACAGTTATTCCCAACACTCTCACCAATTTCTTTTAAATCTGAAGTCTTGTTTTCAGCAGGCAACCCAGACTGCACGCTGCACACTGTCCACGGGCCTGGGCCAACTGCCCGCAGAACCACAACCCTCAGCAAGCCCACCGTCCCCAAAGTCCACACCACCATCCTGCACACACACTGCACCTGCCCGCCTCGCTGCCACCTCCGCAACGTCACAGCCGATGGTGGGACCAGACCTCCCCCCAGCTCCCGCAGACCCCAGGGCAGATTCCGCTCCCCCCACAGGTCTCTCCCCCACATGGCCAGGAACGGTGTCCATCCCCCCACCACCATCCGGGGAAGCCGCACCCAAAGGGGATACCAGCTTAGCGACAAACTCCAGCATGCCAGCAACCCCCAAGGCCCCAACCCCCCGCTCTGACACTCCACACCGCTGCCGCAGAGGGAGGGGGACAGAGGCCCCCGCCATCGAGGGCCCAGCAGACGCCCGAAGCGCTGAAGAGGTGGGGCCACCCTGCGCCGACCGGGCCAGCCCCCATGCAAGAACCGGCCCCCCTCCCACCAAACCGCTCCCCGTTCCCACACTTCTCAAATGCTTCACCACTCTCCTCCAGAGAACCCACCAGCTCCCTCTGCCTCCACACAGCTCGCTCCAAGTCCCCCAACCCAGGCCCCAGAGCCGGTCCCTTCCCGCTGGACACCCTGGCACAAACCAGCCCCTTCCTCTCAAATTCAGCCCCCAAAGCTACCAACCTCTCCTCCCCCCTCTCAATCCACCCCAGCGTTTTAACAATCCTTCGTCCAAAGGCAGACAGGGACCCATCTCTCCTGCCAGGCCCAGCACCCTCCACAGGCCGAGGCCCACCAAGGGAGCCCCCCCCAGGGCCCCCCCCGAGGATCCAGCATCCCCCCGGGACAGAGAAGCAACTCCAGCCCCCGGCCTCCAGAAGCACAGGAGCCAAGGAACCAGCAACCCCACCGCCAAGGATCAGAACAGCAGCCCCCCACCATCCCCGCACCTCAGTGCCCATTGTGAGAGGTTCCCACCATCCCTGTGCTGAGTTCTGGGTCTGTACACCTGCTGTGCCCATTATGAGGGGTTTTCACCTTCCCTGTGCTTGAATGAGCTGCCCATTGCATGTTTGTCACCCGAAAAGAAGCTCCTTCTCCTTTTCGGGCGCCAAGCTTCACACAATTTGTGAAGGAGCGATTTGCCGCATGATCCTGTCCCACAAAAAGCATGGCAGAACCACACTATCATTTACCAGCAATTTAGACAGCATTTTTTTCTTTATAAATGTCAGTTTGCCCCAAAGGGTCCGATTTGTCATGCGACATTGGACATCAACATCACAGGACAAGTCATGGCCCATTCTTGTCAATGGCGCCCGTTCAAAACGGTGCAACTTTGAAAAGGTGCCTGGACTACTTTGGTATGACTTTTGTTATGACTTTGTTCCAGAGAATATAAAGTCAGATCACTCTACTGGAAATTGTGCGACTTTGGAGACAAAGCAATGTGAATGGAGCGTAAACTATTATAAAATCGCTGCTTTCCAGAATTTTTTTTAACGTTTTTTTTGCTCAAGCAGTGCCCAGCCCAATCCCCCATCTATTTCATGCATTTAACTTTACCCCTTGCCTATTAACCTAGAAAATGGCAATTACTGTTTTTTAACATCCGGCTCCCTTTGACTTTAATGGGGTTTGGATTCCGCACCCAAAATGTTATGAGAACCCGTTTAGAACTGAACCCAACTACGTTTGATCCTAACGTCTCACAGAGTTTGAGTCCTAGCCTCATCCTACGTATAAGGGATGCCCACATTAAGTTGGCCATCAGGCATTAAACTCTGACAGGTCCCACAACTGAACTTCCATGCAGATAGATGAGTATGAATATGAGGTAGCGCTTGGTTCTCGAAATTCTAGATCCAAGCGATAAAGAGCTGATGTGCTGAACATGTGGACAGCTAGTGTATTATATATGAGTGTTGAACACTAGAGGGCACACAATGTACATAGTTTCAGAAGGTGGGCAGCAAGTTCATAGTTCTTTAAGGAAGTGACCATTTGTTTGTCTTTCAAAGGTCATGTGACCGTTCAAGACTTGAGAGTAACGTTACGCAGTGGGAGTACCTCGCATAGACAGTATAAAGGGTAAGTTAGCTTCGTAAAAATTCATTAAGATGGGAGTTCGTCCACTTTAGCAAGGCCTGCCTCCTTCCCTCTTACACAGTTGCTGAAACCAACATTTTATATAAAATTATGGCGAATGTGCAGACAGGCCATGGGGATCTCTGCCAGGTCCCCCAGACATGCATCAGATCTCCATTAAAGATGGCGGCACAGGAGAAGACGGCTAAGGGAGAACTTCTGCTTCAAGCAAGACAACCCCAGACTTTTTAGTGTAGTTATATTTTGTTTTTATTTTGAGACTGGGGCAAGTGTTGGGGTTTTCTTTTTTGGGAATTAGGTAGGATGAAGTTCCTCAGTAACCACTGCAAAACAAAGGGGTTCAAAGCCACACTGTACAATAATGAGGACTGTGTGAAGAGGGTTACAGACCCGTATGTAGGGCTCCCCCCAGAAAGGGCTGTTAGATTCCACAGATTCTTCTCCCACGTTAGTGCAGAAACAACCAGGCATACAGCAACAGAACACTCACTGTGGCTAAGAAATAAGTCTAGGCCATATGGTCTCCAAACTTTCTAAACAATGGGCCAGCATACTGTCCTTCAGACTCTGGGGGGGGGGGGCTGGACTGAGGCCAGTGCAGTGGCGGCCCGTGCATTGTGGGCGCTATAGTGACCACATTTCCAAACTGCCATTCAGGGACAGCCCCCCCCCGCACCCACGCCCCCCAAAAAAATCAACGGGGCAGCGCTGCTATACCGCCGGCAAAATGCCCCTGCGGCAGCATTTTGCAGGCGGATTTAACCCCTTTTCGGCCGCTAGTGGGGGGTTAAAAAATAGCGCCACTTTACCGGTGACGCCCGGGGCGGCACAGTGTGAAAGGGGTCTAATACCCAGGTGGTCACCCTATTTGGAATAAGATAGCCAGACTTTCCGCCACACAGAAATACATTGTGAAAAAAAAAGAAAAAAGAAAAAAAAAAGGAAATTTTATTGTTACGACCATACAGTATCAAATTCTAGAAGGAACATTGTTAAAAGCAATACATTATTCATTGCAAGCATGCATCTTCTCATAGAATAGTATTAGTGAGTGAGTAGTGTACAAACCTGGGATGGACAGTGAGATGGACAGGGGGACCGTGAGATGGACAGGGGGATAGTGGGATGGACAGGGGGCCAGTGAGAAGGACAGGGGGACCGTGGGATGGACAGGGGGACCGTGGGATGGACAGGGGGACAGTGGGATGGACAGGGGGACAGTGGGATGGACAGGGGGACAGTGGGATGGACAGAAGGACAATGGGATGGACAGGGGGACAGTGGTATGGACAGGGGGACAGTGGGATGGACAGAGGGACAGTGGGATGGACAAGGGAACAGTGGGATGGACAGGGGGACAGTGAGATGGACAGGGGGACAGTGAGATGGACAGGGGGAGCGTGGGATGGACAGGGGGACAGTGGGATGGACAGGGGGACAGTGGGATGGACAGGGGGAAAGTGGGATGGACAGAGGGACAGTGGGACAGTGGGATGGACAGGGGGACAGTGAGATGGACAGGGGGACCGTGGGATGGACAGAGGGACCGTGGGATGGACAGGGGGGGAAGTGGGATGGACAGGGGAGGAAGTGGGATGGGCAGGGGGACAGTGGGATGGACAGAGGGACAGTGGGATGGACAGTGGGACAGTGGGATGGACAGGGGGACAGTGGGAAAGTGGGATGGACAGAGGGACAGTGGGACAGTGGGACAGTGGGATGGACAGTGAGATGGACAGGGGGACCGTGGGATGGACAGAGGGACCGTGGGATGGACAGGGGAACAGTGGGATGGACAGGGGGACAGTGAGATGGACAGGGGGACCGTGGGATGGACAGGGGGACAGAGGGAAAGTGGGATGGACAGAGGGACAGTGGGACAGTGGGGTGGACAGTGAGATGGACAGGGGGACCGTGGGATGGACAGGGGGACCGTGGGATGGACAGGGGGACCATTGGATGGACAGGGGGAAGTGGGATGGACAGGGGGGAAGTGGGATGGACAGAGGGACAGTGGGATGGACAGAGGGACAGTGGGATGGACAGGGGGGCCGTGGGATGGACAGGGGGACCGTGGGATGGACAGGGGGACCGTGGGATGGACAGGGGGGAAGTGGGATGGACAGGGGGGAAGTGGGATGGACAGAGGGATGGACAGAGGGACAGTGGGATGGACAGAAGGACAATGGGATGGACAGGGGGACAGTGGGATGGACAGGGGGACAGTGGGATGGACAGAGGGACAGTGGGATGGACAGGGGGACATCCCTTTCAGGATGCCAGACGCATGGACTCCTATGGCGGGGGCAGGAGGGGGTGTATATTTTTGAAGCACCTGATTAGAGCCAGAGACTCTAATAGGCTTCAAAAAATGGTGGGCTCGGGGCGCAGAGAGTGCGCCCTTATCCCACCCAATTGTGTGACCATAGCGAATGAATATTCACTATTTTCACACCGCATTGCCTCCCCGCCTATCTGGAGGCAGGTCAGTGAGACCTCTTTCCTGACTGGCCAAAGAGCCAGGCGTCCCTATTGGATGCTCAGCACTTTGGCGGAATTTGAGAGAGGGCGACTGCCCTGGCTACCTGAAGCCGTGGAGACACTATAGGTGCTAGGCAAAGGCCAGCAGCGCTCTGTCCTGTTGCCATGCTTCAGCTGGGAGTAGGAGCTTCACTACATCAGCTTGTCACTGGACAAGGGGGCCACCTTCCTTGGCTCCCTGGAAATCCAGAGTTGTTGCCGGGGCTGGGCAGAGGTTGGTAGCACTCTGCTCTGATGCCACCGCTTCTGCTGGGTATCCTACATCATCCGCTCCGGCTAACTGTTGTGGAGGTAGGATGACCACCTCCCTTTCAGAACTGTGGATCTGCCGCTGGGAAGTGAGAATGGTTTCCTCCCCTCTGTGCACATTGGACTGCCACTGGAGAGATGAGCTGGCTGCTCCATCTCCCGTATTCTCATCTAAGCCTTTGTCCTGGTTGGCTCAGTCACAATGTTTATTTCCTATGATCATCAGCTCCATCTACTGGCCATAATGCAGTTTTTTTCTGAAATACCTCAGTTAGGATAAAACCACGTTATGGCCACTAGATGGAGTGGAAGATCATGCAAAAGAAGCATATTAGGGCTCTTTCACACGGACGATCCGTATGTCCGTTTTTCATCCTTCCGTTTTCGGATGAAAAACGGACATACAGTCATCCCTATGGAGCGTCGGATGTCAGCGGTGACATGTCCGCTGACATCCGACCCGCTCCGATCCGAAAAGTGTAACGGAGGAAAAACCTACTTTTCCATCCGTTTTCGGATCGGATCGGGTGACGACGGACACTACGGACCGTCATCATCCGATCCCCCCATAGGGGAGAGCGGCGCTCTGACAGGTCCGTCGCTGCACAGTGTGCAGCGATGGACCTGTCATCTTCCTGCTCAGCGGGGATCGGCGGAGCGATCCCCGCTGAGCCAGCGTGTGTTCACGGGGCAGATCATCACTGATCTGCCCCGTGTGAAAGAGGCCTTATACAAAATATAGTGATTGTTGGTGACAGCTGTGTGAATGCTTAAGGCATTATTTTGCGCAATGATAATAAATGCTTTCTAATTGTATATATGGTAAGCATAGTCCATTCAGTGTACACAGTTGTGCTCATAAGTTTACATACCCTGGCAGAATTTATGATTTCTTGGCCATTTTTCAGAGAATATGAATGATAACACAAAAATGTTTCTTTCACTCATGGTTAGTGTTTGGCTGAAGCCATTTATTATCAATAAACTGTGCTTACTCTTTTTAAATCATAATCACAACAGAAACTACCCAAATGACCCTGATCAAAAGTTTACATACCCTGGTGATTTTGGCCAGATAACATGCACACAAGCTGACACAAAGGGGTTTGAGTAGCTATTAAAGTTAACCACCCTCACCTGTGATCTGTTTGCTTGTAATTAATGTGTGTATAAAAGGTCAATGCGTTTCTGGACTCCTGACAGACCCTTGCATCTTTCATCCAGTGCTGCACTGACATGTCTGGATTCTGAGTCATGGGGAAACCAAAAGAATTGTCAAAGGATCTACGGGAAAAGGTAGTTGAACTGTATAAAACAGGAAAGGAATATAAAAAGATATCCAAGGACTTGAGAATGCCAATCAGCAGTGTTCAAACTCTAATCAAAAAGTAGAAAATGAGGGGTTCTGTTGAAACCAAGCCACGGTCAGGTAGACCAACTAAAATTTCAGCCACAACTGCCAGGAAAATTGTTTGGTATGCAAAGAAAAACCCACAAATAACTTCAGGTAAAGTACAGGCCTCTCTGAAAACATGTGGTGTGGCTGTTTCAAGATGCACAAGGGGGCACTTGAAGAAAACTGGGCTGCATGGTCGAGACGCCAGAAGAAAACCATTACTACGCAAATGCCACAAATTATCCTGCTTGCAATATGCCAAACAGCACAGAGACAAGCTTCTAACATTCTGGCACAAAGTAATTTTGAGTGATGAGACCAAAATTGAGCTTTTTTTGCCACAACCATAAAAGCTTCATTTGGAGAGGAGTCATCAAGGCCTATGATGAAAGGTACGGAGGTGGATCACTGATGTTTTGGGGATGTGTGAGCTACTTAGGCACAGGAAATTTGGTCAAAATTGTTGGCAAGATGAATGCAGTATGTTATCAAAAAATACTGGAGGAACATTTGCATTCATCAGCCAGGAAGCTGCGCATGGGACGTACCTGGACATTCCAACATGACAATGATCCAAAACACAAGGCCAAGTTGACCTGTCATTGGCTACAGCAGAATAAAGTGAAGGTTCTGGAGTGGCCACCTCAGTCTCCTGACCTCAATATCATTGAGCCACTCTGGGGAGATCTCAAATGTGCAGTTCATGCAAGACAGCCCAAGAATTTACAGGAACTAAAGGGGGCAATACATAGTATTAAGAACTGGGGTGTGTAAACTTTTGATCAGGGTCATTTGGGTAGTTTCTTTCTGTTGTGATTATAATTTAAAAAGTGTAAACAGAGTTGATTGATAATAAATGGCTTCAGCCAAACACTAACCATGAGTGAAAGAAAAGTTTTTGTGTTATCATTCATATTCTCTGAAAAATGGCCAAGAAATCATAAATTCTGCCAGGGTATGCAAACTTATGAGCACAACTGTATGCTTAAAGCCTGCCATAGATGGAGCGATTTGGTTGCAGGAAAGAAAATCGCTCGATGCCTTCATCAACACAGTTAGTGTTGATGGGGAAATCCCTCCCCTGAGCTATTGTGTTCTCCCAGCTATAGCCGCTGGCAATAATCGCATTAAAAACCTGATAGGCTGGTGACATTGGCATGCAACCACCACATAGGGCGAATTCCTTATTAATCCAGTTCATTGTGCCGCATTCGATCAATCTTTGACTAATCTGTTCAATCTTTGTGTTTCTTTTAGGTGATGTAAGCCCCGGTCATCCAATGGCGGCCTCTTCGTCCTCCCAAGGTGGGACTTTACCAATATGTCTGTCCATTTCACATCTCCAGAGATTGAGATTGTAATTTCATTACAGAACGCATAATAAATCTTTAGCCAGAGTTTATTACATGTTAGTTATTGCCACAACTAGGGTTGCACCGATACCACTTTTTTTCAAGTACTCGCCGATACCGATTACCGATACTTTTTTTTTTAAGTCATGTGACAGTGGCACTAATATGAAGCACTGATAGGTGGCACTGATGATACATGGACTGTGTCAGTAGTTTTTTATTTGATTTTTTTTACATTTTTTTCTCTTTTTTGGGGGGAGGGGGGGGTTATTATTTTTTTTACAATTTTACTTTTAAATATTTATTTATTAAAAATTTTCATTGAAGATGAATGGACAGGAGACAGCAGTTCCTCTCTATTCATAAACTGAAGCAGAATAAACACAGGTTACAATGCCCGGTTATGAATGGACAGTCAGTGATCACTGTGCATTCAGAAAAGGAAGGAGCTGGTAAATGACAGATTTACCGGCTCCTTCCTCCGCTCTCCATCCTGACAGATCCAGGACTAAGGGGGGACCGGAGGAGGACACAGGGGACAATCGGGGATGATCGCTGCTGCGGTGGGGGCAGTTACAAGCACCGATCTCCCTGACAGCCAAGGGAGGGAGAGGAGTAGAAGCAGCTGTCAGAAAAGCTATACAGGGAGATCGGTGCTTGTAACTGCCCCCACCACCGCACCGATCATCTGTGGGGCTGCCTGGCCCCACCTGCTACACTGAGGACTAAACTAAAACATATAAAATTAAGTGTAACAATCTAAACAACAAAAATTCCAAAGTGCTATAATGGTGTGAACCTCCCAACTAAAAAGTTGTTGCACTTGAAGTTAATTTGTATTGCATTTATCTGTAGAGGGGTTTCCACCATCCCTGCTAAGTAAAAAAAAAGGTCTTATTCTCATTTTGATGTGTATTACATGTGGAATCACATATCACTGGAATTATTGCACTTGTAGTTAATCTGTATGGCAAATATCTATAGGAGGGGTTTCCACCATCCTTGCTAAGTTTCATTTTTTATTTATTTTTTCAGTTTGATGTGTATTATATGTGACGTTACATATCACCGGTATTGTGGTAATATTGACGTTTATTGAGATTTACATACATTGGAGGGTTCCACAATTATTGTTATTGATTAGTAAGTTAGCGCTGCACATTTTTTTTTGTGGTGTGGGAACACATAACAGTGCTTAGTGGACGGCCTTTTACTGACACTTTTTTAATTTCCCTCCAGTAGTTTATTGTAAATAGTAGTGTGGTGATTACGTATTATACTAAAGATCGGTGTGTGACATTAATAAACAGACGGATTTCAGTTGTGCCCCACCAGGCCAGCCCCCCCATAGACAATGTGCCGAGCTGCTGAGTTCAACTGCCCATCCCTGCTCTCAGTGCACTGATTGGAAGCACTGATAGGCACTGATAGGCAGCACTGATTGGCACTGATAGGTGACACTGTTTGGCAGCACTCATGGGCAACGAGAGGCAGTACTGGTTGGCAGCACTGATTGGCAGCACTGATTGGCAGCACTGATAGGCACTGCATGGTAGCACTGATAGGTGGCACTGATTGGCACTGATAGGCAGCACTGATGGGCACTGATATGCAGCACTGATGGGCACTGATTGTCACTGATAGATGGCACTGCTAGGCAACACTGATACACTGATTGGTAGCACTGATGGGCACTGATAGGCAACACTGATGGGCACTGATAGGTGGCACAGATAGGTGGCACTGGTTGGCAATAATAGGCTTCACTGATTGGCAGCACAGGTGGGTACTGATAGGCAGCACTGATGTTCACTGATTTTTGGCATTGGTTGGCACTGATAGGCAGCACTGATGGGCACTCATTGGCAGCACTGATGGGCACTGATTGGCACTGATAGGCAAAACTTATGGGTACTGATAGGCAGCACTGGGCACTGATAGACAGCACTGATGGTCACTGATAGGCAGCACTGATAGGTGGCACTGATTGGAAGCACTGTTGGGCACTGATAGGTGGCATTGGTTGGCACTGACTGGCAACACTGATTGACACTGACAAGTGGCACGGAATGTCTCTGACAGGTGGCACTGATGGGCACTGACAGGTGGCACTGATGGGCACTGACAGGTGGCACTGATGAGAAATGATTGGCACTAACAGGTGGCACTGCTGGGCACAGATGGGCACTGCCATGTGGCACTGGTGGGCACTGATTGGCACTGACAGGTGGCACTGATGGACATTGATAGACGGCACCGATTGGCACTGATCTAGGAGAGGGGAAGTTTCCCATTGAGCAGTCAGGGAGGCATGGAAGAGCCGCTTAGTGCTTTAAACTGTAATGTAATGTCACTGCTTGCAGAGAGGAGCTGTCAAAACTCAGGGCTGATGTCGGGGGTGGGTGGGACCGAACAGCTAGCCTATCAAACACAAGCCAACGGGATAGGGTCTGGGCGGGCTGCTCCGTGTATGTGGCTCCGCCCCTTTCTATCAGCTATCAAACACCAGCCAAAGGAATAGGGGCTGGGCGGGCTGCTCCGTGTATATGGCTCCGCCCCCTTTCTTAAGCAGCCCAATAATTGGCTGGTGTTTAAAAGCTGATAGAAAGGGGGTGGAGCCACATACACAGAACGGCCCGCCAGGCCCTCCACATTAGCGTGTTTGATAGGCTAGCTGTTTTGTCCCGCCCACCCCCCGACATCAGCCCTGAGTTTTGACAGCTCCTCTCTGCAAGCAGTGACATTACATTACAGTTTAAAGCACTAAGCGGCTCTTCCATGCCTCCCTGACTGCTCAATGGGAAACTGTCTCACAGGCAGCTCCCTATACAGTCTCTTGCAGCATCTTACAGCACATCTCCGGAGACACATTAGGGTGTGCCCAGGCACACCCGGCACACCCTGTGCGCACGCCTATGCCTCCTGCCGGGTATCGGGTCAAACATTGGAGCATTTGCAAATACAAGTACTCGTGCAAATGCTCTGTATCGACACTGATACCGATACTAGTATTGGTATCGGTGCAACCCTAGCCACAACCATAGTCAGTGCAAAGAAAAATCTAACTGTTCTATTTCCAATGCTGCCTTTTGCATTGACATACCTCCTTAAACCCAGTCTGTCCGTACAGTACGGTCACTTGCTGACTTTGCACCATCAACAGACAGCTTAACTCTTCAATAAGACATACAAGTTGAATCCAACTTTATTTTACTTCAGCTCATTGCAGTACAGAGGCATCCCAGTCTCATGCCCCGTACACACGGTCGGATTTTCCGATGGAAAATGTCCGATTGGAGCGTGTTGTCGGAAATTCCGACCGTGTGTAGGCTCCATCGGACATTTTCCATCGGATTTTCCGACACACAAAGTTGGAGAGCAGGAGATAAAATTTTTCGACAACAAAATCCGTTGTCGGAAATTCCGATCGTGTGTACACAAATCCGATGGACAAAGTGCCACGCATGCTCAGAATAAATAAAGAGATGAAAGCTATTGGCCACTGCCCCGTTTATAGTCCCGACGTGCGTGTTTTACGTCACCGCGTTTAGAACGATCGCATTTTCTGACAACTTTGTGTGACCGTGTGTATGCAAGACAAGTTTGAGCCAACATCCGTCGGAAAAAATCCTAGGATTTTGTTGTCGGAATGTCCGAACAAAGTCCGACCGTGTGTACGCCCTATTAGTCCGTAGGGTTCAATATTGAGTTGGCCCACCCTTTGCAGCTATAAAACCTTCAACTCTTCTGGGAAGGCCGTCCACAAGGTTTAGAAGTGTGTCTATGGGAATGTTTGACCATTCTTCCAGAAGAGCATTTGTGAGGCCAGGCACTGATGTTGGATGAGAAGGCCTGGCTCGCAGTCTCCACTTTAATGTGAAGGCCAGTCAAGTTCCTCCACTCCAAACTCGCTCATCCGTGTCTTTATGGACCTTTCTTTGTGGTCCAAATCATTTGGTGGAGGGGGATTATGGTGTGGGGTTGTTTTTCAGGGGTTGGGCTTGGCCCCTTAGTTCCAGTGAAGGGAACTCTTAAGACATCAGCATAACAAGACATTTTGGATAATTTTATGCTCCCAACTTTGTGAGAACAGTTTGGGGATGGCCCCTTCCTGTTCCAACATGACTGTGCACCAGGCACTGATGTTGGACAAGAAGGCCTGGCTCGCAGTCTCTGCTTTCATTCTTCCCAAAGCTGCTCTATCAGGTTGAGGTCAGGACTCTGTGCAGGCCAGTCAAGTTCCTCCACCCCAAACTCGCTCTTCCATGTCTTTATGGACCTTGCTTTGTGCACTGGTGCGCAGTCATGTGGGAACAGGAAAGGGCCATCCCCAAAGTGTTCCCACAAAGTTGAGAGCATGAAATTGTCCAAAATATCTTGGTATGCTGACGCCTTAAGAGTTCCCTTCACTGGAACTAAGGGGCCAAACCCAACCCCTGAAAAACAACCCCACACCATAATCCCCTCTTCACCAAATGATTTGGACCACAAAGCAAGGTCCATAAAGATATGGATGAATTAGTTTGGGGTGGAGGAACTTGACTGGCCTGCACAGAGTCCTGAACTCCATAGAACACCTTTGGGATGAATTAGAGCAGAGACTGTAAGCCAGGCCTTCTTGTCCAACATCAATGCCTGAACTCACAAATGCTCTTCTGGAAGAATGGTCAAACATTCCCATAGACACACTCCTAAACCTTGTGGACGGCCTTCTCAGAAGAGTTGAAGCTGTTATAGCTGCAAAGGGTGGGCCAACTCAATATTGAACCCTACGGAATAAGACTGGGATGCCATTAAAGTTCATGTGTGTAAGGCAGGTGTCCCAATACTTTTGGTAATATGTTGTACATGTAAGTGGGACAGAACAATAGCTGCTTGATTTGTTGTTAAAGTAATCCTCCAATTAATACATGTGCCAAAGATTTGTCTGCTGGTACATTTTATGTGTTCCTTATAGAGGTGTCTTCTCTGCAGGTTCAACCACTGCTATCCTAGGAAAGAGAACACAAACATCTGGGGATCTCCTCATTTATTCTCTAGAGGATCTGAAAGGATGCGAATTCAAGAAATTTAAGAGTAAATTGTCTGATTTCTCATATGAAGATAAACTTCCCATTCCCAGAGGAAAACTAGAAAATGCAGATTGGATCACCACAAAGGATCTCCTGATTGACACATATGGAGAGGAGGCAGCACTGGATGCCACGAATGAAGTCTTGACCCTGATTGGTCTGCTGGGACCCGCACATGACCTCCAGACAAGGAGATTTAAAAATGGTATGTTTGTAGTAATCACTATTTTAAGAAAATTGCCTTCCCTAAGTCTTTTTTTACATGGGGTGGACTATTGTTCAGAGGGGGATCTGTCCACTGATCCCCCTCTGAGCAGAGAGGAGCTGGTGGCTAACACGTCTGTGTCTGCTATGCTTTAGGTAGACACGGCTCGCTCTGCTCTATGTGCAGTCAGATGTAAACAGACCGACTGTGCGTTTACAGCCAACTGCCCTCCGATCTGATCCGCCTGGACAGAGGGAAACTGATCCCCTTCTGCTTGTTTTTTCGCGGATCGGATCAGACTAAAGGTCTGTCCATTTACACCCACTACTCCATAGAGCAAGGTCTGATCGGGTCTGCCTGAAAAACGGACAGGCAGACCCAATCGGACATAAAAAGAGAGAGGGGCGCACCGGCCATGTGCATTATCTTTTGTAAAACATTTATTGAATAAAATAATAATAGAAATTACTTACAAGCAGTAGTACAATCAGGTGCCATAAAACTCGAGCAGCAACAAGCAGCAAGTAGTTATAGTGATGAGCGAAACTTTCCAAAGGTCTTAGAGGAACATACAGGCATTACTACTAGCTAACGCGTTTCGAAGGGCACGTCCCTTCTTCTTCAGAGCTCAGCAGAGACCCAATCGGACGCTTGTGTGAAAGGGGCCTAAAACTATGAATTAAAGGGACCAACAAATTTGTCATAAAATTCTCAAGAGGATATTTAAAAACTCCAAGATCTTACCAGAACTGAGTAGTTGCCTGCAGGGCTGCCAATAGGGGGGATACCACCGGGCCTCCTGTAGGGGGCCCGGACTGGAGGGGGATTGGTTTTGGCAGGACTGGAGGACAATTACAGAACAATGCATTGTGTCTGTCTCTCTCACTCCAGCAGCTGAAAGCCGGTTTCTCCCCTTCTCTCTCTGCCGGCTTTCAGCTGCTGGAGGGAGAGACACAGACATAATGCATTGTTCTGTAATTGTCCTCCTTTTCCACCGCACCGATCCCCCTCCCTGGGCTGTCCACATCTGATTCCGCCCTCTGTGCCCAGGCCCCTTCTCATACTCCCCACAGCACCGCCGGCTTCCCTCTCCTGACGGCTGCTGTGGGCGCACAGGCAGATGGAGAGTGGGGGAAGGGGCTGGTAAATATGTCATCTACCGGCCCCTTCCTTTTTTACCGATCGCTCCCGTTCATTCATCTTCAGTGCAGCTGAGGCTACAGAGAAAGGAATTGAAAAATCTGTGTCCTCAGTTCCTTTCTCAGACTCAAAGGTGAGATGTCAGGGGTCTGTGTAGACCCCATATATTTAATTCAAAGAAGCCCACCCCCTCCACAACAGCGTTGTAAAAAAAATTATTTAAAAAAATGTAAAAAATAAATAAAAATACCGGTATATTTTTTTTTTATGGGAAAAAAAAAATTGGCAAAAATAATTTAGAAATATTAATATTTTTGTAATTTGGGGGAGCCTCTCAGGCAGGCTGTATGGGGCCCCATGATTACTAATGGCAGCCCTGGTTGCCCATCATCTGACGCCGGGGTGTGTAATTTCCTGCATACAGCCAACTTTCTGTATACTAATTTCATAAATCTTGTTTTTGCAGCCAAACTGAAGCAGATGACACTCGACAATAGATTGCTAGGTTAGTAGAAAATATCTTGTGTTGAGTCCCTAGACCTGGGGAAATGTCTTCTCTGAAACATAATGCTTGTATTAAGAACCACATTATTTCCAACTCTTCTGTCCAAATCTATTTCATGTGTATCTGACAATTCAAATATTTTGCTATCTATAATGCAGATTGGAAGAAGGAATACATGGAGACCATGAAAGAGGATTTCCAAAGGATTAAAGAATATAACTCCCGTATAGGGGAGGCTGTTAACTTACTGAAAAGATATACCAACTTACTACTGATAAAAGACCCCCAAAATATAGATGAAAAGACCGATGAAATAACTTCTTTAGGGAGAAAACATCTACAGATCATGGAGAAAAGATCGTCTGATGAATATTCCCCAATCACAATCCAGTCCTTGTTCGACCCTGATGAAGAGGGTTTCATCCCAAAGAATGTGGTGCTACAGGGACCTGCTGGGATTGGAAAAACTATGACCTCCAAGAAGATCATGCTGGATTGGGCCTCCGGGAATCTTTACCAAGACAAGTTTGAGATTGTGTTTCATCTGAGCTGCAGAGAACTCAACACCATCACCGAACCCATAAGCCTTGTGGGACTTTTATCCAGAACCTGCAGAATGCAATGTACAGATGACCTTGTGTCTATCCTGAAGGATCCTGGAAATCATAGAAAGCTTCTCTTCATAGTTGATGGTTTTGATGAATTGAAGTGGACTCTGGAGAAGAAATCTAAGGCTTGCCATGACATTTTTGAGGAAACCCACATAGAAATACTCCTCCAAAGATTGCTGAAGAAGCAGGTTCTCAAACAGTCTTCTCTGATCATCACCACAAGGTCATTGGCCCTGGAGAAACTTAACACATTCATTGATGATTCCCGCTATGTGGAAGTCCTGGGATTCACAGGGGAAGACCGTGTGGAATATTTCCACAACTTCTTTAAAAATGAAGATGATGCAAACAAGGCTCTCAGTATCATAAAAGACAACGAAGTTCTGTACACCATGTGTGCTGTCCCCATTGTATGTTGGATAGTGTGCACTGTATTGAAACCCCAACTAAAGCAAGACTTGGACTTACTGCAGTATAAAACAGCCACCTCTGTATATCTCCTCTACCTGAAGGGTCTAATAAAGTACCATGGTAGGAACCAGCCAGCACAATCCTGCCTGAAGAAATTGTGTGCTCTGGCAAAGGAGGGAGTTTTAAACCAGCAATTCTTGTTTGAGGAAGATGAACTAGAAAGACATGGTCTTTCTTTGTCTGAGATTGAGTCCGTATTTCTGAACCAGAATGTTTTTCACTTGGACATTGACACCAAGACATACTATGGCTTCATCCACCTTAGTGTACAAGAGTTCTTTGCTGCTCTGTATTATGCATTGGATGGTGGTTCTGGAAAAGAGGAAGACTCTTTCCTTCCGGAGATCTGTAAAGGGGACTCGCTTTCAACATCGTGTGCAGAACATCCTCATTTAATTCTGTCCGTGCGGTTCCTGTTTGGGCTCCTAAATGAAAAAGACACTGAGGCATTCTCAAAAAGCACGGGCATCAACATTTCACTGCAGGCCAGGTCTGCAGTGGAAAAGTGGTTTACGGGTGACACGCTTTCAGTTTACTCTACCGAAGCCATTTTCTGTCTGTATGAGACACAGGACACGGACTTCATAAGGAGAATCATGTCCTGTTCTTCATGTTTGGAAATAGAAACCATATGGATGGATAGCTCAAATTGGGGAAACAATTGTTATAAACAGCTGTGCTATTGCTTGAAGATTTGTCAACATTTTCAAGCTCTCACCTTTGTGTTGCTCACCATTGAACCCAAAGACCTGGAAATGTTATCGCCACACCTACACAACTGTCAACTACTCTGGTAAGAAATTTTCAAGGATACCTCAATAATGGAATTCCAAATAGAGAATTGAATGTAAATTTTTCAAGAGTCTTTTTTTTTTTTTTTTCACAATTTCTTTGTTTTAGTTTTGTCATGTGAAAGTTACAAACATAACAACATTTAACACCCTTTTAGGTGCTAATGGATCAACCAGGCCCAATAAGAAAACTTCTACAGAAGGACTAATGTTAATCTGTCCTAGGATCAGCACACCTCCAGCAATTTGATGAATGTGTGGGGAAAATCCTCACTAGTTTAGCAGGGGTAAAATATTTTTGTGGAGAAATTTATACAGTATAAGGTGATCATGTGCTGACACCAGCCTAGAAAAAGTAGTACTCCATTCGTCATCCCAGTCTTCACCATCTAGTCTTGGGAAATTGGACAACCACGCAGTATGACAAGACCTTGGGGGTTTCTATGAACACTTGTTTATAGATAGTGGATAGAGCTTTGGCAAGGTCTTTATCTCCAAGTAAGGATTCCAAATCGCTTACCCTTACACATAGAGTAAAAGAACCAAATTGAGTGGAAAAAGCATATCTAAACTGGAGATATCGAAATAACTGGGAAGTAGGAAGGTGGTATTGGCGTTTTAGGTCATCAAATGGCAGGAGTACCCCATTCCCAACTACCGAGCCCACCGTCTTGATCCCAAATCTCATCCAAATAATTGGGTCAGGGTAAGAAGGGAAATGGGACAGCTGGGGATTTTTCCACAATGGCATATACGGGGACACCACACAATCATCCTAAATTTAAACATTTTTGAAGACTTGAATTTTAGAATTTTATCAGAAAGACAGATAAATTTGAGGGACATTATTTATAGGGTGGAAGTACTCTAAACGCAACTTAAAGCGGAGCTCCGGTCCCCATATCATTTTTTTTTTTTTAAGCTCCCCCCATGATTGTTATAACGTCTACTTTAATACACTGAGCAAAATTATAAATGCAACACTTTTCTGTGTTGCCCCTTTTTATCATAAGTTGAACGTAAAGATCTACAACATTTCCTATGTACACAAAAGGCCTATTTCTCTCAAATATTGTTTCATAAATCTGTCTAAATCTGTGTTAGTGAGCACTTCTCCTTTGCCGAGATAATCCATCCACCTCACAGGTGTGGCATATCAAGATGATGATTAGACAGCATGATTATTGCACAGGTGTGCCTTAGGTTGGCCACAACAGAAGGCCGCTCTAAAATGTGCAGTTTTACTGTATTGGGGGGTCGGAAGGGTCAGAAAACCAGTCAGTATCTGGTGTGACCAACATTTGCCTCACGCAGTGCAGCACATCTCCTTCGCATAGAGTTGATCAGGTTGTTGATTGTGGCCTGTGGAATGTTGGTCCATTCCTCTTCAATGGCTGTGCGAAGTTGCTGGATGTTGGCAGGAACTGGAACACGCTGTCATATACGCCGATCCAGAGCATCCCAAACATGCTCAATGGGTGACATGTCTGGTAACCATGCAAGAACTGGGATGTTTTCAGCTTCCAGGAATTATGTACAGATTATTGCAACATGGGGCCAGGCATTATCATGCTGGGGCCGCGCACTATCATGCTGCAACATGAGGTGATGGTGGTGGATGAATGGCACAACAATGGGCCTCAGGATCTCGTCACGGTATCTCTGTGCATTCAAAATGGCACCAATAAAATGCACCTGTGTTCATTGTCCATAGCATATAGCCCATACCATAACCCCCACCGCCACCACGGGCCACTCGATCCACAACGTTGACATCAGCAAACCACTCACCCACGCGACGCTATACACGCTGTCTGCCATCTGCCCTGTACAGTGAAAACCGGGATTCATCCGTGAAGAGAGAACCTCTCCAAAGTGCCAGACGCCATCGAATGTGAGAATTTGCCCACTCAAGTCGGTTATGATGACGAACTGCAGTCAGGTGGAGACCCAGATGAGGACGAAGAGCATGCAGACGAGCTTCCCTGAGACGCTTTCTGACAGTTTGTGCAGAAATTCTTTGGTTATGCAAACCGATTGTTGCAGCAGCTGTCCGGGTGGCTGGTCTCAGACGATCTTGGAGGTCAAGATGCTGGATGTGGAGGTCTTGGGCTGGTGTGGTTACACGTGGTCTGAGGTTGTGAGGCCGGTTGGATGTACTGCCAAATTCTCTGAAACACCTTTGGAGACGGCTTATGGTAGAGAAATGAACATTCATTTCAAGGGCAACAGCTCTGGGGGACATTCCTGCAGTTTGCATGCCAATTGCACGCTCCCTCAAAACTTGCGACATCTGTGGCATTGTGCTGTGTGATAAAACTGCACATTTTAGAGTGGCCTTTTATTGTGGCCAGCCTAAGGCACACCTGTGCAATAATCATGCTGTCTAATCAGCATCTTGATATGCCACACCTCTGAGGTGGATGGATTATCTTGGCAAAGGAGAATTGCTCACTAACGCACAGATTTGTGAACAATATTTGAGAGAAATAGGCCTTTTATGCACATAGAAAAAGTCATAGATTTTTGCGTTCAGCTCATAATAAATAGGGGCAAACACAAAAGTGTTGCGTTTTATAATTTTTCTCAGTGTATTTGCACACTGATGCAACTGTCTTCATGCTTCTTTCTTCTTTCAATAATATGTTACCTGATCTCGGAAGCAGGCAGGAGCCATCGAGGTTGTGGACATCTGAAGCCCGCTTGTGTGTTTATGTCAAGGATTAGGTGCAACCGGCTACCCAGCACACAACTCCTGATCTCACACCTGTGCAGTAATGACACTGCGCAGTTTGTTCATGGCAGATTGCCATTACAATGTCAGCATTGCCAGAGATCCCACCCCATTGTTATGGCAACCCATCAATCAAATGGTGCCTAGGTCCTCCAGATCGCGCCATTTCCTGGCTGAAAATATTGCAAAATTTGATTATTAGGCTTCCCGAAGACTCCCGGGATAGATAACGCCAATATCCCAGGAGCCAATGGGACTCGCCCAATGGTGTCACCACCTAGGCTGCCCAAAGACAACAAAATTAGTTATCTTCAAACAGAAAAAAAAATAGCCATTTAACCCTGTACACTGTACAACTCTTGTTTTCTTCCTCTTTGTTTCGTAAGGTAATATGGTTGCAATTAAAGTGGTTGTAAAGGCTGAAGGTCTTTTCCTTACATGCAATCTATGCATGAAGCTAAAAAACATTCTGTGTGCTTCCCCCCCCCCCCAGCCCCACAATCATACTTACTTACCTGGGCCCGAACTCGATAAAACCCTGGGTATGGGAGCAGCGGCTCTCCCGGCCTTGTTTCTCCTCATGGGCTCAGACACAGCAGCGGGAGCCATTGGCTCCCACTGCTGTCAATCACAGCCAGTGAGAAGAGAGAGAGGGAAGGGCGGGGTTGAGCTGAGCTCTGTGTTTTTTATAGACACACAGAGCAAGGCACAAGAGTGAGCATGCACGAGTGCCCCCATAGCAAGTCACTTGCTATGGGGGCACTCAGCATGGGGGGGAGGGGCCAGAAGCACCAGTGCAGGACCTGGGAAGAGGAGAATCTGTGCTGCTCAGAGCAGGTAAGCATGATATGTTTGGTATTTTAAAGAAAAAAAATGAACCTTTAATATCACTTTAAAAGTTTAGGTTAAAGAGACACTGCCACCTACCAATTCGGGGCAAAGTGACTCTGTCTCCTGATAGCCCATTCCCCCTACAAGGTATACTCAATCTTCAATGCTCCCTTGCTGCCTCCTCATTGCAGGAGTCTAGCCTGAGCCTACCCGCGTGGATGTTACTTCCCCACCAATGTTACGGTGTTCAGGCCTGGTGATTGGCCAATTGGGGAGGTCACATGCTCCTCCCATACCATAAAACACCAGAGTTAGGACCCTGACAAAGGAAGGAGGAGACAAGGAGGTGTGGAAGGATGCAGGGAAATAGAAATAATGGGCACTACCTAAAAGGACCCCCCCCCCCACTACCCACGAAGATTAGCAAAGAGTGGGAGTGTCAAGCTACTGACCGGACACAGCAGAAAGAGAGTTGCGAGCAACATTCCATACAGATATGAGATATGCTTTGGTGTAAATTAGGGTTGCCACCTCATGCCTTTAAACCCGAACATGTATGAATTACACGGTTCTGAGGCCAATTTAAAGCAGATAAGTCACCAAGTGACTTATCAGCCTCAGAACCTGTGTAATAATTATGTGTTCGGTTTTAAAGGGATGAGGTGGCAACCCTAGTGTAAATCCCTCATCAGGATCTTGAGCTGTCCCTCCTAAGCCCTGAATGCCCCTGATCCAACTTCTCCCCACCTGTCATGATTAGGATGGGAACAGTATTGCCACTCCCAGACCTCATCTACATGAGAGCTCATCCTGCTACTAAACCAAACCTGGGCCCCGGTACTGACCAAAACTTGGGCCCATTAAGGGAGTGTTGCCTTTACCTCCCTGTGGGTAGGTTGCAGTGTGGGGAGATGGCAGCAAAGAATACACTCAAAGACCGAGGCGGATGAGATTTGAGAACAGTATATTGTAGGAGTGCCAACAACATACAAACAGGCCTAGCGGGAAGCCACAGCCGACTGGAGCCACTTACAAATAGTAGCAGAGGATCGAGATCCTGGAATCATGCCAACAGCTTCTGCAGTGAGGAGGCCTGGCCAGTCCACACCCAAAGGGGAGGCTTTCTACGAGGAGATGGTGTAGTTCCTGCATTTTCCCTACTCCTCTGGAACCTTCGCCTGTTGCTAAGCACTGTCCCTGCCAGGTGGGGAACCTGTCTCTACACTAACCATTTGCATAAAGCGCACCAAGCCCGGGAGCCAGAATCCTAAATAGACTCTGCCTGACCTAAGATGGCCAACAAGGTCACATGGGGCCCCAGCATCCAGCTGTTTCCCTGTGACCACAGGAGGTCATAGAGATACCAATTTCGTCACAATTTCCTTACCTTTCTGCATTGCCAATTTGGTCAAGCGCCACCTACAGTGGGGGATACAGACTGCACCTGCCTACACCCCCCATCGGTGGCCCTGGATGGACGAGTATGAGATGGCAGATAACAGCATCTCTTTACTTTATTTTGTACAACATAAGTTAGAAATATATTCTTTGTAGTAATCTCTATTTAACAATTTGTTCTCTTTTAGTTTTAAGTTCTGCCATTTTCCCCTGAGAAGTTATTCACAAAGTCTGGAAGGTGAAGACGTTCTGATGGAGGACAAATTGTTTCACTCTATAGATCTGGATCAGGAAGAAGGCGAGTTCACCTTTTCGGATGATGAAGAAGCATATCTTTCCTGGCTGACCAATCCACAGAGTAAAATACAAGAATTAACGTAAGAGAAATCTCAAGATTTTGTAGGGAAATGGAAATGTGGACAGTCTCGTAATTTTCCTGTCTCGTAAATTGTTTTATGTCCCAATCATCTTACTTTCTAACTGAAGGAAACATTTTATTTAGCTTCCAAATCTCTCCTCCACTCATTTTCTTCTTATATGAAGTGTGACAATTTAATTCATGGAATGGGTTGTAAAAAGAAATATCAAACACTTCTGCATTCTTCAAAAGATCAGATGAAAATTGAAAGTGATCTTTTGGATCTTCTGTGAAGATTTGGGGCAGCAGCTTTGTGTCATTTTTCTCATTCCCAAATCCTTCGTTAGAATCTGCTGCACTATTTCCCTGTTCATGTTCAATTCTTCTGCCATCATTCGGACACTCAATCTTCCATGTGCAAAGTCCAGGAATCGAGGTAGGGAAGGAACGGGTGTCACCGCTCCAGGTAGGTCTAGCAAAGGTATACCTCTTCACCAGTTTAGAAGCCACAGGTGCTGGCAATGCATGTAGCAATGGATAGAAGATAATTCTGGACTGCCACACCAAAAAATGTTTGCCTTTTATTCAAAATACAGCATCAAAAATACATGCCACAGCAGAATGGACAGAAGAGCTGACGCGTTTCACACTACAAACAGTGCTTAATCATAGCTATGAGCGTAGGAGGGTTCGCACCCTGTCTACATTTCCATCCGCCTTTTGCGTTTTCGGCTTTCCACTTCTTGCGTCATCGTGGACATATTCCTGCCTCTCTTTAACCACTTCAATACCGGGCACTTTCACCCCTTCCTGTCCAGGCCAATTTTTAGCTTTCAGCGCTGTCGCACTTTGAATGACAATTGCGAGGTCATGCTACACTGTACCCAAATAAAATTGTCATAATTTTTTTTTCACAAAAATAGATATTTCTTTTGATAGCATTTATTCTAAACAAACGAAAAAAAAGACTGAAGATTTTGAAAAAAAACTAGACTTTTTTTTAGTTTCTGTTTTGCAAATAAGTAATTTTTATCCTTCACTGATGTGGGATGATGAGGTGGCACAGATGGGCACTGGTATGCAGCACTGATGGGCACTGATATGCAGCACTAATGGGCACGTATAGGTGGCACTGATTAAGAGGCACTGATAGGTGGCACTGATGGGCCCTGATAGGCGGCACTGATGGGCACTGATGAGGAGGCACTGATGGGCCCTGATAGGTGGCACTAATGAGGCAGTGATGGGAACTGATAGGTGGCACTGATGGGCACTAATAGGTGGCACTAATGAGGAGGTACTGATGGGCACTGATAGGTGGCACTGATGAAGAGGCAGTGATGGATACTGATAGGTGGCACTGATGGGCACTGATAGGCGGCACTGATAGGTGGCACTGATGAGGAGCCAGTGATGGGCACTGATAGGTGGTACTGATGAGGAAGCACTGATGGATGGCACTGATGGGCACTAATAGGCGGCACTAATAGGTGGCACTGATGGGCGCTGATAGGCAGCACTAATGGTCATTGATAGATGGCACTGATGAGGAGGCAGCGATGGACACTGATAGGTGGCACTGATGGGCACTGATAGGTGGCACTGATGGGCACTGATAGGTTGCTCTGATGAGGAGGCAGCGATGGGCACTGATAGGTGGTACTGATGAGGAGGCACTGATGGGCACTGATAGATGGCACTGATGGGCACTAATAGGCAGCACTAATGGTCATTGATAGATGGCACTGATAAGAACTGATAGGCAGCACTAATGGGCACTGATAGCAGCACTACTGGGGCTGCACTGATTATCAGTGTAGATGTCCCCTCTCACAATTGCCAGTTACAGACTCTCCTTTCCTCGCACTGTGACAGCGCGTGAGGAAAGTACTGCCGATACCCGGCAAGTCTGTTTACATTGTGATCAGCCGTGATTGGACACATCTGATCACATGGTAATGGGCCGCTGGTATTGGCTCTTTACCGCAATCTGTTATCAGCTGTGTCCAAAGGATGCGCGCCCCAGGGGGCGTGGTTTCGGGAGGACGTCCATAGAAGATGGCTACAGCGCGGTAATGAAGTGCCATTCCAAAACACTTAATTTCTTCATGGAATGTTCACCATAAGCCTGGTGTAACAGAGTTTTCACTCTCACTTTTGCCAATTTTAACGCAAAACTTAATGTTAATCCACTGCTCCAGATTCCTGTCACTTATTTTCCATCAACAGCGTAACACACACATGTATTATTTCTTCTACCTCTCCGTAAAGACGGAGTCCACTGGTCTGCGGCCCAGGAGAGTCCAAGAACGCGTTGGAACACGCTCGAGTGTGACTCACCACCATAGTGCTACACCGCGGGCATTCCGGGGAATTTAATTCTCACACCTTGTATTCTCAAATGTTTCGTAGGTCAGATTTCACACATTTGCATTGGGGTGACTTACTGTGTTTTACCTTAAAACGTGACCTGCGGTAGAGTGCACTGTGGTGCCGTCTATCTCAATACACATTCTTAATGTCCCCATAATGGACCTACTCTTTAGTGGACCACAACGCGCAGGTGTAAATCATGTGTTCGTTGTGCTATATTTTAAACAAAAAAAGGTGCAGGCCCATTAAAGGGTCTATTTTGCTTTGTTGAGAGCCTGTTTAAAATGAATGGGCCTTCTTACCTTTAAAGCTGGTTAAATCAAGATATGACGCATGTTAACGTGTAATAGCACAGTGGGGCTTTAAGATTCCCTTTAAACACTTACCTGTATTGGTTGTCAACCTCAAGCTTGATGTTATTCTGCTGTTCTCTCTATAGGTTGTACAGTTGTGATCTGACCAGCTCTTCTTGTGATTGCATCTGCTCCATCATGAGTACAAACAAACTGCTTACCAGCCTTGATCTAACATACAATATGCTACAGGATTCTGGGGTAAAAATTCTGTGTGAAGGACTCAAAGATCCAGCCTGTACCCTGCAGGAACTGAGGTGAGAATTGCATGACATGTATTTTTTCCCAAAAAATTGCGTTTGAAAAATTCCTGTGCAAATACCGTGTGACATAAATTGCAACAATCGCCATTTTATTCGCTAAGGTCTCTGTTAAAAAAATATACATATAATGTTTGGGGTTTTGAGTAATTTTCTAGCAAAAAATGATGATTTTTACATGTAGGAGAGGAATGACAGAATCGGCCCAGCATGGAAGTGGTTAAACGAAAAATCAGACTCTCTGCTATCGTACGAGAACATTTTTCGTGCTTGTCCCTTCGGATATTTTCAGATGAACTATTGTGATCAGCTCTCGAAAGCGGTGTACAAACAATTGGATTATTTTTCAATCGTTTCGAAAGCGTTATTTTTTGTACGATTTTTCTGATCGTGTGTACGTGGCTTAATAGTGGCTAGAATAAGGTGACGAGATTTTCAATATGAAATCCGGGGACGTATTTTTTTTTTTTTTTATTGGCAAATGGTAAAAATTTTATAAGCATACTTTCCTCAAATGATATATGCAGTGGTATGTGTTCATGGAATGATTGTATGATATTTACATTATTTCTCACATTTCGTCCATGAGATAAAAAAAGGAAAGATACTTATTACCACCGTCCAGAGCATCGTGTACATTACAGGCCTTCTCTCAGACCACCGTCCAGAGCACTGTGTACATTACAGGCCTCCCCTCAAACCACCATCCAGAGCACTGTGTACATTACAGGCCTCCCCTCATACCACCTTCCAGAGCACTGTGTACATTACAGGCCTCCCCTCATACCACCATCCAGACCACTGTGTACAATACAGGCCTCCCCTCAGACCACCGTCCAAAGCACTGTGTACATTACAGGCCTCCCCTCAGACCACCGTCCAGAGCACTGTGTACATTACAGGCCTCCCCTCATACCACTGTCCAGAGCACTGTGTACATTACAGGCCCCCTCTCCGACTACCATCCAGAGCACTGTGTACATTACAGGCCTTCTCTCAGACCACCGTGTACATTACAGGCCTCCCCTCACACCACCATCCAGAGCACTGTGTACATTACAGGCCCCCTCTCAGACTACCAATCAGAGCACTGTGTACATTACAGGCCTCCCCTCACACCACCATCCAGAGCACTGTGTACATTACAGGCCTCCCCTCATACTACCATCCAGAGCACTGTGTACATTACAGGCCTCCCCTCACACCATCGTCCAGAGCACTGTGTACATTACAGGCCTCCCCTCATACCACTGTCCAGAGCACCGTGTACATTACAGGCCTCACCTCAGACCACCATCCAGAGCACCGTGTACATTACAGGCCTCCCCTCAGACCACCGTCCAGAGCACTGTGTACATTACAGGCCTCCCCTCATACCACCGTTCAGAGCACCTTGTACATTACAGGCCTCCCCTCAGACCACCGTCCAGAGCACTGTGTACAATACAGGCCTCCCCTCATACCACCATCCAGAGCACTGTGTACATTATAGGCCTCCCCTCAGACCACCGTCCAAAGAACTGTGTACATTACAGGCCTCCCCTCAGACCACCGTCCAGAGCACTGTGTAGATTACAGGCCTCCCCTCATACCACCATCCAGAGCACTGTGTACATTACAGGCCCCCTCTCCGACTACCATCCAGAGCACTGTGTACATTACAGGCCTTCTCTCGGACCACCGTGTACATTACAGGCCTCCCCTCACACCACCATCCAGAGCACTGTGTACATTACAAGCCCCCTCTCAGACTACCATCCAGAGCACTGTGTACGTTACAGGCCTCCCCTCACACCACCATCCAGAGCACTGTGTACATTACAGGCCTCCCTTCATACTACCATCTAGAGCACTGTGTACATTAGAGGCCTCCCCTCACACCACCGTCCAGAGCACTGTGTACATTACAGGCCTCCCCTCATACCACTGTCCAGAGCACCATGTACATTACAGGCCTCACCTCAGACCACCATCCAGAGCACCGTGTACATTACAGGCCTCCCCTCAGACCACCATCCAGAGCACTGTGTACATTACAGGCCTCCCCTCATACCACCGTTCAGAGCACCTTGTACATTACAGGCCTCCCCTCAGACCACCGTCCAGAGCACTGTGTACATTACAGGCCTCCCCTCATACCACCGTCCAGAGCACTGTGTACATTACAGGCCTCCCCTCAGACCACCATCCAGAGCACTGTGTACATTACAGGCCTCCCCTCATACCACCATCCAGAGCACTGTGTACATTATAGGCCTCCCCTCAGACCACCGTCCAAAGAACTGTGTACATTACAGGTCTCCCCTCAGACCACCGTCCAGAGCACTGTGTACATTACAGGCCTCCCCTCATACCACCATCCAGAGCACTGTGTACATTACAGGCCCCCTCTCCGACTACCATCCAGAGCACTGTGTACATTACAGGCCTTCTCTCGGACCACCATGTACATTACAGGCCTCCCCTCACACCACCATCCAGAGCACTGTGTACATTACAAGCCCCCTCTCAGACTACCATCCAGAGCACTGTGTACGTTACAGGCCTCCCCTCACACCACTATCCAGAGCACTGTGTACATTACAGGCCTCCCCTCATACTACCATCCAGAGCACTGTGTACATTACAGGCCTCCCCTCACACCACCGTCCAGAGCACTGTGTACATTTCAGGCCTCCCCTCATACCACTGTCCAGAGCACTGTGTACATTACAGGCCTCCCCTCATACCACCGTCCAGAGCACTGTGTACATTACAGGCCTCCCCTCATACCACTGTCCAGAGCACTGTGTACATTACAGGTCTCCCCTCATACCACCGTCCAGAGCACTGTGTAGCCCCCCAGTCTGCACAATTCCACACCAGTCAGCACAACTCCCTCCCCCAGTCTGCATAATCCCCTCCCCCAGTCTGCACAATCCCCCCCCAGCAGGCACAACTCCGCCAGTCTGCAAAATCCCCCCGCCAAGTCAGCATAACCCCCCCTTAGTCAGCACAACCCCCCCAGTCAGCACAATCCCCCCAAGTCAGCACAATCCCCCCCCAGTCTGCACAATCCCCTCGAGTCAGCACAATCCCCCTCAGTATGCAAAATACCCCCCGCCAAGTCTGCACAATCCCCCCTCCAGTCAGCACAACCCCTACCAGTCTGCACAGGGGGAAAACAAAATGAGAATGGAAAGAGCCAAAGCAAAGAGGTCGGGTGAGAGAGGAGAACTGTTCATGAAACGGATGGCTCACTCACAAATTATGCCTCCCCTTTAAGGCTGGTTTTCAC
The DNA here is from genome assembly GCF_042186555.1 of Aquarana catesbeiana. Classification (NCBI taxonomy): domain Eukaryota; kingdom Metazoa; phylum Chordata; class Amphibia; order Anura; family Ranidae; genus Aquarana; species Aquarana catesbeiana. The sequence goes on along the minus strand of NC_133331.1, from coordinate 286,563,597 downwards.
AGGTAGGCTGAGCACAGTGCATGCATTGCATGCAGGAGGCTGGAGTGTGGGCGGGGTTTGGAGGACACCAAGTTGAGGCGGAGTTTCTGATTGGACAGGCGGTGGAGTGAGGGAGGAGCCAGGAAGTGCTGATGGGATGGGCAACAGGTGGCCGGTCGGAGTTAAAATGCGTAAGCGCCTGAGACTGAGCAGCCGAAAATAGTGCCATGGCTGCTGCGGTGCCAATCTGGGGACAAGACTGGGGGCATATTTGGTCCGGGGAGAGCGTCCCCAATCCGGGGACAAAACCGGGGACACATTCGGTCTGGGGATAGCGTCCCCAATCCGGGGACAAAACCAGGGACACATTCCGTCTGGGGAGTGCGTCCCCAATCCGGGGACATATTCGGTCCGGGGGGAGCGTCCCCAATCCGGGGACATATTTGGTCCGGGGAGAGTGTCCCCAACCCGGGGACTGTCCCCGGAAAACGGGGACGTCTGGTCAGCCTAGACTAAAAGTCTTCACGACTGAGAATCCTGACTGTTGTCTACGTACTATATGTCTTCTTATGTATCTGTTTTCTCTCTGCAGCCTCTGTGGTTGTGAACTGTCTCCTTCTTGCTGTGATGATCTCCGCTCCGTTCTAATCACGAACCGATCCCTCACCAAACTGGATTTATCGTTTAACAATCTTCTAGGGAATTCTGGAGTGAAAGTTCTGTGTGATGGAATCAGAGATCCAGGCTGTACACTGCAGACCTTTATGTAAGGCTTTTGCTATAATCCCAGAGATAACATAACTTTTATCCATGTGTAGGAGGTGAAGTCCATATAGAATGATGTGATATCGGGAAGGACCACGGTTGATCAGGACTTTATGTCTTCCTTGTACTAATTAACCACATGGCCTCCAGAAGATTTACTGCCCTTCATGACCAGGCCATTTTTTGCGATACGGCACTGCGTTACTTTAACTGACAATTGCGCGGTCGTGCGAAGATGTCCTTTTTTTCGCCACAAATAGAGCTTTCATTTGGTGGTATTTGATCACCTCTACGGTTTTTATTTTTTGCGTTATAAACCAAAATGTTTGAAAAATTTGAAAATTAAACAATATTTTTTTACTTTCTGCTATAAAACATATCCACTATGTAAAAAATCTTTTTCTTCATCAATTTAGACCAATATGTATTCTGCTGCATATTTTTGGTAAAAAAAAAAAATCGCAATTTTGTGCAAAAGGTATACAAACTATAGGAATAGATTTATAAATTGTATTTATTTATTTTTTTTACTAGTAATGGCGGCGATCAGCGACTTATAGCGGAACTGCAATATTGCGGCGGACAAATCTGACACTAAGGGCTCATTTACACTTGCTTCGGCTTCAACACACCTTAATGGCTAGTTTACACTTGCTTCAAAACAAGGCTTCGGACAGGCTTTGTTAAAGCTCTCTGAATGCTAGTCAAAGCTCCTGTCACTAAATAAAATGGTTAGCTTGCAGTCCTGTTTACACCTGCTTTTGCTTTGCTTTGGCTTTGCTTCAAAAATTATACCCCATGTAGCTTTAGTGGTGCTTCAAAGCATCTTCAAAGCCTCCATAGAAGTCTATGGCAAAGCTCGCTTGAAGCCCCACTGAAGCACCACCGAAGCCTCATTGAAGCCTCGTCAAAGCCCCACGAAGCCTCGCAAGAAGCCCCACCAAAGGCTCATCGAGCCCCCACCAAATGTTCATCTAAGCCTCATCAAAGCACCAAACAAACGCAAGGTGTAAACAGGACTGTAAGCTAATCATTTTATTTAGTGACTGGAGCTATGACTGGTGTTCATAGAGCTTTAACAAAGCCTGTCCGAAGCCATGTTTTGAAGCAAGTGTAAACTAGCCCTTACTGACACTTTTGACACTTTTTTGGGAACCAAAAGCTAAAAATAGCTAAAAATATGCACTGTTGCTGTACTAACTACACTGATAGGGATCATGGGTGATCAAAGGGTTAAAGGGGTTGTAGATGTAGCACCCTGGAGTTTAGGCAGGGTTGCTCCTCAGAAATTTACTTGTCAGGAATAATTATCCTGGTTGATTGCTAGAGATCTATTGATTTCTCCCTAAGTTTGGCCTTGTTGCACTTTCCTCTTCTGCCACTAGATGGCCGGGTACTTGGTGGTACTTGATACGAGAAGAGCAATGCAAGGTCAGATTATGGGTATATGGAGTATCTCAGCCAATGGGCAAGGGTTTTCTTGAATCCCTTGGCCTGCTGAGAGACCCTTTATATTTGGGTGAAGTCAGGTGATTATTGTTCTGTGCCACCTGGACGGCTGTCTAGGTGGACGTGTGTTGTATTGCCCAGACTGCTAGGCCGGAGATGGGGCCTATCCCGGGCACATCTGGCTGCTAGGCTGTCTGAGGGCCTATCCAGAAGCAAGAGAGCAGCGCATTGTTGGGATTGCGGCTTGCAGTCCAACCAAAAGTGATGGTTCTGCCGACCTGAGAACCTGTTGTGGTCGGAGGTAGAAGGGAAGCTGTTGCCACTAAGAGACCATCCACCTTATTACCAGGGGCCACAGTGAGTAACTGAAGCCAGTACCGGAGCAGTATTCTCACCGGCGAGGCATTGCATACTAGCCCATTATGTGGCATTTACCTGCAAAGGAAGCAATGTCCCCGCTGTTGGATGCATCAACCTTCACCCATCTTCCTTCTGGAGCCACGGACTCAGGTTCTGTGACTGGCCGGAGCCAGTTTAGGATATATTTTCAGTACATATAGGTAAGCCTTATTATAGGCTTATCCATATGTAAAATTAGGTCAGGGGGGTTTACAACCACTTTAAAGTTCATGTGCGTCTAAAGCAGGGGTCTCAAACTGGCGGCCCTCCAGCTGTAGCAAAACTACAAGTCCCATCATGCCTCTGCCTGTGGGAGTCATGCTTGTAACTGTCAGCCTTGCAATGCCTCATGGGACTTGTAGATTTGCAACAGCTGGAGGGCCGGTAGTTTGAGACCCCTGGTCTAAAGGCAGGTGTCCCAATACTTTTGACAATATAGTGTATATAACTATGTATTTCTAAACAATTGTAATGATCGAAAATTGGAACTTAAAGTTCTATACATTGGGGTGGCAATAAAATAGAATTTTTAAGAACTTTCAATTAAAATTCATTGAGTGCATGAATGCTCTGATGACAATTTTTTTTTTAGAATTTGGTATGAATTGGCAGGGCAATAAAATGAAAATTTTGAGGGCTTTCAAACAAAATTTGTTGGCTCCATGAGTGTTCTGTTGGATGTTTCTTTCTTACTGTGGGGAGGTGCTGCATGGAGGGGCAGGGGCAAACACCCAGAGCCCGGTTACAGTTAACAAAACTTGTAAAATTTCAATCTTCACAAACAGCACCCGACCGGAAACACTCATAAATGGAACCCCAATGTGTAGCAGAGCAGGTCTCGGATGCACTGACAGCTCCTGTCCTGAGGTTTGGAATGTGGCCTGGGTGGTCTGTGCCCAATTGAGAGGATTCCAGGAAGGATGGTGTGTCCCTATCCTTTCCCTACTCATCTGGAACCTCTTCCTACTTCTATTTACTGTCCTTGACAAACAGATGACCTGCCCCTACAGCAGGGATAGGCAACCTTAAAGAGGTGAAGATCTACCTGAACAACATGGGAGAAGTCAAAGATCACACCAGTTTTAAACTTGTAATTGCTGTTCTCCCGTGTTGCAACCGCGTGCATTGCACAGCAATCATGGGTTTAAATCAAGTGGTGAGGAGACAACATATCTCCTCCTCACCACCTGTCAAACACACTCAGATCGCTTTTTAGAGGAGCAGCAGTATTTGCTGCACTTGTGAATAATCCCTTAGTTGCATTTAGTTAGTTGAGTTGCAGTTTTACCGCTCCAATCCCTACCCCCTTTAGCTGCTAAGGCAGCAGCCAAATGTCTACACATCCTGCAGCTGGAAATAAGCCTCCTGTTGCTTTTGGTGTGTGCTACCGCCTGCCAATCACGAACCATTCAAGTAAATAGGGCCACTCCGCATGGGACAGGAGCCGGCACTATAGAGGAGGCATTGACTTATGCGGCTCTTGCTCCCTACTACAGCTCCAGCTTTACAAGTAGTCCTTCTGCATTGCACTCTGTTTGATTCTCTGGGATGGCGGGTCAGCAAGCCAAGACCGCGACCTACCAGACACCTATCCGCGATCTACTGGTAGATCGGGATCTACAGGTTGCCCCCCCCGCCCTACACTATCCACTCGTAAAATGCACAACAAGCCTGGGAGCCAGGGTCTTTAACCACTTCCCGCCTGGCCTATAGCAGAATAACGTCCGGGAAGTGGTTCAGTTATCCTGACTGGGCGTCATATGACGTCCAGCAGGATAACTGCCGGCGCGCGCCCGTGGCCCGCGATAGTTTTTGCTGCATGTCAGTCTGACACACCGCAACTCTGATCTAGGTAAAGAGTCTCTGATGGAGACTTTTTACCACGTGATCAGCAGTGTCCAATCACGGCTAATCACGATGTAAACAGGAAGAGCCGTTTTACGGCTTTTCCTCACTCGCATCTGACAGACACGAGTAGAGGAGAGCCGATCGGCTGCACTCCTGATAGGGGGGTCTGTGCTGATTGATTATCAGCGCAGCCCCCCTCGGATGCCCACCCAGTACCACCAGGATGCCGCCAGGACCACCAGGTATGCCACCCTAGACCACAAGGCATATGCCAATCAGTGCCCAGGCAACTGCCAATCAGTGTCAATGAAAAATGTCTGTCAGTGCCAGTGCAACCAGTGATGCCTATCAGTAAAATCTATCAGTGCCAGCCATCAGTGACACCTTTCAGTGCCCAGCAGTGTTGCCTATCAGTGCCCACCAGTGCCGCCCATCAGTGCCACCTATCAATGCCCATCAGTGCTGCATATCAGTGCCACCTATCAGTGCCGCTTATCAGTGCCCATTAGTGCTGCCTATCAGTGCCCATCATCAGTGCCCATCAGTGCCATCTCATTGGTGCCACCTCATCAGTGCTGCCTTATCAGTGCCCATCAGTGCAGCTTATCAGTGCCCATTAGTGAAGGAGAAAACTTACTTATTTACAAAATTTTATAACAAAAACAAAGAAAAACTTTTTTTTTTATTCTTCAAAATTTTCTGTATTTTTTTATTCATTTAGCAAAAAATAAAAACCGCAGAGGTGATCAAATACCACCAAAAGAAAGCTCTATTTGTGGGAGCAAAATGATAAAAATTTAGTTTGGGTACAGTTTAGCATAACCGCGCAATTGTCATTTAAAAAGTGACAGCGTTGAAAGCTGAAAATTGGCCTGGGCAGGAAGGTGCGAAAGTGCCCGTTATTGAAGTCATTAATGGGCTCTGACTGACCCAAGATGGCCACCAGAGTCACATGGGGCGGCAACATCCAACCCCAGTGACCCAGAAAACCATAGAGGAACCATGTTCCCCTTGACTTACTCTCCTCCTGCAGGGCCACTGCATTTGAGCGCCACCTACAGTGGAGAAAATAGACTGCACCTGCTACAGTACAAACCAGCGAACAAAAATCTAATCATGTATGGCCAGCTGTAATCTCTATTGAGATAGGAACACTTTGTTGATTCCCCTTTCTCCCACCAGATTTGATGATTGTGAAGCAACGTTATCCTGCTGTGATGATCTCCTCTCCGTTATCACTACAAATCAAACTTTGACCAAACTGGAGACAAGGCTGAAAATTGACACGGAGACATCAGACTCAGAAGTGGCTCATTGGTGTGAGGTCCTCCAACAGCTAGGCTGCGCTGTGGAGAAAGAAGTGTAATTATTATTTTTTTATATTTTTGTAAATATTTAAAGAATAGCTGTAGGCAAACCTTTTTATTTTATTATTTTTTTTTTTTAAGTTTCAGATAGTGGAAAGGAATTCAAACATCTATCTGGTTTTTATCGCTGTCTATGCTCCCGTTATGAAAATTTACCCTTTTTTTTTGTCCTGGTGACCCACATCACTGAAAAACCAATTCAGAGCGGTCACCAGAACAGGAATCGAAGGGGAAATCTTCCAATGGTTCTGGTGACTACCAAGGATACTCCTCAAAGTTCCTGTTGCAACTATGAAAACTGCATGTATATGTGTTCTGTGTGAATAGGGGCAAAATCTGATGTTATGAAACTATTTTCTCTCCAGATCAAATGTGATTATTCATACAGAAGAGCATCTGGAAAATACAGCATCATGACCACTAGATGGTGTTAATGATCAGAGGAGGTAAATAGTTATTTGCTCTGATTGGCCGCTCCATCTAGTGGCCATATTGTGGTATTTTCCTGATTCATATGAATGAATGACATTCGACTTGGAGAGAAAATAGCCTAATAACATTTGATTTTTGCCCCAATTCACACATGCAGGACGAATAGCTATTCATAAATACACCCCTTAGTAAAAATACACCCCTTAGTCTAAATGCTTATGACCTTTGTACAGAGCAGAAAACCACTTTCTGTTATAACGTAAACATGTTCATTCTATTTTTATCAAGAACACGAATTGAAATTAAATACCGAAGACCGAGTTTACAAATTTGACCTTGCGGCTCTGTCTGCAGATGTGAAGGTGACGTTTTCCTGCCAGTATGAATTGTGTGTCCAGATTTCAATGGCTTGAACCTAAATCTGATTGAATTTTCTTCTGTTTAGATCCCACGGACTGACGTGACTTCCTCTGACTGATCTTCATTCATCATTATTCCAGAATGATCCCTGCAGTGATTTTGTCATTCCACCAAATCATTCCATTTATATTGTATTGTTACCACTTTAAGTTCTTATTAATGTAAAATAAAATTTGTATTTTTCTGATAAGAAGATCGAGAAGCGTTGTGTGGTAAGATTTTTACAAGGGTAAGCAGGTTAAAAACTGCTGAAGGAGTTCGTTACTGGCTCAGGCTGGGTTGGGTAGGGTTAACACCTGCATTCCGGGTTTCCCGGGCTTTTTTGGAGCTTAAGCCGGCCCACTTGTGATATAAATGTAGCACCCCCTAGTGTGCTACTAGTGTGGGTGCAGGAAATTGTATGTAGTGAATCATGCCTAAACCTGTAAGTCTTAATTGGGTCATGGGTTTACTTTAGATCAGGGCTGGATTACTCATGTAGGCAACTCTCTGGTGCCTCCCTCTGGTCCTGGAAAGTTGGAGAACATTCTGGAAACTGAAGGGCAGAGGCTAGGAGGGTTGCTCTGCATACTAAGGGGAGCTTTGCCAATCCCCGGGTAGTGGGCCTTGAAGGGTGGTTAAACCATCCCATTAAGTATGGATGAGTCATGCTGGCAGGGAAGTTGGGTGGAAGATGAAGATGGAGTGCTGTGGGGACTGTCGGTGGCCCTTGAGGCGAACCCTCCTAGTCTACGTGGGGGGTGCTTTGCCTCGAGCTGGCCTAGGAGGATCCTGACAACAGAAGCAGTTTTGAGGGACAGGCAAGGCGGACAATGTGAGTACTGCAGCACGGTCAGGGACTTACAAGGGGAGAGACTGCCACATGTAGCAGGTCTCTGGAAGATAGCGGTGTGCTTAAATCTTTCTTAACTTTGCCCTGGAAGATCTCTGGAGCAGTCATGTAGACTGGTGAAGAGTCAGTTGGGTAGAGTGATGAAGAGTAGGTTGGGTAGAGTGATGAAGAGTCAGTTGGGTAGACTGATGAAGGGTCAGTTGGGTAGACTGATGAAGAGTCAGTCGGGTAGAGTGATGAAGAGTCAGTCGGGTAGACTGGTGAAGAGTCAGTCGGGTAGAGTGATGAATAGTCAGTCGGGTAGACTGGTGAAGAGTCAGTCGGGTAGACTGGTGAAGAGTCAGTCGGGTAGACTGGTGAAGAGTCAGTCGAGTAGAGTGATGAAGAGTCAGTAGGGTAGACTGGTGAAGAGTCAGTCGGGCAGACTGGTGAAGGGTCAGTCAGGCAGACTGGTGAAGGGTCAGTCAGGTAGACTGGTGAAGAGGGAACCGGGTGGTCATTTCCTGCAGTGGGTAGAGCTGGGACCAGTGTCTACAAGGGAGTTGGAGGTACTCCAGGATGCAGCTTACAACACTTTGTGCTACTTTCTAAAGGGACTAAGAATTTCTAGTCCTTAAGGGGTTGTTGCATCCTGTCACATAGAGACTGTCAGTGTCCAGAAGTGAAGAAACAAATCGTGAGTTGCAAATAGGGAAGAAGTTGTCCCTGCTTTTTATTGCTATCAAGTTGGGTGTCCCATAATTCCTTTTCCCCATCCAAGTTATTACCCCTAATACAACATAAAAAACAAGCTCAAAGACTGTTCCTTGTGTCCGGATGAAAGCTGAAAAATTGCTTTTTGCCTGACTGTGTAGGAGTGGGGAACCCAGACATAGGCAACCCCTACGGGAGTAGTGCTACATAAATATGGGGGGAAGGCTGGAGCCTGAGGTCCCTGAGGGGTTTGCTGTTCTGGTCATCTGTTCACTTCTACCCGTATAGGAGAGAGTTGTCACCGCTCCAGGAGCATTTAACAGACAAGAGGTGAATCTTTCTTGGTTCGGAGGTTGTAGGTGCCTAATAGCAATAATTAGAAATAAATTCGGCACAGCCGCACTCATAGATTTGTCTTGTTTATTTGGAAGGTGCACATCAAATTCAAAGGTAACAGTAGACAGGAAAAGAGCTGACGTTTCGCACTAACGTTAGTGCTTATTCATAGCTGACAATCACACAACAGGAAATGGAATAAATACTATTTCCTGACAGACTCCATGGCAGCCTATGTGTGGGTTAACCCCGCCTCCTCTCCAATGCTATAGGACCCCATTCCCATAAATGAGTACTCACCACTAGCTACTGCGTTCCTTTTTTGTCCTCCTCCTATGGACCTATACATGCTGTTCGCGTCAGGATTGGATGGATCCAGGATTTGGCATACCTTTATGCAGTGCAGCTTAGAGCCCAGCCACGGGCGGGCGAGTAGCTTTATGAGGCTTGAGTATTTCCCCTTGGTGGATGGGTGGTCGCCTCTGTATGCCTGATGGATGGACGCATCAACGGCTGGCAAGGTCTGTGGTGTCCTCATCTCTTTCTCCATGGCAGTTTTTCTATGTTGTTGGTGTGCCTGCATTTCTCCCTGTCTTCAGAACAGCGTATTTTTCCCCTCATGGCGGCTGGAACGCTTGTGCGTTCCAGCCTGCCACGGCACTTCCAGATTGCGGCCGTCTCCGCTGCTGGCGCCTGTGCTGTAGCCGCCTCAAGAGCGAGGCTTGGCTCGCGCATGCGCAGTACGGCGGTTTGATCGTCGGCCGCGCAGGCGCCGTTTGGCACCGTCCTATTGCATGTGCGCAATGAGAGGCAATGACGTCACGGGCGGGGAATTTAAATCCGCCCTCCAGCCCTGGTACAATGGAATTTTGCCTTCGCAGGGAAAGGAGGAGTCGGTTCCCTGCTGTGGTTTCTCAGTCTCTAGGTGAGTGGCCTAAAGGTCTTATATTTCTGCTCTTGTTTAAAAAAAAAAACAAAAAAAAAAAACAATTGTGTTTTAGGACTAATTATTTTTTCTAGTAAAACTTAAAAAAAAAAAAAAGAGAGTATTTATTTTTTGTTTACAATATATAAAAAAAAAAAGAAAAAAAAAAAAGGGAAATAATATAAATATACATATATATATGTGGGAAGAGGTTCTTTACCTTGGCATAGTATTTACGTTAAGATACGTATAGATACGTAAAAATGTGCATTTGTGTATCGTTAAAGAGCAGGGTTTTTGAAACCTCCTCATTTGATGCCTTGGCTTTTTCAGGCCATTTTTCTGCAGACTGCTTTACGTGACGTTCCACGTTCAAGGTCATGGACAAGTCACCGCCTTTAAGTGGCCAGCCCTCACGCACAAGGTATGTGCTCGTGAGGGGAGGGGATGAGATACGGGCGCAAATGTTGCGGTTCTGATACTATGTCTTGCCTTTCCCCCTCCCCCTTCTGTTTTTTCTCCAGCCCTTCCAGATCGGACCCGTTAATCGCGGTCCAGAATGTCAGTGACCTTGCCAAGCCACAATATCACTCGTCATCCAGATCCAGACGAGACTCCCAGTCCAGATCCCACCAGAGGAGACGTTCTCTTTCCTCCTCCAGACACCGCTCCCACCGCCATGACAGCCGCTCTGATCACAGAGCCTGCTGGGGATGTAGGACACGAGTCCCGGAGAGCAAGTCCTTCTGTGACCATTGCTTTGCCCGCGCGGTTGGGGAAAAGGAGACAGAAAACCAGCGTTTAGAGTCTCTTGTGAAACATGTGGTGCATCAATCCCTAATGGAGAGGGACACACCTCGCACGATGAGCCAGTCCACTACCTTGTCTGGCCCGCCAGCTGATGAGGCCGTGATGATCCGGGCACTTCCCAGCCCTATGTTGCCTCTCTTGACTCTTCAGGGGACGAATCCGTTAACGAAGAGGACATCAGAGGCTTTGATTTCACTATGGTCTCTCCAATAATCAAGGCGATAAAGGAGGCTTTGAAGTGGGAGGATCCTTCCACTCCCCCAGCTAAACAGAAAAAATTCTTTAAACATCTGGGGAAAGAAGGCTCAAACTTTCCGCTCCTTCCGGAACTAAAGGACATCATTGATGAGGAATGGAGTAAAACGGAGAAGAAGTCCTCCATGTCAAATAAAACCTCCAGATTGTACCCCTTCAAGTCGGAAGAAGTGAAGAGTCTGGAGAACACTCCCCTTGTGGACGCAGCCCTTATGTGTCTGGCCAAACACGTGACTCTTCCTCTAGAAGACGCAGTGTTTTTCAAGGATGGGCTTGAGAGGAAGATAGATCTGGATCTAAAAAGAATTTATGGGCTCGCCGGTATGGCCTGTAAACTGGCCCTGGCACTAGCGGAGATGTCTAAAGCCATGGAAGCCTGGACGGAGAACGTGGAGTCCTTCCTCAGGGGCGTGTAGGAGGAACTGGCCGGAAGTTCGGCAGCCGCAGAGCTGAAGCTGGCAGCGGTCTTTCTGGGGGGAGGCGTCTATTGATCTGATCCACCTACTGGCTCGTATTATGTTGTCTTCGGTCACGGCCAAAAGAGCCCTATGGTTGCGCCCTTGGCTTGCCGACCCGGTTTCCAAGCAAGCATGGTGTAAAATCCCTTTCGAGGGGTCCTCACTGTTTGGCAAAAAAACTTGACGATGCCATAACGCGGGCCACAGGTTGTAAGTCAGGCTTCCTTCCCCAAGACAGGCGCATGCTGGGCCGGAAGAAACCCCAGTTCAGAAGACGTAGCCCGGAGCGCTCCAGAGAAGCACGCTCTTACAAGCCTGGCCGGGACTTCAGGATAAATTGGAGCAGGGGGCAGGCATCTTTTCGTAAACCTGTTAAAAGCCAGATGTCCAGTGGTCGTGACCAGGCCAAGTTTTTTTGAGATTGCGCCCGCCTAGGCGGGTCGGGTGGGGGCTCGTCTGCTCCTCTTCCGGCACGTCTGGGTGGCCTCGATCTCAGACTTCTGGGTCATAAGCACAGTCTCGTCAGGCCACAGATGGGCCTTTTCCAGTACTTCTCCCCCCAGATTCGTCTCCACTCTTCTTCCTCGGGCAGAGGAACAGAGACAGATATTGCTGTCCTATGTGGACCTTCTGAAAACTCAAGGAGCAGTGGTACATGTCCCAAAGGACGAATGGTTCCAGGGGATATACTCCCCTCTCTTCCTAGTTCAAAAAAAGGGTGGCTCCTGGCGCCCAGTCATAGACCTCACCTATCTCGCGACAGAGTTTCTCGGGCCCTACATGCCCGGCGACTGAAAGCCTCCCAGTGCTTGAAAATTGTCGGCACCATGGTTTCCACGACTCCCATGGTCAAATGGGCCTTGTGGAGATTAGGTCCCTTCCAGTCAGGTCTCTTACAACAATGGAAGTCAGGGGACAAGAATCAAGTCATCCGCATAACATCTACAATGAGGAACAGTCTCTTCTGGTGGCTTCAGCGCAAGAACCTCCTGACTTGCCACTCCATCGCTCCCATCTCTTGGGTGACGGTCACGACCGATGCCAGCAGTACCGGTTGGGGAGCCCTTTGCGGTTCAAACCTTGCTCAGGGCAAGTGGGACACATGCCTCCCCAACCCAGGTTCGAACGTCTTGGAAATTCGAGCGGCCTGGTGTGCCCTACAGTCCTTCTCTCGTCTCCTGATAGGGGAGTCAGTGTTGTTAAGAATGGACAACACCACGGCTGTCTTGTATGTGAAGAGGCAAGGGGGTACTCGGAGTCCCACTCTCCTTCAGTCGAGCCCATTCTATCGTGGGCACAGAAGAACCTTTCCAACATCTCAGCAGTCTTCGTCTCAGGGGTCCAAAACACTCAAGCAGACTTCCTATCATGTACCAAGTTGGAAAACAACGAGTGATCCCTTCATGTAGAGACGTTCAAGTGGATTTTGTCACTGAAGACCGATCCCGAAGTAGATCTGTTCACTTCCCCCTGCAATTGCAAGCTGAAGAAGTTTTACACCAGGGGCCTCTGCAGTCAGGCCTTCGGGACGGACGCACTGACGGATCAGTGGAGGTTCAAGAGGGCGTATGCCTTTCCGCCACTTCCAGTTATTCTGAGATTCCTGCAGAGGCTCCGAGCGGAAGCAGTCGAAGTGGTGACAATAGCTCCCTATTGGCCGAACAGGCCTTGGTTCCCTCTCCTTGTCCAACTCAGCTGTCAGGACCCAGTGCCTCTCCCTCTCAGACCGGACCTTCTTTGTCAGGGGTCAGTCCTGCACCCTTGTCCGACAGTGCTGAGACTGATGGTCTGGTTCTTGAGAGGGAGAGGCTAGAATCCCTGGGCTGTGCCTCAGAAGTGATCTCCACTCTCATGAGTTCAAGAAGATCTAGCACAAATAAGGTCTATGGAAGAATCTGGTCCAAATTCGTGGAATTTTGCTCTCCTCAGGGCAGGTCTTTTAGACATCCAAAAGTCCAAGATGTTCTTAGCTTCCTTCAAACGGGCCTAGATTTACCTTTATCTATCAGCTCTCTTAGAGTCCAAGTTTCTGCATTATCGGCCTTCTCCGGTACTTCGTGGGCAGTTCATCCTTTGGTTAGGCAATTTTTTCGTGGTGCATCAAGGCTCAAGTCCCAAAGGAAATCCAGGTTTCCATACATGGATGAAACATGTAGATATAGCAATCACTGATTATAAACAGAATAGTAGTAAAAGGATAGACTAACAGTGTGTCCATCCATATACATGAAAAGCAAACATTGTATCCACACAATTTGTAATAAATATCAAAATTCGATTACAAGTCTTATAAAGCGTATTGGTGAATAAGACGACATAGAACATTGCACTTTAAAAAATATATACACATATATCTTTACATGCATTATACATTAATAGCGTCTTTTATTCACATCATATTCTTTATTTACACATACCGTATATACTCGAGTATAAGTCGAATTTTTCAGCACATTTTTTTGTGCTGAAAGTGCCCCCCTCGACTTATACTCGAGTCAAGCACTTTTCTGCAGCAAAAAATTTCATTTTCCGAACTGACTTTGGGGCCCTGTATCTCAGGGCCACTTGGTACTAGGAACCCCAAATTTGGTGTGCAAACCCAGTGGAACTGGTACCACAACATATCCAAAGCTGAAGTTCCTAGCACTAAGTGGCCCCGAGATACAGGGCCCCTAAATCGGTTCAGAAAATGTCATTCTCTGCTGCAGAAAAGTGCTTGACATTTTCTGAACCGATTTTGGGGCCCCATATCTCAGGGCCACTTGGTGCTAGGAACCCCAAATTTGGTGTGCAAACCCAGTGGAACTGGTACCATAACATATCCAAAGCTGGGGTTCCTAGCACCAAGTGGCCCTGAGATACGGGGCCCCAAAACCGGTTTGGAAAATGTCATTCTCTGCTGCAGAAAAGTGCTTGACATTTTCTGAACTGATTTTTGGGGCCCTGTATCTCGGGGCCACTTGGTGCTAGAAACCCCAGCTTTGGAAATTCTATGGTGCTAGTTCCACTGGGTTTGCACACCAAATTTAGGGGGTTCTTAGCACTACGTGGCCCCGAGATACAGGGCCCCAAATTTGGTCAACTGTGTCCATCTGCAGCAATGTCATTTCGGGACCCTTTGGGTTCAGAGACCCCAAATTTTGGCTGCAGCTAGGGGGCATCTAGTAACCCTTAACTACAGAGTTTGAAGTTCAGGGGACCTATGGCTGCAAATGGGCACAGTGAGGCTGCAATTGGGCACAGTGAGGCTGCAAATGGGCACTGTTGACCCTCTTTTCCACTTACAGTAGCTGTGCATTTGTCACCCTCGTCTTATACTCGGGTCAATGAGTTTTTCCATTTTTTTTTGTGGTAAATTAGGGCCTCGACTTATACTCGGAACGACTTATACTCGAGTATATACAGTACATATGCACTTTTTTATTATCCATTTGACATTTTTTGTCTTTCATTTCATATATATTATTTTTTTACCTTCCTACACTAGTATATTTTCACACTCTTTTTCTTCTTTCTCGCATACACATATATAGATTTTCTTCTTTTCACTTATATTTTCATTCACACATATTTATAATAATTTTTCCCATTTATGACACTTTTCTTGTGTTTTTTCTCACGTATCACTCACATATCCATTTCCATTACTTCTCAATCACAATTGACTATGTGAAATCGTATGGTTTGTTTCACTAAGAGGTGTTGCCTATGATGGCTAATTACGGGTCTCTTCTACACTGCTCATTAAGAGTTTGAGTCATCACCCAATCATTTGGCCACATGTGTTCAACACCTAGAAATAGTATTTATTCCATTTCCTGTTGTGTGATTGTCAGCTATGAATAAGCACTAACGTTAGTGCGAAAGGTTAGCTCTTTTCCTGTCTGCTGTTACCTTTGAATTTGATGTGCACCTTCCAAATAAACAAGGTAAATCTATGAGTGCGGCTGTCCAGAATTTATTCCTGTTTATCACTTCTACCCGTGCTGAGCCGTTTATAAGGACTGCCTATGCTGAGAATCCCAGGATGCCATCAGTCATGGAACATCCACTATCGACTATGCCATTAACTATGGACTCTGTTGTGCTGGAAAGATATTCCTGGGCCATTTAATAGTTAGTCCAGTGACGGGACAAGATCATCCAGTACCCAGAGCAAAGATGCCAAATTGCACCCCCCCTCCATTATGTGCAAGCTTATGAGGAGAGGGGGGGGAGAAAGCACAGTCTGCACCTCCTCTCAGCTCTCTCCTCCTCTCCTTGCTGCTTCTAGCACTGGGCTGACATAAGTAGTGATGCCGCTGTCACTAATCCTGTCAGCCTTATAGTAGAAGGAATTTGCGGCGCCCCATCCCTATAATACATGCTGTGCCCAGGGCAGCCGCTCGTTCTGCCCACCCCATGTCCTGGCCCTGCTGTTATCATGTACACACTCAAGAAGGTCAGTAAAGACTGTTGAACATTTCCATAAGCTTGGTCTAAAGTTATTCAAAGGGGTGCATAATGGACCTGGCATATACAAAGAACCTGGGCCCGTTTAAGCACTAGAGGGGTATGAACTACACAGTACTACCGTGACAAACAAGCTGCAGTTTGATGAAAAGCAAGGTCATTGCTAAGGGCAACCAAGTTCACTTCGAACAGTCACAAGCAACCAGTCGAGGCGTGGTATCTAAAGAAGGCGAGGCACACTCTGGAAGTGGGGGGGGGTCGCTAATTGGGCTCCTTCCCCAGCAGTCCATCTCTTGTACCAATCGGGAGCAAACCAGTGCAACAGAGGTTTCCATTCTGACCAGAGTGAGATCCTGACATGAGACCTGCGCTATGTGTCCGGTGGGGTTTACGTTACTGGGAGCGAGGTAGTGGAGGTACACTGGCTGGTGGAGTGGTACACCACCCTGAATGCAACACATGTAAGCACTGCTCAGAGACTGCCTTAACCACTTGAATACCAGACACTTTCCCCCCTTCCTGCCCAGGCCAATTTTCAGCTTTCAGCGCTGTCGCTTTTTAAATGACTATTGCGCGGTCATGCTACACTATACCCAAACATATTTTGTATCATTTTGTTCCCACAAATAGAGCTTTCTTTTGGTGGTATTTGATCACCTCTGTTTTTCTTTGTTTCTGTTATAAAATTTTGTAAATAAGTAAGTTTTCTCCTTCACTGATGGGCACTAATGAGGCTGCACTGACAGGCACTGATGAGGTGGCACCAATTAGGTGGCACTGATGAGGTGGCACTGATGATGGGAACTAATATGCAGCACTGATGGGCTCTGATAGGCGGCACTTATGGGCACTGATAGGTGACACTGATATGCAGCACTGATGGGCATTGATAGGTGGCACTGATGGGCACTCATAGATGACACTGATGAGCACTGAAAGGCTGCACTGATGGGTACTTATGGGTGGTACTGATGGGCATTGATAGGTGACACTGATGGGCACTGATAGGTGGCACTGATGGACACTCATGAGTGGCACTGATGGACACCGATAGACGGCACTGATGGGCATCACTGATAAGGAGGCACTGGCAGGCATTACTGATGGGCACTGATTGGCATCATTTGTGGGCACAGATTGGCATCCCTGGTGGCCATGGGTGGCATACCTGGTGGTCATTAGTGGTGGGCATCCCTGGTGGTCCAATGTGGGCATCCTGGGGGGGGCTGCGCTGATAATCAATCAGCGCAGACCCCCCCTGTCAGGAGACCAGCCAATCGGCTCTCGTCTACTCGCGTCTGTCAGATGCAATAAAGGAAAAGCCGATACGCAGCTCTTCTGGTTTACACCGTGATCAAGAGGTAAAGGAGAAATCCTGGACAGCCGCACTCAAAAGTAATCTTCAATCTTTATTTAAGTATAATCATAAAAATACATGCCACAGCATCACAAAGCAGGAAAGCTGGCACGTTTCACACTGTAGTCAGTGCTTTAAGCACTGACTACAGTGTGAAACGCGTCAGCTTTCCTGCTTTGTGGTGCTGTGGCATGTATTTTTATGATTATACTTAAATAAAGATCGAAGATTACTTTTGAGTGCGGCTGTCCAGGATTTCTCCTTTACCTCTTAAATACCAGCATTGCCTGCACCTGTTACTTCCAGCATGGAGAAAATGTTTGTTCCTCACAGACCTCTTTCAGAGCGGTGAAATTTTTCTCTCTCTGTAACTTCTGGACTTTACACCGTGATCAGCTGTGATTGGACACAGCTGAGCACGTGGTAAAAAGCCTCCGTCTGAGGCTCTTTACCGAGATTGGTGTTGCGGTGTGTTAGACTGACACACCGCACCACCGATTGCCGCGCTGCGCGCCACCCCATGGGCATGCGCCGGCTCGTTATTCTGAAAGACGCCATATGAAGCGTCATATAAAGATAACGGAACCACCGCCTGGCCGTCATTTTGCTATAGGCCGGGCGGGAAGTGGTTAATGATGAACTTTGCACATGACCACAGTTCCTGCCTGGTCCCGGAACATTGATGAGCGTTCCCTTAGGCAAAGGTACCACTAGTGCATGGGCATGTTAAGCACTGCCCACAAAATGGCATAGTCAGAGTATTCATTCCATACACCCCGCCTCCACATGTCTTTACATCTCAAAGTACCCTTCTCTAAGGCTGCTAGGTTAAAGGATAAATTCACCTTTTGCAAAGTGTTACAACCATATTCAGGGTTGCCAAAGAACCGCCCCTGCTCCCCATTTTGACAGCTAGCGGGGGATCTTCTCCCCCTTCTAGCTGTCAATTTTTTTTTTAATGCGTCCGTGTTGGGCTCCGCCTGCCTGGGTCACTCATTCACAGTTTTTTTGTGGCTGTTGGCTTGTAGTTCTCAGTGAACTACCATGGTGTTGTAAGCGCTGTGGTAGTTCATTGTTTCTTCTTGGGTTGTGGTAGAGTCCTGCATGGTACCAGTGATCTGCTGATCATGGGTGCAATGCTTTCCAGGCTCCCAAAACAAAAAATAATAAACGCACATTTTTTTGTACCTGCAAAAAAGTGTGCACTTATTTTTTGGTTAAAAGGTGAACTTAGAAAAAAGTTGGGAGGTGTGCTACTATCCTTGTACAGCATCAGATGCGTCCTCCATATAAGCCTGGGCCTTACCTGTCCTGCCCCTGACTTGGAGACCCCTGTTCTGGATGATCAGGATTCCCCGGCATTGTCTGTGTCTGTGTGTCAGTGGGGGGGTCATTAGATTATAAGCTCCTTCTCTGGTGTGAAATGGGTGCAGAGGGTTCTCTATAGATCAATAAGTAGAGATCCCGCCTGTGATTGGTCTCTGGGATATCCTGTGGATCTCTCCCATGCCCGGTATTAGGAGATGATTGGGGCTTTTCGGGGGATTCCTAGAATTCTATTGGTGGAATGTCTCCAGCTTTCACTTTCACTTTGTGGCTCTCTACTATGCCCGGTAACTGTTGATCCTCCAATCAGCACAGAGCTCTGCCTTCCTGTGCACAGACTGTCCTGATCTGGGCGAAGTGGAAGGTTGTCGTGTTTTGGGGTCTCTCTATAGATGACAGCGAAGAGGATGAAGATGATGACCCCCCTCATCCTGATTATTCTGGGGATCTCAGGGGTGGAGTGTGACAGTCACTCTATGTGGTATTATGACACTGCAGTCTCCTGTCCGGGATCCGGACTCCCTGTGTACTCTGTAATCGGATATGTGGATGATCAGGAGATAGCAAATTATAACAGTGACACCCCTCAGTTCCTTCCCAAGACTGAGTGGATGAAGAAACTGGGATCTGATTACTGCGAGGGACAGACACAAATAAGTCGGAGTGATGATCCTGTTTCCAAGCACAGACAATTTATGAGCCGATTCAGACTGGAGGGATCCATATCTACCAGAGGATGTACAGCTGTGAGCTGAGAGATGACGGCACCACTGAGGGGTATGATAAGTACAGATATGATCGGAGAGATTTCATATCTCTGGACACACAGAGAGGGATCTGGATCCTGACCATGAATGAGGCTCGGAACACCACACGGAGATGGAACAGTTCGGAGATGAGAGTGGGGGAGAGAAACAAGATTTATCTGGAGAATATCTGTATAGAATGGCTGAAGAAATACGTCAACGTTGGGAGAGAAGATCCGGAGAACAGAGTGCGTCCAGAGGTGAAGGTGTGGGGTCATCGTCAGTCGGATGATGTGACAAGACTTTAGTGGATGTGAAGTGGTATTTACTGTTATGCCCTGTACACACGATCGGACATTGATCGGACATTCCGACAACAAAACCGTGGATTTTTTTCCGACGGATGTTGGCTCAAACTTGTCTTGCATACACACGGTCGCACAAATGTTGTCAGATATTCCGAACGTCAAGAACGCGGTGACGTACAACACGTACGACGAGCCGAGAAAAAAGAAGATCAATAGCCAGTGCGGCTCTTCTGCTTGATTCTGAGCATGTGTGAGCTTTTGTGCGACGGACTTGTGTACACACGCTTGGACTTTCTGACAACAAGTGAAGTTGTCGGAAAATTTGAGAACCTGCTCTCAAACATTTGTGTGCGGAAATTCGGACAGCAAATGTTCGATGGAGCATACACACGGTCGGACTTAATGACAATGAGCTCACATCGAACATTTCCCGTCAGAAAGTCCGACCATGTGTACGCGGCATTAGGTACTTTTATTTTTTTATTGTTTTTACTAGTAATGACGGCGATCTGCGATTTTTAGTGGGACAGCAACATTGTGGTGGACAAATTTGACCCCTTTTTGGGGACCAGTGACATTATTATATTGATCAGTGTTATAAAAATTCACTGATCAATGTAAAAATGACACTGGCAGGGAAGGGGTTGGGGGTGATCAAGGGGTTGACTGTGTTCCCTAGGTGTGTTCTAACTGTAGGGGGGATGGGCTACCAGGAACATGGCAGAGATGACTGGGAACAGTAGATGACTGGGAACGTGGAATCACCATGTTTACAAAGGCATATCCCTGTTCTGCCTCTGTACTAGGCAATCGTGGGTCGCCGGCAGACATCAAGTCTGCTTGACCCACGGACACGCTTCCGCAGTGGGCACGAGTGCTCAGTGGCGCTCGCCTGCTCGCAAGGGCTCCAACGCAAGCCGCCGTACAGCTATGGTGATTAGACATAAAGAGGAGAGAACATCCAGCCATACCACTTGGGGTTGCCAACATCCCTTGTAAGTCAATTTGGAGAAGGAGCTACCCCCCAAGAAACTGGGACTTTAACGGCAACAATATACAAAAATACAAATTTTATTAAATAAATATACATATGTACAAAATGGAAATATCAAACCACTAAAAAAGGATGACAATGATGATGAATTCCCATAGATTCCAGACAGCCCGACGCGTTTCAGGACACAGACGTCCCTTCGTCAGGAAAAAAAGTCATTCCTTCCTGACTTTTGCCCCTGACGAAAGGACGCTCCCGATTACAGGGAGCTGTGATCAGTGTCCTGTCACTAGGCAGAACGGGGAAATGCTTGTTTACATTAGCATTTCCCCGTTCTTCCTCTCTGTGACACGATCGCGGGTATCCCCGTGGACATCGAGTCCGCGGGACCCGCCATCGCGCTTATGGAGCTCCCGGTGGGCGCACCCGCAAGCCGCTTCTTAAAGGGCAACTTACAGGTACGTTAATCTGCCTGTACGTACCCCTCCGCCGCAGTATATCTGCGCGAGGTGGTCGGGAAGCGGATAAAGAAAGAAAATGCGCAACCAAAAAAACTGAACAGGGAATTATGTGATGTGAAAAAAGCGAAAAAATATATATTACCAACAATGTAGCAATTAGCTACTTGTAGCTAAAAGTATAACTGTGACAAATTCAGAGAAAAAACAATCCTATGCAATATAGTCCATAGACTGCTGTGAATTGTGGCACATGGACAAGAAACTTCATAGGGCATCAAAGAAAAAAACAATTAGCCAATTTTTTTCTGTTCCTCAATAATTAAAGCAAACAGTGCCGCTTACCAGATCAGGTGGATCTCAAATTATGGAGATCATATAAGCATACACAGGAGGGATTTATTCGGCAAAGGATCAAACAATCAGCGATGAAAAATCCTTCCTCCTATTCCCGCTCGGCACTGCTGCAATGTTTTTCTCCTGGATCTTCCAAGGGGGACAGTCCATACAAAGATGTATATTATGGAATAGGAGAGAGAGGCTTCATGGTGCAGTACTCAAGAAAGTTTTATTCAAAAAGTTTTTCCACCGGCACTGATATCCAACATGAGCGGTATACAACAAATTCAAAGCAGACACGGCTCAAGCCAGCCAGCTAATGCGTGATGATGTCAAGACCTATAGCTCCACCCGACGCGTTTCCCCATAGAAGGCATCTCCTTTCCCAGTCGATGCCTTCTACGGGGAAACGCGTCGGCATCTCTTGGTTTGTGAATGTGGTGCCTATAACATAGGTAAGACGAAACAGGAGTTTTGGCAATGTATGTCTAAGCACCTGTATAGTATGCGGATTGGGAATCGCCATCTCCCAATCAGCAGACGTGCCGTGCTTAAACATAACATTGAAATACAAGTACCTAAAATTTCCTTCACCGCGCTCGATCGGGTACATATTTCTGATCGAGGCGGTGATTGGAACAAAATGCTACTTCAATTAGAACAAAGATGGATTTTCAGACTACACGCCACTGTCTATCCAGGCTTAAACAAATCCATTTCCTTCGCCCCTTTTCTAAGGGGTTTTTCCACTGGTAAAACTCATTAAAATGATGCTATGTTACTCTGTAAATCAATATTACCCATTGGTGAATTGTAACACTATTTATCATTAATGCCACTATTGGACAAATTCTGCATAATCTCTTTGTTTCCTTTTAAATACTATAATTGTTTTATAATGTTACATTAAAATATTTATTCATATGTATATACCTGTTGATTAAAGCTGCACAAAATGAGAATCACAATTTTTTTGCTTAGAATAAAAAGATCACGATTCTCGCGACGTAAAATCTTTCACATTATACAAAACAAATTGGGCTAACTTTACTGGTTAGTTTTTTTTTTTTTTTAATTCATTAAAGTAATTTTTTTTTCAAATTGCATTTGAAATACCGCTGCGCAAATACAGTGTGACATGGAGTGTTGCAATTGCCGCCATTTTGTTCTCTGGGGTCTCTACTAAAAAAAAATGTGTATAGTGTTTGGGGGTTCTATGTGGTTTTCTAGCAAAAAAAAAAAAAATTTTAACTTGAAACCAACAAATGTCAGAAAAAGGTTCAGTATTTAAGTGGTTAAACTTTCCTCATTTACACACGAAGTCTATTCCTTTGACAAATTGTTACAATGTTTATACTTAAGTTCCACTGCTAAAGAATGTTGTGATTCTTGGCAGACTGCCCGCTTTTTTTCTTCCTTTCTTTTGACGGCTGTTGGCTTCAGAAGAGCAGAGAGAATTCTTTGCATAAGAGAATTGTGAAACACTTTTGTCAGGATCGCAACGGGGAAAAAAACGTGATAACGATTCTTGATGATTAATCGTGCAGCTCTACTGTTGGTGTTAATAATTATGTTGTACATTTCATTGGTTTATTGCACGTCTGACCATATGCGCACTGCCATCTACCTCCTACATTATCATTTTTTTAGCATTATTCCCATGCCTGTTTTTTCAGATCCCTGCATTATTGCTCCGGTCGGGCCCCTTTGGTGGGCGGCGTTCCCACTTTGTGCGCCTTCCTGGCAAGTAGGGGGGAACCCTAACAAACACGCTCCCTTCTTGTTTTGATGGGTGACCCTTTAGGTCACTCACGCAAACGATCTCCTTGCCGGTGTTGTAAAAATTCCTGCAACCCATGCAGATTCTCGACCCACATCACTTCCTGTGCGGCTACGTCAGAACACAGCTGACGGCGGGGCTTTACTGCGCATGCGCGACTTCACCGCGGCTTTACTGCGCGTGCGCAGCCTCTGCTTTCGGTCGAGGAAAATTTTAGACTAGAACGGGTGGCTACGTCAGAACACAGCTGACGGCCAGGGTTTACCACGCATGTGCGACTTCACCGCGGCTTTACCGCTCGTGCGCAGCCTCTCCTTTCAGCACATTATCATTACATTACATTATCGTCAGCACCGCCTCCAGCCCCGCCCCCACCCCCGCCCCTAATACGCCCCTAGCCTGCTCTGGAGAAGGGGGGCGGCCGTGGGACAAGGTCGAGATAAAATATAAAGCTGCCCCGCCCCTAGCCTGCTCTGCTGAAGGGGGGCGTGCCCATTTCCTGCATAGCACAATCTATATGAATGGGGCAAAGTGCAGCCACTTGTGCCCACCATATGCAGCCATTGTGCCCATCATAAGCAGCCACTTGTGCCCATCATATGCAGCCATTTGTGCCCATCATATGCAGCCATTTGTGCCCATCATATGCAGCCATTGTGCCCATCAAATGCAGCCACTTGTGCCCGCCATATGCAGCCACTTGTGCCTGCCATATGCAGCCACTTGTGCCTGCCATATGCAGCCATTGTGCCCCATCATATGCAGCCACTGTGCCCCATCATATGCAACCAGGCATGCTCCCCGGCTCAGCTGTCACTACACTAACACCCCCCGCGAGCGGCCGGTGTGGCGGCACTTACCAAGAGTGACGGGGCTTCCTCCTCCTCTTCTGTAGTGGTGGCTGTGGCTCCTGTGCCTGATCGGCTCCTCAGGCTTCTTCCGCCATGTCACCTTTTCCGCTGAAGCGTTAGGTATCCAATAGGATCGCCTAATGCTTTGGCCAATCGGGAGACAGGTCTCACTGACCTGCCTGCTGATTGGCAAGAAGGAACGTTAGTGTGAAAATAGCGAAAATTCATTTGCTATGCCACACAACAGGGTGAGATCGGGACGCAGTGCTCTGCGCCCCGAGCCCACCCTATTTTGAAGCCTATTAGAGCCTCTGGCTCTAATCACATGCTTCAAAACACACACCCCCGCCTATCCCCGCCATAGTAATTCATGTGTCCGGCATCCTGAAAGGGGCTGGGCACATGAATAGGGAGGGCGGCAGAGGTGACAGGGAGGGTGGCGCCTGTGTGCCCACAAGGCACGTGCCGCCACTGGTCTTTGATCTCTGTCAAATGCTGGGGGCTGGATCGCCTCCGCCGCTTTTCCTCCAATCAGGGGCCAAATAAGCTAAGTGCTAGTTTACCTGTAACCCCTTACACTGGAGACTTGTACACCATCATCATAGCGTCCCAGGATGGTGGGTACCGGGTCCCCCGAGGGCAGAGCACATGTGTGACCATATTTTGGGTCACTGGTGGCTTAGGGAGAAGGAGAGGGCCTCTGGGTGGACGTGGGAGGAAAGAGATTGCTCCTGGGTGGACGTGGGAGAAGGAGAGGTCTCCTAGGTGGACGTGGGAGAAGGAGAGGGCTCCTAGGTGGACGTGGGAGAAGAAGAGGGCTCCGAGGTGGACGTGGGAGAGGGCTCCTAGGTGGACGTGGGAGAAGGAGAGGGCTCCTGGGTGGCCAGAGAAGGATAGAGCCCCTGGGTGGCCGTGGAGAAGGAGAGGTCTCCTGGGTGGACGTGGGAGAAGGAGAGGGCCCCTGGGTGGCCGGGGGAGAAGGAGAGAACCCTTGGGTGGTCGAGGGGAGAAGGAGAGAGCCCCTGGGTGGCTTAGGGAGAAGAAGAGAGCCCCTGGGTGGGCGGTGGAGAAGGAGAGAGCCCCTGGGTGGCCGGTAGAGAAGGAGAGAGTCCCTGGATGGCTGAGGGAGAAGGAGAGAGCCCCTGGGTGGCCAGTAGAGAAGGAGAGAGTCCCTGGGTGGCTTAGGGAGAAGGAGAGAGACCCTGGGTGGCCGGTGGAGAGGGCTCCTGGGTGGACATGGGAGAAGGAGAGGGCTCCTGGGCGGCCGGGGGAAAAGGAGAGGGCTCCTGGGTGGATGTGGGAGAAGAAGAGGGCCCCTGGGTGGCCGGTGGAGAAGGAGAGAGCCCCTGGGTGGCTGGTGGAGAAGAAGAGAGCCCCTGGATGGCTGGTGGAGAAGGAGAGAGCCCCTGTGTGGGCGGTGGAGAAGGAGAGAGACCCTGGGTGGCCGGTGGAGAGGAAGAGGGCTCCAGGGTGGACGTGGGAGAAGGAGAGGGCTCCTGGGACGCCGGGGGAGAAGGAGAGGGCTCCTGAGTGGCCGGGGGAGGAGGATAGAGCCCCTGGGTGGCTCAGGGAGAAGGAGAGAGCCCCTGGGTGGCCGGTGGAGAAGGAGAGGGCTCCTGGGTGACCAATGGAAAAGGAGAGGGCTCCTGGGTGGACGTGGGAGAAGGAGAGGGCTCCTGGGTGGCCGGAAAAGGATAGAGCCCCTGGGTGGTTTAGGGAGAAGGAGAGAGCCCTTGGGTGGCTGGGGAGAAGGAGAGGGCTCCTGGGTGACCGGTGGAAAATAAGAGGGCTCCTGGGTGGATGTGGGAGAAGGAGAGGGCCCCTGGGTGGCCGGTGGAGAAGGAGAGAGCCCCTGGGTGGCCGGTGGAGAAGAAGAGAGCCCCTCGATGGCTGGTGGAGAAGGAGAGAGCCCCTGGGTGGGCGGTGGAGAAGGAGAGAGACCCTGGGTGGCCGGTGGAGAGGGAGAGGGCTCCAGGGTTGACGTGGGAGAAGGAGAGGGCCCCTGGGACGCCGGGGGAGAAGGAGAGGGCTCCTGAGTGGCCGGGGGAGAAGGAGAGGGCTCCTGGGTGACCAATGGAAAAGGAGAGGGCTCCTGGGTGGACGTGGGAGAAGGAGAGGGCTCCTGGGTGGCCGGAAAAGGATAGAGCCCCTGGGTGGTTTAGGGAGAAGGAGAGAGCCCTTGGGTGGCTGGGGAGAAGGAGAGGGCTCCTGGGTGACCGGTGGAAAATAAGAGGGCTCCTGGGTGGATGTGGGAGAAGGAGAGGGCCCCTGGGTGGCCGGTGGAGAAGGAGAGAGCCCCTGGGTGGCCGGTGGAGAAGAAGAGAGCCCCTCGATGGCTGGTGGAGAAGGAGAGAGCCCCTGGGTGGGCGGTGGAGAAGGAGAGAGACCCTGGGTGGCCGGTGGAGAGGGAGAGGGCTCCAGGGTTGACGTGGAAGAAGGAGAGGGCCCCTGGGACGCCGGGGGAGAAGGAGAGGGCTCCTGAGTGGCCGGGGGAGAAGGATAGAGCCCCTGGGTGGCTTAGGGAGAAGGAGAGAGCCCCTGGGTGGCCGGTGGAGAAGGAGAGGGCTCCTGGGTGACTGATGGAAAAGGAGAGGGCTCCTGGGTAGACGTGGTAGAAGGAGAGGGCTCCTGGGTAGCCGGAAAAGGATAGAGCCCCTGGGTGGTTTAGGGAGAAGGAGAGAGCCCTTGGGTGGCCGTGGAGAAGGAGAGGGCTCCTGGGTGGACGTGGGAAGAGAGAGCCCCTGGGTGGCTTAGGGAGAAGAAGAGAGCCCCTGGGTGGCCGGTGGAGAAGGAGAGAGCCCCTGGGTGGCCAGTAGAGAAGGAGAGAGTCTCTGGGTGGCTGAGGGAGAAGGAGAGAGCCCCTGGGTGGCCGGTAGAGAAGGAGAGAGTCCCTGGGTGGGTTAGGGAGAAGGAGAGAGACCCTGGTGGAGAGGGCTCCTGGGTGGACATGGGAGAAAAAAAGAGCTCCCGGGCGGCCGGGGGAGAAGTAGAGGGCTCCTGGGTGAACGGTGGAAAAGGAGAAGGTTCCTGGGTGGATGTGGGAGAAGGAGAGGGCCCCTGGGTGGCCGGTGGAGAAGGGGAGAGCCCCTGGGTGGCCAGTGGAGAAGGAGAGAGCCCCTGGATGACTGGTGGAGAAGGAGAGGGCCCCTGGGTGGCCGGTGGAGAAGGAGAGAGCCCCTGGGTGGCCGGTGGAGAAGGAGAGAGCCCCTGGGTGGCCGGTGGAGAAGGAGAGAGCACCTGGGTTTTTGGAGGAGGAGAGGGCCCCTGGGTGGCCATTTAGTTTAGAAAAGGGGCCGCTGGGTGGCTGGGGGAGAAGGAGAGGGCTCCTGGGTGACCGGTGGAAATGGAGAAGGCTCCTGGGTGGATGTGGGAGAAGGAGAGGGCCCCTGGGTGGCCGGTGGAGAAGGAGAGAGCCCCTGGGTGGCCGGTGGAGAAGGAGAGAGCCCCTGGATGACTGGTGGAGAAGGAGAGGGCCCCTGGGTGGCCGGTGGAGAAGGAGAGAGCCCCTGGGTGGCTGGTGGAGAAGAAGAGAGCCCCTGGGTGGCCGGTGGAGAAGGAGAGAGCACCTGGGTTTTTGGAGGAGGAGAGGGCCCCTTGGTGGCCATTTAGTAAATAAGAGGGCCCCTGGGTGGCTGTGGGAGAAGGAGAGGGCACCTGGGTGTTTGGAGGAGGAGAGGGCCCCTGGGTGGCCAATTAGTTTAGAAAAGGGGCCGCTGGGTGGCTGGGGGAGAAGGAGAGGGCACCTGGGTGGTTGGCAGAGAAAGAGTGGGCCCCTGGCTGTTTGAAGGAGAAGGAGATGGCCCCAGGGTTGGCCAAAATTGGAAGAGCTGGTCCTTGGGTGGTTGGAGGAGGAGAGGGTGCCACCCTTATCCCCTGAGAACGGGGACACCCTTCTCTCCCCCGGAGGATGGGGACACCGGAGGACGGGGACACCCTTCCTCCGGGGGAGAGAAGGGTGTCCCCGTCCTCTGGGGGAGAGAAAGGTGTCCCCATCCTCTGGAGGAGAGAAGGATGTCCCCGTCCTCCGGGGAGAGAAGGCTGGCGCCGTCCTCCGGGGAAGAGAAAGCTGTCCCTGTCCTCCGGGGGAGAGAAGGGTGTCCCCGTCATCCGGTGTCCCTGTCCTCTGGGGGAGAGAAGGGTGTCCCCGTCCTCTGGGGGAGAGAAGGCTGTTCTTGTCCTCCGGGGGAGAGAAGGGTGTCCCCATCCTCCAGGGGAGAGAAGGGTGTCCCCATCCTTGGGGGGAGAGAAGGGTGTCCCATCCTCCGGTGGAGAGAAGGGTGTCCCTGTCCTCTGGGGGAGAGAAGGGTGTCTCCATGCTCCGGTGTCCCCATCCTCCGGGGGAGAGAAGGGTGTCCCCGTCCTCCGGGGGAGAGAAGGGTGTCCCCGTCCTCCGGGGGAGAGAAGGCTGTCCCCATCCTCCGGTGTCCCCGTCCTCCGGGGAGAGAAGGGTGTCCCAGTCCTCCGGGGGAGAGAAGGCTGTCCCCATCCTTCGGTGTCCCCGTCCTCCGGGGGAGAGAAGGGTGTCCCTTTCAGGACGCCGGACACATGAATTACTATGGCAGGGATAGGCGGGGGTGTGTGTTTTGAAGCACGTGATTAGAGCCAGAGGCTCTAATAGGCTTCAAAATAGGGGGGCTCGGGGTGCAGAGCACTGTGTCCCGATCCCACCCTGTTGTGTGGCATAGCAAATGAATTTTCGCTATTTTCACACTAACGTTCCTCCTTGCCAATCAGCAGGCAGGTCAGTGAGACCTGTCTCCCGATTGGCCAAAACATTAGGCGATCCTATTGGATACCTAACGCTTCGGCGGAAGAGGTGACATGGCGGAAGAAGCCTGAGGAGCCGAGCAGACACAGGAGCCACAGCCGCCGCTACAGAAGAGGAGGAAGCCCCGTCACTCTCGGTAAGTGCCGCCAGACCGGCTGCGCGCGCGGGGGGTGGTGTTAGTGAAGTGGCAGCCGAGCGGGGGGACGCGCCTGGTTGCATATGATGGGGCACAGTGGCTGCATATGGCGGGCACAAGTGGCTGCATTTGACGGGCACAAGTGGCTGCATTTGACGGGCACAATGGCTGCATATGATGGGCACAAATGGCTGCATATGATGGGCACAAGTGGCTGCTTATGATGGGCACAATGGCTGCATATGATGGGCACAAATGGCTGCATTTGACGGGCACAAATGGCTGCATACGATGGGCACAAATGGCTGCATATGATGGGCACAAATGGCTGCATATGATGGGCCCAAGTGGCTGCTTATGATGGGCACAAGTGGCTGCTTATGATGGGCACAAGTGGCTGCTTATGATGGGCACAATGGCTGCATATGATGGGCACAAATGGCTGCATTCGACGGGCACAAATGGCTGCATATGATGGGCACAAGTTGCTGCATTTAGCGGGCACAATTGCTGCATATGATGGGCACAAATGGCTGCATTCGACTGGCACAAGTGGCTGCTTATGATGGGCACAATGGCTGCATATGATGGGCACAAATGGCTGCATTCGACTTTTCCCCATTCATATAGATTGTGCTATGCAGGAAATGGGCACGCCCCCTTCAGCAGAGCAGGCTAGGGGCGGGGCAGCTCTATATTTTATCTCGACCTTGTCCCATGCCCGCCCCCCTTCTCCAGAGCAGGCTAGGGGCGTATTAGGGACGGGGGGCGGGGCTGAAGGCGGTGCTGACGATAATGTAATTTATTAATAATGTACTCGCACCGCCTCCGCCCGCCCGCTCGAGTCCTCGCGCATGCGCAGTAAAGCCCCGCCGTCGGCTGTGTTCTGACGTAGCCGCCCGCTCGAGTCTAAAATTTTCCTCGACCGAATGCAGAGGCTGCACACGCGCAGTAAAGCCGCAGTGAAGCGTTGCAGCTTAATTTCCCGGTTCCCTACTGTGCATGCGCGAGTCGCGCTGCGCTTCCTTACTGGTCCCTGCTGTCTCTGGGACCTGTGTGTGTCCCAGCAGACAGCGCGGGGGGGGATGGGAGTTTACGCCAGAAGTAGGTGCAAATACCTGTCTTAGACAGGTATCTGCACCCTCCTCCCCTCTGAAAGGTGCCAAATGTGACACCGGAGGGGGGGAGGGTTCTGAAAAGCGGAGGTTCAATTTTTGTGTGAACCTCCACTTTAAATGTAAGATTTTTCCTCGCTCTCTGTGGCGTGACGTATCGACTGGGCATGCGCAGTTCGTCAGGTGCATTTTTCAACGAGAGACAAGCCATGGGAGCGCGCGGAAAGAGAACACTGATGTAAGGGAGAACTCCGCAGGGAACACTGACGTAAGGGAGAACTCCACAGGGAACACTGAGGTAAGGGAGAACTCCGCAGGGAACACTAAAGTAAGGGAGAACTCTGCTGGCTTAATAACGTCAGCGACAACACCGCATCCAGCCCTGCCCCCAACACACCCCTAGGCTGCTCTAGAGAAAGGGGGGGAGCGCCATGCATAAGCAGTGTATTTGTCAGGGAAGCTTGGATTGACACAGCGGTGCCAGCGGGAGGGCCAAGGTCTGTGCTTCGAGGGGGGGCGGGGCTCTGAATAGCTAT
The DNA here is from genome assembly GCF_042186555.1 of Aquarana catesbeiana. Lineage (NCBI taxonomy): Eukaryota > Metazoa > Chordata > Amphibia > Anura > Ranidae > Aquarana > Aquarana catesbeiana. Next base: position 286,533,463 of record NC_133331.1, on the reverse strand, counting down.
GTATGTGTAAGTGACCTACACTGCAGTTTAAGAAAGCCCATCAGAGATCCCGTTCCCAAGAGCTTGCAATCTATTAAAATGACATACAGTTTATCTCTGTTTACTCTTTGTTCTTTTGACAAGTGTGCTTTAGAGCATGTCAAGCTGTAGCTGTGCTCCCTGGGGATATGCTGATCGCCCATCCATGCTGCTGCTGGAGGGAGCCCAGGTGACCATAAATGAGGGCCCTACAGACTTGGTCATGGTGAGTAACCAAGTCATCAAGTGGCTTATCCCCCACACCATCCCATACCCCACTCCATCTCCCCTGGGGACTGGGACCCTTTAGGCCACTCACCTGGGGACAGGGACCCCCCCTTCTCACCTGTGGACTGGGACACCCATTTTCCCTGTGGCCTGAGACCCCCTTCTCACCTGGGGACTGGGACCCCTTCTCACTTGGGGACTGGGATCCTTTCCCACCTGGGGACTGGGATCCTATCTCACCCGGGGACAGGAACTCCATTTCTCCTGGGGACAGGGAACCCATCTCCACTAAGAACAGGAACCTGATCACCCTTTGTGTGCCAACCTCACCGCCCTGCCTGATCACCCTGTGTGTGACAACCTCACCACCCTGCCCGATCACCCTGTGTGTGCCAACCTCACTGCCCTGCCTGACATGTGTCCTGTGTGAGGGCCCTCCTGTGACAGCTCAGGACTTTACCTCACTGTGTGCTCCCCTACATGAATACATGGATGTGCTCCCACTACATGAGAGACCCCTCTGTGTGCTCCCCCTACATGTCTGCAAATTCTGACCACCTCCTGTATCCTGTACACATGTTCTGACTGCCTCCTGTACCATGTCCGCAGCCTCTAACCACCTCTTGGCTGCAATATCTGACTATCGCTTGTCTTTTATCATGTCTGAATTCTCTGAGGGGAAGTCTGTAGAAGAATCAAGCTTAAGAGCGCTGACGGGATGGGTATTATGGGCAGAGTCAGACATTTATGGACTGTGGAGACTATAGAATAAAACCAGAGCCACCAACTTGGAGCCATCTAACTGAGCCCTGCACGGTGCACCTGAGAGATCAGTGACAGTGCCGTAAGGCCAGTCTGAGGGGGGTCATTGATGTCAGGGGGTAGTGAATACAAAAATGTAAGGGGGCACTGATATAAAGGTTTCCCCTTATATCAGTAACCCCCCCACTTACCTTAGTGTATTCACTCTGCGGAAGGTGGTCTCTGGTCACCAGAGTCCCCCCTCCCACATTAGAGTTCCTGGCATTTCTCTTTACATCAAAGTCTACAAGATTCCACCTTACAATACAAGGGAACTCAGATGTAAAGGAAAAGGCTGCAGAGCATGAGCTAAGGAGAAGCTCTGATATAAGGTGGTCTCTGGTCACCAGAGACCACCTTATATCAGAGTCCACTGCATTTACATCAGTGTTCACAGAGTTCCCTCTTGCAATGTAAGATTGAAAGGCATGGAGGCCCAGAGACATGTCCAGGGAACACAGCAGATACATGGGTTAGATTAGAAGGGATGAAAGCACAGAGACATGTCCAGAGTACACAGAAGATACATGGGTTAGATTAGAAGGGATGAAGGCCCAGAGACATGTCCAGAGTACGCAGAAGATACATGGGTTAGATTAGAAGGGATGGAGGCCCAGAGACATGTCCAGGGTACACAGAGGAGGCCTCCGTCCCTTCTAATCTAACTCATGTGTCCTCTGTGTACCCTGGACATGTCTCTGGGCCTCCATCCCTTCTAATCTATCTCATGTATCCTCTGTGTTCCCTAGACATGTCCCTAGGCCTCCATCCCTTTTAATCTTACAGTGCAAGAGGGAACTTTGTGAACCCTGATGTAAAGGGGAACACTGATGTAAAGGGCAATGCTGCAGACTCTGATGTAAGTATGAACCCCTTACATCAGAGATCCTCTTTAGATCATGCTCTGCATCATTTTCCTTTACATCTGAGTTCCCTTGCACTGCAAGGAGGAATCCTGCAGACTCAGATGTAAAGGGAAATGCCGGGAACTGTGATGTGGGGGTGGAGGGGGGGACTCTGGTGACCAGAGACTACCTTCCGCAGAGTGAAAATGCTAAGGTAAGGTGGGGTTACAGATATTATGGGAAACCTTTATATCAGTGCCCCTTACATTTTTGTATGCACTACCCCCTTACATCAGTGACCGCCCCCCCCTACGACTGGCCTGATGGCACTGTCACTGACCTCCTCTCCGGTGCAGTGTGCAGGGCTCAGGTAGACAGCTCCAAGTTGGTGGCTCTGGTTTCATTCTATAGTCTCTTCTCCACAGTCCATACACGTCTGACTACTCCCATAATCCCCATCCCGACGTCGCTCTCAATCTTGATTCTTCTCCAGACTTCCCCTCAGAGACTGCAGACATGATAAAAGACAAGAGATAGTCAGAGATTGCAGACAGGAGGTGTTAGAGGCTGCGGAAATGGTACAGGAGGTGGTTAGAGGCTGCAGACATGTAGGGGAAACACACAGAGGGGTCAGTCATGTAGTGGGAGCACATCCATGTATTCATGTAGGGGAGCACACAGTGAAGTAAAGTCCTGACAAGAGCTGTCACAGGAGGGCCCTCACATAGGACACATGTCAGGCAGGGCAGTGAGGTTGGCACACACAGGGTGATCGGGCAGGGCGGTGAGGTTGGCACACACAGGGTGATCAGGCAGGGCGGTGAGGTTGGCACACACAGGGTGATCGGGCAGGGCGGTGAGGTTGGCACACACAGGGTGATCGGGCAGGGCGGTGAGGTTGGCACACAAAGGGTGATCAGGTTCCTGTTCTTAGTGGAGATGGGTTCCCTGTCCCCAGGAGAAATGGAGTTCCTGTCCCCAGGTGAGATAGGATCCCAGTCCCCAGGTGAGAAGGGGTCCCAGTCCCCAGGTGAGAAGGGGTCCCAGTCCCCATGGGAGAAGGGGGTCTCAGTCCCCAGGGAAAATGGGTGTCCCAGTCCACAGGGGAGAAGGGGGGGTCCCTGTCCCCAGGTGAGTGGCCTAGAGGGTCCCAGTCCCCAGGGGAGATGGAGTGGGGTATGGGATGGTGTGGGGGATAAGCCACTTGATGACTTGGTTACTCACCATGACCAAGTCTGTAGGGCCCTAATTTTTGGTCACCTGGGCTCCCTCCAGCAGCAGCACGGATGGGCGATCAGCATATCCCCAGGGAGCACAGCTACGGCTTGACATGCTCTAAAGCACACTTGTCAAAAGAACAAAGAGTAAACAGAGATAAACTGTATGTCATTTTAATAGATTGCAAGCTCTTGGGAACGGGATCTCTGATGGGCTTTCTTAAACTGCAGTGTAGGTCACTTACACATACATAGCTATTCAGGGCCCCGCCCCCCTCCCGAAGCACAGACCTTGGCCCTCCCGCTGGCACCGCTGTGTCAATCCAAGCTTCCCTGACAAATACACTGCTTATGCATGGCGCTCGCCCCCTTTCTCTAGAGCAGCCTAGGGGTGTGTTGGGGGTGGGGCTGGAAGCGGTGTTGTCGCTGACGTTATTAAGCCAGCGGAGTACTCCCTTATGTCAGTGTTCCCTGCGGAGTTCTCCCTTATGTCAGTGTTCCCTGTGGAGTTCTCCCTTACGTCAGTATTCCCTGCAGAGTTCTCCCTTATGTCAGTGTTGCCTGCGGAGTTCTCCCTTATGTCAGTGTTCCCTGCAGAGTTCTCCCTTATGTCAGTGTTCCCTGCGGAGTTCTCCCTTATGTCAGTGTTCCCTGTGGAGTTCTCCCTTACGTCAGTATTCCCTGCAGAGTTCTCCCTTATGTCAGTGTTGCCTGCGGAGTTCTCCCTTATGTCAGTGTTCCCTGCAGAGTTCTCCCTTATGTCAGTGTTCCCTGCAGAGTTCTCCCTTACGTCAATGTTCTCTTTCCGCATGCTCCCGTGGCTTGCCTCTCGTTGAAAAATGCATCCAATGAAATGCGCATGCCCAGTTGATACGTCACGCTACAGAGAGCGAGGCTGAATCTTACATTTAAAGCGGAGATTCACACAGAAATTGAACCTCTTCTTTTCGGAACCCTCCCCCCCTCCAGTGTCACATTTGGCACCTTTCAGGGGGGAGGGGGATGCAGATACCTGTCTAAGACAGGTATTTGCACCTACTTCCGGCGTAGACTCCGCCCCCCCCCCCCCCACGCTGTCTGCTGGGACACACACAGGTCCCAGAGACAGCGGGGACCAGCAAGGAAGCGCAGCGCAACTTGTGCATGCGCAGTAGGGAACCAGGAAGTGAAGCCGCAACGCTTCACTTCCTGATTCCCTTACAGAGAATGGCGGTGGCAGCACCTGAGGACCGAGGGACGATTCGGCCTCGGGTGCCGACATCGCTGGACCCTGGGACAGGTGAGTGTCCTTATTTCAGCAGCTGCAGTATTTGTAGCTGCTGACTTTTAATTTTTTTTTCGCGGGAGTCCCTCTTTAAGATTCTCTCCCTCCACATGCTCCCCGTGGCTTGCCTCCCGTCGGAAAATGCATATGACGAACTGCGCATGTGCAGTTGATAAGTCACGGCAGCTGATCGGGAAATCAGCTGGAGTGACGTGACGTACTGCGCATGCGCAGTACGTAGTATGCATTTTTCAACGGGAGGCTGTGATATTAGCATAGGGTGCTCCACATAGGAGCGAGTCGCTTGGGTCTCTGCTTTTCTAATATTTGATTTTTTTTTTCATTTTTTTCATTGATAGGCATTCTTATATATATCTTTCTATTTCTATTATTTAGATTTATTTTTATTATTTTTTTATTTTATTTTTTTAATTTTATTTATTGATTTATTCTTTTTTATTATTTTTATTTACATTTATATATATATATATATATATATATTTTTTTTTTTAAATTTTGTTTGTTTTTATTTGTATTCATTTCTTAATTACTTTTTTATTCCATTTTTTCATTTTATCTCATTTTATTTTATTTTATTTCCATTTTATTTCTTTTTTCTTCCTTTTTTCATTTTTTCCTTTTTCCCTCTGTTTCTGCCTTTTGCCAGTTCTCTCCTTTCTATTGCTGTTCTTTCTTGTAATTTTTTCATATATTTTATGTGCTCTAATTATCTTCTCTTTTGCTCTCTTGTCTCTGCCTTGTGATCACTTTTGCTTTTCCCGAGCCTCGCTCTTTCACTGACACTGTTTTCTCTACCTCCGCACGCTCCCCGTGGCCCGTCGGAAAATGCCTCCTACGTACTGCGCATATGCAGTCGATACACCAAGCCAGCTGATCGGGAAATCAGCTGGCGTGACGTCACGCACTGCGCATGCGCAGTACTTAAGAGGCATTCTTCCACGGGAGGCACTCATCGACACTACACCGGCGGCGTTCCCGATCACTTCTGGACGTCTCATGCTGTGCGCACGCGCGAAGCTCACCGCGTCATGACGTCACGTCTTTTCAGCGGACATGACGGTAGCGGTTGGGGACTTCCGCCTTCTGGAATGCCGAGGGAGCCACATGTGGCGCGCCTCATCAGTGGCCATTAACCTCCCTCGGCTGGTCAGGTAAGTGGGTGGTGGCTATTACACCTGTGGTGGATTCCTCATGAGCTCCTTATTAGGGTCACTATATTAACCTCAGGATGTGGGCTGATCTGGAGATGATCATCCTTTCCTGGACGGTCGGACATTCTTTTCTCCCCCTTAGGAGTAAGTAATACACATCTATTCTTTCCTATTGTTAGTCACCTGCCTTGTTTTGCCAGAGCATGTTTCAATTTAACATCCTAACTGGCAACTCTTATAAATAGGCATGTGAGCCACCAACTCTCCATAAGACGTCTATCTTCGATAACACTGTCACCTCTGTGACACCTACACCGTCTACCCATCATTAACCACTTCAATACCGGGCGCTTTCACCCCCTTCCGTCTCAGGCCAATTTTCAGCTTTCAGCACTCTCTCACTTTCAATAACAATTGCGCGGTCATACAACACTGTACCCAAATTACATTTTTTATCATTTTGTTCACACAAATGGAGCTTTCTTTTGGTGGTATTTATTCACAAATCAGTTTTTTTATTTTTTGCGATATAAGCAAAAAGCGAGCGGAAATTAAAAAAAAAAAAAACAACAATATTTTCTACTTTCTGTTTTAAAAGAAATCCAATAAAATCAAATTTTGTCATAAATTTAAGCCAAAATGTAATCTGCTACATGTCTTTGGTAAAAGAAAAATCCAGTTAAGTGTATAATAATTGGTTAGTGGAGTGAGCCCAGACACCCTGTCTTCTCTCCAGCGGCAGAAAGGACTCCAGGGAGAAGGGCCAGTCCGGGCCTCTCCCCAGCGGCGGATATGTTCTCTGAGAGAGGCAGAGGTTGGCTGGGTGAGTAATTCTCTGTTTGGAACAATTTGTTTGGGGTACTGTGTGGGTACAGGCAGTAGAGGACTGGAACTATGGACTAACTTCGGAGTCAACCCGTCTGGGGTCTCCTCCTGTGTTAGTCTCCTGCCGAAAGGGGAGAAATGTGACAGACCTAGCCGGGACAGAGGCTGTTGGAGAGGACTGAATGCAAGCCTCTTGCCTTTTGATTATGGGCCCTGGATTTTCAAGGGAACAATACTCTTTGTGAGGTGAATTAGAAATCCAGTCTGAACTGTACTAGTCGGACTCAGTCGTTTATATATGTATATATTGTATATTGTCTCATTCTGTTGTGGACTCTTTGCTGTGATCATTTGGGATGTGTGTCCCTGTAGATGGAGGGGGGATTCCTCCAGCAGCCCCCCTGCTGATAAGACTGTTTACTGAGGAGAAGTTTGAACACACCTGACCTGTGTGTCCATTGTCTTTGGACAGTTTAACACGCCCTCTTTTCCAAGGGTGGGGGGGAAGAGTCTCTGAGTTATTTTATCTGTTGTGTCCATGTGTGATAATAAAATAGTCCATGTTAGCAGTGAAACAAGTGTCGTCTTGTTTTATGCTTGGGAGCGGTTGGAATATCTGATATCTGTGTCCAGACTGGGAGGAAGTGGTATACTGACGGAAGCACTCAAGTGGAGTGAGGGACGTTCCGTGACAAATACAATGCACTGGCTGGAGGCCACGCCCAGTACTTGGATATGTTATGGACAATGATGACCAGCTTCTTTCAACCACCTTCTGGGCTCCAGATGTCTCATCTCACTCCTGGGTTCTGTGTTTTCCAAGTGTTCTTCTTCCAGCTCTGCATTCCATGCTGCTGGGGCCAGGCATTGTCCAAATCCAGCAGGACTGCAGGACCCATCTCCATTGAAGGGCGCATGCGTGGAAAGCAAACTCCTTCCTTTGGAACGCTTAGGGTAGAAGGAGACGGGAAGGATTTATATTATATCCTCCGATGACCTGTGTGTGAAAAATAACTTGTTGCTACTTGTTGCTCTCAAATGTAGGGGTTAACCACTTGCCGCCCGCCATGTCAGACGAGAGTAGAGGAGAGCCGATCAGCTGCTCCTCTGACCGGGGGGGTCTGTGCTGATTGTCTATCAGCATAGCCCCCCCGAGGATGCCCAGACTGGACCACCAGGGATGCCACTAGGACCACCAGGGATGTCACCACCAGGTATGCCACCCTAGACCACCAGGGATGCCAATCAGTGCCCACAATGGAGGGCAATCAGTGCCCACAATGGATGCAAATCAGTGCCCACAATGGATGCCAATCAGTGCCCACAATGGGAATCCCTGATTGGCAGGCATTATTTTTTGGTGCATCCATGCCCATCCGTGCCACCTATCTTGCCCATCCGTGCCACCTATCCATGCCCATCTGTGCCACCTATCAGTGCCCATCTGTGCCGCCTATCAGTGCCCATCCATGCCACCTATCAGTGCCCATCCATTCTGCCTTTGTTTGTGGGAACAAAATGATAAAAATTTAGTTTGGGTACAGTGTAGCACGACCACGCAATTGTCATTCAAAGTGCGACATCGCTGAATGCTGAAAATTGGTCTGGGCAGGAAGGTGTATAAGTGCCCTGTATTGAAGTGGTTAAGGTAGGAGGAGGAGCTGACTTGTGAGTGGTGGGGATCATCTTCCTTATTAAAGTGCTCCACCCAAAAACATGACTTTCAATATACTAAGTTTATATTTTTTATACTGAAATTTCTATTTTGATTTGATATATTTTATATATAAAAATAATATATAACATTACCTGCCCCCTATCCACATTTCCAGTAGACGAGCAGTCCTTGGAGGAGATAGGAGATGGGTAATCAAGCCTTGCACAGTGAGCGACCCTGTGCCTCACGCTGTATGGAGGAGCACTGTTATAACAAGAAGGGGAAGATTCACAGCAGGGCCCCCATCTCCTCTCTACTCTTCTAGTTCATGACTGTAAGATTGGGGGGGGCTTGTGTAGGAGGGGTGATAGGGGGCTGTTTGTGCTGGGAAGGGTAATGGGGGGGTAATTTGTGCTAGGAGTGATGGGGAGTATGTGTTAGGAGGCATGATTGAGATTTGTTCTAGGAGGGGGGAATAGGGGGGAGTATATGTGCTAGGAGAGGGATTTGGGTGGGGGTGTGGACTTGTGCTAGGAATGGTAATTTGGAGGGGAGACTTTGGGGCGAGGATGTGTACTAGGAAGAGGGATTTGGTGGAGAAGATTTGTGCTGGGAGGGTGGATTGGGGGGTTGTACTAGGAGGGGAGGTTGGGGGAGAGGATTTATGCTGGGAGGGGAGATTGAGGGGGAGGGAGAATTTACGCTAGGAGGGGGATCGGGGGGATTTGTTCGAGGGAATTTGTGCTAGAAGGGGGAATTTGGGGGGGGGGATTTAGGCTGGGAGGCAGGATTGGGGGGATTTGTACTAGGAGGGGGGATTTAGGGGAGAGGATTTATGCTGGGAGGGGGGATCTGGGGGGAGAATCTATGCTAGGAGTGTGGATTTGGGGGAGAGGATTTGTGCATGGAGGTGGATCTGGGGGGGATTTAAGGGAGAAAATTTACAATTGGGGGGATTTATGCTAGCAAACTGCGCAGATTTCACTTGCATAGACATGAGTTCATTGTTTTCATGCACATTTCAGTGAGTTTTTATTCACGTTGACATCAATTTTTATGTGTGTCAGTTATGTGCCCTGTTCATACCACAATGTTGATGTCACGTCAGTCTTTTCCATGCAGGAAACTGTGTGCATGTTGCAGATTACTGCGCAGAAAAAACTCCTCACATGATACCAGTGTTGTGGCGTGAACATGGCACAAAGAGAAACATGTTTTTTGTGCCCTTGACATGATGCTTGAACATCTGGGGGGGAGGCGCAGTTTCTTACCTTCCCCTTGAGTGCAAGAGGACCTTGTCCTGGCACTGACCGCACTGCACACAAGGCACTCAACGTCTCCTCTAGCACATAGCTGGGATCGGATTCCCTTACAGACACAGCCTCAATCTGCACAATGTCTTGCTGGCTGATATATTGCAGTTCTGACCTGTGAATTTTCCTGTTTAGATTGGCAGCTGCAGGAGCCAGCTAAACACTGTTCTAAACACTGTTCTCTACACACTGATCTCTTGAGTGCCCTGCCAGCAGTGACCCTGTCCTTTTCAATGCTGACCACTTTCTTCTGCCCTTCTCACCCCTGTACCCTGCCCTGCTCACCCCTGTACCCTGTGTTGCTGACAACTACCCTCCTTCCTGCTGACCCCATCTTCTGCCATGTTAACCCCTAAAGACTGCCTTGATACCCCACTGTACACTGCCCTACAAATGAATGGCCTCTGTACACTGCGTTACAATCTAATGGCCTCTGTGCACTGCGCTACAAACTAATGGCCTCTGTACACTGTCCTACAAACGAATGGCCTCTATATACTGTGCTACAAACTAATAGCCCCCGTATACTGCCCTACAAACTATTAACCCCTGTATACTGCCCTACAAACTAATAACCTCTGTATACTGCCCTACAAACTAATAACCTCTGTATACTGCCCTACAAACTAATGGCCTCTGTATACTGCCCTACAAACTAATGGCCTCTGTATACTGCCCTACAAACTAATGACCTATGTACACTGCCCTAAAAACTGCCGACCCTATCCTCTGCCTTGCTAAGCCCCTGTACTCTACCCTACTGACTCTTATGCCGCGTACACACGGTCGGACTTTTCGTCTACAAAAGTCCGACAGCCTGTCCGACAGACTTCCGACGTACCTTCGGCGGACTTGCGGCAGACTTTCTTACGAACGGACTTACACACACACGACCACACAAAAGTACGACAGCCTAGTACGCGGTGACGTACACCAAGTCCGACGAGACTATAAAACGGAAGTTCAATAGCCCGTACGACACCCTTTGGGCTCCTTCTGCTAATCTCGTGTTTATCTCGTGTTAGTAGAAGTTTGGTGAGAGACGATTCGCGCTTGTGAGACTCGTATTTTTCAGTTCGTTTTAACTGTTGTTCAGTCTGTGCTTGTGAGGTTTGTATCTGCTTTTCAGTGCGTTTGGTCAGTTGGCATTGAGAAATCTTTGTTTTATTGGCCGCTCGTTCCTGATTTTCAGGTCGTTCTTCACAGGCCTTGCTGTTCTTCAGTGCGTTCTGTTTAGTGCGTTCTGACCAGCCGACCGTTTTGAAGCCATGTTACCTGTACGTACTCGTCGTCGAGCTCGTGCATTGTATGTGCTTGGTGCTGTAGTTTATTCTTCAGCCCAAGACCAGTCCATGAACAGGGCGAGGAGGAGTTCATGGACCAAGAATTGGTTGCTTCAGCGTGACCAGTTCTGTCACATGCCTTTGCTCCGTGAGATCCGTGAGAATAATCCTGAGGATTTCAGGAACTTTCTCCGGATGACGGACCCCGTTTTTGACCGTTTGTTGGCTTTGCTGACCCCCTATATCAGCAGGCAGGATACCTGCATGAGGCAAGCCATCACTCCGGAGCAGAGGCTGGTCGCTACCTTGCGGTATTTGGCCACAGGGAGAAGCCTGCAGGACCTTAAGTTCTCGACAGGCATCTCCCCCCAGGCTCTGGGGATCATTATCCCAGAGACCTGTTCTGCCATCATACAGGTCCTGCAGAAGGACTATATTAAGGTAAGATATTTTTCTTTTATTAGCATCACATGTTCTTTTATGTAATCTTTGATAATATAATGTATTTCTTGCTTCAAACACTACTTACCATCATTGCAATATAGTGTGAATGTCCCCTTTTTATCCTCACACATGCTGGATTTTTTTCCTGTTATTTTTTGTCATGCATGTATATTTTCCTTCAATAACCTTCCCAGCATGAAGTGATGGGAACATATCCACCTAGTCTACTCATTTGGAATGTATTTTGTTTGAGTGTATTTAGTGTGCTGCTAATGAGCAATTATCTAGATTTCACAAACCCCCCCCACCTAAACTCACTCCAAATAGTGTGCTGCTAATGAGCAATTATCTAGATTTCACAACCCCACCCCCCCCCCCCACCTAAACTCACTCCAAATAGTTTGCTGCTAATGAGCAATTATCTAGATTTCACAACCCCACCCCCCCACCTAAACTCACTCCAAATAGTGTGCTGCTAATGAGCAATTATCTAGATTTCACAACCCCACCCCCCCCACCTAAACTCACTCCAAATAGTTTGCTGCTAATGAGCAATTATCTAGATTTCACAACCCCCCCACCCCCACCCTCGTTAAAATTTGCTGGAATGTTCTGTGGTGTTGATTTGTCTAAAGCAAATATATGTTGCACTTTGCAAAATGCATGTGCACTCTACAAGTGCATTTGTTCCAGTGCTTTAGTAAATGAGCAGAAGCTCTGCTGATTTCCATCATCAAATCATATGCAAGCCTCAAAGTGTTTTCATTAATTGCCCTTGCATGTGATTGTGTACTCCTTGCAACATGAATGCCTTTTTACATTACCTCATTTACTGTAAGCTGGTTAGCAACTGCACCTGCAGAGTGCGACAACTGCAGTCTTGTAGCCTTTTTAGTCCCTAAATTCCTGCGTGTCCTAAAAGTAATTTTTTTTAGGGATTTCACAACCCCCTAAAATGTAATCAATGTTCCATCAGAGGGGGTGAGCAATCTGATAAGTGTGCCTTTCCATATTAGTTATTCCAGAACAATTAAATTATTGAATGTTATACTGATGCTGGGGAATAATGTTTTTAATTGTCTAATTTTCTTGCAATGTTAGCTTCCAAATTAATTGATTTTGGTTTTCTTGTTTGATTTCCCAGTTTCCTTCAACGCCACAGGAATGGCAGACTGTGGCATCCCATTTTGCCAGCCGTTGGGACTTTCCCAATTGTGGAGGGGCTATAGATGGGAAACATGTCCACATTGTGCCACCACCCCATTCGGGGTCATATTATTTTAATTATAAGGGGTTCCACAGTATTGTTTTAATGGCGGTGGTGTCGGCACACTATGATTTTTTATATGTGGACGTGGGGAAGAATGGCCGGATGTCGGATGGAGGAGTATTTGCCCAGACGGAGTTCTGCCAGCGTCTCCAGAGTGGTGGCCTGGGATTGCCACCTGATGAGGATAACGTGGAAGGACTCCCCTTTGTCTTCATTGCCGATGAAGCCTTCGCTCTCAGCAAGCACCTCATGAGGCCATTCCCCCAAAGAACACTCACCCCGGAGAGGAGGGTTTTTAATTACCGGCTGGCCAGAGCTAGAAGAGTGGTTGAGAATGCGTTTGGAATTCTGGCCAGCCGGTTCCGCCTGTTTCAAACAGCCATTAATTTGGCGGAATACAAACTTAATTTTATCATTTTATCGTGCTGCATTCTGCACAACTTTTTAAATAAGCATGCTCCAAATTATATAGGCACAGTTGGGCCTGAGGCCGGACAAATAGAAGCCAACCTTACAGGCCTGGATACTGTCCGTACTGGCTTGGCCCCCCAAAGTGCCCGTCAAGTTAGACAGCAATATGTTAATTATTTTATGGGTAGGGGGGCCATTGCAATGGGCCAGGATATATAATTTTTGACAATAAAAAAATTATTGATGAAATCTTGCATTATATTTATTGCTTGCCTTTCTTTTGGGCTGTCTCCTAGGTTATGGTCGAGCAGTTGTAGTGCCAACTGTATTGTAATTTTAAATGTCTAAATAAGCTCCATTGCCACTGTAAACAACTTTTTTACAATTATAACTAAAATGATACTGAGCCTTGAAATAACAAACCACACATTTATTTAATTCCTATAAGGAGATGTTTTTATTAATGGTTGTTATGCATTCAGTTCTGCATTTAGTAGAAAATGTTCATAGACAAAAATAGAATGATATCTTAATAATGTAGCAAAATATAATTATATCTAAATATTTATACCTAATCCACAAAAAAATATTTTTGGCTTTTTGATTTTCACAAACAGGCTTTTTTTTTTGTTTTGGGAAAATCAAGTTTTGTTTTGTGTTTTTTTTTTTTTTTTTTTTTAAAGCAATTTTTTTGTTTATGTTTTTTTTTTTTTAGCAAGTTATTTTT